>NC_080423.1:52918555-53573555 GCF_029873635.1 Malania oleifera
CACCCTTTAATTTTTTTGTCCTTAAGGTAGAACACTTGTTTTGCCTACGTTGCTAGCACAAAAGGGTCATCTTCATACTATGTCCTACTAAAAATGACACTAGTAAAGTAGGCCCACTTTTTTTATTGCTATTATCCTACTAGTCACATTTGAACAAGTAGATGAGTCTATTGACTCCATAGTTTAGCTTAATAATGTCATTTAAGATACCTAAATAGTTAATATTCTCATCTCCTTCTGTGTCTAGCATGACAACCGCACTGTTTTGGATTCTTCTATACAGTTCAAGAGACTTCATATGAAACCTTAAGCCATTAACAATGCAATTAGTGTAATGGTTAACTCATTGATCAGGACCACATACAAATCTTTATGAAACTTAAGGTGTAGTCCCAAGAGGGGGGAAAATTGGGTTATTTAAAAATTATCCTTAGAGTCTTTCTAAGAGTTCTTGCCTTTTTACAATCTTTTAAAGATTTTTTATATTCCTGTTGATTAGGTAATCTACACAAACTTTTACTTCTTTTATTCAATCCACAACCACAACAAACACAACCAATTAATTAACTGTTCAAGAAAAACAACCACAACACAAGAAATCAATTTTTAATTTGCTATATTTAACAACCTTGTATATGAATGTGCAAGTCTTGTAGTTGGTCTTTGAATTGAATATTAAAATAACATCCAAACACTTTTTCAAGATCAGAATTTAAATAAACCTTCAGCTAATAGGTTTTCGGTTGTTAACCAATCAACGTACTTCCTTACGGTTTCCGCAAAAAATTGATTAACCAATGTACTCCCTTTCGGATTTTGCAAGCCCAAGAACAAATTAGGCTTTGGTTTACTTAATTTCCAATATGCATTATTTCATGATTGAAAGAATTACAACATCCACGTAAGTTATGATTGAAAGAATTACAACATCCAACTCGAAGTGGCCTAGGAGCTGGTGCATAATTCGACGGCATCTGACACGATCGAGCCATATGGCCAGGCCTCCCACAACGATAACAAATATTCTCCCCCAATTGGCACTCACCAAGGTGCCTCCGTCCACATTTAGGACAAATGGCAGGAAGTTATCCGCCCTGAAATCCCCCGTGCTCTACCATCTGCCTCTGGCCTCCGCCAGATCTACCCCCTTTACAAGGGCCTCGACTAGGACTCGCCTGAAAACTCGAGGGTGCGGTTCTCTTCTTCTAACTCTACATCTCAGTCTCCTTCAGCAAACTTTCCTCTGCTATAATAGCCTTGACAACGAACTCTTAGAAATCCTGGATCCTCAGTACTGCCACCTGCCGGTAAATATCTCGCCTCAGGTTCCTCTCGAACATTCTCACCTTCTTCACTTCATCGGGGACAATATATAGGCAAAAACGTGAAAGCTCGATAAATCTCACAGCATACTACTACACAGTCATCGAGGCCTAGGACAAACTCAGAAACTCTTGTACACGAGCCTCTCTAACTGAGGCAAGATAGTATCTATTGAAGAACATGTCCCTGAATCGTGCCCAGGTCATCGGAACTGGAATCGTCCTCTGCTCCTCCAACAACCTAGTGGTCATCCACCATCTCTCGACCTCCCTCGCCAACCTATATGTAGCATATAAGACTCTCTATTCATCCGTACAATGAAGTACTGTCAAGATCTTCTCTATTTCCTGCATCCAATTCTCTGCAACTACAGGGTCAGCTGCTCCAGAGAACGCTCACGAGTTCATCTTCATAAATTTTTCTATGGTACATCCTTGAACTGGAGATGGATCTCCCTACTCTCTAGAACTCCGTGTTATCTCAGCCATAACTTGCTAAGCCATACTACATAGCACAGCATATGAATCTCCACCCCCTGCGCCAGAAGGACCCGCTCCATCATCACCATTGGCGTGAGTGCTACTACCTCCTAGGTCCATCTTGCAAATATATAGAACACTATTTCAAAATCCTATTCCCCATACAGACCTAACTTATCTCATTTAACTAGAACATCAAATCCTCTATTAACCATTCCCCTGATCCTAGCCCCAAAATCCAATCCTGCAACCTAAACACCCGACTCGTTGATAGTTTACTATGACTTTCCTAAAATCGTCATCCCAGGAAAAACACAGAAACCACCACGAAACCCTGTATCCATATCACAGAAAAAAACCTCAAATCCTTTTTCCTATATTCTAGTATTGTTTCCCGTTACACTCTAGAGTCTACAGAACCTAGCAACCTAGACTCTGAAACCAAAATTGTAACGACCTCAAAATTCATATCATTTTTTTTTTTTTTGTCATACCTATGCATCGAAAACATAAGTCATACAATCATATTTACTGTACAATACCAGAATTCAATTCATACAGACTATAGCCATAAAACATTTCTTTCTAGTATCATCTACCCCAAAAACACAAAACTTTGTCACAAACTCACCCTATAACCAGGGTAATTAAGAAATCTCTATCCGCAAGCCTGATCTGCTCGCCTAACTGGATCACCTGAAAAAAAAATGTTAGAATAATAGGGTGAGTTGACGCTCAGTAAGTGAAAATATGCTATTACTAGTGTGTGGCGACTGAGTTATATACATATACTTTAAATAACATTTGAGTTGTAGTAAAATGATAAGTGTTAGAATTGGTGTATTCCCAAGAGGGGGGATGAATTGGAATTTTAAAACTTTTTCACCTAGGTTGATCTATGCAACAACGGTATGTACACAACCTAGGATCAGTCTATGCAATTTCCAAATGCGTAGATAAATATGCTGTGAAAATTAAGTCATACGCATCATTCACCCATAACATACACGTGCGGTAAATATAAAGTGCAGAAATATAAGCAAACACACGATATGTTATCGGGGTTCGGCCAACTGTGCCTACGTCCCCGCCTCAAGCTCGCAAGCTTGAGGATTCCACTAATAGCTCACTTAAGGGTGGAGCGGCACCGTTTACAACCAGGTCAAATTAACACAGGGCTGACCTCAACCTTAACCAGGTCAATTAGCGGGGCTGACCTCAACCTACATGCCTTAACAGGACGACGCACCTAGCTTTCCTAACCGACTCTAACCCAATCCGGGACTATTCCAGGGCTAGTCTCCCTCTTCAGGCCCGTTCCTGGAAATACAACAGTATTTGAAATACAATCAAATGGTACAATGAATAAGCTTTCAAGTAAAGCAGATGTATACCCAGATACGCACAATATCACATACACCACAATATGATATAATATGTAAGCTCAATGTGGTCTAAGATGTCAACTCTCAAATAGATTTACTATCGTTGCAATGAGTGCGTGAGAGTGCAAACCTAAATGATCTTTGTATCATAGCATATTCAATCTAAGTGCTCAAACAAAGATATTTTCCAAACTTCATATATTTCAATCAATAAGTTTTCTCAATATGTATATGTATATGAAGTTCTAGCAATGTATAAGTTTGGTTTGCAAAAAGATATTCAATCTTTGTATTCAGCAAAGGATATATGAGTTAACGAGTATTGCAACAAAGACTTTATCACATAAGCAAATATCTCATCAAATATTTTCAAGATAAAAACACAGTAGATATTTGAGAATGTTTTTGCAACCAAAATACAAACTTCTTAAGACATTGCAATGAATATGCAATACTCAGAAGTTCTATAAAAGTCTTCTTAGAAGAGACTTATTAATAAAGTCCCCTAAGAATACTTGAGGTTTAGCTCTCAAAAAATAAGTCAAACAATCCAAAGATAGGAGAGCAAACCGATCAATATAAACACTCAAAAATCAACTTACAAATGATGTAGGTAATACAGGAAGGTAAGATTGAGTGCATGGAGCTTGGAAATGAGTATTATAGGGTTTTGGTTTTTCAAAGAATTTTCCCTAATCAAAGTGGCTAATCTATCTTAATCTTTGCAAATGAACACATATATATAGCCATGGAAGGAAATATGGCCGTTGGGGACCTTTTGGGTATTATTAGAAAAGTTTAATGACGTTTAAGGCATTTTAACCCTGTTTAAAAATATTAACTGCAGTAAAAAAATCAGGGCAACCCGAGAGGTCCGGTTGACCAGAAATGGTTCGGTCAACCAGGACTCAAATGGCTCGGTCGACCAAGGGTATTTTGAACTGAGTGGTCGGTCGACCGAGGCAAGGCGATTTCCAAATTCCCGAGGTTCGGTCGACCGGGCCTTTTTGAACTGAAGGGCTCGGTCGACCAGACCGCTGGGAATTCTCCCGAGGACCCTTCGGTCGACCAGGTAGTTGGAGTACAAAATTGGTCGGTCGACCGGGAGGTCAAAATGTTGACTCCTTGGTGGTTCAGTCGACCGAGGTCAAATGAACTATAAGGTCTCGGTCGACCGGGCCTTGGTCAAACTGTTGACCCAGGGCTAGTTTAGTCGACTAGGGCCTTTTAAACTATAGGTTTCAGTCGACCAAAAGTGCACCAAGTGTGCTTTTCGGTCCCGTATTGAACCAAACAAGTCCTAATCAAGTGCCTAACAAATGTATGTGAATATGTGTGTGTCCTAAGGTCACTTGGGGTCCAATTTGGAAATACTGAAAAAGTCTGGTGTCGGTCGACCGAAGGTGCACCCTAAGGTCTTTCTATGGTTCTTTCTCATTTATGATTTGGTTTGAGCTTACGTAGTAAATCATACGTGTGATGTGTGTGAGCTTATTACAAACCAAATACCTACTTACTATTACAGACCAATTTAATATATTACATTATGAAATAAAACTTTGGTCTTCGGGCTTCTTTTGTTTTGTGCACATCTTGATCTTATCATTCTTGAATCCTGCACAAAAACTCAAATGCTCATTAGATACAATGAGTATTTGTCATAATCAAAACCGGGCGTGACCAATAAGGTCAACAATAAGTCTGTAAAGCATATCTTACATTTTTCACAATTTAAAACATAATTGTATCATCTGAATTTTTCTACTTTTCATACTGCTAGTATCATACTATATTTATCAAATAATGTAAAACTGTATACATATACATAACTGTGCTTTTATCCCTGGAACTCTGTATGTCATGATTTGATCCCTCATGACAAGGTTGTGAGGCCTCTAGGAAAGTCATTATACTCTACTTCACCTCAGTGTGCCAAACTGCATACTCTCCTAGGCACGGGACTGGCTGCTACCTCATCAAACTGGCCCCCTCAACCCAGCCAACTGGTGAGCTGCATACTCTTCGAGCACAGTTGATGGTACCCACACACTATCTGAGATATGTGGTTGCACTCTATCTGTATTAGCAACGGTACCATGCTCTGTATCTATATTTGTAGATCTGATACTATATATATATATATACATATATACTTTTTTACTGTTTTCATCATGTTTCAAAAATAACCATAACACTATTAATCTATATAGTAAATACTGTAATATCTGTAGCATCTTGATGTTATAACTATATAATTTGTCTGTACTTTCTATCTGTATAATCTGTCTGTATACTCTGAGTGTTATGGCATTTAGGAAAACATAGCTTTCTATATACACTGCATATACTGATATGAATAAAGATCTGTATACTGTTATATATATATATATATATATATATATATATATTTGTGTAATCATTTGAATAAAAACTGCATATGTATACACATTCTGTCTGTATAAAATCTATAAATATCTAACTATATCTATACAACTTGACATACTAAAAAATTGTATAAAACTTCATATCAAATAATATCTACTCAAGCCACACATACTTTAAAATCACATATTCTGTAAAAACTACATAAATACTGGTATACATGCATGTTTATAAAATTTCTATTAATATATTCAAATTTCCTAGCATAGCATGTTTCCCTTACCTATTTTCTGAAAAGCCTTCACTGAACTCTGGCCCTACACCCGCAGGGTTCCCCACTCAACACCCTGAAAACGACATCCCCTAGAACGAAACATTAGTATTTTCTTGCATACAACATTTCCTATAACTGTAGGAAAAGCATATTCTAAATAAAACACATTACCCTGAGTTTGGGATGAATTCCAAACTAACTCCACCAACGATTAGCTCTAGTAGACTTGTAGAGAACTTCGTCAGGAGCGTCGTGGTGGCCTCAGATCTTCAATCTGGTAAGCAACGGACCCGGAATCAAAGAGAGAAGGAGTGGGAGACGTTTTAGAGAGAGAGAGAGAGAGAGGAAGTTTTTGCGCCAGTTTTCTACTGAAAAATATGGGTTTTCACTATTTATAGCCCCGTATTCGTTGATGAGACATGTCATCTTGTTGACGAGTCCTTAAGGAATTTCGTCTACGAACTTCCACCCTCGTCAACAGATTTCAGACTACCCCAGAAACCTCTCTCGGTATTTTCTCGTCGATGAAACCTGCCCTCGTTGACGAGCTCCTCTTATATCCTCGTCGACAAATCCCTTGTGTTCGTCGATGAGATGCTGAAAAATTCCTCTAGTTATTACATTGTTCCTTCTGGGTGGAACAAAAACTTTACAATAATCACCCTCTTTTTTAGGAAGAGAAACCTCCCCAAGCAACAACCTATGTTTGGTCTAACGATTCAATAATGCCTTGAACCGTCAAAGATCAAGTAGAAAGAAATGGATCTGCGTACAAAAACACTCTCAAAACACAGAGCAAGTTGTACAAGTTAAATTCCCAATCGTACTTCAAAACCAAAACTAAATAGAAAATGTGAAACTTAAGGTTTAGAAGTCACTAATGGTTCTTAAAAGGATTCTAGATGCAACTCAAAACCAAACCCTTGTTTTTTTTCAATCTGGAAATTTCATAGAGTTTTCCCACAGCAAAAAGATGGGAGCAAGAAAGAACTTTAGGAGAGCGTTTGCATAGAGATCGTGTATTGCTTGCTTGCTTGTGTGGCTTGTAGGCTTGTATTTTTTCATTGAACAAGGGAGGTATTTATAGACCTTTTTGAAGAAAAGTTTCCTCATTTAATACAGATCATCTAGGTAACTTTTCAAAAAATATTAATTCAGAGAATCAATTTTGAAAATTTTCTCGCAAGTTTGAAATTTGAAATTCCCCGCAGAGTCAGTCGGCTGACCCACTCGACTGGGTCATTTTTTACACTAGTCAATCAGCTAGATAGGCAGCTGACACCATTCTAACTTTCAAAAATTAATTCTGGTAAATTGTCAGTCGGTTGACTGAACCACGTTCAAAATAGTTAGTCAGCTGACTAAACCACATTCAAAACTGGTCAGTCGACTGACTAAACCACATTCAAAACTGGTCAGTCGGCTGGTACTGTCAATCGGTTGGGTACTTTTAGTTCAACGAGTTAGTCGGCTGGGCAGACCACCTTTTCAAATATTTTCTATTTTTAATTTCTTTAAAAATCTAGTTTACATGAAAAACTTAATTGTAACTTTTCAAAAACATTTTCAAGAGTTTTTCCAAGTGCTAGTCTCTAAGTCTTTGTATCTTAAGGAGCTTCACATATATAAATAGTAATGACTTTGAAGTTACAAATATCCTTCTAAGCATGATCTCCTTAATCACTAAGTCTTGCAGCCTCTTAAGGTTCACTTTTGACTTCAAGATCTACTTGGCCTTTAAGCTCTTCATTTTTCGTTCATTGCTTTAATATATTGAGAAGCTTTCACTTGATTGACATTGATCTTCAACTTACTTCCATGATTAACTGTGAGTGTCCTTTTACTTAGACTTGAAATAAAACGCCTCAACAACATATGTTAAAACATCCTTCATTTTGTTATCATCAAAATAAGATTGAAATGCCCAGTTAAGCCAACACTTTACTTGCCATTGGTTCTTTATTGTAACACATGGCTTTCATTTAGTTAAAAGAAGTTTAGATGAGTTAACCATTATTGAAACTTTACTTCAAATTCAAAGAAAAGTTTTTACTTACACGTGTCCCAAACCAGTTGACAAATTCTTGTTTATGTCTTTCTTCAATATTCTTTTCATTTTCCCTATCAAGTTCAAGTTTATGTTCACTATATGCAATAATAGTATATGTTAATGTCAATTAAGTACATATATATGCACATATACAGTGCAAAGCATGGATTAAGAAACCACGTATTCAATTTATGGAACAAATTCATCACAATTATTAAGGACATAAAAATGCACTTTACTAAGTCCTCCATATCAATGAAATTATATACTCGTCCACCCAATGGTCGAACATTTTCTTAAAATATAGAGCTGATGGATTCTTCATCTTCATCATTACTATTAATGTCTGCATTTCGCTCATCGCGAGTGAACCTTGTGTCAATATCATGTAGATATATTGAGCAAAATGTAAGACATTCATTATCAATGTATGATCAATGATTGAGCCTTCCGGTCGTGGCTTATTGCACACATAGTTCTTTAAAGTGGACAAGAACCTGTGTATTTTACATAGTATTAGTGAAGTCTACAAATAAAGCTATGAAATCATGTGAAAATTATTGCATCATAAAAATTACCTCTCAATTGGATAGATCCAACGATATTGCACTAGTCCTGCAATTAGGACCTCCCTTGGTAAATGGATGGCTAGGTGGACCATAATATTAAAGAATGCTGGTGGAAATATTTTCTAAAGCTTACATAGTATGATTACAATGTCCTTTATCCATTCAAGTACATTTAAGATCAATTTTTTTAGCAAAACTATTGAAAAAAAAAATTCCCAACTCAACCAACGTTGAGCGAACATTGTCAGTCAAGTATCCATGAAGGAAAACTAGTAGAACACTTTGAACAAGGACATGACAGTCATGAGTTCTCATTCTTAACAGCTTACCTTCCTTCATACTTAGGCATCGAGATATGTTAGATGCATATCCATAAGGGAACTTCACTTATTTCAACCATTTAAAGAAAGTATTTTTTTTTTTTTCATCATTTGACGATGTGTAACATGCTAATAGCATGAGAAGCTTGTCCCCATAATGAATTAGGTGCAACGGGTCATATTCCCATATTTTCCATATCCCAACAAGCATTTGCATTGTCCTTTTTCTTCCCATTTATATCCAATAATGTCCCAATCACATTCTCATAAATGTTATTGTCAATGTGCATAACATCCAAGTTGTGGCATAGTGAAAGATCTTTTCAATATGTCAACTTAAAAAAGATGCTTCTCTTTGTCAAATTTAGCTCAATCTCAGTACATTTCCTTTTTCTATTGCTCGGTGCTTTCCCAAATTTCACAATTTTTATCAATTTCAACTGGTTTAATATCTCTTTACCACTTAGTCGATATGGTGGCAATCTCCGTTCAAATTTTCCATTAAAGCTTCTATTATAAGGAATCTTCCAAGAATGTTCAGGTGGTAGAAAACGACGATGACACATAAAGCATAACTTTTATCCATGCTTCAAGGATAAGGACCCAGCATCCTTATTACACACTGGGCATGCGAAATATCCTTTTGTGCTCCACCCCGATAGATTATCGTAAGGACAAAAATCATAAATTGTCTACAAAACTGCAGAATGCAACCGAAATATTGTCACAATTTCCACATAAAATGTATCCACTCCTTTTTCACATAGTTCTTTCAACTCCAATTAAAAACCTCAGATAAACATCTGTTAGCTTTGGTGTATTCCCAAGAGGGGGGTGAATTGGGTATTTAAAAACTTCTCCCCTAGGTTCAAATAGTTCAGCAACAGTATATTCACAACCTAGGGTCAGTCTACCCAAATGCACCGATAAGTATAATATGTGGAATTTAAATCATGCGCATCATTCACACAATAATATACATGTGTGGTAAATATAAAGTGCAGAAATATAAACAGACACAAGATATGTTATTGGGTTTTGGCCAATTGTGCCTACGTCTCCGCCTCTAACTCGCAAGGTCGAGGATTCCACTAATGGCTCACTTAAAGGGTGGAGCGGCACCTAATACAACCAGGTCAATTAGAACAAGGCTGACCTCAACCTTTACACATTCTCCTTGTGGGGCAGAGAAGGCCCTAGGTCAAATTCACTGGGCTAACCCCAACCTGATCCTTCCGGGCTAGATTAAACCCCCTCAGGCCATGCTTGGAAATACAACAGTATTTTTATCAAAGTAACTGGTACAGTAATTGTGCTTTCATGTAAAGTAGATATGTATCCTAATACGCGCAATATACTTAATCAATCACATACACATCAACAATGTAGGTCATGTAAGCTCAGTGATGTAAATAGTTGTACTATCAACACTCAATATGGTATAAACAGTGATATGCTCAAGAGTGTTCAAAACAAGCAATATCTTGGAATCTAAGCAATGCACAGTTCAGCAGCAAATCAATATTCCAAATATATGAATTAGATAATCAAACTAATTCAAAAATATTTTCCTCAATGAAATACGCACAATACTAGTTTGAAAATGTTTTACTCGTTTGAAAAATATTTGCACAACAAAAACCAAGCTATTGGACACTTGCAACAAAGATGCAAATATCCTAAGCTTATTAGGTTATCCCAACACAAGATTTATAATATAAAAATTTGTGGGATAAATCTAAGCTAAACTCCCCAAAAACAATATCTCAATCACACAAGCAAGTGGGAGTATATAGCACTATCTAGGAATTACAAGCACACTTACTAAGCTCTTACAATACCAAGATTTATCAAAGGAATGAGTATTTGAAGGTATTTGAGTAAAGTGGGATTTTGAAATAGAGAGGATTTTTGGATAATGATTTTTTGCTAATGCTTTTTTAATCCTCATAAATGAACCCATATTTATATGCTAGGTCAAAAATATAACCGTTTGGGTCCTAGTGGGTATTATTAGAAAGGTTCTAAAATGCTTAGAGAGTATTAACCCAAATTAACTCAGTTTACCACAGTTAAATTATTTTTAACCCGGCGAGGTTCGAGTGGCTAAACCGTGGTTCGATCGCCTGAACAGACACAGTTAAAAATGTCCTTTGAATTAGTTCGATAGCCTGAGTGTAGGTTCGAAAACCCGAACAAAAGTTAGAAACATTTGTTCGTAGGTTCGGGTGCCCGGTCTTAGGTTCGGTTAACCGAACCAGCCAATTCGGTCGCCCAAGCCTTATTTTGAATGTGATCGTTCGGGCGCCTGGGTAGTTGAAAAGGAACCTGACATAGGTTCGGGTGCCCGAGGGAGATACGCTGAAAATATGTTCGGTCGCCTGAAGCATGGTCAAACCATTGACTTCTCAATAGTTCGGGCGCCCAAGGTGATTTGTTCACCTAGGATTCGGTCACCCAAGCTCTCTCATACTTTCCCTATTTTGTCCAATTTAATTTCAATTCTTTCCCCTGATAATGTAAGTGATTATGGGGACTTTGTGCACAATGTATAGGAACCTAGGGTCTTTTCAAGTATGCCCAAAAACATGGTGTCGGTCGACCGAAGCGTGCCCTAAAGTCATTCGGTCCCTATGGTCAATCTATGGTCATTTTAAGCTTACAAAACTTACATACATAACATGTAGAGATTATTACATACCGTTTCTCCTAATTACTATTACAGACCCTTATTGAATTAAAAGGAATAACAATATGAAAGAAGTCTTCAGGGTCTTTAGACTTTGAACCTTCATGTGCCATTAATTGATCTGCTAAGTATATACCTGCACACAAACTCGAAAGTCATCAAATACCAAGAGTATTTGTCATTATCAAAAATGGGTGTGACCTATAAGGTCTACAACATCAATATCATTACCAAGAGACCTCAATCCAAGAATAATCAAAGACATGTAAATGAATGGTTCTTTCATACATTGCCATGGTGGCAAATTGTATGGCATTATCATAACCAGCCACATGCTATATGAGTTGTTCATGTTACTAAATGGATTGGAACCATCTAAAGCAAGGCAAAGCCTAATGTTGCGAGGATCACTAGAAAACTACAGATACATTTTGTCAAACTGGGCCCAAGCTTGCGAGTCCTCTAGATGGCTAAGGGTGTTTTCCTCTTGAAGACATTTCTCTTTATGTCATTTCATATCTGTAGTAGACTTTTTGGACATCTATAGTCTTTGAAGTCCCAATATCAATGGACAATATTGTAAAATTTTTTTGGGGATCTTTTTACCCTTCTTGTGATTAGTTTTATACCTCGGTTCACCACATTCTAGAAACTTGTTTGTATTTTCAAATTCACAAAAAAAAAAAAGTGCGCAATCGTACCTACATGCATGTAATTGAGTGTAACTGAGACCTATATCTCGCATATATGTCTTTGCCTCATAAAAAGGCTTTAGAAGTGTTTCACCATCAGGCAGTTCCACCTTAATTAGCCTCAAATTCATGTTGAATGCACTCTAAGTTTGATAATGCATTTTCCTTTAGTGAAACAACTTTATCAAGAACTCCAATTTTGAGAACTTTTTACAAGTTGGATAAAGTGGCACTTGTGCATCCCTCACAAGATTAGCAAATGGTTTACCGAGTTGATTTAACTGACTAGGATCGCAAGGTATGCTACCTACTAAACTAGATTCAATACCAGTATGTGACACATTGCCTTCCTTCGTGTCCACTGCATTCCCCCTTTACAAGTCAGCTAACATTTCGATTAACCTATCTGAAGGTGTATCACCACCTCCTAAATTGGCCCCCTCATCATCATCTTCATCATCATCCCTTATAATTTTGTAATCTTCACCATGAAACACCCATTTTTTGTAGCTATCGTCTGTTCCATAGTCTAATTAAAGTTTTACAACCAAATCAATGTCTCGAAATGTTATGTTTTGGCATTTCTTGCAAGGACAACTTATTCTACTGGATTTGTCAGCAAAAGGATGTGCGAACTCTATGAAATCATGTACCCCTTTTACGTATTCTGACAGAAACCTACCTTGAGCCTTCATCCAACTCTTATCCATGCTCATTAATTAGCTTATAATATGTTCAAGTAAATGATTTTGATTATATTTCATAATTTTTATGAGACATGCATCGTGAATCCTAAAATCAACCACATTTTATCTAAAGAAGGACGTGCAAATCGACTAATTACTTGGGTAGAAAAACATATTTAGCTATTGCTTTAATTAGTTGAAGCACCAGGCCAATCAGTCAACTAGTTGCCCTATTTTTTATACTTAGGTTCTTTATGTTTGCTTAAATCAATCTAGGACAAGTGTTGATGAAAGATATTAAAACTAATGTCAATTAATACTTGTCCTTATAACGCTTCATTTGATTATAAGATATCTTGTGTGTGAAAATGCTTTTGAAAACTTGTTGTTGATATCTTACATACTAGTATGCATATGCAATTGCTCAAACTCTTGCTAGATATTCTTGCTAGAATCATAACTACAAGAATTACAAAATATTCCTACCTTAAACACATCCCATTATACGTGTGTGACTTTACATAAGTTTTAGTTGGTTGTGCTTGGGTACTTTTTGAGTAAACTTTGATCATGCTTCATTAATGTTCACCTAATCTTGTGCTTGCTCCAGTATCGTCATGTTATTCCTGTACTAAACTTGATGTGCAAAGATTAGTTAAACTAGGAATCACAAATGGGTTGTTATCATCAAAACATAATCGTTTGGGATAATGTAGCCACTAAGGCTAACAATCTCCCCCTTTTTGATGATGGAAAACCATTGGTGTTCTTGCGGGATATAATTTAAAAATTTCCCCTCAATATATACATTATATACATACTAGTATGTCTCCCTTTTCCGCTTCTCTGTAAACTCAATTTGGAAACCCTAATCTTCTTCCACCTCTTCTCAGAAAACCCCCTGAAACTCACTCTCTTCTCTCACTCCTCTCCCCTTTCTCTGCGACTCGAAAACCCTAGTCTCCATCTGAAGCTTGCCCCTTTCCCTCATTCATCTCTCTTTCTTTTCTCAACAACCCTCCCTTCTCTGACTCTCAGTTCTTAAGCTCTCTGCAACTGAATGAGCAGGAACCCTAGCTTCCCTCTCTCTAACTTTCCTCTCAACAACCTTGCAAGCCAAAACCCTAAAAATCTTTGTCTCTCTCTCCTTAGGCTCATAGTTCTTAAGCTCTCCCTTCCATTTGGTTCTCTGCTTCCTCTCTAAGACTGAGGTTTTTGAAAGCCTTCTGAAACCCTAGAGTGCTCGCTGCAGCTTCTTCTCAATCCCTAGTTCTCTCTCAGCAATCCTCGAAACCCTAAAAATTTCTACACTTTCTTCTCTTTTCTTATTCACCTCTCTACAAACGAATCTCCTAAAACCCTAGTTTCTTTCCAGATCTCACATTCCCTCTAGAAGCCTCTATTCCCTCTCTCTCAAGTTCTCTCTGGGGCTTTCTTGTTTGTTCGAACCAAAGCCCTAGTTCTCTCTTTGAAGGCCTCTGAGGCCTTCTGAGCTCGAAAGATGGCTCAATCTGACAGCCAAAGAAAAGGGTTTGATCGATTTAGGTGAAAGGGTTTTGCTTTGAGCTGAACCTCAACCTATCAGATGAGTATAATTTTTTTCTTCCTTTTTGTTTTGATTGTGTGTGTGTGTGTGTGTGTATGCGATTTGAATGTGATGTTCTTCTGATTTTTTTTTATTTGAGTACTAGATGGCATGTTCTGTGGTTCAAGTGTTATTGTGTTTAGGTTTTGAGAGTGGTTGTTTAGGATTCCAAGTTAAGGTTTTTGTTTTGTTGGGGTTAGGGTTTAGGTTCAAGGTTTCAGGTTTCAAGTTGAAGACAAGTCAACTCGTCTCAACCTAGCAAGTTGTACTAGGGTTGACTCGCACGAGTCAACCTAATGGGTTGTGTAGACTCGAGTGAGCCTGAGTGGGCTTGGACACGTGTGGGCTTCGGTTTAAAAATGTTTTGGGCATAGGGTAAAAATGGTTTTAGGACCTCGAGAGGTCTTAAAACGAAATGGGATCGGGTTGAGTTTTTAAAAAATGGGATGTTAGGCCTCAGGTTTTAGAAACGGGCTTGGGGGTTGTTTTAAAATTAAATTGGGCCCGGGGTTTTAAATTTTAAATTGGGCCTAGGGTTTTGAAACTTGGGCAAGGGGCTTTGGGTGTTTTAAAATGGGATATTGGGGGGTTTTAAAATAGGCCTATGTTGATTTTAAAAACGAACTTGTTCTTAAAAAAAAAAATAAGAGTTTGGCCCCGGGTGTGTTTTAAAGGGGCCTTGGGGGGGGGGGGGTTTGAAATAAATGGGCCTCTCGGGTGATTTAGAAAGGAAGTTGGGCTTCAGTCTGAGGGTCCAGTTGGGGTTGAGGCTCGGGTTTGGTTTAGAATGAGGTTTGGGTTTGGTTCAAATTCAGAGCTGGGTTCTTACTCAGAGGGGGTTGGTTCAAGGTTTAGTTGATGCCCAAGGAGTTGGTTTGGGTCAAAGAATTTGAACCCGAGTTTGGGTTTGGATTCGGGTTAAAACCTGAGGCTTGGGGGTGAATACCTGCATTCATGATTGACATCCACAGTGCATTGTTTTAGCATATAATTCTAAAAGAGATGGACATTTTACTTTACCTCAAATCGTTTTTCTCCTCCGGTCTTCTTCTCCTGCTTCTGTGTCTATCTGGGCTTGTCTGCTTCTATATTTTGAATGTGTTCTATGCTCTAACTGCTACTCTGCTTCTGTATTCTAAATGTGTTTTGTGCTCTAAATGCTACTCTACTTTTGTTTCTGTCCCTTAGTTGCCCCAAGTTTCTAATACTGCTCTCTAATTTTCTGAACTACTCTATTTTTTCTCTGCTAATTTCTCTTCACCACTCTTCTAATGCTCCTCTTCTCTCTCCTTGTTGAATTCCCTATAATCTCTTCTCCTAATTTATCTCTGTTTCTTCCTTCCGCTTTAGGTCTGTGTCGAGGCTCCCTATTTATAAGGAGTCTGGGCAATTCACTTGGCGCAAGATAAATTAAGTTGGACATTGCTTAATTTAAAACTTAAGGAGAAATATTGAAAATGATCCTAAACTTTGGAGGTGCAAAATAAAATTAGCCCTTATTGATATTCTATTATATCAAATACTTTTCAAATATGAACAAAATTTAGAATTTTAAATGTTAATGATCAAGTTTTTGTTAATTGTTTTAACACTTTTTCATTTTCTTTCCCACTTTATTTGATAACTAAATATAATAAATAAATGAATAAATTTCTTTAAATTTTTCTATCTTTTCTCTAACTTCTCTGTACAAAATATTTAGTATAATGTTCACTTGAACTCGCGACAACAAACCAATTGCTGCACATAAATTGTAGTGAGAATAAATAAACCCTTACGAAACAATATTTGTGAAACCCATTTTTGCTCTATTTCATCCTTTTTACAATATTGCTGTAAATTGAACAAAGACACGCCTTGATTATGAGAAGAGCTTATACACTTTTAGAAAACGTTTTTGTGCCTATTGTGAAGGTCCTACTCCTAGATTTTAGAGAGGCACTATGGAAGCAATCTAACAACAATACAAACTAATAATCAACTGCAGTAAGAGATTAATCCATAGTGAGTTGTTTTGGTTTGCAAAATCATAGATGCCGTTGATATTTTTTTTAATTGTGTAATATGATTGAATGTGATAAGGTTACTACGCAAAAATAAACATGAGAATGAGATGTTACACATTAGCAGCAATCCTAAATAATCTTATGACACCGAATGAAATAAAACATCCATATATTGCTATTAAAAGTTCTTGTGTCTCACATTTGCAAATATTTAAATGACTAAGTATTGGTACCAGAAGAGCATTATTACACGAGACACATATACTCTTCTTTCTGTCAAAGGTCCATTTTGAGCCTTGCACTTGAGAATACAACATTCCTGCAGAGCTAAAACCTGTCTCTGTCATGAGGAGAAGAAAAGTCAATATTTGGACCATGAGGGATGATCCCAAAAGGGTTAATAGAAGGATGGCTTCCATAATAATGCTTCCTGATGTGTTCCATGTTGATGGTGCTGCTCATACCAGGGACTTGAAAAACATCTTTGGTGTAATTGAACAGATTTGGGTACTCACGCAGCAACTTCTTGTTGCACTTGAAGTGAACAGCATAAACCTGCAGTTAATAAAGGTCCAATTACTAAAGATACTTGAAAAATATGGAGGAAAACAGGTGGGAAATCATTAGATCAGCTCAACTAAAAAAAACTGTCCTAATTAAGGAATGGCTACATAAATCCTGTTTCATAATTCCTCTTTACCTGGGCCATAATCTCTGCTCGTGTTGGACCCCCCCGTGGGATTTGCAAAAATACCAAAGTCTGTCTCACGTATATTTTCTTTAAAAAAAAATTAGGAAAAATTACACTTAGTCCCTCCTAATGTTTTGAGACAGGCCCCCAACATCTCAATTTGGACAAGTTAACACCACATTTGGTAAGCATAATCAAGACCAAAATGGAACTGAAATTCAGACCTCAACTCCCATTCTGACATTTGCTTTACATAAACTAAAGTGGAACACATGGATGTTGATTCTCCCATTTCATGAAATGATAATTCTTCCTCTAACCATAGTCGATAGAATCTTATAATTCATGATTCAATTCATATGATTCGTATAATTTTACACCAATTCTATTCAAATCTTACTAGTGAATCCAAAAACAACCGAATCGTTGCAAATCTATTTACTCACCTCTTGAATCTAATGAATCAACCCGAACCCATCCATTCACACAATTCCAGACCTATCACATCGAGACCCAACTAGTTTAAAATCCAAAAAGCATCATTTTCTTCTATTGCTTTTATTTTTACAGAATTACCTTCCACTCCTTGTCTACATCAGATTTGTGCTAAAAAAATAAGAAAATAGAACTTTAGGTCTTGTGTTGCCTTGACAAAACCATTCTTTGGGTTGCACAATTAACTTTACAAAACACTCATCGGTTAAGGTGTACTCATGTTTTTGTTTGGTTGTTAAGATGCAGAAGTAGGCTTTTCTAGCTGTTTGTTAATTATTATCATTTATAAATTTAATTTTTTTCTCTTTGATTCGAGAAAGAATATGTATGATTCTTTTTCTTTTTTTTTATCGATAAACACCAAGTTCAATTATTTACTATTTTTTCTTGATTCCTCCCCTTAAATAGCATAAATTCTGTTTCTTTTTTAACTAATGTTTCTCAAACTCATTTAGTCATCATCCCTTTTCGTTTGTTTAGGGAAAGCATACACATAAAATATGATTTTTTTCATTGTCAAAATTTGAATGTATTTTATCATTTTTCTGCTTGTTTGTATCTATATGCAGGCAATTTAAAAATGATTTGGAAATTAGTCACAAATCTTACGATTTGATTCTCAATTCTTGATTCCCAAAACTAGAATTACCATTCATGATTTGAATCTTGATTTGACAACTATACCTCTAACCAATACAAATTACAATTCCATTCCTAACTTCTTCTTTCCAAAGACAATTATAACTCTCCCACATAACAAATACCCAGAAAAACACACAAAGCTGCTGAACCATTACCAATGTCATGCAGCAATCTCCCTCTGTTTCTCTTGCCTTCTTGCTGCCATACGGCCCATGCCCACCAACACTCAGACAGAGCACCCCCCAGATCAAGTGAGACCCACCTCCTCTTCTCTTCCCTCTCGTGCGTTCTCCTCCATCCTCCTCCCACCTGATTCAATGGAAATCCCACCATTGAAGCTCTTGAAAATTACATCGGAAGACCATACTCTCCATAACCAACTTCCCTTCCCTTCCCTTTACCCCTGCTTAACCATAGTAGTTAAAAGCGCGCCTCTAGGCGCAAGGCGCAGTGAGGCGATGAGGCTGCCACCTCATACCAGGTGGGGCGAGGTGACCTGCAAGAGGCGACCCTAGGCGAGACGAGGCGCAGTGAAGTGCGAGGCGCAGTGAGGCGCGCCTTGTGTATTTTTAAGCCATTTAAAGGAGAGAAATAACCCAAGCCAGACTCATATCCCTCATTCAACTCAAACGAACAGAGCCCTAGCCCCTTTTGACCCTTCGAAGCCCTTCGTGAGTTCGTTTGCGAGCCTTTGAACTAGCCGGAAGCCTTCGCGACTTCGTCTTCAAGCTTCGACCAGGATCGTGAGTTCATCTTCGACATTTTGAAGAAGCACGACCTGCGCGACTTCGTTTCGAACCAGCCGGAGCCCTCGCGAGTTCGTCTGCCTGCCTTCGAAGCAGTCGTGAGTTCGTCTGATTGCCTTCGAGCACAACGTGAGTTCGTCACGTCGCCTTCAACATTTCGAACCAGCTGGTGATCGTCTTTAAGCCTTCGAACCTTTGTAAGTCTTCTTCTTCTTCTTCTTCTTCTTCTTCTTCTCCTGCTGCTTGCGTCCTGCTGCCTGCTGCTTCTCTTCTTCTTCTTCCTGCTGCATGCTTGCTGCGTGCTGCTACTGCTGCCTGCTCTTTTTCTTCTTCTTCTTTATATGTAAGCTTATAAATTAAATATTTGGTTAATTAATGTAAGCTTATAAATTATAACTAATACATAATATTTATTTTTTTTACAGAAATTTAGCTACTGTTTTTTAATTTATAATATTTAGTTTAATTAATGTGAGTTTATAAATTATAACTAATACATAATATTTATTCTTTTTATTGAAATTTAGCTACTGTTTTTTAATTTGTTTGGAAATGCATTATGTAAGTCTTAAATTTTAAATATATGATGCATTTTTTTTCAGTTACGATACGGGATACCAAGTCTAAAATCTTAAATGGATTCTAGTTCTGGATGTGAGGCCTCGGCAAAGAAAGATCCCGCATGGAAGTATGCACATTCGGAGGATCAAAAAAATAGAAATAATTTGACTTGCAATTTTTGTGGTAAAGTCACAAGGGGGGAATATTTCGGGCAAAACAACACATTGTCGGAGGATTTCAAAATGTGAAAGAATGCTCTAAGTGCCCTGCTCATGTACGCGAGGAAATTAAAGAGCATATGTTGAAGAAAGATATGGAAAAGGAGGAAAATGAGTTATTGCTCAACTTTGATGATATAGATCATTACGGTGAAGATGAAGAAGATGAAGTTCAAGAAATTGACATTCGTGGAAAGAGAGTGCTTACTAGTGATGGAAGTAAAAGATCATACCAATCCAACTTGAAGAAACCAAAACAGAAGGGGCCTATAGACTTGTTTTTTACTCCCGATCCAAAGAAAGCGGTTCAAGCTAGGAAAGAAGGGAAGATGAAGCAAACATCAATAAATGAAGCGTGCACGAAAGAACTAAGAAAAAAGGCAATGGGAGATTTTGCTAGGTGGATGTATGATGCTGGGATACCATTTAATATTGTACGTTTGAGCAGCTTTCCAATGGCACTTGAATTGATTGGACAATATAGTCCTAGAATAAAGTCACTTAGCTATCATGAAGTGAGAGTTCCTTACCTAAAGGAGGAAGTTAGTCAAATGAAAGAGTTGTTGAAGGTCCATAAGGAGGAATGGACAAAATATGGCTGCTCAATTATGTCTGATGGTTGGAGAGATTCGATTGCTAATAAGGACATAATCAACTTTTTAATGAACTCTCCAAAGGGATCAGTATTCATCAAGTCTATTGATGCTTCTAATATTGTCAAGAATGCAGATAGAATGTATAGATTACTTGATGAGATGGTAGAGGAAATTGGAGAATCAAATGTGATTCAAATGGTAACTGACAATGCGTCAAACTATGTTGCAGCAGGTAAGAACTTATTTTTAGAACTACTTTCTATAGTGTATATATTGTTTATTTTAATATTTTAATGGCTTCATTCCTTGATTTTTGAACAGGGAAATTGTTGGAAGCAAAGAGGCCACATTTATATTGGACACCGTGTGTTGCTCATTGCATTGATTTAATTTTGGAGGATATTGGGAAGATGCCTTCAATTCATGCAACTTTGAAAAGGACAATTTTTTTGAATGGCTATATCTATAATAGTGTTGGCGTTATCAACTTGATGAGACAGTTCATTGGAGGAAAGGAGTTACTAAGACCTGCAGTTACAAGATTTGCAACTGCCTTCATCACCCTTCGTTCAATCCATCTTCAAACGAACAACTTGAGGAAGATGTTTACTTCTGAAGATTGGAATACTACTAAATGGGCAAAGGAGGCGGCTGGCAAAAGAGCAGCTACTATTGTTTTGATGCATACTTTTTGGAGTACCATCGTCTATACTCTTAAGTTAACAGGTCCACTTGTTCGTGTACTCCGTTTGGTTGATGGGGAAAAGAAGCCTGCAATGGGATATCTTTATGAAGCAATGGATAGGGCTAAGGAAGCCATAGCTAAGGCTTTTGGTGAGAGAGAGGATAAATTCAAGGAGGCATTTGAAATTATTGATACGAGGTGGGGATGCCAACTCCATCAACCATTGCATGCAGCTGCACACTATTTGAATCTAGAATTTTTTATTCAAACCCCAACATTTTGCAAGATGAAGAAATTATGACGGGTTTGTACAAATGTATTGCAAGGTTACTGCCAACTATTGAAATGCAAGATAAAGTTTCAAATGAGTTGGAAAAATACAATGCCGCTAGTGGCGTCTTTGGAATTAGTTTGGCAGTGAGACAAAGGAAGACAAAAGCACCACGTAAAGTGACATTTGTACTACCTCTTTATTTTTGAAAATTATTTTTGCTATTTACCTAATAGGTATTCATTTAAAATTTATTTTATAATAGCGCAATGGTGGATGGCATATGGATCAACTCCAAACTTGCAAAAGTTTGCTGTGAAAATTCTTAGCCTCACATGTAGTGCTACCGGCTGCGAAAGAAATTGGAGCATATTCCAACATGTAAGTCATTAGTATATCATGGATTAATTATTAAAGAACAAGAACTACCAATCTACTGCTTTTTAGAATCATTATTAACCATATTACTTTAAACTTTTTGCAGCTTCATAGCAAAAGGAAAAATAGGCTTTCCTAGCAACGCTTGAATGATTTGGTATTTGTGAAATATAATCGAACTCTGAGGCGTCAATACGACAAATGTGACACCATTGATCCCATCCTCCTAAAGGACATTGATGATAGTAATGAGTGGTTGATTGGTAGGATGGATGGTGATTCTGATGAGGATGATGAACTTGTGTTTGAAGATGATAATTTGAGTTGGGATTCTGTTGCTAGAGCTGCTGGACTAAATAACCCCCCGCATCACACTAGATCAAGAATAAGTACAAATATGCCATCATCGTCTAGAGGAAGAGGAAGGGCTTCATCTAGTAGTGCAACCAGTGCTAGGGGTCGGACCACAATGTTGGAACTTGTAAATGAGGATGAAATCTAAGTGGATAGTGCAGAGGAGACCGAAGAGGAAAAAGATGTTGGAGAAAACAATTCTGATGATGAAGAGGAAGATGATATCTTCGCCGACTTAGTTGATGATGAGTGATGAGTGATGAGTGATGATTGAGGAGGATTTTTAGATTTTATATTTTGAAATCTTTTATTGTACTCTTTTCTTTTGATGTTGAACTATGTTGAATTGTTGATGCTTTTGGGCTTCGTCTTGGCAATTTTATTAAATTTCCAATTTTGTTATTGAATGTTTTGGCATTTTAAATTCTAATATCACTAGATCTTCATATGTTCATATATAAATTACCCCAAATAGATATTTTACACCATTTTAATAATTGTGCACCTCACGAAGCGCCTTCGCCTCGCGCCTCGGCTTCAAAGACCCTTTGCGCCTCGGCTCGCCTCGCACCTCTGACTACTATGTCCTCAACAATGTCAGAAATGGCATCATCCTCCTCCAAAACACAGCAAAATTCCCTGTTGCCGCACTCGTGTGAGTGGTGTGTGTATTCATTGTGTGGACAAGTGCCTCTCTTTGCAACTATTGTGTATGAGTGTGCAAGTGGTGTGTGTGTGACTAGGTGTGTAGTGAAGGTGGTGCGCACATCTCAAGGTTGAAGATAACCTTGTGTTTTTTTCTTTCTTTTTTTTTTTTTTTTTGTTATCATTAAATCATCATCATAATATTGACTTATCATTATCATCATCATCATCATAATATTGACTTATCAATATCAACATCATCATCATAATATTGACTTATCAATATCAACATCATCATCATCATAATCATCATTTATATATATATATATATATATTGTTCTTGTTCTTTTTGTCGTCGTTGTTGAGATTTTGATTAAATGGATGACCTAACTTCAAGATAGGCCTCTTCCTCTATTTATAATACAAATCAAATACATTCTAATGACCATAATACCCTTACTAACTCTCACCAATTAACATACTAACACAATAATAATACTAAAAAACTAAATAAACTTTAACATTCCCGCTCAAGCTAGAGCATAAATATCATATGCTCCTATCTTGTTACAAATAAATTTAACATTTGAAAACCCCCCCCCCCCCCCCCCCCCCCGGCGCCGGTAAACAAATCAACAAGTTGCATATCTTCACATAAGTGGTAGTAATGAGCTTTTGCACAAGTTTCTCCCGAATAGAATGACAATCAACTTTAATGTGTTTCGTTCGCTCAAGAAAGACTAGGTTAGAGGCAATATGAAGAGCAACTTGATGATCACACATCAACTCCATAGACTGAGAATGTAGAAAACCCAATTCTTCCAACATGTTCTTCAACAAAACAAGTTCACAAGTAGTATAAGTCATAGCTCTATACTCTAATTCAACACTTGACTTGGCCACCACAGTTCGTGTCTTACTCTTTCAAGAAACCAAATTACCACCAACCAAGATACAGTATCTAGTTGTGGATATTCAGTTAGAAGGCGACCCGGCCCAATCTGCATCTGTATATCCTTGAATATAAGTGTGACCCTAATCTTAATATAAAAGACCCTCTCTCACGTGCACCTTTGAGATATCTCAAGATGCAAATTACTGCACTTCCCATGTGACAAAACAGTTCACATACAAGATCTAGGTACTTATATACCCAAGAAGTATTTCAACAATCCCAAATCTTTGGTTGGAAACATAGTCTGTAGAAAGTGTTTAGGACACTAGATCCTTTTATCATCACCATCCGTAATAGCAATATCATCCCATACATAATAAGAAGGATCCTACCCAATAAGTATGATGATAAAACACAGAGTAATCAACTACACACCGTCGAAGACCAAGTACTATAGCGCTGAATCCACCAAATCATGCTCTGGGAGACTATTTTAAACTATATAGTGCCTTCTTGAGCTAACACACTAAGCTCGACTCCCTCTGAGCAACAAACCTAGGTGGTTGCTCCATATAGACCTCTTTCTCAAAATCACCATGCAATAAGGCATTCTTTACATCTAACTGATACAAAGACTAGTGACAGGTGGTAGCCAAGGAGAAGAACAGACATACTGGCGTAAGTTTGGCAATCGAAGACAAAGTATCAGAATAATCCAAACCATAAACTTGAGTATTCCTCTTAACAATAGAACGTGCCTTCAGATGAGCCATAGAATCATCAAGGTTGACTTTCATAGTGAATACCCAACAACAACCAACCACAGTCTTGTCGGGAGGAAAAGATACCAAGTCCCAAGTATCATTATCCGTAAAGCAATCATCTCTTCAACCATGGCATTCCTCCACCCAGAGTGGGTTAAGGCTTCCAAAAAAAATTTAGGGAGGGCAATAGTTGATAAAGTAGTAGCAAAACAATAATAGGATGGGGATAAGAAGTCATAGCACACATAGATGGAAATGGGATGTTGTGTACATGTGCATTTACCTTTCCAAACAATTATGGGAGGATCAACATCATGGGAAATATGATCATCAAATAAGAGGCCTGGCAGTAGAAGCTAAAGGGAACTCTCTTCCTTAGATTCTCCATCATGAACACCTGCAAATTTGGACAATCGAGACGATGAGAAGGACTCAAAACTACATGGAGACACAGGTGATTGATTGAGTAAGGACTGCAAACTAGAATCTAGACGATTAGGCAGAGGAAAAGACTCATGAAGATCAAAAGCACTCAAGGACCCAGTGTAGTAAGGTGTAGACTCAAAGAAGGTAACATTTGCAAAAACAAATAAGCAATGCAGCGTAGGACTATAACAACAATATCCCTTTTAAGTATATGAGTATCCAAAAAGACACATTTTATAGCATGAGGATCCAACTTATCCACCCTAGGAGTTAGTTGATAAACAAAGGATACACACCCGAATATACGAGGAGGTAAAGAGAATATAGATGAATTAGGAAATAGAATGGAGTAGAGAATTTTACCACTAAGAACAAAGGATGACATCCTATTAATAAGACAGCAAACAGTAAGTACAACATCACTCCAAAACACTTTAGGGACATGCATTTGATATAGTAAGGTGGGAGTAATTTCAAGGGCATGTCTATTTTTCCTCTATGCAACCCCATTTTGTTTAGGAGCGTGGGCATAGGATGATTGATGAACAATTCCAAACTAAGTCATATAAGTAGTGAATTGAGTACTGAAATACTCTTTAGCATTATCACTCTTAAATATTCAAATTGGAAAACCAAATTGAGTCTTTATTTCAAAAAAAAAAGGCACAAAATACATAAAATAACTCAAAACGGTCTTTTATTAAATATAGCCAAGTCATCCTTGAATAATCATCCACAAAGGTTACGAAGAATTGGAACTCAACTTGGACACAATTCTACTAAGACCCCAAACAGCAAAATGGACTAACATGAAAGTGCTAGCAGCCCACTTATTGACTTGGGAAGCAAAAGGGACATGGTGATGCTTTCCCAATTGACAAGATTCACAAGACTAGACACAAAACTCAAATCAAGAACTAGACGTTCAACTTTTCCAATGAAGGATGACCAAGGCGACAATGAATTTTGAGAGGTGTGGCAACAACAATGCAGGCGATAGAAGGAGAGAGCAGCTCAAAGTGATAAAGTCCACTAGCTTCATTCCCTCTGCCAGTTATCTTCCTTATCTTCAAATCCTGAATAACCACCAAATCAGGGAAGAAAGTTACTAAACAATTCATGGATTTAGTTATCTTGCTAACAGACATAAGATTGAAAGGAAACTTGGGAATATACAAAACCAAAGGAAGAGAAATAGAAGAAATGGTTTTTACAGTCCCGATTCCCTTAACGATGTGGTGGACCCATCAGCAAAAGTAACACAAGGTAAATTTGCGGGATTGAATAGTAGAGAAGAAATTAGGTATATACTTGTGATATGATCAATGGTAGTGAAATCTATAACCCAAGGACAAGAATGAGAAGTGCTGGATGATAGGCATGCTGTGGGATTACCTGTTTGGGCAAGAGATGCAATGGGAAGAGAAGCTTGTTGTAATGTTTGATACTGCTAGAACTTGGAATACTCTTCCTCTAACATAGATATAGAATGTTTTCCCCCACTTGGCCCCAAAGTTGTGGAGTCGGTGGTGGCTGCATTGGCAACACATGAAGGTCCACCATGGAGATCCCAAAACTACTCAATAATATGATTACCTCATCCACAATAAGTGCACTTGCGAGGAGTGCCTCTACCTTGTCCATCTTTACCACACAACCACTCGAATCACCTCGATAACTATTGCGGCTGTTTGGTAGAGAACTAGAATCATTATGTGTGGCAAATGCTGTCCTCTTAGAGCTAGAAGCAAGAGCAAGAGAACGTGTGCTAAAGGAAGCACAAAGGATACGAGAATAAACATCAGAATATTATGACAACTCTGCACTACTAAGCATCTGGGACCAAACTGCCTCAAACTCGGATTTCAAGCTTGCTAACCAAAAAACTATCATCTGCTCCCTCTACTTCTGCATGTCACAAATATCGGATGTTATAGGTTGCACGATGTTAAGCTCCTTATGAATACATTTCATCTCTCCAAAATAATCTGCAATGCTCATGTCTCCTTGTTGTAACTGAAAGTACTCCTGGTATAAATCATACATACGCGTAATGTTACTAGAGTATAGAAGCTTGGCATAATCCCAAATCTCCTTGCATAGTGCATGTATCTAAATGCATGCACATCTGTGCAATCTGGGGCACCATCGAATTCCACAAGAGGGAAACAATCAAAGCATTTCCTGAATCCACACTTCTTTTCTCCTCATCAAAAGGGTCAAATTGGAGCAAATGGTCAGATTCTTCTAATCCTACTAAATAAACCTAAACAACCTTAGACCATTGAACATAATTCTTTCCATCCAACTTTTGAGTTGTTAGCTGTGGCAGTGATGAAGGCAACATGTTTTTGGGATTCATAGACTCCACCCCAACACTCACAAACCAGCAGCCACACCAATGTCAAACAAGAAGAACAATCAAAAATAATCAGGACAACCACAAATGATGTGAAGCACCGAAACAGCCATGGACGAGGTGAACCACCTATAAACTGATATAACACTGCCACAGCCTCACAAAACAACTTATGAACACTGCCACTGCTCCAAAAAACTCACAAAAAGCCTTTTCGAACACCGAACAACAACTAACGGATTACCATAAGTGCATGGTCAAAAAAGGTTGGATCTTTAAGAAAAAAGCATGCCCAACTGCTTGTTAATGTGGTCTAGGGAAGGAATTAGAACATGGTGGAGGAAAAACTCAGAAAAAATGTGGAGAGATTAAACTCATAAAAACATGGCCAGAATCTATCTCATGCGCGCCGGTATGTGGCAATGTGCGGGGAGCTTTCTAGCAATGAGATTTTATAGGGCTAGGTTTCAAAGGGTTTTGTTTTTGGCATAGGATTGATTTTGTGAAATAATAAGGGTTGAGGTGGTTCTGAGAAGGGTTGTGACTGAAGGGACATCCAAGCGATGATTAAGTGTGATAGGGTTTAGGTGTCGGAGGGTTCTGTTTTTGGCATAAGGTTGATTTTGTGAAATAATAAGGGTTGAGGTGGTTCTGAGAAGGGCATCAACTGAAGGGTGTTTCCCGAAAATGTTTAGTGTGAGAGGGTTTAGGTTGGACCATGCTCTGCTACCAGGTTGGGAATACCATAATACCTTTAACTACTACTACTACTACTACACATGGTTCGTAATCGCGGTCGCGGGTAACGTCGCGAAATGGTCGCGGGTGTCGCGGGTCGCGGGAGATGCGGGTGTTACGTAACGGGAAGCGGGCGTAACGGTCGTGAATTTTTTTCACGCATTCACAACCATGCGAAAATTAAAAAATAAGCATGAAATCCATTAATACATGATTTTTAATGAATTTTGAAGGCTTTCATTCAACCTACAAATGTTTTTTAATAGGCATTATGATTTTTATATTAATTTTAGTGCGCTGTTTACAAAAAAAAGCATATTTTTTTATAGTTTACATTACTTTAATGAGTAAAAAGATGTAGAAATGTAAGAATCAATTAATTTAAGTCATAACGTTACTAAAAATGAATCAATACTCAATAGACTTAATACTCAATATACACATTACAAATACATGAATTTAAAAAGTGATTAATATCAAATATCAATAAATAGTTGAAAATACATGAATACAATATTACAAATTTATAATATAACACATGTCACCACCAAAAAGAATGACGTGGAGGGTCTTCATAATTTGCATCTGTATCTTGAGATTGGGAAGGGAAATTATCTCCCCATCCTTATGGAAATACATAGTTGAATGAACCCAAGTTTGCATCATTTTGTTGTTGCTCTTGAAAATGTACTGGTGATGAAAATTCTCCTGAATAATGTCTATAAGTTGGGGCAGGGGCTGGCTCTGGGTAGTGTGTAGAAGAAGACTCATTAGATCCTGAGATTCCTGATCCACTGGGATAAAAAATGTGAGTCACGAGATGCATAATGTGGATATGATAGATGAGATCCATATGATTGTGATGATGAACCATCTAAACCAAAGTCGCCAAAACTATGAACCACACCATATGAATCTTCAGTAGAATCGCTAGGGTCACCACGAGCACTCCTCCTTCTCCTGGGTTGTGAAGATTGGTTCCCTGGAGGAATACCCAAGTCATAATTTTCAGGTATGTCATGTAGTCCATAAGGATCAGAAGGATATATATCCCTTCCAAATGATGTCCCTGTGTCATATCCATAATTATATTCTACACCGCCGCCTCCACCACCACCACTGCCACCCCCCCCCCAACCCCAGCTCCAGCACCACTATTACCATCATCATCACTTGGTGGGCTCAAACCAAGATTGTCATCACTTTGTGTACGTTCAGGGCTTGAACCTGAATGATCATGCGCGTTTATTGGTGGTTGATCACCTCCTTCTGTAGTACCACCAATCTCTTCATTTAACCAATTTGAATTGTCCTGACCGTCGAGTAGTGGTGTCTCTCTCTCCTCTAACCATTGACTTAAAGGATCATCTTCTTCGAAAATGTAGTCCAAATTGATAGGATTGAAACCCTCTTCAATTTCTCGTTGGCTTCTTCTCATTGTACGTCTTAACTTTAACCTCATGTTGTAATGTACGAAAACAAGTTTTTGTAATCTCATGTACTTTAATCTATTTCTTGTTTTCGTATGGATGAGGCTAAAGGTGCTCCAATTACGCTCACAGTTCGAAGCTGATGTGGTCTGGCTAAGAACTCTAATTGCTATTCTTTGGAGCTCAGGAGCACACAAGCCATAATGAATCCACCATTCAGCTGCATGAATAATTAAAAAGAGTTTTATGTTAGTATAGCGTATTTCAAAAGTCAAATTTGAACACAGAGAAAATAGAGTAATTCTCCATTATTTAGCTATATAGCCATATTTACCAGGATTTGTTTGTTTCACTGCCCTTTGAGCCAACGGGGTTCCAAAAGTCTCCTGCCTATCTCGATATAGCAACAACTAAAAAATGATGATTGTGAAATATAATTAATTAATTAGATGTATTAATAATTATTCTTGAAAGTATTACAGAATACTAGAACAATTCATTATTCAATTTAATGGAACCAATACTTACTTGATTAATAGCCCGAATTTGAGTATCTATATCGGGTACCAACTTGATTATCACTTTTTTAACTCCATCCATGACTTCTCTAACAACTTCAGGAGAGGGTGGGGCACCATAAAGAAATTGTGGGTTCAAAAAATACCCTACAATTAAATTTAGAAACATATTAATCAATAGTTTTCTAATGCAACTATGCATAATTTAAAAGTTAAAATAATAAGAAATTGTATTTGATTTACACTTACCAGCAGCGTGCAAATCTTGGTGCAACTGAAAACTCCACCGGTTGTCAATAATTTTCCAATAGTCTTTGTAAAATCGGAAATCTTTTTGAATGGCCAACTTCGCCCTATCAATTGCCTCGTATATGAAGCCCATGGTTGGTTTTTCATCACCATCAACCAATTTAAGAACTTTCACCAAGGGTTCTTGCACTTTAATTATATCAGAGGCCTTTTGCCAAAACTCTTTGCCTAAGATAATTTTCTTTGAATCATATGCTGGACCTGATTTTGCCATTCCAAACCTTGAGTTTTTCCAAGCATCAGATGTAAACATTTCCCTTAGTGCTTGTTTATGCCTGACAATAGTCTCCAAAGCAATGAAATTTGTGGCAAATCGAGTGATGGCAGGGCGAAGTAACTCTCTATTATTTGTGAATTTCTTCATGAAATTCACTGTCCATGCGTGGTTGTAAAGAAATGAGGTTATTGTTCTTGCATCTTCTAAGACCTTCTTCATGTTACTTTTCTTACCAATATCTTCAAGAATAAGGTCTATGCAATGAGCTGCACATGCTGTCCAATAGAGATTGGGCCTCTTCTGCATTAATAATTTTCCTCCTGCCTTCATTGCAGCTTCATTATCAGTCACTACTTGGACAACATTCTCCTCTCCAATTTCTTCAACCACCTCATCCATTAATCTGAAATGAAATTATAGATTCAATAATTACTACTATTTAATTAAAAACATGCAAGTCCATAATACTATTTGCATATACAATTAAAATTAGAAAATTACCTGAAATAATATTCAGCTGTTCTGCTTGGCACATCAGAGGCATCAACTGATTTATGAAACACGGTGCCTCTATCGCAATAAACTAAAAAGTTTATAATGTGTTTTCTAGTTGGTCCTGACCAACCATCACACATAAGTGTTACACATCTTTCCTTCCAAATTCCAGCAAAAGAAGCTATATAATTTTTCATTTCTTGATACTCTTGCTCCAAATAAATTTCAGATATCTCATAGGGTGATGGACCCTTCACCCCCTTTCCAACCTCTGCAGCAATATCAAGCATAGGCTGCATAAATGGAGAGTCAGCTACATTCGCTGGAATCCGATTATAAATTAGGAATTTTCCAACCGCTTTTCCTAATTTACTTCTTAAACCTTTCAGTAACTTAGTGTTGAGTTTTGGTTGTTTCGCACTCTTGCTTCTTTCTAAAATAGGATCCATTGCCTTTAGTCTAGCTTCAGGGGCATCAGGATTGATCCATTGTCGTCCACTACCTCCAGCTTCTCGACCACTATAAGATCGAGCTCCTGCTCTATTGAAACCACTGGTAGCACCACTGCCAGAGCCACCTCCCTCTTCATAAATATTACCCCTTCCAGTTGTTCTTGCTCGAAATCTTTGTCTCTCTTCCCATTGTTGTTGTGATCGCATGCTTTCTTGTCGAGCAAATCTCATACTTTCTTCTTCCAAGTCTTCTTCATCGCTCAAATTCTCAAAATCTCCTCTAATTTGGGCTTCTGCTTCTTCTTGCCTTTTTTGTTTATCTCTTTTCTTCTCAGCATACTGTTGTAGATGTTTCATCATTTGTTCTCTTACTTGTATGGTCACATTTGAGCATCCAGCTACTTGACCCTTTTTATGTGCCAAGTGTTGTTTCAAGCGTGTAATGCCCCCTTTGATTATCTTCCCACATAACTTACACATAATAACATGTCTATTACCGTATACCGCAGTACCAAAATGCCATCCAATATCTTCACTAGGTAAGTTTTCATTTCCTCTATCACGTGACATATTGATAGACTTAATTTGATGATCTCTACACAAAATATAAAGAAAATACAAAGTTACAACCTTCCTACAATGACAGGAATAATATAATTAGTAATTTAGTAAATATTAAATAATAAGTACTAAATAGTCCTAATTTTAAATACTTATTACGTAAAAATAAGTATAATATTTGATTAAAAATAATAAGTAATGTTTATTATTTTTATATTTAAATAAACAAAATTATAAAATATTAGATATTTTATTACAAAAAAAATATATTCCTTTATCTTTAAAAAGATATTTTCATTATTTTTTATAGCTTGATTTTATTTTCATTTATAACTATAAGAAATTAACAGGTGAAAAAGATTTTTGCTCTACTTTCATATACATCATAGCATCACAAATAGAGATCCATACATTACAAATTGACTATTTAATTTTTTAAACATTTTCTCAGTATATAGATTAAAATTAAATTTTTCTACAAATTCCAGTAGTAATTAGTAAAAATCAAATTTATTAATGTATTAACTATTAGGTTAATTTTTTTTTTATTAAGTTATTAATTTTTACTTTATTTGATAACTAAAAACAAAAAATAGATGTAAACATTTATTTTACCTAATTTTAAATTTAAGGTCAAAATAATGTTTTAAAACTTAAAAAATATTAATAAACAGGGTCAACCTACTCAAGAAATGGCAAGTAGATACACAATTAACATAAAATGGGTGACAGATGTTATTTAATTTTTTTTTCTTTTATAATATGAATATTATTTAATATTTTTTCAATAGATGGGAGTGAATATGATATCTTCTTTATCAAAATGACCACTTTATCCAGCTGACATAAATAGTATGTTAGCCAATTGGTGCCATGAATTAATTTTATTTCTATAAGTTTGGCAAATCCTAAGACTAAATATTATAATAATTGTGCAGAGTATTCCTTGGAATTCTTTAAGAATGGTGAAAAATAGAGCTCAATTAAGCCTAGATAATATAAAATGCCATCACATGGATGTCTTGTGTACATACATTATTTTAATGCTTTGTTTAGATGGTGAATGCAGTAGTGGATTATTGATATTCAAATATTATTATAAAAAAGGCTTCAATTATTATTGTTAAATATTAATTATTTACTAACCTTAAAAAATATTAATTATATAATATTAATAATTGCTTGCTATGTCATGGAATTAATTTTCATAATTATCTTTCAAAAAATATAATACAATTAAAATATTTATAAATTAAGAAAATTTTATTTTACATAATTATTAATGATTTCTAATTTTTTACTCTATTAAATTACTTTTTTTTTAATTCAATTTAACAAACGTATTTTACAACAAAATATAATTTAAAAAAATAAACAGAATGAAAAGAATGAAAAGGGCTGTGGTACAACAAAATATAATTTAAAAAACAAAAAAAACATAATGAAAAGTGTTGTGGGTGTTAGAGTGTCTCATACGCTGAGGCCTGTAGTCGAGTCAGACCGAGAGAGGGGAGGGATTCGAGGGAACTCGGAGGAGCGAAGCACAAAGCAGCGAGCCAGCGATGACTCCAAGCTCCGAGCCTCCGAAGCTGAAATCGAGAGGCTGGCTGGTGGCGACTGCGACGACTGGCGGAGGAAGGTGCCAACTGCGACGACTGGCGGAGCTGCTGCAGACCTTTCGCCATCGCCGGTGACTCGCCAAGTTGCTAGAACTGGAAGCCTGGAACTGCAAGTCTGCAATTTTGAGTAGATCTGCTCGGTAGCCTCGGTGTGCTCACTCTCAGGCTTCGAAGCCTTCTTATTGCCAAAGGCCAACAAATTTTCAAGGTCAGTTTGTAACTTTCCTTTTTACCCTTTGAATGGCAGATGGGTGTGGGGACTGGGGAGAGGGGGAAAGCAGCGCTACTGCCTGCTGCCCTTCAGCGAATATGCTACCTATCGGCCATGTAATGGTCCGTAACGGACATTAAGACATGTAACGTTGGAGTATCGGCTGTTACGTGCCGTTACGCCTCCGTAACGGCCGTTACGGCCGTGAATTTTTTCCGAACCGCATTATCTGCCCGTATCGGTTTCGGGCCCTCTGATTTCCGTTACGTATCGGCCGTTACGCTACGCAACGGCCGTTATTTAAAACCATGTACTACAAGTAGTACATTGGAATAGTCTCCTAGAATTTATTTTTTTTGAAATGGAAAAACCAGGAATAGCTAAAGTTTCTTAGATAAAATGCCCTAAACCAAGCTGCCTTATAATCAAGATAATTGTATCCAGCTAGTTTAAAATTTTTCTTGAAATATTTTTCTGTATACAAAGACTAATTCCAATTTGTGGGAGAAAGCACTTTAAAAATTTCCATAAGAGTAAAAGGCAATCTTTTTTTCATTATATTTATCAAGATTATTTCTTAAAATTGTAGAGTTTGTATCCACAAGAATAAATTCATAAAAAGTTTGGGTTTTATCAAGAGTAGGTGGAAAGAAGTGGAATCTAGGCAGATTTAAATCCTTGGCAACTTCTGTAGGATTGTTATTTACAAATTCAGGCTCAACGACAGTTGTGGCTAAGATAGGTTCTTTAGGTATGTAAGGATCTTTCCTCTAAGGGTTGGAAACAATGGAAGATTTAGAAGGCGATGATGTGTTAATTCATAGCCAGTTCTTGTTGTTGACCTTTTAATCAGCACATTTTAACATATTGCTTGTGTTACATCATTTATTGTTCAATATTGCCATTATCTTGACCACTATTTGTGAGGGTGTCCTGCGTTGGTTAGCCATTAAGTTCGTTGACTCCGTTGGTCAGCCTGTTTGCGTTTAGGGTGGTCCCAGTGGTAGTCCCCCAAGCAGCACAGTAGGATTGAATTTCAATTTGTTTAATAGCCTTGCATCATGAGTAACATGATTAAAAAACTCATTAAAGGATCAAGCTCTAGGTTAAGCTCTACCAAAGAAGAAGATGAAATTGAAAAGAAACTTGAAAATCTTGAAATCAAGAAAAGAGTTTACAATCAAATTTCTATTTCAATATCAAATATGGAAAAATGTCTTCAAAGCTGGAATCTTCCCAATCTTAATATTAAAAGAATATATCTTAAAGGATCTTTTGACCCAAAAAATAAATATCTTATTAAAGTAGTTGAAAAAATTCATTCTTTAAGTAATCAACACTGTAGAACGCATCTTTTCTCAAATGAAGATCTTCTCTACTTACAAAGAAACTTTAACTATTTTCATATAGGAGCAATTCAGGTAGGAATCAAGCCTTTGCATAGAGGTCTTGACCAACCGGTTAGAGCTTGTGTTAGACATGCAAGGCATCACGATTTCGAGTCATCCATCTTAGGAACAATCGAATCAAACTTAGCTTATGGACCAGTCTACTTTGACTATTTCCAAGACATTGTTGTAGATTGTGTCATAGACCAAGCCAAAAACAAATCTTTAGTCCTAGATATTCAAACAAAAGTTATGAAATGGATCAAGATTCCAAACTGATAGTAGTCATTTTTCCAGTCTTTTACAAAGCTATGAACACAACCCTAAACATTAATAGCCTTGCCTATTCACCAAAAGGAAGAACACTTCTCTTTCAAGCTAATAGTGAAAATTCTACAACCTTGGTTCCAAAACTATAACCATGGAAAGATATTAGTACCAACCTTCGGTGGGATTGGAGTAATGCTTTATGTCCACACAACCCCAACCTTCTTTTCAATTTCATCTTCTTCTTTGGTAGAGCTTAACCTAGAGCTTGATCCTTTAACGGGCATTTTAATCATGTTACTCATGATGCAAAACTATTGAACAAATTGAAATTAACTCAATCCTACTATACTCCCTGTAAGACCACCAAAGGGAACAGCCCTAAACACAAACGAGCTAACCAACGGACTTAATGGATGACCAATGCAGGATGCCCACACAAATAGTGATCAAGATAATGGCGCAATATAGAACAATAAATGATGCAATGTGGCAATATGCTAAAACGTGCAAATTAAAAGATCAAGACAACAAGAATTGGCTCTGATACAAAATTAACATAGGATCGATATAAAATATATATAAAATCAAGAAAGTCTGATAAAGTGAAATATATGTTTGAAATACAAAGTTTTATTTAAATATAATTATACAAAGAAAATATTACAAATTTTGATTATTTACAGGAAATGAAATATCACACTTCTTTTGCTTTCTTACAAGAGTTCTCTCCAAACTCTCTCCCGCACAAAACAAGTGCTTTGAAAGATGATCCTTAGATACAAAATACCTTTATTTATAGAAAGCAAAGCATTCAAATTTGAGGTTGTTTAAAGTTTGGGGAAATTTGGATACCTTGATGAAAACGTGTGGACAGTCCAGATTGAAAGAAATCTTTAAAGTTTTACGATGAGATTTTCTGATGAAGACGTGTGGACGGTTTAGATTGAAAGGAATCTTTAAAGTTTTGCTGATAAGACTGATAAGAGTTTGCTATGCAATGAAAGAAAATGCTGGAGGGCAAAACCATGTGCTAAAAGCTAACAATTCCAAATGGTCCAAAGGCGTCGTAATCATCATCATGGTCTGTGAGAATAGGTGTTTGTTCTCTATCTTCGTGGTCTAACTCTGAATCAAGACTCGATGTTGCTGCATGAACGATTGCTCTATAGTCTTTCTTGGAAGACACTCCTACAAGTAAAGCTTGAATCTTACTTTTAGCATTGACAAGGTTTGAAGCTTCTGGGGAAGATGCTGAAGAAGGCTTCTTCTCAGAGTTCTCAAGAAATTTTGTGACCCCTACTAGATAAAGTCTCTCAAGATCAAACATATTAGTCCACCATTTAACTTTAAATTGTCTTGCCAAGGATGGAGCAAACTCATAAGATTTTACTTGAACATAGTCCCAAGAAACAATCCAGGAAACCTTGAATTTGACAAAGAATCTATATTCTGCTTCTTTGCCATTAAGCTTGATCATAACTTTAAAAGTTTCAAAGCCTTCAAAGACTACTGAGGGAAAGATGTGCAAATTGTCTCCAAAATAGATTCTCCATTGATGGAACCAAATTGGAACAATTTTCTGGAAGTTTGTTTTGAAATGGAAAATCCAAGAATGGGTATCGTTTCTTAGATAAAATGCACTAAACCAGGCTGTCTTACAATCAAGATAATTGTATCCAGCTGGTTTGAAGTTTTTCTTAAAAAATTTTTTTGTATACTAAAATTGATTCCAATTTGTGGGATGAAGAACTTCTAAAAATTTCCACAGTATTGAAGGCAATCTTTGTTTCATCATACTTATCAAGATGATTTCTTAAAATTATAGATTTTGTATCCACAAGAATAAATTCATAAAAAGTTTGGGTTTTATCAAGGGTTGGAGGAAAGAAGTGGAATCCGGGAGGAAATAAATTCTTGGCAACTTTAGTAGGATTGTTATTGATAAATTCGAGCTCAATGATGGCTATGGCTAAGACAAGTTCTTTAGGTATATAGGGGTCTTTCTTTAAGGGCTGGAAACAATGGAATATTTAGAAGACGATGGTTTGTTATTTGGAGTAGAAGGATCTTTGAAGATAAGTTTGTTTTGGTATGAAAGAAATGAAGGTGGAGAGGATGGGGACTAGTGATTGCATAGTCACCTGAAGTCTTTTGTTTGCCTTAAGCTTGTTTCTTTATAGTTTCAATCCTTGAAGATTGAACTTTGGTCCCTCCTCCTTTTAACCCAACTCTAAAATCACTCATTTTTGGACTAGATCAGGGTGCCTGTCCTGCAAGATATCTGTTGTAAGAAAATCTGGAAGACATTTGATTATCCTTTAATAAATTCTATTTCAAAATCAAAGCTTGAAAGTATCACTTGTCATCTGGCAAAGATTTTCTTAGAGACAAGGTTTTTAATATCCTTTTGCAAAACATCTTTGGCAACTTTACAATCAATTCGGAGTAAAAACATTTTATTGAAAAGATCATCTTGAAACTTTTATATACATAAGACTATAGATAAAAAAAAAAATTTTAATGGTTGAATAATTTAGTTGAGGGCCAAACCAACAACCAGAATGATACCGGACTAAAGGCTCTTTTTCACTAAATCTTTGTTTAAGAATGCCACCATATCCTAAGTCTGAAGAATCTGTCTCAACTATTATGATTGCATTAGGATAAGGAATACTAAGACAAGGCAAAACTCTGACCTCACTCTTAATTTTCCAAATAATGCTTGTATGTTCATGAGACCATGCTGGTGGATTATTTTTAATTTTTTGAAATAAAGATTTACAATCTTTGAAGTTGATTTTTAGCCTTGATTTCGCCAGGAAATTTATCAGCAAAGTATAAGGTCCTTTGGATCGATCTAATCTTTCCTTAGGATCTTTCATGTCCAAGAAATCTGATCTTTGTTTGGAAAAAATTATTTTTTGGGCAGATAAGACTAATCCATTTTTCTTTGTTATATAAAGAAAAGTTCTAAGGTGTTTAAAGTGTTGCTCTAATGATTTTGGGAAGATTAATACATCATCAATATAGACTAGTGAAAAAGTTGTATAGGGGGTAAATATTTCATTCATTATATTTTGAAATTCAGATGGGACATTTTTTAGACCAAATGGCATGACATTCTGTTCATATTGTCCAAAGGGGACATTAAAAGCAGTTTTATATCTGTCTTCTTTAGCAATTTGGATTTGCCAAAATCCAGAATTCATGTCAAAATTTGAAAAGATTATTGTAAAATGAAAGTCTTCCCAAAAGATCATTTTTATTAGGAATAGGATATCTAATCCATTTTAGTACCATGTTTAAAGGTTTATAGTTAATGACAAGTCAAGAGCACCTTTTTCGATCTCCGAGGCTTTGTTAACAAAAAAGGCTGAGCAACTCCATGGTGATTTAGATTTTCTAATAAGGTTCTTACCTAATAAAGATTCGATTTCTTTCTTGTAATACTCTAACAATTCTTGCTTCGTGTGAGCAAGTCTTGCTTTTGTTAGAATATTTCTTTCACCAAAGTCTTTTTCATAAGGAAGCTTGACAACATGCTTTTTTTTATTCCATAAGGCATTAGGAAGGTCAAAGCAAGCTTCGTCCTCAAGATGGGTTCTAAATTCTTCAATTTTAGTGATAGTGATATGTCTTCTTATTTTCAATAATATTGATTTTATTAAGTTCTTTTTTCTTGACAAGATGAATTAAGTCAAAACATACTTTTTTGCCATTAATTTTTGTCTTTATTCCTTCAAAATCAACAATAAAAGGGTTAATTTTTGTCTTTATTCCTTCAAAATCAGCAATAAAAGGTTAGATTAATGTTAAAAAGGGAGTTCCCAAGATTACTTCTAGGTTTAAGTTTTTTACAAGAATAAAAGAAGTTTCTAGGCAAAAATCAATATTACAAATTTGTGCCTTGGGCATTTTGTATTTAATATTAATCCTAGTTTGATTTGCCGAGTACAACTATTCACTTGTTTTTTCAAAAAATTGAGTTGGTATAAGCCCTTCTTGGATAGTTTAAGTTTGCTCTCGAGTCAACCAAAGTTATACTTTGTAGAACAAAGTTTGATTCAATACAAAGTTTAATTCGAACATACCATTTATTTTTGAATAAAAATAAAAAATTTGAAAGGCATTTTTCATCTTCAGATCTCTTTTAAGATTTCTTTTTGATCCCTAGAGTTTTCAAAATGTGTTATCAAGGCTAGTAATTCAGTTTTAATTTCTTTGTTTTCTTTTTGAAGATCTCGATTTTTTATTTTTATTTTTGTAGTTTTTAAATTTGTTTTTTAATTTCTTTCATTTCAATTTGAATATCATTAATTGAGATAGGTATGGTAACTTTATTATCATTCTCAATTATTTCTTTTAAGTTACAGAAGAATGGTTTAGGTTCTTCTTCTCCTTGTTCTATATTTTCTCAAGATATTTTCTTTTAAGTCTTGTATCATTTGTTTCTTCAATAAGATCTATCAAGATTCTTTTATATTTAGAGATAACATTTATTGTTTTGAAATTGCAAATACAATGTCCTAAACACTCACAATTTTCTTCAGAAGACTCAAAATCCCCATTGATTAAATCAATTTCAAAATCTGATTCAATGGAAGATGATTCGCTAGGACTATCTTCACTATGGCCTTCTTCATTCACAAGGTTAAAGATTTTTTCACAAAGTTCTTCTTCTATTCCAAGATTATTGATTTTATGTCTAAGCCTACATTGGGATTTAAAATTTCCTTGCTTTCCACATTTATAGCACATGATTGGGGTAGATTGTTGTTTAGAGGCTTTGTAAGGGTTCTTTCTTTTAATTTTCTTTTCTTTTATTAACAAAAGATTGTGATGGTAGTTTTGATTTATAAGCTTTTCTTTTGAATTTTTCAACTTTTTCTCTTGAAGATGGGGCTTGGATTTTCTCATATCCATATTGTGCACAAAATGATCCTAGCTCTTTTCTACTTTGTTTGAGCTCGGATTTCATTTTGGCTTTAAATTTAAGATCAGTACATATGGCCAAGGCTTCTTGATTAATAAAGTTAATAAGTTCTCCAAATGTAAGACTAGCATAGGGAATACTTCCTCCAAATTTTGCCCTAATTCGTTCTCTAACTTTTTTTGAAAAAAGTTTAGGTAGTCCAAAAATAAATTCCTCTTTCCAATAGGGTTGGTATGCATCAGCTCTTCGGTAAAGAATGGATATAAATATATCTTTATACCACCTAAAGTCCTAGAGTTTTGGGCAAGTTAAATTTGTTAGAATTTCACAAGCTCTCTCTTGGTATTGTAAAGGTTCTCCTACAGAATGTTTTAAGATTGCAAAAAGAAGAGTTGATACAGCTTCAAAGGGTTGATCTTCAATTTTTTCTTTAATTAACATGAATTTTCTTCTTCTTCAATGACATAGATATCCCACCACCCTTGAAGTTGTCCCGTAAAGCCTATGGTTAGAGTGTCAACAACTTGACGCTCATTATTTCTTTGGGCCCTATGTGCTGTGGTTGCCATTAACCTTTTCTTGTAAGGTATTTAAGATTTGATGCTCAGATTGTCCATCTATATTCCATTCACAAATCTCTTTTCTCAAGTATGAAGATGTAGCTTGTAAGTGCCTTTTTTTTATTTGAAGATCAAGTGGACTGAGTCTAGGGTAATAATTTTTCATGTGACCTCCATAAAGTTAGGTAACTTCTAAAGATTCTTCTAAATTTGAGGATGTGATTATAATCTTTGAGGTTGGAGGTTTTGAAATGTTAAGATTGGCAAGTTTTTTCAAAATTTCTTCTAGTGAAGGGTGACACAAGTTTAAGTTTAGGTAAATGATTATCCTAGATAGGGGTAAGTTTTATCAAAGGTCAATCTTTGTCTGTGGTAGAAGGAGGTTTATGATTAGGGTCTCCTTCCCCCGAGGTTTTTTTTATTGGATGTCATCTAATTTTATTTCACATCGGGAAAGTTTACTAGCGATAGTAAGCAAGATTTGATTTGTAAAATTGTTTTGTTGTTGAAGATTTTTAACATCTCTAATAGTTACTCTATCTATGTCTTCTAGATTAATTGGTCCAATTGTTTTGAGATATAACATTTAAAGACTTACTCTCTTGTTTTGGATATCTTAACTAATACCAGGTAAAGAAGGCAATATTTGTCTTGTTATTAATCATGTAATCATACCATAAAGAGTGTAGGCAATCTAACTCTTCTTGTGTGCGTGAAGACAATAATATTTGTCATTCTTCATTGTTAAAATCTCCTAACAAATTTGTTTATAAAAATTCTTCATTTAGTTCAAAATTCCCTTCAAAACATTCAAGTTTGGATAAGACGTATAATTGGTTCGAAGGTTTCTATATTTTCATCATCTAAAACCTGAGAAGTTCTCCAAATGTAAGACTAGCATTAGCAATACTTCCTCCAAATTTTGCCTTAATTATTTCTCTAACCTTTTTTGCAAAAAGTTTAGTAGTCCAAAAATAAATTTCTCTTTCTACTGGGGTTGCTATAAAATTTCTTTTTTAATGGTTGAAAATTTTAGTTGAGGGCCAAACCAACAACCTAAATGATACCTGACCAAAAGGTTCTTTTTCATTAAATCGCTGTTTAAGAATGCTGTCGTATGCTAAGTCTGAAGCATTTGTCTCAACCATCATGAATGCATCAAGATGAGGAATACTAAGACAAGGCAAAACTCTGAGATCACTCTTAATTTTCCGAATAATGCTTGTATGTTCATGAGACCATGCTAGTAGATTTTTTTAATTCTTTCAAATAAAGGTTTACAGACTCTTTTCAAACTGGGCAAGAAATCTGAAACATCATTTATGTCTTATCCATACTCGAAAGTTTTGAAGGGAATTTTGAAATTAATGAAGAATTCTTACAAACAAACTTTTTAGGAGATTTCAACAACAAAGAACAACAAATATTATTGCCTTCACATGCACAAGAAGAGTTAGATTCCCCTACAATCTTTATGGTATGATTATATGATTAATAACAAGACACATATTGCCTTATTTGCCTGATATCAGATAAGATATCTAGAAGAGAATATGTCTTTAAATGTCATATGTCAATATTTTAAAACTTGGAAATTTTCTTACTCAAAAGTTACCTCCTCTGTTCATCCACCTTTAGAAGAATACAAGCTTATAGTTTAAGAAATTGAAATAATGGCTTCACCATTTAAAACAATTGGACCAACTAATCTACAAATGAAAGAGTAACTATTAGAGATCTTAAAAACCTTCAACAACAAAACAATTTTACAATTCAAATCTTACATACTATAGCAAGTCAACTTTCCCGATGTGAAATAAAATTGGATCACATCCAACCAAAAAAACCCCCAAGGTGGGTGGGAGGGAGACCCTTCTCATAAACCACCTTCTATCATAGACAAATATGTTCTATTTTTGGGGTAAGATTGTGTTTAGATGGAGTTATATCAAAAGCGGAGACATGTTTTTCTGCTCCAAGTTCTTTCAATGGATGTGGAAGGTTTATCTCTCGAAAAGTGACTGTTGAACAAATTGAAATTACCTCAATCCCATTGTGCTACCTATGGGACCACCACCAGGAGAACATTGCCTTCAAATACTGTGGAAATTTTAGAAGTTCTTTTCTCCCACATTGGAATCAATCTTTGTATACAAAGGAAATCTTTTAAGAAAACTTTGAACCAGCTGGATACAATTATCTTGATTATAAGGCAACCTATTTAATGCATTTTATCTAAGAAATTTTAGCCATTCCTAGTTTTTCATTTCAAAACAAACTTCCAAAAAACTATTATCAATGGTGGGATCTATTCTTGGAGGCAATTCGCAGATATTTCCCTCAATAGTCTTTGAAGGCTTTGAAACTTTTAAAGCTATGATCAAGCTTAATGGCAAAGAAGCAGAATACAGATTCTTTGTCAGATTCAAGGTTAATTGGATTATTTCTTGGGATTCTGTTCAAGTTAAATCTTATGAGTTTGCTCCATCCTTGGCAAGACAATTTAAAGTTAAATTGTAGACTAATATGTCTGATCTTGATAGACTTTATCCAACAGGAGTCAAAAAATTTCTTGAGAACTCTGAGAAGAAGCCTTCTTCAACATCTTCCCAGAAGCTTCAAACTTCCTCAAATGCTAAAAGTAAGATTCAACCTTTAGTTGCAGAAGCATCTTCAAAGAAAGATTATAGAGCAATCCTTCATGCAGCAGCATCTAGTCTTGATTCAGAGTTGGACCACAAACATAGAGAAACACTTGTCCTCACGGACCTAGAAGATGATTATGATGCCTTTAGACAATTTTGAACTGTCAACTTTCAGCACATGGTTTTGTCCTCCAGCATCTGCTTTCGAGCATGGCAAACTCTTGTCAGTCTTGTCAGTCTTGTCAACAAAACTTTAAAGATTCCTTTCATTATGAACCATCCACACGTCTTCATCAAAAAGTCTTATCATAAAACTTTAAAGATTTCTTTCAATCTGGAACGTCCATTTGGCTTCATCACAGTATTCAAATTTCCCCAAACTTTAAACTGACTCAAATCCAAATGCTCTGCTTTCTATAAATAAAGGTATTTTGTAAGGATAATCTTCCAAAGCACTTGTTTTGAAAGAGTTTGGAGAGAACTCTAGTAAGAAAGCAAACTTTATAGGACTTTCTGTAAGTATATTATCAAACTTTGTAATATTTTCTTTGTATAATTATAATTTTCAAACATATATTTCACCTTATAGGACTTTCTTGATTTTATATCTACTTTATATCGATCCTGTTGTGTTTGGTGGCTCATATGCTCGAGTAGGCAACATACACAAAGAGAAAAACATAGTTAGAATCAGCATTCTGGGGGAAACCGTCGACGGTTTCTCTATACCATCAATGGTTTAGCTGAATTCCAGATTTTCTGCTCTCGGTATTTTTCCGTCAAAGCAATCGTCGACGGCTGTCTGAATGTTACTTACATAGTTTTTTCTCAGTATCTCAAACCGTCAACAGTTTCATTTTGAGCAACAAGGCTAATTTTGAAATTTGAATTGTGAACGTAAAGTTGGTTAGCATTTGGGGGGAAACCTCCAAAAGAACTTTATTTATACACTGGTCTGGATGTATTTTCATGAGAAGAAGATTGTAAGAATCTTTGTAAGTGTCTCTTGACACCAAGATAGTGAAGAACTTTGCTAATTGCTCTCGTAGATGTAGGCATTGCTGAACCACGTAATTCCTTACATTGTTGTTCTTGCTTTCATATATACTGCGTGTGTGTGTTCCATATTTGTTCTTCATTGATTGTTGCGTTTGATTTCCGCTGTGCAAATTCGAGTTTATTCACAACAATTGGTACCAGAGCATTGTTGTTATGGCATTGGGCACTTCATCTGCGAAATTTGATGTCAAATTTGATGGAACTGGAAACTTCGGTTTTTGGTAGAGAAGAGTGAAAGATTTGCTTGTGCAACAAGGGATGGTGAAGGCCTTGTATGGTGTTCAACTGGAAGGTATGGATGAGGCTAATTGGAAGGAATTACAGGCAAAGGTTGTTGCTACAATAAGATTGTGTTTGGCCGATGAAGTGCTTTATCGTCATGGAGGAAGATTCTCCTACGGCTATTTGGCAAAAGCTTGAAAGCCGATACATGTCCAAATCCCTTACGAACAAACTTTTTCTTCAGCAAAGGCTTTATTGGCTTAAGATGGTGGAGGGTTCAAACTTGAACCAACACATCAACGCATTTATTCAAATCATGAGTAATTTAATGCGGGTTGAAGTGAAATTCGATAAGGATTCCTTGCCAGTGACTCACACATATGAGAACCTGGTTACCACTCTTACATGAGGAAAAGAGACCCCGAATATGGAAGAAGTGACAAGTGCGTTGTTGGGGTTTCATCAAAGAATGAAAATTTGCGATGAAAATTCACAAGAAGAAGGAATTGTGGTGAAAGGTAACCACGATCATGGGAGAGGAAAATTCAAAAATGAATCGAGTCAAAAATCCCAAACTCAATCCAAGAAGAAAAAGGATATCCGGTGTTATAAGTGCGGTAAAAAGGGGCACATTAAATCGGAGTATCTGGATTGGAAGAATGGGAACGCTGAAAATCAAGAAGGGACTTCAAAATCAGCAAATGTAGTTCAAGAAAGAAATTCAAATTGCAGTGATGGTGACATACTTTCAGTTTCGTCGAGGTTGGATCGCTTCACGGACTTGTGGATCCTAGACTCGGCATGTTCTTGCCACATGACTCCAAATAATGAGTGGTTCAGCACTTACAGGTTGGTAAATTCAGATTCAGTTCTTATGGGCAATGATGTATCATGTAAAATCATTGGCATAGGAGATATAAGAATCAAAATGTTTGATGGTGCTGTAAGAACCTTGAGCAATGTAAGACACATACCGGACCTATGGAAGAGTCTCATTTCACTTTGCACTTTGGATTGTAATGGATTCAATTACAAGTCCGAAAGTGGGATTATGAAGGTGTGCAAAGGTAATCTAACGGTGATGAAAGGACAAAATTTAGATGGAAACATTTATGCATTGCAAGGAACTACTGTTGTAGGTGGAGCGGCAGCCATAGATTCTAAATTTGATGAAACCGTTTTGTGGCATATGCGGCTTGGGCATATAGGTGAACATGGTATGAAAGAACTTCACAAGAGGAAACTCTTGAAATGTATGAAAACATGTAAGCTGAATTTTTGTAAGTTTTGTGTTCTTGGGAGGCAAAATAGGGCGCAATTTAAATCAACCATTCACAAGATGAAAGGTATTCTTGATTACATACATTTTGATATTTGGGGGCCTATTAGAGTAGCGTCACAGGGAAGACATGTTTATTTTGTAAGTTTTGTTGATGACTACTCACAGAAAATTTGGGTATACTTCATGCGGCACAAGTCCGACACATTTGCCAGGTTTTAAGTTGTGGAAAGCTGAAGTGGAAAACCAAACTGGGAGGAGAATCAAATGCCTCAAGTCAGACAATGGGACCGAGTACGCTGATTCTAGGTTCATGGAGTTTTGTGAACAGCTGAACATTAAGAGACATTCCACTGTTCGCCGGACACCTCAGCAAAATGGTGTGGCTGAAAGGATGAACCAAACTCTAGCTGAAAGAGCTCGGTGTCTCAAACTTAATGCGGGACTACCAAAGAACTTCTGGGCCGAGGCAGTTAGTATGGTTTGTTTCTTGGTAAACCGATCACCAAGCGCATCACTAAAGGAGAGAGTGGCAAACGAGGTTTGGATGGGAAATGCGATAGACTATTCCAAATTGAAGGTATTCGGTTGTCAAGCTTATGTTCATGTGTCTAGTGAGAAGAAATCGAAACTTGACGCAAAGTCTAGACACTGCATCTTTTTGGGGTATCCAAAGGGTGTGAAGGGGTTCAAACTGTGGAATCCAATGACAAACAAGGTGGTGATCAGTAGAGATGTAATTTTCAATGAGAAAGCTATAGTGAAGCATACTCAAGAATTTGATGAAGAGAAACAGCTAGAAAACTAGAGCAAAGACGAGCATGCCATGCAAGTGGAGTTAGAAACTCAGGGCAATGATAATGATTTTGATCCCTCAGTTGTAGGGAGTTCTAACTTGGGAAACCAGCAAGTCGACAATGTTCCTATACGGAGATCCAGACGCACTATTAGACCACCGCCAAGGTATGGGTTTGAAGAGTTGGTATCTTCTGCTTTCATTACCAGTTGCAATGATCCAACTACTTTTCAAAAGACAGTGCACGGTCACGAAAAAAGTAGGTGGATGGATGCTATGATTGAGGAAATGGAGTCGCTGCATAAGAATCAAACTTAGGAGTTGGTGGAGCTTCCAAATGGGAAGAGGGCGATAGGCTGCAAATGGGTATATACCAAGAAGAAAGCAATTTCAGAAAAGGAATGAGAGAAATTCAAGGCACGATTAGTGGCAACACGCTTCCATCAGGTTAGTGTTGGGGTTAGTGGTTCATTATAATCTACATTTGGAACAAATGGATGTGAAGACTGCATTTCTCCATGGTGACTTGGAGGAGCATATCTACATGGTACAACCAAAGGGATTCAGTCAACCCGGGCAAGAGCATCTAGTTTGCAAGTTAAAGAAGTCTCTTTACGGGCTGAAACAATCTCCAAGGCAATGGTACAAACGGTTTGATTCATATATGATCCAGATAGGCTACAGGAGATGTGAGTATGATTGCTGCATATATGTGACAGATTTTTTATGATGGTTCTCTCATTTTCTTATTGATGTATGTCGATGACATGTTAATAGCTGCAAAAGATTTAACTGAGGTAAATTAGTTAAAGGATCTAGATCCTGCATAAAGAGTTTGACATGAAGGATCTTGGTCCAACCAAGAAGATACTTGGGATGGAGATTCGCCAAGATAGAATTGCAAGGAGGATGTGGCTATCTTAGAGTGGTTATGTGGAGAAAGTGTTGGAAAGGTTCATGGCTGATGCTAAACCGGTATGTACACCTCTAGCAAATCACTTTAAATTATCTACTGCTGAATGCCCAAGTACGGATGATGATATCCGGGACATGTCAAAGGTCCCCTATGCTAGTGTCATGGGGAGTTTAATGTATGTCATGGAGTGTATAAGACCAGACTTAGCACACGCAGTAAGTGTGATGAGTAAGTTTCTCTCTAATCTGGGTAGATGGCATTGGGAAGCCATCAAATGGATTTTCAGATACTTACAGGGTACATCTAATTATAGCATCATGTTTGGCAAGCAACAGAAAAGTCCATCAATTATAGGGTTTGTTGATGCTGATTATGCAGGAGATATGGATGACAAAAGGTCTACAATGGGTTATGTATTCACCCTTGTGGGAGGATCTATATGTTGGAGGTCCATGATACAACCCTTGGTGGCATTGTCTACAACTGAATTTGAATATATGGCAGTTGAGGAATAAGATGTAGATCTTTGGAAGCTTGGAATAGAGGCCAATCAATCTACTTCGAGTATTTCCCAGACTTTGTTGTAGATTGTGTCTCAAACCAAGCCAAACACAAATCTCTAGTCCCAAATATCCAAACAAAAAATTATGAAATAGAACAAGATTCCAAACTGATACAAAATTAATAAATAACTAAATTATCTTCAAAATCTCGGAAACAATCAAAGTGGACTGGTCCATAAGCCAAGTTTGATTCGATTATTAGTAAGATGGATGACACGAAATCGTGATGTCTTGCATCTCCAAGACAAGCACTAACCGGTCTGTCAAGACTTTTTCTATGCAAAGGCTTGATTCCTACCTGAGCTGCTCCTATACGAAAAAAAATAAAGTTTCTTTGTAAGTAGAGAAGATCTTCATTTGAGAAAATATGGATTCTACGGTGCTGATTACCTATAGAATGGGTTTTTGCAACTATTTTAATAAGATATTCCTTTTTGGCTCAAAGGATCCTTTAAGATATCTTCTTTTAATATTAAGATTGGGAAGATTCTAATTTTGAAGATGTTTTTCCATATTTGATATTGAAATAGAAAGCTGATTGTTAACTCTTTTCTTGATTTCAGGATTTTTAAATTTCTTTTCAATTTCATCTTCTTTGGTAGAGCTTAACCTAGGGCTTGATCCTTTAATGAGCTTTTTTATCATGTTATTCATGATGCAAGACTATTGAACAAATTGAAATTACCTCAATCCTATTGTGCTACCTGTGGGACTACCACTAGGAGCACCCTAAACACAAACGGCGCCCTAAACAAAAACATGCTGAACACAAATTGTAACGAGCTGAAAAAAAAAATTGAAATTATTACGGGCCCTAAACACAAACGGACTGAACACATTATTTGTCATTCCACAACAAACACATTATTATTTGTCATTCCACAACAGACACCATTACAGAATATCAACATTGGAAAATAATCAAAATTATGATTCCAACTCTCATTTTTTTTTTTACCCAAATGTAGTAATCATAAACCAAGCATTAGTCCATTCTTTTCAACTCCATTCCATGAACCGCACTTCTAACATTTCAACTTTCAACATTGTAACACAGCCCAATCCCTCATAGGGCATCAAACTAAAATCAGGATCAGCTTGCATGTGTTACATGATCTTTTTTATGGGGCCAATGTTCGACAATATTGAAATATCAAGGTTAATGTGCCCAAATTGAAACATTACAGGCCATAGCAACACTACTCAAACATTGGAGAATTAAAATTGTCGAACATTGTTCTTGCATCACATATATGTGCCAATATATAAAAGCAAGAACTGAGATAAAACAGTTTCCAACATGATGTTCTGCCTATGCCATTACTCTTTTTATGCTCTTAAGGTCCATCATTAATTCAATTTGCTTGATGCCTCCTTTTATTCATATGATCAGCCCCATTGCTCTCTCAATCTTAGTGTATCATACATTTAACTTTTGATATGGTTCATTACAATTTCCTATAATTCCAACCAAGTCCCACAGTGAACGGCACATGTTATTCTTCATTCTACTTTTATTTCCAATCAAAGCATCGTCAATTTTCCAAAATTATATTTGGGTCTTGGTGATGCTCATTGTAATTCCAACATTGTCATCATAATTTTTCACGATTCTTTTTGGGTCCATAACATCTAATCTAGATCTAAACTATTTATATAACTACCGCTTCTTTAACGGGCAAAGAGGAAGGCCTCTCCTCTAATTCACATTAATTACAATCAAGAATTGATATAAAAGTGCAAAGCACAGAATCAAGTGTGCTCATCCTAGAATCAAACTTTTCCAATGCCAATTTAATCTCCATTTTTTTCTGTATTTTTCTTAAAGAAATGTTGTCTGGCAGCTTGATCCTGTTCCAGTCCAGTTCGATCGAACCAGTTCAGTCAGATTTGAGAGGATGAGTTCAGTTCAGTTCGATTGACTGAACTGTTGATTCCAATTGAACTGAGTCACTTCTTGCCCTTAAAATCATATTCTTCGTGTAAAAGGAGGACGTCACATTGCCTTGAAACAAATGGGTAGGTTCTTTCCTCAGCAGATCCAGTTGCTGGTGGCAAGAGAGGTTTGCAATGGCAATGGCAAGGATGAACGACATTCAAGTGTGTCAAATGGCAGTGAGCACAAAAGCCACAGTGAGATTAGGGAAAGAACTCGAGCTCATAGTCCATGAAGAGCTACAATCCAGCAACAGTTGCTCCTGAGAAAGGCAGATTCCAGCAGCAAAAGGATTCCCATAATGAGTTTTCTGGGAAGTGGAGATGACAATAACGAAGACTTGCTGTTGGAAACTGATTTGGGAACTTGGCCCATGGTGGGGCATTAGAATAGTGACAGAGAGGCTATGTCAGCCTTGAAATAATGATAATGGCCCACAAAGAAATTCACATGGTGTAAATCCTTGACTGATCTGAAAATCGATAATTAACTGCTATGGTTGTAATAGATGGATTGAGTTTAAGAAAAAGCAGCAGAGCTGCCCAACGCAATTTTATTGTAATCATGAACCCTACAAGTTTAGATGAAGAGTCACAGACAACCCTGTCAAACACTGACAGCCATGATTTGTATGAAAATTGCAAATACTCTAAAAAACACCAAGAGCTGTGTTGGATCAGAATCTTCCTCATACCACTTGAAGCTAGACTAACATCTTACAAGATTAATTTTCCACTTATGTCTGAAAACAAACTAATATGTAGGGGCTTTTTATAGTCTCAAAACGGAAGGGAAATAAGGAAACTATTTATAGAAACCTAAATAACCTAATATTAGTTTCCTTGATAATAATATCCTACTATCATATTCGTGCTGCTATCTGCAATGATGACAAAGCACCTGGCCCCAATGGCTTCAATGCAAAGTTCTATAAATCATGTTGGAACATTATCAGTGGGAACCTTTCAGCTGCTATCCGCTCCTTCTCTGACTCCAAGCTCCTAAAGCAGATGAACAAAACTCTCATTACTTATCCCAAAGGTCAAGAACCCTTTTAATCCTACAGACTTCAGGCCTCTCTTGTTGTAACTTGCTCTATAAAATCATATCAAAGATTCTGTCCAACAGACTTCGAAGTTGTCTTCCATCATTTATCAACCACAATCAGGCTGTCTTTATAAAAGGCAGAGCCATTCAAGAAAATATCCTGTCTCAGAATCCAATTTATAATCACCATCTGGATACTGGGGCTCCCAGATTTGCTTTAAAGATTGACATCAGGAAGCTTTTGACTCTCTTGAATGGGATTTTATTGTCCCAACTCTCCACACACTGGGTATCCCAGATATCTTCGTCTCTTGGGTCAAAGAATGCATCTCCACTGCTAGTTTTTCCCTCTGTCTAAATGGTTCTTCTGAAGGGTTCTTCAAAGGTAGGCAAGGGATCCGGCAAGAAAACCCAATCTCACCCTACTTATTTGTCATCTGTATGGATGTTCTTACCAGAATTCTCAACATGGCTGCAACAAATGGAGACTTCTGGTTTCACAGCAAATGCAAAGGGATTGGGCTCACAAATCTCTGCTTGCAGATGACCTCATTATCTTCTCTTTTGGTAGCTCCAACTCAGCAATAAAGGGAAGCCCAGTGCACAAAGCTCCAGCGTATGCGGGGTCCGAGGAAGGGGCGGATCACAATGGGTCTATAGTACGCAGCCTTACCTTGCATTTTTGCAAGAGGCTGTTTCCACGCCTCGAACCCATGACCTCTAGGTCACACAGCGACAACCTTACCGTTGCACCTAAGCTCCAACTCAGTAATGTCCATTAAAAATCCCCCTACCTTCTTTCATGCACTATCTGGTCTTCAGATTAATCCCAAAAAATCTGACATTTTTATTTCAGCCATTAATCACTTGGAAAAGAGGGAAACATTGCAAATCCTTGGAGTTCAAGAAATCACTTGCCTTTAAAATATCTGGGTCTCCCTCTGGTGACCAAAAGAGTTAACAAGCTTATTGCCTGGTTCTCCTCGAAAATAATTTCTGCCAGAATTAACAATTGGACTTATAAATTCGTGTCTTATGTAGGGAGACTCCAACATCTGTGTTGCTCAATATTCAGCCCTACTGGGGTTCAACTCTATGCCTTCCTAATTGAGTTGTTAAGGAGCTAAATAAAAATCTTAAAGCTTTCCTTTGGCAGGATGATGACTGGAAAACCACCAGCTGTACGGTCAAATGGACAAAGGTCTGCAAACCTTTCTGGATATCTATAATATCGCAGAATGGCATAACGCCAATGTCCTCAACATGATGTGGTTAATCATAATCAGGAAAAAACTCCGTGAGGATTTCATGAATCTATGCTTACAAGCTAAAAAACATATATATCTGGGCCATCAAATCCCACCCCCCACTCCCCCTAATGTGCCCCTCAACCTGGAAATCTTTACTGAAAGCCTTTCTACTGGCCTCGGCCTCCCTCTCAATCCGAAAGTCAGTGACACTATCAGCAATGGAAGCTCACCTCATCTGTTTTTAAATAGTGATTACACTTGGAGAATCTGGAATAAATTATTTGGTGTGATGGGAGAATCTTGGGTTTGCCCATGGTGGAGGAATTGATGTCTATTTGTTTTGAGGAGTTTGGATGAAGGAAGGGGCTGCACTTTGGAAATGTGGCATTTTTGCAGTGCTGTGAGAATTATGGTTGATGTGTAATGCACGGATTTTTTCAGGGAGAAAATTGAATTGGAAGCTGGTGTGGGAGAAGGTTCATCACCTGGCCTCTTTATGGTGTGTTGGCTAAGGTTGCTTTAAGGAGTTAGTTTTTCAAAGGTTCAGAGAGAATGGAGGAATCTTTTGCTCTGATTTTGGCTTTTTCCAGTTCTTTTTTATTAGTTTATTTTTTCTGGATTATTCCAGAATTTTGAAGGTAGAAGTCTTTTTCTCCTTTGTGTAAATTCTTCTCTCATCAATGAAATTTCTTCTTTTGTTAAAAAAATTAATTAAAAAAATTTTAAAAATAAAAATAAAAACTATTAGAGCAATGGAAGCTGGAAAAAGCCGCAGAGAGCTTCAAGTAGAGTTACCAGTTTCGCAACCCTCATTCACTTCTCCCCATTCCTATATAAGAAGGGAATTATCAAATGGACCCACATTACCAACGGTAAGTTCTCTCTCAAATCTGCTTGGAACTTCTTAAAGTTAGCTGGTCAAGCAGCATCGGTTCAGCTCAAACATCCCAAAACATTCATTCATCAACTTGCTAGCAATTCTGAACAGGCTCAATACTCTGGACAAACTGCAATCCTGGGGTAAGATCCAATCTGAAGCATACTATCTCTGCATTCTCTCCTTAGAAGACTCTAGACTCCTCTTTTTCAACCGTGAGATCTCCAAAGAAGTATATCAAAGGACCTTCACTTCAATAAATCTGCATAGACACTTCTCAAACTAGACTGCAGAAATTGGATTCATCTCCTCCTTACCTTAAAAAAGGACTGATACCAAGCTTGCATAGAGTTTCTATTCTCATAGATGAAAACAAAAACTCCACGGAAAATGTTTCCCATAGAGTTTGTCGACCCGTTTGTCATGTGCGTTCTTTCTTGTACCCCTCCCTTTCATGCTAATAAAATTCCTACCCTTTTCCAAAAAAATTAAAAAGAAAAATCCTACAATCTTGATCCTACATAATAATACCCTAGAATCTTAATAAAAATTCCTTAAATAAAAAAAATGAAGTTACAATAGAAATTAAAATAGTAATATATTTCTTGTTTGCATGCTGCATCAACATGCATATATAGTAAAGTGTGCATGTGGGATCTCAACTTGTGGACTTTAGAAATATAGTTCACACAAGTATTGACACAAACAGAACCAGTTAATTTTGCTTCATTCAGATTTGATTCTAAAATAAATTTGGTTCAGTTCTGCTTCCGATTTTCTGGCGCTAAATATATCCCGTTCATCTCCAATCTTCGCTTCAACCTGAACAAACTAACCCAGTTTCAGCCCTAGTATGCATGTAAATTGCTGAGGTATGGCTTGAATTTGTAGAAGAGTTTGAAGAAGTAACAGGAATACACTTGGAAGATGGAAGACATCTGAATGTGTATGAAATCAGAATAGGTTTTCTGTATTTCTTGAATAAATAATTTGTACAAGTCAATACATTATACTTATAATACAATTAGGTATGCTAAAGATGGAAACAATCTCCTAAAATAATCTCTCTCAATAATAAACAATTCTCTACATAAATATCCCCTAAATCACTCCAAGACACTCGGGATTTCTACACTCCTCCTCAAGTTGGATCATAGATATTGATCATATCCAACTTGCAGATGAAATCATCAAAACTCTGCCGGGCTAACCCTTTGGTAAAGATGTCTGCTAATTGTTCCTTGGTAGGAACATAAGTCATACAAATGGTTCCTTCTTCAACCTTTTCTTTGATAAAGTGTCGGTCCACTTCTACATGCTTAGTCTTGTCATGTTGAACTGGAATGAGAGAGATACTAATGGCTGCTTTGTTATTACAATAGAGTTTGATGGGGAATTTCACCATGATCTATAGTTCTTCCAAAAGTTTCCGTAACCACAGTCCTTCACATACCCCTTGTGCAACTGCCCTAAACTCAGCTTCAGCACTACTTCGAGCCACTACATTCTGTTTTTTACTCCTCCAAGTCACCAAATTTCCCCATACAAAGGTGCAATATCCGGTGGTAGACGTTCTATCTTCCGCTGATCCTGTCCAATCAGCATCTGTGAAAACTTCTACTTCCTTGCTTTCACACTTCTTGAAGAAGAGTCCTTTGCCCGGAGAACCCTTGAGATACCTGAGAACCTTGTACACAACCTCTAGGTGAGTCTCCTTTGGTGAATGCATGTGTTGGCTTACCACACTTGCTACAAATGCGATGTCGGGTCTGGTATGTGATAGATAGATTAGTTTACCAACCAATCTCTGATACCTCTCCTTTTCAACCGATACTCCGCAATCTTCAACTCTATTTACTGCTTCAATGAGGGTTTCACTAGGTTTGCATCCAAGCATGCCAGTTTCGGTTAGGAGATCAAGGATATACTTTCGCTGAGAGACACTAATACCCTTTTTCAATCTAGCAACTTCCATTCTCAAGAAGTACCGCATTTGTCCCAGGTCTTTAGCTTCAAACTCAGCAGCTAGGACTTTCTTCAATCTTTCCATCTCCACTATATCATCTCCAATTATGATTATATCATCAACATACACAATCAGAATTGTTTTCTTCCCACTTATAGACTGTTGAAAAAACATAGTGTGATCTGATTTCCCTTGTCGATATCCTTAATTCTTTATCACCTTCGCAAATCTGTAGAACCATGCTCTAGGAGATTGCTTGAGTCCATACAGGGACTTCTTGAGTTTACATACTCTATTTTCTTCACCTTTCTTATTGAAACTTAGTGGTATCGTCATGTAGACTTCTTCTTCTAACTCGCCATTTAGAAATGTATTCTTAATGTCGAGTTGCAGAAGTGGCCAATCCAAGTTGGCTGCCAAGGATAGGAGAACCCAAACTGTATTCAATTTCGCCACAGGTGCAAATGTCACCGTGTAGTCAATGTCATAGGTCTGTGTAAACCCTTTTGCAACAAGATGGGCTTTATACCATTCAACTGTATCATTAGCTCTATATTTCATCGTGAAGACCCATTTGCAACCTACTGGCTTCTTCCCTCTCGGCAAAATTCAAAACATCCCAAGTTCCATTCTTTTCCAGGGCCCGCATTTCCTCCATGACGGCTTCCCTCCATTCAAGAATCTCCAAGAATTCCTAGATATTCTTTGGAATTTTTATCTTGTCAAGGTTAGAGGCAAAAGCACGACACCCTGTAGACAAAGCTTTATAAGACATGAATTTTGAAATGGGATGGAAAGTACATGACCTAGTTTTTTTTTTTTTAGAGTAATGGGTAAATTGATGTCATCAGGTGCAAACTTATCAGAAGGAAGCTCATGGCCATTTGGATCTATTACCTGATCGGGATTGTGCGTGGACTCATGGTTGCTCAAAGCTATCACTAGTTCCAACTCTCTTGGCGCCTCAGGTATGAGATTCTCCCTGTTCTTTGATTTTGGCTTCCTTAAGTAAACAAGTATCTCCTTGTTATTTTGTTTTTCTGCATCACCCCCTGAGTTTAAGTGGTCTTTTGTACATGACTGATCAGGGAATGGTGTAATGACAGTCGTGTTGATAGACTCAGTGTATGGCACAGATTCATCAATAGAGAAATCAAAGAACCGATCTTAACTCCAATGCTCCCACTGAAGAGAGAGCTTTTGGAAGTAAGGAGTGGTTTCAAAGAACGTGACATCAAAGCTAACAAACAATTTTTTTGTGACAAAATCATAACATTTGTAGCCTTTCTGAGTAGGAGAGTAACCAATAAAAACGCACTTAATGGCGCGAGGTTCCAATTTATCCCTATTGTAAGCATGAACATGTACAAATGTAGTACACCCAAAAATCTTTAAGGAGAGATTGGAGTTGAGCCAAGAGCTGGGAAAACATTCTTGGAATTTTTGGAGAGTGGCAAAAGAAAGAACTTGACTAGGCATTCTTTTAATGAGATGTAGCTGTTAAAATGGCATCGCCCCAAAAATATTTTTTCATATTTGTAGTGAACATCAATGCCCGAGCTACTTCAAGAATATGCCTATTTTTGCGTTCGGAAACCCCATTTTGTTGAGGGGTATCCACACAAAAACTTTGATGGATGATTCTATTTTCTTGAAGATAATTTCTCAAGATATTATTAAAATATTTTGTACCATTATTAGAACGCAAGATTTGAATGTGAGTTTGGAATTGTGTTTGAATCATGGAGTGGAAATTGAAAAAAATAGAACGGACTTCAGTTTTATCTTTCAACGGGTAAACCCAACAAATACGAGTCTGATCATCAATAAAAGTAACAAACCATTTCATGTGAGAGAGATTAAGAGAGCGTGAGGGCCCCCATAAATCACTGTAAATCATAGTAAAAGGTCTGGATGGTTTGTGTGTGGATTTTGGAAAGGAATTACGTTGGTGTTTCTCAAGTTCACAAATCTCACACTGAAAATTAAAAGACGTCTTATTTTAACAAATGGAAGGAAATAAACGTCTTAAGTATTGAAAATTTGGATGACCCATCCTAGAATGCCATAACAAAATTTCACTATCCCTAGAAACAGATGCAGAATCACAAATAGCAGTTTGACATTGTTCACTCATATTTGCATCCTTAAAGTAGTAGTAGTCCCTTACACTCCTTAGCACTGCCAATCGTCTTCCCCGATGATAGGTCCTGGAAAACACAGTGAGAGGAAACGAATTTAGTAGAGCATTTGGAATCTTTTGTCAACTGGCTAATGGATAACAAATTGCAAGACAACCCAAGGACATGTAGGACAGATTCTAGAGTTATAGAGTCAACGATTCGAATACTCCCTTTTCCTGCAACAGATGAGAGTGATCCATCTGCAATTTTAACTTTCAAATTGCCAGAACAAGGTGAATAGAATGAGAAGAGATGATAGGAATCGGTCATATGATCAGAGGCATCAGAATCAATTATCCATGGTGATTTGTAATGAGAGATGGTATTTAAGGCTGTCAAAAAATTACCTCAGTGGGCTAAAGAACCAGAAGGAATACGTGTGGAAGATTGGCCCGATGCTTGAATGGTAGAGAACATTTTATAGAGTTGCTCAACTTTTCTGGATTGAATGCGCCACTTGAAGTGGAATTATTATTTTTCTCACCTTGTGGTTTCTCGGCTGGGTTATCAATAGAAGCTTGGTAGCCAGGATTTTTGGGATTCTGTCTCGACTTCCAATCTGCAGGCTTCCCATGTACTTCCCAGCAAATATCTTTTGAGTGACCCGGCTTGCGTCAGTGCTTATGCCAGGGTCTTCCTTTCTGCGATTTTTTGGCTTGTCCCAGCAGGAGTTCCTCTTGAAATGAGGGCAGACATTTCGGGCCCATTGTTTTCGATCAAAATCGGCTCCTTCAACATCACTTTGCGTCAATTCTCCTCTCGCCTCACTCTGAAAAAACTTCCCAAGTTGAAGGCAGAGGACGTCGGCCGAGAATCCTCCCTCGCACCTCGTCCAAGTCTCGGTTGAGTCCGGCCAAAAATTCGAAGACCCATTCATTCTCGAGTCTTTTCTTGTATTGGGCACTGTCTCCAGGACATTCCCATTCTTCCTCAATGCTCAGGTTGAGTTCTTGCCACAGATTCGTCATCTCCATATAGTAGTTTGTGACTTCTCTTTCTCCTTGCCGCAACTGCCATAGCTGAGTTTTGATCTCAAAGATTTGAGAGCAGCTTTCAATGTCTGAGTATGTCTCTCGAATAGCATCCTAGACGTCCTTTGCCGACGGTAGAAACAAATAGGTCTTGCCGATTGAAGGTTTCATAGAGTTCACCAGCCACGCAATCACCATGGAGTTCTTGGACTTCCACTTCTACAGAGCTGCAGCGTCGGTTGAGGCGGGCTTCTTCTTCTCGCTGATAAGGTAGCCTAACTTTCCTTTGCCGTCAATCACAAGTTTGATTAACTGAGCCCATTCACTGAAATTCTTTCCGTTCAGTCTCTCCACCAAGAGTGGGAAGGACGAGTTGTCTAGCCCATTCGAATTCAAGGTGGAGGTGGCTTCAGTCTCGCCATCGAGAGCTTCAGATGAGCTCGACCCTCTACTATTGACGGCTCCTTCTACCATCGTTAACTAGGATTATAGAAACCCTAGCTTTGATACCATGAAATCAGAATCGGTCTTCTGTATTTCTAGAATGAATAATTTGTACAAGTCGATACATTATACTTATAATACAATCGGGTATGCTAAAGATGGAAACAATCTCCTAAAATAATCTCTCTCAATAATAGACAATTTACATAAATATCCCTTAAATCACTCCAAGACACTCGGGATTTCTACAGTGTATGAAATGTCATGGTCGAGCTGACATTTGAATAAAAGAAGGTGAAGTAGAGCAAGCCAGCGAACCTGGTTTTCAATTGATGGAAGCTTCTACGTTTGGCAGTTGACGTCAAAACTTTTAAGGCAACAACTCAGGCTCTGACCTAACCTTTCATCACCAAGATCAAAGCCCATTCCTCATCCACTATGCTTCCCTGAACTCAAGTCCATCTCATCTTATCTCTTCATTGTCTGTAATTTAATTTTTTCAAATGTTGCTTGCAGAAACTCAATACCCCTTCTCGCATTTGCATCTCAGCTTAATTGGCTTGTGGTTCCAGAATTGGAAATTTGGGTTTTCCAGTGGTGTGTATCGGTTTTCCAGTCAGATTTGGCAATAGACCATCGAACTTCTCTCCCAACCTCCATTCGTTGAATGTCTTAGCCTTCGAACCTTTCTTCCGACTTCCAGTCGCCGAACATCTCAGCCTTCATCGACATTTGAAGCCTCTTCTGCTGCCAAAAGGTCGAAACCTCGAAGACTTTTTCTCTCTAAAAGGCTTGAAGGTTCGTCTTTCCTCAACCTTTAGATACGGATAAGATACAAGAAAATTGCAGGGATTGTTCCTAGCCAAGAAATTGAATCCTTGGCGCCTCATTTCCTCCACCTTCAGACACAAATAAGATACAAGAAAATTGCAAGGATCATTCCTAGCCAAGAAATTGAATCTTTGGAGTCTAGTTCCACCTCTCCAGGTCTTCCGAAGACCTCACTCTCTCCAAACATTTCTCTGGCCCCAGTGTCCATATCCCAGCATCTGTGCAGGATCCGGTTGCATTCTTGGAGCTTGAGTGCTTTCTTTGGTTTTTAGTTGCAGAGATTGTTGGCCAACGGTGAGATATTTGTTCGATCAAATACTCCTAAATTGCTAAGGCATTGTCTATAATTACAATTTCTCAATCATTTTGAGCCCCCTTGACATCTCGAATTCCTCTTATTGTAGCCATTTCCTTTGTTCTTCTTCTTTGCAAAATTGATTTCTTGAGCTTCTGAAAATCTGCAAGATCATGTATTTTCACTCAAATCGTGCTGGAAAAAGAACCTTCAGGTACCAACAGATTCGTCATTCTAGATCACGCTCTTCACAGACCTACTTTTTAGTGAGATTTGGGATAAAATAAACATCAATAATTCCCAGGTCAGTCATCAAATAAGCTGTTCATTAATCTTTCGTTTACAGAAGCTATGACAATGACAATATGAGGTGGCGTGAGCTGCATGACAGGTTACGTCAACATTGTTGACTAATAAACTCCATCACAAATCTTCAATTTAAATTGAAGAATTATTGCAATCCCTTGCTGCTTTCCATATCCTTCAATTGATTTTCATTAATCAGCAATAAATTTTCAACATCAAAGGATACTTACTATAGTATTTTCAGTCCGCTGTTATTGCCCTTTATATTGGGGCACCCAACTTTGCCTAGAGGCTAGAATACAACCTAGCCATTTTGGCCATCGCATCAAATTTTCAACGCCAAAGGGTATTTACTGTACTGTAGTATTTTCAGTCAATTGTCATTGCCTTTTAATTTTGGCCACAGGTGAGATCTTCTCTTCTATATGCTATTTTTAAATAAATATTATTTATTTATTTTATTATTATTACTACGATTTGTAGGCTTACTATATGCATTTTTCAGTTTCCATTTGCAAATCTTAAGAGTACACAAAATTTTCAAGAAGAACTATTGCACAGGTTTTTTTATTTTAATCTACCTTGGATTCATACCAAAATTGTATGCTTTAGATTTTTAAATGCATTGTGTTGTTTGTGTGGTTTCTACTAGTTGTAGGGTGTGATTTATAAAATTGTCTACTGAAATAAGTCTGCATTTAAAAATAAAAAATAAAAATAAAAATAAAAAACTCAAACTTGTACTTCGCCTATGTAACACAATTTATTTGTATACACAGCCAATCCCAAGCTCAAATAAGGAAGCAGGGTTGTGTTAGGTAGCTAACAACTAGCATAAAACTTTGTTAGATCTTTATATCATGAATTCTTACCAAATTCACCTAGGTCAAGGGAATAGACTAGGCCAGTGTAAAAGGGAAAGGGCTAAGAAGTTAGCACAAGAAACTAGAATTAGATTAGCAACTTGGAATATAGGGACCTTTATGGGCGAAAGTACGGAAATAGTTGAAATAATGTTTAGAAGGAAATTTAACTTAATCTGCCTTCAAGAGACGAGATGGGTAAGGGAAAAAGCTAGAGAAATTGAAACATCAAGATTTGAACACTGGTACACTTGAAAAGAGAAACATAAAAATAAGTTGGGAATTACTGTAGACAAAGACCGGAATGGTAATGTAATAGATGTTAAAAGAATAGGGGATAGGATCATTAAAATCAGGATAGCTCTAGGCCTGGAGATAATAACTGTCATTAGTGCATATGCTCCCCAAATAGGAGTAGCAAGAAATCTTAAAAGACAATGTTAGGAGCTGATTTAAATGGACATGTTGAAAAGGATAATATAGGCAATGAGAGGATACATGGAGCATGGATATGGAGATAAAAATGAGGTTGGTGTTACAATTTTAGATTTTTCTATGTCATATGATTTGGTTATATTGAATACTTGTTGTATAAAAAGAGAAGAACACTTAATAACTTTCAAGAATGGGCTTAATAAAAGTCAAATAGATTTGTTCTTAACGAGGAAAGGAGATCGTCTATCTTGTAAGGATCATAAAATTATCCCAGGTGGAAGTTTGACTACCACAGCCAGAAGTGCCCTGAACATAGCTTATGATCCTACGGACAGCGGCCAAATGAAGATGATGAGGAGTCTAAAGAAACTGGTTGACTTGCTATACAACAAAAGAAATGTCTAGTCAAGTAAATGGTAAGATAAACAAGGCTACCCACCAACTTCCACTGGGATCAGCAAGTAAGTCACCCTCCTCTTTGCGAAGCTTGACATTTAATTCCATGGAAGTATTAGCAAAAGTACCCTCCTGAAGGCCAGCTGTAGCCACCAAGTCACTAGCATACTTATGTTGATTGAGTGAAATACCAAAGGGACTATGATGCACCTCAAGACCAAGAAATAGTGAGAGACCCAAGATCTTTCATATGAAAGGACTCTGAGAGATAAATCTTGAGCTAAGCAAGTAAAGCAGAATCGGAACCAGTGATCACAATATCATCAACATAAACCAAAAGAACAACAATACCCATGTCTGATTTCCAAAGAAACAATGAAGTGTCATACTTGCTCTGCTTGAATGAAAATTGTAACAAAGTGGCGCGGAATTTATCAAACCAGGCCCTCGGAGCTTATTTGAGACCATAAAAAGAGCGACGAAGCTTACACACATGTGAAGTCGAAAAGGGAAACAAGCCTAGGGATGGCTTCATATAAATACACTCTTTAAGATCTCTATGAAGAAAAGCATTCTTGACATCCATCTGATGTAGTGGCCAATCAATGGAAGCAGCAATTGCCAGAATCGTACGAACAGTAGTCATCTTAGCCACAGGAGCAAAGGTTTCTTCATAATTGACACCATATTCCTAATTATTCCCAAGTGCAACAAGGCGAGCTTTGTAACAATCCAAACTTCCATCAAATCAGACCTTGGCTGAGTAAACCCATTTGCAACCCAAAGGAACAATGGTGGGAGGACAAGGCTCAATGTCCCAAATGTGATTGGCCTCTAGAGCAGCAATTTCTTCCTACATAGCTTGTCGCCAACAATCATGTTTGGCAGCGTGTGAGTAGGATGTGGGAATATCTAAATTGGACAATGTAGCAGTAAAAGCTGAAACAGAATTGCCAAAACTGGAAGAGGAAAACCCATACCTATCCAGGGGGTACAGACACTCGAGGAGAGCAACGTACCAAAGGCTCTGGAGGTGCTGCAACTGATTGAATCTGGAGCATGGTAGGATCAGATATCGGATGAGCCATCGGAAGAGACTGTGGGCAGGAGTGTCGCATATACACTACCAGGTTTAAAACGAGAACTGACTAGATGAGGATCTGAAAATTGCATCTCAAAGGAGGGGAAAATCACAGTAGAAGAGGAGGGCATAGAGGACACAGGAAAGAAATGATTTTCAAAGAAAATAACATTCCTAGAAATGCGTGTACGATGTAATGTAATAGCAAAAAAATCCCTTTTGACACACATTATATCCCAAGAATGCACATCGAACAGATTGAGCAAATAATTTATGTCGCTCATGAGGGCGTAAATGAACAAAACATACACAACCAAAGGTACGGAGGTTATCGTAACTAGGTTGCTTGGCAAATAAGCAAAAATAGGGAGACTCCATGAGTAGGACTCGAGAAGGTAAACAATTAATCAAGTAAGTAGCAGTTTTCATAGCCTCAACCCTAAATATGGATGGAACTGAGGATTCCAGCAAAAGAGTACGTACCACATCTAGGAGATGACGATTCTTGCATTCGGCTACTCCATTATGTTGGGAAGTAGCCGGACATGAACGTTGATGAATAATACTTTTAGAAGCTAAAAATGCCTGAAACTCAGTAGACAAATATTCACCACCGGAATCTGGGCGTAATGTCTTAATAGAAGCAGAAAATTGATTGTCAACATACGCTAAAAACTCAGTGAAAGTACGAAAAACCTCAAATTTAGAGCGAAGAAAGTAGACCCAAGTAAATATGCTATGATCATCAATGAAAAACACATAGCATTTAAATTTGTCATGAGAACTAACCGAGGAAGGTCCCCAAACATCACAATGGATAAGATCAAAGGACTGAGAAGCTCTACTAGCATACAAAGGGAAGGGAAGAGTTTGCTTTTACCTAGTTTTCAAGAAGCATACTCAAGAGATAAAGAACGTTCTTTATTATCAAGTAAACCAAAGTTCAATACATGACAAAAAATTTGAGCATTGGGATGGCCTAAACGACAATGCCACACCATGCTAAGATTTGAAACAGTATTTACAAGCAAAAGACTTAATAGAAGAAACTGGAGAAAGTGTTGAAACAGGAAAAAGTAGTGGAAACAAGTGCCCCACTTTAAATCCCTTCGCGATTGGCTCCCCTGTTACCTAGTCCTACACAACACAACCATCACCAGAAAAATTAACAGCACAATTGTTGTCAACCAATTGACCAACAGAAATAAGATTCGTGGAAAGCTGAGGAGCAAGAAACACATCAGTGAACTTAGAAGAGGCATCTCTGACAGCAGCTATTGGCAAAGAATTGCCATTGGTAGTCTGAATAGCAGATTGACCAGCGTAGGGCCGAACATGACATAGAGTAGTGGGATTCGTCATGTGATTAGAGGCACCCGAGTCCACGTACCAGAGTTTAGTAGAATTGTTACCTTGGAGCCCCATTGCTAATAATGGCGAAATTAGCATCTGTTGCACCATTTCAGATCAGGAACAAAAGAGTCACCTGAAGAAGAGTCAAGGGCCGCAAAAGTCACCATGGGGGGTACAATAATAGAAGTCTAAAATGCCTGGGCTTGACGATTTCGAGAGCGGATACGACAGCCTTTGATAATGTGACCCTTCTTGCAATAAGAGCAGTATTTCTTGGAACAATTAGCAGCGATATGCCCAAAGTCTTTGCAGCAAAAACACTGCAAGGTGCTAAAATGCGCAGGCGGTCCTCGTCGTTGAGCAAAATAAACCACAGGGACGGACCCTGAACTACCATGAGATTGTGCCAGAGTAACTTGAGTACTAAGTTGTTGTTCTTCACGAAGTAACTCACCAAAACAAACATTAAGAGAAGGAACAGGAGAGCGATTCAGCAGAGAAAGCGAATAGATTCATACTCGGGCCACAGTTTCATAAGAAACTGATCATGACGACTAGTCTCATGAAGATGTTGAATAATGGAAAGAGAGGCAACAGGAACATCCGCAGTAACCAGATCAGAATATTCAGTCCAAAGAGTCAGAAATGTTGAATAATAGTCTAGGATGGAACGATTGTCATGTTGAAACATGGCAATCGCATGCTCTAACTAAAAACGACAGGCAGCATTATCTTGATGATATACTGTTTTTAAGTAAGTCCACATGGATTGAGCGGTGCGATAAGGCCACAAGTTGGGGACAACATGTGGCTCCAACGAGTCAAGAAGCCAAGACATAATCCAAGCATCAAGCACAGCCCATAAAGGACAAGCCGCTGAATCCTTGGATTTATTAGGATTGGGTGCACAATCTGTGCCATCAATATGGCCCCAAAGATCTTTTCCCTTAAGGAAAACTTCAAATTGAAAAACCCACGTAGAATAATTGTTGACCATAAATTTGGCACACACAGGTGCAGAGTCCATGTTAAATAAAGGAGAAAATCGAGAAGCTAAAAAAAAAAAAGCAGACTGTGCCGAAAGAAAAATACTACTAGGAAATTGAGAAGCCCAAAAAATAAATCAACGCAGGTACAAAGAAAACCAAGATCAACCTGCCTGCACTAAAAAATAAATCATGAACCAAGAACCCTGCTGTGCGGAGAATCACAAGGACGGAGAAGCACCAGAAACAGCAACAGAAAGCTGTTCCGATCGACCTTCCTACACTAAAAATAAATCACGAACCAAGAAACCCGTTGTGCCAAGAATCGCAAGGAGAGAGAAGCACTGGAACAGCAACAGAAAGCTGTTTCGGCAGCCACTCAGTCACAGAAATACCGAAAAACAGAGAACCAAAAAATTCCAAAAGAGAATAGACCCACGACAACCACAAAACCGAGAGACACCTCCGAAACTGAGAAGACAAACAAAATTCAAGGGGAAAAAAAATTAGCAGTTGGCTGGCTCTGATACCATGTCAAAGTATTGTGTGAATGGCCGAATGGTTTGGCCTTTAGTTCTGTATATTATATATAGACTTTACAAGAATGCAACACATGGAAAGAAAATAAGTTCCAACATGATTCTAGCCCTATACATGTAAACTATAATCTGTCAAAAAAATATGCTAACTGTACAGAATAACGAATGGAGAAATAAGGAAATAAATGTTGGCTGAAATAAGGAAAGAAGTGTGGACAGCAAGGCTGAAAGAAGTGTGGACAGCAAGGCTTTTGTTGTTTGCTGTTCCGTTGACAAGATATACATACTAAAAAAATTGATGAGAAAAAGTTAACATAAATCAACACAAGAGGACTAGGTGGTGAAGCCTGAAGGGAGATAATATAGTAAAATTCAGAGACAAAACGATCAAAAGAGTGATTGGACAATAAGGGGTAAAGGTAGATGCAAATACTGTTTGGAATAAAATGGCTAACTCTACCGTAAAGATAGCAAAAGATTTTTTAGGTGAATCAAAAGGAAGATACTTGGGTAGTAAAGAAATTTGGTGGTGGGATCAAAAAGTCCAAATAGCCATTAAGACAAAAAGAAATTGGAATAAAATATAGCCAAATTGTATAAATATAGAAAATTTTGAAAAACATAAAGAGGTAAGAAAAAATGCAAACAAGACTATTAAGGAAGCTAAACATAGAGCTTATGATATTTTATATACTTGACTAGATACATAAGGAGCAAAAGACATTTATAAACTTGCTAGAGGTAGAGAAAGAAAATGCAAAGATTTAGATGATGTAAAATGTATATAGGACAAGAATGATAATGTCTTAACTGGAGAAGAAGACATAAAAGAAGGGTGGTGAAGATACTTTGATAAGTTGTTTAATGAAAACCAAAATGAAAGATTGAACTTGGAATTGACAAATGAGGAGAAGACTAAAAATATGAGATTTTTTCACAAAATTCGAGTTCTCGAAGTTAAGTTAGCGTTAAAAAAAATGAAAAGTGGAAAATCTATATGACCAAATAAAATGCCAATTGAAGCATGGAAATGTTTAGGATATAAAGGAAATATTTGGTCAAATAATCTATTCATTAATATAAAAACCAAGAACATGCCGGAAGAATGGATGAAAAGCACGTTGATACCTTTATACAAAAACAAAGGCGATATTCAAAACTGTAGTAACTATCGCAGAATTAAGATTATGAGTCACACAATGAAATTATAGGAAAGGGTAATTGAACAAAGAATAAGACTAGAAACAAGGATTTCAAAAATCAATTTGGTTTTATACTTAGGAGCTCAAAAACAAAAGCTATTTATCTTTTAAGAAGTTTAATGGAAAAGATTAGGAAAATGAAGAGGGACTTGCATATAGTTTTTATTGACCTAGAGAAAGCATATGATAAAGTACCTAGGGAAGTTCTTTGGTGGGTCTTAGAAAAGAGGGGGATATGCAGTAGATATACTGAGGTCATTAAGCATATGTACGACAGAGTAGTGACTAGCATTAGGACTGTAGGAGGGGAATCTGGAGATTTTCCCATCACAATAGGAATACATCAAGGTTCTATTTTGAGTCCTTATCCTTTTTACTTTAGTGATTGATGAACTTACTAAGAATATGCAAAATGAGACCCCTTGGTGTATGTTGTTTGCAGATAATATTGTGTTGATTGATGATGATAGCAGAGCAAAATCTAAGTTAGAATTTTGGAGAACCTCATTAAAGTCCAAAAGTTTTAGGATAAGCACGAATAAGACATACTATATGAAATGTAATTACAGTAATGTAAGGAATAGTAGTGTAGATAAAATTAAACTTGATAATCAAGAAATTAGTAGCACTAATAGATTTCGATATCTTGGATCTATTATGCAAGCAGAAGGAGAAATTGAAGAAGATGTAATAAAGAGAATTAAAACAAGTTGGGTAAAATGGAGGAGAGCATCAGGCGTAGTGTGTGACCATAAAATACCCTTAAAATTAAAAGGACAGTTTTATAGGACAGCTATAAGGCCGGCTATGCTTTATGGTTCAAAATGTTGCGCAACTAAGAAACATGTACAAAAAGTAAAAGTCGCTAAAATTCAAATGTTAAGGTAGATGAGTGTGGTAACATTAAAAGTTAAAATAAGAAACGAGCATATATGCAAGAATTTAGGCATAACACCGGTCTAAGATAAGATAAGGGAGGGGTGGCTTATATGGCTTGTACATTTGAAATAAAGACTTAGTATAGCACCTGTAAGGAGGAGTGAGTGAGTTATTGTTTTTGACATGAAAAGGAGTAAGAGTGGGCCTAAAATAACTTGGAATGAGGTTGTGATGAAGGATTCAATAGCACTTAATCTAATAGAGGAAAATGCTCTCAATCAGGTGAATTGGCAAGAAAAAGATTCATATAGCTGACCCCATCAAGTGGGACTAAAGGCTTCTTGTTGTTGTTGTTGTTTCTAAGTTTGGTAGTCAACTACCTTAGGAGGACTCATTAACCACCTTGTCAGCAAACTGTTTTACGCAAGTTTTGTCAATCGGTTTTTCTTGGGTTTGAAACTATGATTTCTTCGATGATTTGCTTCCTAATTTAAGGCCAAGGCAACCAAATCATTATGTGTGAAAAGGAATGAGTTGGAGGACAAGACACAATTGGTTTCTTATTCCCAAGCTAAGAGAGCAAGAACAGTTAATCTAAGTACAAGATAGATTAAGGAAGAAGGCGGAATTCGCTAAAGGTTGAGTATGCCTTGACCCTGGTGGAGTTAGATCTAGGAGGCCCTACTTGAGTAAGGTCTAGAATGATATTAAATTGTGTCCAACACTACATTAAACCACATGTATAGAGATTTGGATTTGTGAGTGTGATTATGTGACTATTATGTATAAGTATCACGGATGTAAGCTAGGCTCATGTTGAACTCTCAGTGATTGTGTCCCTTCTGCACTTGATTTTTGTTAGTGTGCTAGATACTTCCAATGGAAGTATTGACAACACAAGTTATTAAAAGAACATTAATTTTTTACCCTTGACAATGGCATTTCCTAAAAATAAAAATAAAAATAAAAAATAAAAAATAAAGGAAAACAAACAAACAAATAAATTGCATCTATCACTTGTACGATCACTTTTAATTCTTAAGAATACTAAGTTCTAATATACATTGTTGGCCCACAACCTAATAGCTTAAGCTTTAAGGTAAAGTGGTAATCTAACATGGTATCAATGCCATGGTTTCTAGGAGGTCCTGGATTCTAGTCTAGTTGCCTACTTTTATTGTTTGTTTGTTACAAATTATCTTACTCCCTATAAAGGGTGGTGTTTATCATTTGTTTTTCTCTCCTGTGTTGTTAGGCTGGATGTATGGGGGAATGTTAAGGCCTGATATACATTGTTGGCCCACAACCTAACACCTTAAGCTTTTAGGTATAGTGGTAATCAAATAAATACAATGCATAGTTTATTATGCTTTTTGTTTTAAACCAAGAAAACTATGACACGCAGCAGTTGCCCCATGAAAGAGAGAGGAGGAAATCTAGACGAAGTTTAAAAACCTAGCTACTTTTCAGTATAAAGAATACTGTTCTTGAACTTGCATAGAAACTTAATCTAACTGCTATACAACAGATCTTTGACAACTCAAGTGTCTTGAGCTGATAAACATGACTATAAATGGCATAGATTATCAAATAGGCATTGGTACATATATTTTGTGTCCAAGAGGTATCCAAATTCTAAGAAATTTGTTCATACCTCATCAAATCTTATGAGAGTGACAAACAACCGAATATCTGCTTCAGTCAGGCTACTCCCACATATATATCGCTGCTTGCTGAGTATCTCCTCACATTTGTCCAAAGCTTCATACAGCTTTATCACAGCCTGCAGAAACACAAAGATCACCAACCACTTTTCAGCTATCATATTCATAGAACAACCATTTAAAGAATGAAGATGAATTACAACAGTTGCTGCAGTAGCATAAGATATGATTACCTCATCATAAGGCCCTTGCTTCCTAGCAAATCCGCATTTATAAACTCCGTTATTGATTCCATGATAGATCCATTCATTGACATCATCAATTTGGGATTGCAAGTGTGGAGGGTAAAGGTCTAAAGCTGGATTCTCTGCTAGATCATTGAATTTGGAACCGAGCATACGGATTATCTCTGAACTCTCATTATTCACAATTGTTTTCAGTTTCTTATCCCATAGAACCTATCATAAAGCACAAAACCATAAACACCATTTGAAGGATTAAAATATAGTAAATTCTTAAGAGCATAGAAGAAGAACAATGAAAGTGAATATTTACAGGAACTGTGCATTTTCCGCAGTAGCTCGCACTTGCAATCTCATAAAGTTCTCTCACACTTTTTGCTCCATTCAAATGGTCCGGTTGAGCTCCTGGCTCCTCTGTATCCGAAGCTGGAAAGACCCAACCCATATGCTCATCACTTTCCTTTGTTCTTTCCCATATGGGTTTGACTACCTAAGCAGCGGATGAATACACCAGTGTAAATGCAACCATAACTTGAATCAATGTAAAAGAATTGATTGTGTAAGCTACCGTGAAACTGATGGACTTCTCAAGCCCTTTGATCTTCAAGTATGCAAGACATCTGGATGCCCAAGGACAAGCATATGATATATACAAATGATATCTTCCAGATTCCACTGGAAAAGGAGAATTTGGGTCTCGAGAAATATAATTACGAAATGTCGAAGAGCTTCTTCTGAAAGCACCAATTTCTGATGTCTCTTCCAGTGCAGATCGAGCCATTTGAAGACTGTGCTGAAGATTGAATTACTAAAGAAGTTAGTACAACCTCAGGATTGTGGTTATAAGTAATTTACCTCAAGGGCATGCCATTTTATTATTGGAATAAAAAAACACATGACACAAACACAAGATGATGGAAAAGTGATTAAGTCAATGAAGTCCCAAATTTTACATGCATACATAACTGAGGGTAAAACCTACCAAAAATAGGCATACAAACCAAAGCAAACACCAGACACATGCACCATACTGCATAAAACATGCACATGGAACAAAGAGAAAAAGAGTAGAGGACTAGGTAATATACAATGCACTTAAATGACGATGAAAGGGTTACACTAAAATAAGATGATAAGATCAACGAAAGATGGAAAATCACTTTCATAACTTGTTCAATGAAAACCATATGAAAAATTAAATCTAAAAAAGGAGAAAGAGACATTTATAAACTCGCTAGAGCTAGAAAAAAGAAAATGCAAAGATTTAGGTAATGTAAAATGTATAAAGGATAAGAACAATAATGTCTTAATCAAAGAAGAAGACATAAAAGAGAGGTGGCGGAGATACTTAATAAGTTGTTTGATGAAAACAAAACTGAAAGCCAAAGTTTGGAAGTGACAAATGAGGAAAAGACTAAAAATAGAAGATTTATTCGCAAAATTAGAGTCCTTGAAGTTAATATGGCTTTAAAAATAGATGAAAAGTGGGAAATTTATAGGACCGGATAACATACCAATTGAAGTTTGGAAATGTTTAAAGGATAAAGGAATTATATGGTTAACTAATCTATTCAACACTACTATAAAAACCATGAAAAAGCTAGAGAAATGGAGGAAAAGCATGTTAACACCTTTATACGAAAACAAATGCGACATTCAAAATAGTAATAACTATCGCAGAATTAAGTTTATAAGTCATACAATGAAACTATGAAAAAGGGTAATTGAACAAAGAAAAGACTAGAAATGAGGGTTTCAAAGACTCAATTTGGTTTTATGCTTGGGAGATTGACAACAGAAGTTATTTATCTTTTAAGAAGATTAATGGAAAAGTTTACAAATAAGAAGAGAGGCATGCATATGGTTTTTATTAACGTAGAGAAAGCTTGTGATAAAGTACCTAATGAAGTTCTTTGGTGGGTTTTAGAAAAGAAAGGAGTACGTAGAATGGCTTTAAATAATGATGACAATCTGCGTAATGGTAACAGTTTCGGTGTAATAGTGGCGACCGTCACAGACGTTACATAGCAGGTAACGGTCACCACTTCCGTGAATTCATTTTTTGCATTAGCAACTTCCTCAAAACATATAGATTCACATGTTCTGATCCTAGAATCCTATATACTAATGCTTTAAATGATTTTTGGTAAATTTTAATCAATATAAATGTAACATATACTACAAGTATTGGATGTCACCATGGTTGTTTTACTTGCCATTGGCAAAAAGAAGCACACATTTGCTACTTTTCACTAGTTTAATGATTATAAGTAAAATTCAAATTAACAAATAAATTTAAAAATATAGGATGCCATCTTTTGTACTCCTTTAGTCTTTATTGGAATTTTTGTTATCCAAAAATTAAAATATAGAATGTTTATATGTTAAACAAAAACAAAAATGCATACAATAGAACAGTTTAGTCTCCAAACTAGGCGTAAGAAAAACAGAAAAAATAAATAATAAAATTGAAAGAACTTATAATGCAAACATATGTAATTTAATAAGAAAAAATTGGGTTTATTTTAATGGTATTTATTGAAAAAATGCATACTAAATGTCAAGGAAAATAAACCCAAAAAATGATTTTCTTTTTTATATAAAAAAATCAGCTACTAAAAATTGTGTTTCTAAAAAAAAGGACTAAAAACTCTGCCTTTGTTAGTCACAGCCAGTCTGGCACTGTAACAACTCGTAACACTCTATAACGGCCCATAACATTCCGTAACGGCCATTATGGTACCATAACAAACCATAACAGCCATTACGGTTGTGAATCAGCATACCTTTGAGGTATCTCCCCATAACAGTCTCGAAAGCCCCTGATACCTTTGCAAATGATATTGTCTTGATTAATGCAAGTAGGCGTGAAGTGGAATCTAAGTTAGAACTTTAGAAAACTGCTTTAAAGTCTAATAGTTTTAAAATAAGTAAGAATAAGACAGAATATATAAAATGTAATTTCAGTAACATAAGAAGGAATATTGAAGAGAAGATTAAACTTGACAATTAAGAAATTAATAGCACTAGTAGATTTTGATATCATGGATCTATAATGCACGCAGAAGTGGAAACTGAAAAAGATGTAATACATAGAGTTAAAGCAAGTTAGGTAAAATGGAGGAGTACGTCAAGCATGCTGTGTGATCGTCCCTTAAAAATTAAAAGTAATGTTCTATAATACAGCTATAAAGCCAACCATGCTTTACGGATCAGAATCTTAGGCAAAGAAGAAACAACATTTCAAAAAGTAAAAGTTGAGATAATGAAAATGTTAAGGTGGATGAGTGGTATAAAATTAAATGATAAATTAATAAACGAACATAAATGCAATAAACTAGCATAGCATTGGTCGAAGACAAGATAAGGGAGGGGTGGCTCATATTTTTTGGACATTTGAAACACAAACCTAGTAACGCTCGTGTGAGGAGTGAGTTATTGTTTCTGGTATTAAAATAGATAACCTGGAATGAGGCAGTGAGGAAGGATTTAATGGCTATTAAGCTCAGAGGAAAATGCTCTCAATTGGGTGAATTGGAAGAAAAGGATTTATATAGCCGACTCCACCTAGTGGGACATAAGACTTGTTGTTGTTGTTGTTGTATATTATCAACAAATAGGTGCCTTTGGAGTTAAAAAACAAGGAAGATATAAACTGGAAATATGAAAGACTATATAGCATCCCCATTGTGATTTGGAAATATTTATGAGATATTTGATAGGGTGATACAAAACTATTTATCAAAATTTTACAACATAAGAAATGCCTAATGATGGGAGTACAAGTATCTTAGTACCTGCACAAAGAAACAAAAAGTGATACTCAAAGTTGTATTAACTTATTGCAAAAACAAACTTATTAGTCAAGTTATGAAACTCGAGTGGAGTAAATGAACGAAGACTAAAACACAAAACAAGGGTATTAGAAAATCAAGTTGGTCTTATGTTTTGGCAGACCAACACATGGAAGCTATTCATTCGACCCAGCAACAAATGGACAGCTTTCCAGCTGTTATATTGTAGTCAAAAACATGGCTAATAGAGTTGTAACAAGTGTGACAATCAATGAGGAGACGGTGAATTTCCTATGCCAAATAAATTTGTATGATGGTCAACATTTAAATAACTATCATTTTGCATTATAACCACTGAACTAACTGGTATATCCAAGATGACATCCAATTTTGTCTATTATTTGCACATGCTACGATACTTATTGATGAGCTTAGGGTTGGGGTCAATTTGGTGTTAAACTTTGAAGAGAACCCAGAAATTTAAAGGTGTTTAGGATTCCCAAATCAATTGGGATTTCTAATTAATATGATTCCCAAATCAATTAGGATTCAATTTAATGTTAGGATTATTTAATGTTTGTTAGTTAGGATTCCCAAATCAATTAAGACCTCTAATTAATATGAGTCCTAAATCAATTAAGATTCTATTTAATGTTAGGATTATTTAATGTTTGTTAGGATTCCCAAATCAGTTAAGATTTGAGGGGCATATCTTACAGTCCTAATAGGAGTCAGTTTCTTTACCCTATATATATGTGGCCCCTACAGGCTTTTAGCATTGAAGCAAGCAATGAAGCAATGACATAATTCATAGTTTTTGGCTAATTTGGAGGCAGTTCCCTTGAAGTGATCAAACCCTATTTCCCTTATTACTTTCCATTCTTTAGATTTCCCCAATTTCTCCATGATAAAACCCCAGGGACTTATCATTTGGTATTAGAGCATGCGTTCTTGTGGATGCTGTTAACTCGCCAACAAATATGTTGGAATTCTTGATCTTCAATCATACACAATGGCTTCAGAAAATTCAGCAGAGTCTCAAATGGAAGATGGGCTAAAGAATGAACTTAGCAATATGTTTAAGTCTCAATTGAAGAGATCCAAGCATTGCTCTCTAAACTACTCAGTACATCTCCCAATACAGAGAGAGAAGATGATGTCTCTACATTAGCTAATTGTAGGGAGTAGTCGTACATGCATGAAGGAGGTTACCAATTAGAGCGTGATCATGGTCCTTCCCATATAAAGGTGGAATTTCCTCAATGGGACAATGATGACCCTACCCGTTGTGTTTCTAGGGCTGAAAATACATTCGCTTTCACTGCATTCCAAAAATATCTAAGTTGTGATTGCTTCAATTAGTCTGGATGGCAAAGCTATTCAATGGTATGATTGTTTTGAAGTTTGTTATGGAGTGCCTACATGGGCAGAATTTGTTCTGGATTACTTATCCAATTTGGGCCCACTGGATATGGGAATATCAATGAAGAGCTTGCTAAAATACGCCAAAGTAGCATTGTCTTGGAGTATCAAACACGATTTAAGCAGCTATCAAATTCAACTAAAGATTGGAATGAAAGCCAACTCGTTGGTACTTTTATTGAAGGTATTCTACCTGACATTTGGCATGAGGACAAAGTGCGTTGGCCACAAATTATGACTACTGCAATTTCCTTTGCATGGTTAGAAGAAGAAAAGTTGGGAGAAGTACGATGTTTTCTAACAAGACCATTAGCAAGCAGAATGACAGCAGCATTATCACACCATCTGCTCCTCACAATCCCCCTACTAAATGATTGAATCGGGAGGAACTTAAAGAGCGAATGACAAAAGGACTATGCTAGCATTGTGATGAAAAATGACAAGAGGGCATGGTTGCAAAAAAACAGGACAACTCTTATGATTGAACCAGTGGAGGGTCCAAAAAGTTTGAGGACAACCCCCTTATTCAAATGAGGAAGGTATGAAATCTGAAGATAATGATAAATCTATCACTTCTTTAGTTCATGCTTTAGTTGGTTATGCTAATCCTCAAACTATGAAAATTAGTGGTTTCCTAAAACACCAACATGTTACTATCTTAATTGATAAGGGTAGCACTAATAATTTCATAGACACTAAAATTTCTAAACGACTAGCCTATCCCGTGGAGCAATGTGAAAAGTTTGATGTGAGGGTTGCAGATGGAAGGACCTTAACATGTCAAAGCAAGTGTCCGAAGGTTAAACTTACTATGAAAAATCATAGGTTGTATGTATGTTGATTTCTTTTTGCTGCCGCTAGAAAAATATGAAGTGGTTTTGGGTATTGAATGGTTGAAGACTTTAGGTGATATAGCTTGGAATTTCTCTTAATTGGTTACGAAATTTACCGAAAATGGCCAGAGAGCGACTCTTAAAGGCAAACGTTGTGGTAATGTCATTACAATTTCAAGCCATCATATGGAGAAGCTCCTAAAAAAGGAGCAATGTGGCTTTCTGGTACAACTCTGAGCACCAAAGGAGTTACAACATCAATATGGGCAGGATGAAGGGCTAGACTCTATTATTTGAGAATTTCTGACCTATTTGAGGAGCCACATGAATTGCGAACTCAGCAAACACATCATCACCGCATTCCTCTATTGCCAAATCATTTAGGTCATTTGCGAACTGTACTCACCACTCTTCGTGAGCATCATCTGTTTGTCAAGAAATCTAAATGCAGTCTTGCTTGAGCGCATGTGGAATACCTTGGGCATATTGTTTCCCAAGAAGGTGTTTCAGTTGACCCTTCTAAAATACAAGTGATGACAAACTAGTCCATTCCGCAAACAATAAAAATACTACGAGAATTTTTGGGGTTGACTGGTTACCGCCATAAGTTTGTCAAGGATAATGGAACGATTAGTGCTTCACTGACTGCTCTACTGAAAAAGGATGCATTCAAATGGAGTAAGGAAGCTGAACAAGCCTTTGTCAAGCTTAAGCACACAATGACCACCACACCAGTTCTTGCCTTGCTAGATTACAAGGAGGTGTTCATCATTGAGTCTGATACATCAGGAGTTGACATTGGTGTAGTTTTAATGCAAGACAAACGCCCCATTGCTTTTTCCAATAAAGCTTTTTCTCCATCCCACATTGGCATGACTGACAAAGAGATGCTAGCCATTGTGCATGCAGCTACAAAGTGTAGAGATTCTCGGAGTATATTTCTGCTTAACTTTAAGGACAAGGCTAATTTGAAGGAGGCGGGAATGTTTGAATTCCCAAATCAATTGAGATTTTTAATTAACGTGATTCCCAAATCAATTAGGATTCTATTTAATGTTAAAATTATTTAATGTTTGCTAGTTAGTATTCCCAAATCAATTGGAATTTCTAATTAATATGAGTTCTAAATCAATTAGGATTCTATTTATTGATAGGATTATTTAATGTTTGTTAGAATTCCCAAATTAGTCAGGATTCGTGGGGATATTTTATAGTCCTAAAAGGAGTTAGTTTCTCTACCCCCTACGGGGCTTTTGGCATTGAAGCAAACAACGAAGCAATAACATAATTCATAGTCTTTGGCTAATTTGGAGGCAGATCCCCTCAAAGTGATCAAACCCCATTTCTTTTAATATTTTCCATTCTTTAAATTTCCCCAATTTCTCCACAATAAAACCCCAGGGTCTTATCAAAATGTTTTAGGATATGTAGGAGAAAGACCAATACATGGAATGTATGTTTAGTAAAGACAAGCCATGAAAAGATGGAGTGGTTGATGTTAGTGGTCAAATGGTGCCAAAAAATGATCATTTTCATTACTAAGGAACAATAGTTTGCTATATTGTATAAAAGCACGAATCTAAAATACAGTAGTATCCATGGAGCTAGGGGTGAGCAAACGGTCGGTTCGGCCAAATTCGGTTAATTAGCGAATTAACCGAAAATTTCGGTTAAAGAATAGTATTAACCGAACCATTGGGCCTCACCGAACTGAACTCGACCGAATTTATTTTTCGGGTAATTCGGTTAACCTAATTTAACCGAGAAATGAGGGAAGGGGTAATCGGGAAGGTGTATCCAGAACAAGGGAAGGAGGAAGTCAGGAAGGAGTATTCAGATGACTATTGAGCTCGGGTGAGCTTGACACCGATGAGGAGTCGGGGGTGGTTCTCGGAGAGCTGGTCTGTGCACGAGAGAAGAAAAATGAGAATGAAAGGGAGCTTGTGTGCTGGTGACGATGGCTGGCCAGTGGCGATGGCAATGGGTGCAGGCGATGGCATCACGTGAAGATGGTGGTGCGGAGCAGTGAGCTCAAGTGAGCGAGAGAGAGGCAATGACTCAGTGAGGGCTTCCGACTTCAGAGAGCAGTGACTGTGTTGGTGATGATGGCCGGCGACAGCGATGGCGATGGACACAGACAAAGGCATCGCGTGAAGATGGTGCCTGGTGGTGCAGAGGACCGAGCTAGGGTGAGCGAGAGAAAGGCGACGGCGATGGCTTCCAACTTTAGAGAGCAGTGACTGTGTTGGTGATGATGGCCGGCGATGGCGATGGACACAGACGAAGGCATCGCGTGAAGATGGTGCCTAGTGGTGCAGAGGACCGAGCTCGGGTGAGCGAGAGAAAGGCAGTGAGGGCCTTACGAGTTCTAACTTCTGAGACTGAGAGCAGTGAGACTGTGAGAGTGTGAGATTTTAATTTATTAATTTATATTTAAAATTTAATTAATTCGTAAATCGGTTAATCGGTTAACCGAATTAATATTCTCCATTAACCAAACCGAAACCCGATTAACCGAAATATTGGAAAGCATAACCGAACCGACCGAACCGAATTTTTAACCGAACCGAACCGACCAATTTCGGTCGGCTAATTCGGTTTTCCCCGAATTATGCTCACCCCTACATGGAGCATTATCATCATCTAATTGTAGAGTGCTCATAAAGTTGAGAGTAGAATCTCACAAGATGGCAGTGAGACCAGCTTTGCTCTATGGATCAGAATGTTAGAAAATGGAAAAAAAAAAAAATGTTCAAAGAATGACACAGCTGAAATGAAAACATTAAGGTGAATTAGTAGCAATCTGAGGAAAGATAAAATAGCAAATTTACCATATGGGAGAGATGGGGGTAGTACTAGAGAAGATAAGAAGAGAGAAAATCAGTTAAAATTATTTGGAAATGCGTAGCAAGTAGACCATCAGATGCACAAGAGTAATCTGATGTATCTAGAGGACATTGGTACAACAAGAAGAACACCAAAAAGAGAATGGATTGAGGGAACTAGAAAAAGAAATGAAATTCAATTTGATAGAAGGGATAGTATGAACACAAATAAAAAGAAAAAGGTCCATCTACCCAAGCCCAAATAGTTCCCATTTGTTGGGATAAAGGTCTAATTGTTGTAGCTGCTGCTATTGTTGTTCTTCGAATCGACATAGTTTTTAAAATTGTTGCATTGAAATTGCTATAACACCTATTGGTTGTCAATTAAATTGCACTAGCTCTATCATTTTTGTGTTCTTTGGTTTAATTCACTTTCTTTGCCTAAAAATGAACCATAGTATGCATAAAAAACTCTCAGAATATTGAGCTTTAGCTCCAATTTAAAGATCTTTTTTTCTGGTCAACCATTAAAAATAATTCAAACCAGGGACTTAAAGTCTTGAATATCACATTCTGAAAATCACTGCATGCAAGTGATTAAAAAAAAAAAGTGTCCTATTCTGCCTCAAAGGAAAAAGAATATAGCAAGTCATTCTCCCAAAAGGACTGTGGCTTATCAAATATAACTTCCATATTTTGAATTTTTCCAATTACAGTTTTTGCAACTCTCAGGACAGAATAATCAATCCATACAATCACACAAATTTTTGCAAACATTACAACTCAACTAGAACAAAGTGAATGCTGTCAAGCAATCCTTCCCTCATAGTCCAACCAAACTCAAAAATAAAATTCCACACAATCTATCGTTTCTCACACCTAGAAATTTCACTGGCAGTGACATGCACAGAAAATCTTATTTCATAACAAAAACCTTCATCCATAAATCAACATTAGCAGCAAAATCCTTGTATCAGTCAAGCTAACATGTAAATCAAATTTTGAAAAAAAAAATTGAAAAATCCAGCCAAAAAACTTAACATTACTCAAATGCAGCTCAAAAGATCAAGAACTATTAGCTAGTTAACATTTAAAATGAAATCATAAATTGCCAGACCAAAAAATGAGTCATATATCCATCACTGTGCCAAGATGAGAGTTGAGAATGAAAGATGGAGCACTCCTCCTTCAGAAATGGTCAAGAAAATAATCGATAGTTCTTTGGATAAAAATATAGAGGTTCGAAGACTAGGATTTATAGTCAGAAATGTCTAGGGATAACTGACAGAGGCAGATGGGTAAGAAAATGACCAATATTTTCTACCTCAAGTTGAATGAATAGCAGCATCAGAAGCTTCAGCTTTGGTGGTTCAACTTAGTGATCCACGGTCACTGTTGAGGAAACCACATAGAGAGTTATCTTGCCTCCAAAGGAAAACTTGGAATCCAGTATAATCCACAGCAATACCATTCGTCTAGCAGGTAAATTATCATTTTTATTTGTGCTTATGCCATTTATGCATGCATTAGTATTGCCCACCTAGCCCAACCTTCCACGGCTCCAGCAGTTGTTCTATTCCGATAAAATGGCTTCTGGCAGAATGTTCCCTAGAATTTGGAATGTTCCAGATCATGAAATGGGAATTGGACCTTGATATGGTAAATGCTCTAAAATGTGGAATGTTAGAGGTATATTTGTATAGATATATTAGGGTGAACTATGTAATGGCACTTGTATATCTTGGAAACAATGTTGAGGTGTTTATAAATCTAGAAAAAAATCTCTTTTGTCAAAAAATTATTAATGACTGAAAATAGAATTACAGTGTGATAGTTCTCCACTCTTAACTAATAAAAAATATCTTACATAGAAATAGTGAATTTAAACTTTAGATTGTTAGATTTAGCTTCGAAAACAAAAAGGTACCACATTTCAAAACGTTTGTACCAATTTGTGGTTCACTAGAGTGTTTGCATTTTATGGAACTATGAGCAAAAGCATAGTACTAACCACAGATTAGTTTGCAACAACTCAATACAGTTACATAAAACAATGCAGAAATCACCTCGATAGTTCCTGCCAACCAAGTTATGGCAAGAGAAAATTAGTTCCTTCATGGACCAAAAAAATTTCTATCAAACTTAATTTCAATGACCAAAATATTTCCACTGGAAAAAAATAACACTATTCCATAGAAAGACAATTTTAAAGGGTTAAAAAATTAAATTGTAACAAACACTATGATTCTTATGCCTGCACTTTCCTTGTGGCTTTTGAAAATGTGCTCACTTCCTTGAAGTTTAATATCAGTTAATCTTAATTCCCTTACATGTGTTGACCATCAATAAAGAGGTCTGGACTTGATGATAGCATAAGTTGAAACTCTTTAAAATGATAAGTTTACTTTTATATATGTTGAAATAAGTTAGATAAATGGAATGACTCAATGAAGCAAATATTAGTAAAGAAAGTTTCTCCTATAATCTACGTATATTTTGAAGAATTTACTTCCCTATGTTTGTGAGAGGCCTTGGATTAGGATTTGTGTGGATTTGAATTTGATATAATACAAAATTGTATTGAAATTTTTCCAAATCCATCTAAATCCAAATCCAAGGATTGAAATTCATGCCCCCGAATGCACCCTTTAATACGTCATCTATAACATAAAAATACAAAATATATTAATAAAAAAGAAATATAAAGTAGTGTTATCACAATATATGTATAGTTACTAAATATAAAAAGTACTAAAATCAAGGCTTACAATGCTATAAAATTGTTTTAATTTTTGAATGAGTGCCAGATTACATGATTCAAGAGTATACTTGTGTGTGTGAGAGAGAGAAGCTCTAAAAGGGTATTAAGGGGAAACCATGGTTGCAACGATTACAAATGTAAAATTGAAATTAGGAGGGCAGCAAGAGAATTGTCAGAAACAGGGAAGCTTGTGAAATTTACAGCAAAAAATATTTCCCTTGAAGATAGTGACGAGCCACAACAACTTTCCCCTGAACCCCAAGGGTCCACTTGCATCATTTTGTTTGGGGAAAAGAAAGAAGAAAGGAAAATAAGAAGGAAATTTATTTTTCATTATATTTTTTCTATATCATATACGGTTAAAAATGAAAATTTATTATAATATGATTAAAAATTATGAAAAATCAAATGTTAATGATGTGTCAAATTATTATTATTTTTTTTTTTTGTTCAAATTTTATGTTTTTTTTTTTTTTTTGACATCTAAATATGAAAAAAAGAAGATGGTTTCATATTTTATTTTCCTCAATGTTATCTAAGTTCTATATGGGAGTCACGCCATTGCGATGCGTGAAGACTTTTTAACGGAGAGAGTGAGAGAGAGGGAGAAATGGAAAACACACAAAATTTTAGAGGAAATGTTTCCTGTCCAAACAAACGGCTAATGTTTTACAAGTTCTAAACAGGGGGTCGCACCATTGAGACACATGAAGACTTTTAAACCGACAGAGACTCAGAAAGAAATGGAAATTCACAAGTTTTCTGTCCAAACAAACGGAACATCAAACACAGAATAATACAGGCGTCACTGTTTCCTCATTTGCTCACGGTGAGCAACACTAAGGAAGGTTACGCCATAAATTACAAAGAATTTTATCAGAAAGGAACCCAATTAAAAGCAAATCAGATAGATGATCAGCCACAGTAAATCCAGTCAAGATAACAACAACAAAAAAGAACCTAGAAGCCAGTTCCCTTTCTGCGCGCGTGCGTGCGTGCGTCCCTGCGTGTGTGTGTGTGTGTGTGTGTGTGTGTGTGTGTGTGAGAGAGAGAGAGAGAGAGAGAGAATAACAGGTCGAAAGGAGAAAGAGGAAATCAGGATAATAGGAGTAAAGGATCAGAAAATTGTGTACCTGAAGGGAGAATTGCAGACAAGTGAAGAAGACAGTACCCTTCCTTGAGGCAAATAGTAAGTGGGGTTTCAGGATGGAGACCATCTAGCAGAATTTCTTTCCATTTTCGCTTTCAGAATTCCGACTCGATGAGATGTTATTGTCGCAGAACCTACCTTAATCAAAGTTCCTAATTGTTCTACCTACTGTCCCGTGATCCGAAAGCATCACGTTGACCCTGACCTTGAAATTTGGAAGAAGGTTGTAAAAAATAATTATAATGTTCCAAAATTTTTATTATATATAATTTTCATATAAATTACATCACTAATCAAATTTTTAAAAAAATAAAATATAATTTATTAATTTTCAATTGTAAAAACTTATCAAACATAATATTAGAAAAAAATTAAAAATTCAAACTTCATGTTATTTAAATTAAAATTATAAATTTAAGCATTAATCCCTTCGTATTTAATATAAATAATAAATGGACAAAAAAATAATTCAAATATATATCAATGGATTGACCCTAGTTTGAATGGGTTTGTCCAAGTTGGCAAAACTGCTAGTTCTTTCATATTTTTATTCGGTTTCTAGTTAAATTGACCAGTTCAAATTATTTATAATATGATTGGCATGTATTGCCCATTTGACCCATGTTTGATATATAATTTTAATTTATCAAGTGTAAATTTTAAAGTTTTGGTTTACATTTTTTTTTAATATTATGTTTAATAAGTTACTTAAATTTGAAAATATTAAGCTATACTATATTTTTTTATAATTTATTTATTCATTTAATTTGTAAGAAAATTGCATTTAAAAAACATATGATTTATTAGTAATTTTTAATTTTTCATATATTTTAAAATTTTAAATTAATAATGGAGTTATAATCTAAATACAACAACAACAATAACAAATCAAACCTTAGTCCCACTAGGTGGGGTCAGTTATATGAATATTTTTCTGCCAATTTATGCGATTATGGACCATTTTTTTTTATAAATTCAAAAATATTAAATATTTACTCATTATCTCCTCTCAAGTTATTTTAGGTCTACCTTTATTTTTTCTACTGCCTCCCACAGTAACTAACTCACTTTTTCTCATAGGAACACTATGTGGCCTACATTGCAAGTGTCCACACCATCTGAATCGTCCCTCCCTTATCTTATTATCTTCTATAGGAGTTACACCTAACTTACCCTGAATATGTTCATTTCTTAATTTATCATTTAATGTTATACCACTCATCCATATTCGGTAAGGATTCATATCATAATGATCTAACAAATTGTATGCAAATTGTTTGAGCTAATAAACTCGAGAACCAGTTGCGTTTCGAATTTACTTATTTCGTTTTCAAGAAATTATATTTCATTGACCAATTTTCTCAATTTAATTTATTGAATTGATATCATTTCCTTATATAATTGAATAAAAGGGTAAAAGAATATTATTTTATTAAAAGTAAATTTTTTTTGCTCAAATACACTTAACAATTGACCAATGAAAGGTCCATTCTATCGATGAAATGAAATCTCGGAGATTTTTTTAGTTTTTCAAAAATTTAGGGGTGGGATGCCATATTCAGAAAACTCAAGGGGTGGGTTATAAATGAGTTTTTCCGTGGGTTATAAATGAGTTTTTCCTATAATCTATAAGATTTTAAAAATAAAGTTCTTCTCATAAGCCTAAGAAAAAACATAAAGACATTTTATAGATCAATTAATTCTAAAAGACTTATAAAATATGAATTTTTTTTTTTGGATAACTAAAACTCTAATTAGACAGACGCACCTTCCTTGGTGACACCATATCTTGAGGACCTAACAAGTCTCATAGTTCCCTCTTAGTGAGTTAAGAATTGACTTTCGTGCAAAACCAAACCCTCAAGCCTATGGGCGCACGATAAAAAGCGATGTTATCGTTTACGGGCTATGACCATCATGGGCCCATCTGGCAAGAAGAAAGTGGTTGAGGCATGTGAATCCATGATATAACGAGCCTCACTCTATAATTTCCTATGGCAAAACAAGACAACACGTCCAATTTGGGTTGAGCTGATGACAGATGAAATTTAAACAAATTGGGTTTGGATTGGCCTACTTATAAACAAGTGACTAAAATATAAATCCAAATTAAATAGTTATAAATAAATGCTTGTTAATAAATATATAATAAACTTATTTAATTTGTTTTTATTTAGTCTTTCAACAACTACGACTAAAATTTATTTAAAAATACTTATTTATTATTTTTCTTTTTGATATTTGAACAAATATGAGTTAAACATTTTAAAGACCACTAATATTGATTATTTAATATTTTCTCTTTATATTTCAACAAATATGAATGAAAATTTAAACATAGACTAATGTGGAGTGAGGATTATGACCTATGATTATAGGTCATACATGCAAGAATCATGATTCATATGAATGAATTTGAACAAGATTTGGGCATTGGACATGTGCCAAATGTAATGTATGTTAAAAGAATAATTTGATGATTGCAAGACCCAAATCTATTTAACCTATCAAGTACAATTATATGTTGGTTGGCTTGATTATAAGTGGATCACCATACCTCAATCCTAAATTCAATTTAAACGCATGGGGATACCTGTTATGCATTGACCGGTTTTGTCATTCCTAACAAAAATCTTTTATTACTAAAAATCCTTATAATCCAATCATGTCTACTTGATTCCAATCCCTAAGGCTAGGGGCATAAAATATGGGGATTTTTTCATTATAGTTTTATTAATATTTAATTATATTTTAGCATGTTTTATTTAATATTATCTTATATCTAACTTTCATGTTTTTGTTAATTAAGGAAATTATTAAGGGCCCTTTCAATTGATAAAAAAGTTATATTTCAAAATGTTGTGCTAAGCACCCCACTTGTGTCAAACACCAATACTACAACTAATGCTATTGACTATATAAAAAACTAAAGTCATATAGAAATTAATAATAAAAGACAGTAAAAAAAACAAGACAAGAATTTAACGAGATTCGATACAGAATTACTTACGTCCTCGGGTGTCGACGATCAATCAACTACTTCTTGACAAAATATAAATTTGAGGTGTGTTTTACAAATGAAGAGTTGAGCTATTTATATAGATTCAACCTCAAGTCCAAAAAACACTTCTCACCAATGTGGTACAAACAAACAAAAAAGTTCAAAACAAATTTTCTACCAATGTGGGACAAAAAACAACAAATCTTCACCTTGACGATAAATTCAACAAATTTTTCAGCCATCAACATTCTCAAGAGTTCCACATCATCAGCACCTTCCAAAAATATTCTGACTTGCAGGATATTGATCAAGTCCAAACAATGTTTAAACTTGATTGTTGTCACAATCTTAGTCAACATATCTGCGAGATTTTCAACTGTAGTAATCTTTTGAAGAAGTATCTTGCCCCCATCAATAATATCCCGCATAAAATGAAACTAAACATCAATATGCTTCATTCGTGCATGGTAGACTTGGTTCTTTACTAAATGAATAGCACTCTGGCTATCATGGAACACAACAATGTACTTCTGAACAACTCCCAAATTTTCAAGTAAACCCTGTAACCAAATAGCTTCCTTAATATCCTCTAAAGTTGTCATGTACTCTACTTTTGTTGTAGACAAGGCAATGGTAGACTGTAAGATAGACCTCCAACTCACTGGACCATTAGCAAATGTAAAACATATCCAGTAGTTGATCGACGTTTATCGAGATCACCCGCAAAATCAGAATCCATATATCCAACAACCCATTGATCAATAGGATTATTTTTCTCAAATACTATACCAACATCAATCATATTCATAATATATCTCAAAATCCATTTCACAACTTGCCAATGTCATTTACCCAAATCATGCATATACCTGCTCACCATACTAACAGCTTGTGAAATATCACGTCTAGTACAAACCATTGCATACATCAAACTACCAACAACACTACCATAAGGAACCTGTGACATATACTTACGTTCCTCGTATTATTTAGAAGATAAAGTTGTACTAAATTTAAAATGAAGAGCAAGAGGAGTGCTTACTGGTTTTGATTGCTTAGACATGCCAAAACTGCGTATTACCTTCTTCAAATACTGTTTTTGAGACGAACTAACTCTTCCTCTTATTTTGTATCTACGAATCTCCATGCCAAATATCTTCTTTGCTTCACCAAGATCTTTCATCTCAAACTTTTGATTTAACTGACTTTTCAACTTGTTGATTTTTTCTCTGTTCTTTGAAGCTATCAATATATCATCAACATACAAGAGTAAATATATAAAAGATTCATTTTGTAGTCTGCGAAAATAAACACAATGATTATGTTTATTTTTGATGTACTTATGACCCATCAGAAACAGATGAAATCATTTGTACCATTGTCTTGGAGATTTTTTTAAAATATACAACGATTTACTCAGTTTACATACCCAATTTTTTTTTCCAGCAACCTGAAATTCATCTAGTTGAGTCATATAGATTTTCTCTTCCAAATCGCCATGTGAAAATGCAGTTTTTACATTAAGTTGAACTAATTCAAGATCAAATTGTGCTACCAAAGCCAACAAAATTCGAATGAAAAAATGTTTAACAATTGGAGAAAATACCTCATTATAACCAATGCCTTCCTTCTGTGCGTATGATATGAACCAACAAGCTTCAATTGCACAGGATGATCTGCACATGCCAAGCAGACCCATCACAAGAGCTACAGCCAAGAAGGTCAAGGAGGCTACGTAAGGACTAATTGCGAAGTTGCTTGAGCAAGAGTCAATGAGGGTCATGGATACCAAAGAAAAGGACTTTCTTGAAGAGCCTAAGATTAGGAAAATTGTCTAAGGACGTGTGAAGCTGGAATCTTAAGCCAATATGGGCTGTTTTGGTGAAATTTTATTGTTTTAATTAAAGTATAGGCTAAATAGTGAGCCAATTATGTCAATTAAGCATTACATGTGACTTGTACATGTTTCATTAAATGACATGGTATGCTTAAGGTTGTGTGGGGCTATTTTATTGGTCAGATTGATATCATAGCCTATTTTTATTGGTTAGACTGATGTCATGGGTTTCTTTTATTTTCTATAAGTAGCCAACTCTTTGTTGTATTGAAAAAAAAATATTTTAATTCCAAGTGAGGTTTATTTCTCTTCAAGTTCTTCAATGAACTTTCACCGAACTTATCAAAGGTGCTACCTTTGTGGCATTCATCCATTAATTTGACATTCTTAGTTTGTGCTTCACAACAAGCAATAGGTCAAGGATCCACTACCATGTCGAATCTTATTTTGGGTTTGGGGTTTTGATAAATCTGATTTGGGGTCTCCGGACATTCATTCTTGGGGTTCCGTATCATTTGGCATAAGAACTTTGGTTTAAATAAGGTTCTATATATCTTATTTTTCTTGTTTGCTTTCGAAAATTCTTTTATCTTATAATCATTTATCCTTATTTCATATTCTTCTATCATCTGATCTGCCTATCTTGTTTTCTTATTTCCAAAATTTTCCATTTCTTCTTTAATATCATCCACCATCAAGATTGAATCTTTTGTGGCTAGAAATTGCAAGAAACACAGCAACGCGGATTAGAGCACACACACACACACACACAAAAAAAATCCATTTTGTGCATTCAAAAAAAAAAAAAAAAAAGAAGAGAAAAGACAAAATTTTGCATTCAAAAAAAAAAAAATGAGGAGGTAGCAGCTTAAAGGTTTGTGCAATTTGTGGCCGCACTTAACTTGGATTCTCCTTTGGCTTTATCTTAATCCATTCTAAAATTTATTTGATTTATTATTCTGATTTGTGTTTGAATATATCCTTGGTCGAGTTGGTTATTTTGTTCCATTGAATTTATTCTTATTTTGTTTGAGTCATTATTGTTTTCTTGACTTCTTTTTGTCTTTCCTTCGTTGTTTTGTGTTCTGATTTAGTTGTTCTATTGTTATTTTCACTGATATCTTGTTTCTAATTCATTGATTCAATTGCTACGTTTGGTTTATGTAGTGACCCAAAGAATAATAGCGTTTTTAATAATAAGAGGGAGAGAAAATAGAAACAGAAACAGAAGGAGGCCGTAGACTTCGTCGACGAACACAGGGTCTCGTCAACGAAGGTCTTCAGAATTTCATCGATGAACATAGGGTTTCGTCGATAAGAAAGTACCGAGAGGGAGTGTGGGATAGCCTAAATTTTGTCGACGAACACAGGGCTTCGTCGACAAATTTAATGAAGAACTCGTCGACGAACCTGGCTGTATAAATAGTGGAAAGACGGGTTTTTTCTCATTTTCTCTCGCCGCTCTCTCTCTCCTACGACTCTCTCTCCCTTCTCTCTTCATTTCCAGCCCCACCAGTCGCCGGATCAATGATCCGAAGCTACCACGACGCTCCTAGCGGAGTTCTCTACGCATCTACTGGAGCAGATCGTCGGGAAATCAGAGTTGGAAATCATCCCAAATTCAGGGTAAGACCTTTTAGTCTCCTTTTGGCCTTGTGGCAGTTAGAGAAAATGTTATAGACAGGAAAATACTGATGTTTAGTTCTGGCAAATATTGGTTTCAGGGTGTTTTGTAGGAGGTCCTGTGAGTATCAGGCTAGAGTACAGTAGGGGCTTTTCAGAGATAAAGTAAGGGAAATATGCTATGCTAGGATATTTCTGAATATTATGCAGTTTATGTATTTACAAAAATTATGTATTTTAGTATGGTGTGGCATGTGATTATGTATATGGTATGGGGATATGTTTATGAATTTAGTTTCATGATTTTACGAGTTTCAGTATTATGATTATACGAACTCCAGTATCATGATTTTATGGATTCCAGTACCATGATTTTATGATATTTCAGTACCATGATTATACGAATTTCAATACCATGATTTTACGATATTTCAGTACCATGATCTTATGAATTTCAGTACCATGATAACACGAATTCTAGTATTATGAATATGCAATTCCATGTTATGATTATTCAGATTTCAGTACGTTATGCAGTATCATGGTTATTTCAGTACTTCAGAATCATGGTAAATTAGATAGACATGTATATAGAAATATATTATACAATATCAGGCCCTGTTGGACTTGCAGCTACAGAGCACGGTATTGTTGCTATAGATACTATGTTACTTTATGAGTGCAACCACCTATTCAGATATACGTGGTACGGTCGACCACCAAGGCCCTAGAAGAGGTTAGGCGCCCCATCCAGATATGGGTTGAGGAGGCCAGGTCAACTGACGGAGTTCAGTGATTTATTCTTGGTTGGCCAGCCAGGGTAAATCCAGCCTACGGGCCGCACAACCTCGTCATGAGGGGCATGTCATGACACAGATAGCTACAGGGAACATTTTTAGTTACTATTACTTACGTATTGATTTATAGAATCAGGGTTCCTACTATATACACTAGAAGTATTTTGAATTATAACCATAATACTGATATGTTAAGCAATAGGAAAATGGGTGGTGTGCTTTATTATTTGTACTGTACTTTTGTACTCTGTTATTCATGTTTATATGAAACAAATTTCATGATATATATAGTAGCTCATTTGCCACACACTAGTAATAGCATATTTTCTCTTACCAAGCATTGGCTCATCCCAGTGTTGAAATATTTTTCAGGTGATCCGGGTAGGTGAGTAGATCAGGCTCGCAAATAGAGGGCGTCTGTAGTGCCCCATCAGAGAGTGGGTATCATTTTTGGGAATGATTTTGTGTAGCCCTAGCTAGTTGAGGGCATTTTTGGGGATACAGTTATGTTGTATATATTGCAAAACATTTCAGAACTTTGGTATTGAATGTAATGGTTTAGGTTATGTTTATATGATTCTGCTTCTCATTGCTTAGGTTAACACGATGGTATCAGAGTATGTTAATTGCTATTATGGAAAAAAAATCAATTAATTAAGCAGGTCGTTACAGTTTAACTATTGGTTTGTTTGGGATTAGTTCATTAAAGAACTAAAAGAGAAATCGTGAGTTGTAAGAGACACGAGTGTGTGAGCGTATTAGAGGGAAAAAGCCAAAAAAAAAATTGTGTCAAAACATGAGTGTTAAGTATCATTGTTTGAGGGTAAACATGTAAGGGAGTGTTGACCTTATAGGTCATTTCCCATTTTGATAATGACAAATGACTTTGTATCTTATCAGTGCCTTGAGTGTTTATACAAGACTATTCTTAGCACGCCATGACAAGATATTGTTGATGCCATAAGAGAGTTTAATGATCACACAACTTGATGACTTTTGGAAAAGCAAAGGGAATGAAGATTACAAGTTTCAATTTGTATTTGCAATTTATATTTGTTGGTTTGTAATATTATGGGTTGTAATAATTGCATTACATGCATGATAGGTTGCATAAGCTCAAGACCATAAATTGACCTTAGGGATTCGACCGACGTCAGATTTTTGGGGTTAACTCTCAAGACCATAGACTGACTTTAGGTCCCCATAAACACTTCATAAAAAAATCTCCTTTCACTTAAAAGTTATACTATGAGTAATAGGGGTGAATTCTAATAAGAATCGGGACCTAAAATAATAATTGAAAGTCACTCAGTTGACTGAACCCTACTGGTTATATTCAGCTCAGTCGACCGAACCATTCAGCGGTCAACAGTTTGACCAAGGATCAATCGACCGAATGTATTATGAACGTATCTTCCACAGTTGACCAAACTGGCACGTGTTTGACCGCCAACTACTTAGTCGACCGAACTCATAGGTCATTTTAGATTGGGTCGACCGAACTTAATGAGTAGCTGATCGAATCTAAATATTGTCGACCGAAACCACGAAGAGGTTCAAAATCGCCCAAATATAGTTGACTGAACTTATAGTTCAAATTTGACATAGTCGACTGAACTCCCAAATATAGTCAACCAAACTCAAAATATAGTCGACCGAAACCTCTTGGGTTGAATATTTTTACCGCGTGTAAAACATGGTTATTTTAATTAAACATCATTAAATAATTTTCAAAATACCCTTGATGTCCCCAACGGTTATAATTTTGTGTATGTCTATATATACCACTTCATTTTGAAGGATTAACATGAGATTAGAAAATATAATTAGCAAAGATTCTCTAAAACTCCAAATACTCTTTTCACCTCTTACAAGCCAAAAATACTATTCTTACTTGTTCTTCTTGCTAAAATTCTTTTGGTAAGAATATTTTAGAGGTTGTTCATATTAGCTTACACTCTCAAATTGTTTGATTGATATTTTTTTATTGAGAGTAAGCTTGAGTTTTCCTTGGTGATTTAAATCATAAATCTTCTTTGAGGAAAACTCTCTAGAGCTTGTGTGTCTTGCATCTTGGTTGCAAGATTCAAGGGCTTGTTGTTTTGTGCCATTGTGAAATATATATTTCAACAAGATAGTACCAAATATCTCTTACACTTATTTGATAAACTATCTTTGAGATATTTGCTTATGTTCCTAAGATCTTCTGAGTTTGCAACTTGTGATTAATACATACATTCATATCTTAACTCAAAGATTTATTCATAACACACTCTCACATATTGCTAGATATATTGAAATTATCTTGAGTGTTGTCATATTCAAACTTCATTGAGCTTATACATCCATATCATTTTGAAGTACAATTGGTTATATTGATTGTATTGGTGCATATCTGCTTATTGGAGAAGCACGCATATTGTACAAGAAATTTGTATTGCTTATCTGTTGTATTCCAGGCGTGGCCCGAGGGGGTGTTGATCTAGCCCGTAAGGATGGGTGTAAAGGTTAGGGTCAGCCCTGGTAATCTAACCTGGGGTTCTCCTTGCCCCGTAAGTAAGGGGTATTATATCTGGTGCCGCTCCACCCGTTAAGTGAGCCTTAGTGGAATCCTCTAGCTCGTGAGTTGAGGCGGGGACGTAGGCACAGTTGTCGAACATCGATAACACACATGGTGTCATATTTACTTTATCTTCTATTTAGATCGTGCTTGCTTGTTTTAAATTCATTTGAAACATTCTTATCTTCTTATTTCATTAAATGCTTAGATTGCCCCTAGGTTTGTGAAATACTGCTGTTGGATAGTTGACCTAGGAAGAAATTTTAAAATATCTAACTCAACCCCCCTCTTGGGATTACACCAAAGTTAATAGGGAGTGAGTGAAGAATTTTTTTTCTCTCTAATATCCTTTTTGTAGGTTTGAAATCATGAGTAGAAATATGATTGGTTCTGAAACTTCCAACAAGGGAAGCAAGAATGAGAACCCTCCACAAGACTCATTCTTCACCTTGCAAGTCATTCAACGACAGTTTGAAAGACTTAATATGGTTTTTGGGAAGTTCAGAGATAAATTGGATAGACAAGACGCTGCAATTGATGGACTGAGAAGAGAGCAATCCAATGAAAGGCGGTGAAGGCCACATACTCCTCCGATTGCTGAATTTAAACATGATACAGGTATCAATGATGTAAGTAATGATGAACATGATGGTATGGGCAGATTTGTTTATCGAGGTGCTAGGAAAGAGCGGCAATCTCGGTGGGAGCCAAGGGGTCGAGATAACATCAATAGAAACATCAAAATGAAGATCCCTCCTTTTCAAGGGAAAAATAACCTGGATGTATACCTTGAATGGGAGAGGAAGGTTGAGCTCATTTTTGAGTGTCATAACTACTCCGAAGAAAAGAAGGTGAAATTGGTAGCTGTGGAGTTCATTGACTATGCATTGGTATAGTGGGATCAAATTCTTCTTAGTAGGCGTAGAAACATGAAAAGACCTATTGAGATGCGGGCTAAAATGAAGGTGGTGATGAGGAAGTGATTTCTACCAAACCACTACTACCAAGACTTACACCAATGACTTCAAAGCCTTACGCAAGGTACCAAAAAGTGTGGAGGACTACCACAAGGACATGGAGATGGCTATGATTCGGGCAAATATTGAGGAAGATAGAGAAACTACAATGGCACAATTTTTATGTGGGTTGAACTAGGAAATTACTAACATAGTGGAGCTGCAGCACTATGTGGAGTTAGAGGACATGGTGCATATGGCAATGTAAGTGGAGAGGCAACTCAAACACAAAGGTGGAAACAAGCACGCTACAACAACTTCGGCTTCCCATTCCATATGAAAATGAATTGGGGGAAATCAAAAGAAGAAAGGGTTGTTTCCAAATCCAAGGAAGAGAATGAGAAAGGCAAAGACAAAGTGGATAACCATGAAAAGGATACAACTTCTTCTCAACGTAGTAGGTACAGCAATACCAAATGTTTTAGGTGTTTGGAGACTGGCCATATTGCATCACAATGCCTAAATAAAAGAGCAATGATTATGAGAGGTGATGGTACTATTGAGACTGATGATGAAGAGAGTGATCATGAGCCAATGCCTTCACTAGAAGAGTCTAGTGATGTTGAATATGCTGTCCATGGTGAGGCATTAGTAACTAGGAGAGCTTTAAACATGCATGTGATGAAAGATGAAAATGAGGAGTAGTGTGAGAATATATTTCATACTCGATGTTACATCCATGATAAGGGGTGTAACATGATCATCAATGGAGGGAGCTGCACTAACATAGCTAGTACCACATTAGTAGAGAAGTTTGGGTTGCAATGCATAAAACATCCTAGGCCTTAGAAACTTCAATGGTTGAATGAGTGTGGGGAGGTTAGGGTGAATAAGAAAGTGCTGATTGTATTTTCAATTGGAAAATATTCTGATGAGATTCTATGCAATGTGGTTCCTATACATGCTAGTCACATCTTATTGGGCAGACTGTGGCAATATGATCGACATGTCACTCATGATGGTTTCTAGAATAGGTATTCCTTTATAAAAGATGGGAGGAGTGTGACCCTTGTACCATTGACTCCTAAGCAAGTGTATGAAGATCAAGTGAGATTGAAAAGAGCAAATGATGAAAAAAACATAAGAGAGGTTGAGAATAAAACAAAAGGAGAGGCAGAGAGGATTGTAAAAAAAGAAAGGAGAGAAAATGAGGACAAAAGAGGAGCTGAAATTAGAAAAAAAAAAAAAAAGAGTGGTAAAAATGAGGGAAAAACAGTGAGAGAGGAAAAAGTGAGCTTATATGAAAAAGAAAAAAAGTGCAAGAAAGCTTTTTATGCACAAAGACCTCTAGTTGTACTCATGTACAAGGAGGCATATTTGAGCACTAACGAACTCACCTCTTCCTTGCCTAGTGCTATTGTTTCTTTGCTGCAGGAATACGAGAATGTCTTTCTTGTAGATGTGCTCAATGGTTTGCCATCGATTAGAGGAATTGAGCATCAGATTGAGTTCATCCCTGGGGCTATGATTCCCAACCGTCTAACCTATAAGAGCATCCTTGAGGAGACTAAGGAATTTCAAAGATATTGATTTAGGTGTAATCCCAAGAGGAGGGGTGAATTGGGTATTTTTTTTAAAAAATTGAAACTTATTCACTACTTAGTCCCTATGTCTAAATTTAATCAATTACTTATCAAGTTCGTGTGAGATTATTCAACAACCATACATGCAATGTAAGTAATGAAGTGCATTGCGAAAATTAAAAAGATATGGGAAGAGAGAATGCAAATACAGTTTTTACGAGGTTCAGCCAACCCGGCCTATGTCCTCGCCTTGAGCAACCCACTCAAGGATTCCACTATAATCTCTGCTCCTTAAATTGGGATGGAGCTTCCCTTACAATCCGCTACTTACAAGAGGTACAACTTCTTCCTAATCCGTTTCTTATAAGAGATACAACTCTCTCCTCAAACTCGGTTCACAACCCGAATTGTGAATACAATGAAATCTGTAAAACACTCAAAGTTGCTTCCAATAAAGCTAATGAGTACAATTCAAATTCCTAATACATAATCATATGATCAAACTTGAAGCTCAGCATGAATGAAACGATACAATCGTTTTATGAATGATATGCTTCGACACACAAACTCCCTTTTCATCAAAACTCCCAAGTAATGATATATTTAAACGCCTTGGAGAATATTAGGGTTCTAGTTCACTTTGCGAAAATGCACAAATATCTCTTATGTGAATTTATTCAAAAAACTCGTGTCTTGAATATTAAATCAATCAAAATCAACAACTTTCTTTCAAATATTCAATCACACAATGATCTTGGTAATATGCAAATATATATACGATATGAATTCCAAAGATCAAAAACCCAATGTAATATATTTCAAAAAATATCCCTCAATAATATATCGTTATGAACACTAAGGATATTCAAATAAGTAGATTTGTTATATTAAAAATATCAACTCTTTGAATGAAAACTCACTTGAACCAAAAGTATTTAATCAATAACTAAAGCTCTTCTCAAGTGGTAATCTTCTCAAAAATGATTTACTATATGCACACACAAGATCAACCTCTTATCAAATATTCGAAAATAGATTTTGCAATGACAAGCTCTTTAAAAAAGAATATCAACAAGTAGATCAGTTTATATATAAAGAACTCTATGCAACTAACTCTTAACAAGAAGTATGATTTACCAAACCTCAATATCAAATAAGCTTGTATAACAATCACAAGAAAACCTTTTGAGGATTAAAGTAGGTTTAGCTGAGATGTGTAGCGTAAGATTTGAAATCCCAATCACAACCTCAGTAGGGTGATCTCCCAAGCTGTGCTAGTATGCTCAATCGTATTGCCAAGCTTTGATTTTCTTCTTCTTGTGGTTAAGTCTTATCATTGTTCTTGTTCTTGTTGATATTAGATTTTGCACTAGGGTTTAGATGATGTATATATAGGTGCTTTACCCTTATAATAGATCTCAACCATTGGATCAAGAAATATCTCGCAAGTTCTCTTATTAAAAATTAGATTTTTAAGTTTTTCCACAAGTTCAGGCGACTGAGGTTAAGGCCCAAGCGACTGAAGCTCCTTAGAGCTTCGAGAAACTTAACTTGGATATAGGCTCAGGCGACTGAAGTAGGGTTCAGGCTCTCGAAGTGGCGAGTTCAGGTGACTGAAGTGCTTCGGCCAGGTTCTATTTTCCATCCTTAATTCATTAGGCGACTGAACTTAATCTTTAGGCTTCTGAAGAAATTCTTCAGGCGACTAAGGTTGAGTTCAGGCTACTCAAGTGGCCATTTCCTGAATTTTTTCTTTTCTAATTTAAAATTCTGCTTTGCTCTCTTTCTTGACTCTTTTATAAAAGTATTTTCTGAAGTTTCAAAAATATTTCTAAGTCTATGAATGTCTCCTAATGATGTTCATGAAATGCATGAGTCCTAAAATCATTCTAGGGTATATATTGAGCCTAAAATTAAATCATATGAAAATGCAAATACATAAGTTCTAAGTACTCATTCCCATAACGTTCTTGAACTTGTTGCTTGCATCTTTATTCTTGTACTCTTTGAGTTCCATGGATCTTGACCAGATATGTATGCTTTACTCTTTATGGCTTCCATGACTTGTTATCCTTTCGTGCATGCTTAATATAGTTCCTGCTCATAATCTCAATGCACAGATCAAATACCAAGTGATTTGTCATTATCAAAACCGGATTGGACTCGTAGAATCAACAATCTCCTCCTTTTTGATGATGACGAATACACGAGCAAAAATATAGAATAAAAATGGGTTACTTCTCACACGACTCCCCCTCAATTTATGCATCAAATATTTAATAAGTGAAATATGCTCATGTTTATACACATATTGTTTGGCCTAATTCCAAATGAAATATTCTCATGTTCATACACAAGTAGTTTAGCCTTATTCTTCTCTTTGCCAACAAATTTTGCTCCTCATTTTTCAAACAATTTTTTTTTGCTATTATACTTCTCCCTCTTTTGCACAATTAGTTTTGCCAACAATTTTTGCTCCTGATATTATTACACAATTAGATTTGCCAACAATTTTTGCTTCTGATATTTCTTCCCTTTTGACATCAACAAAAAGGTGCATAATATAAAGACATGAGTGGACATAACCTTATGTTCTTCTCCCATTTGAAATCTTAAAGTTTTAAACTTGTTTAACCATCATATTTGACTAAAGAAAAAAATTACTTCTCCCACTTTTTAACATCAACCATCCCCCTTGTTAATGCATAAATATGTGTTGTGGAATGTAAATTTGCATTGTGAACATACACAGTGTGCCAAATTTCAAATTGATTAATGTGAGGATATCAAATGTTATTTAATGTGATACCAAAAGTTTACATCTTAAAAATGTGATACTAGGTGTTGATACCAAATGTTTACTAATATGATACTGAGTGGGAACAAACGAGCAAAATTGAGAAAATTAAGTAGTGTTGCTCCCCTTGAATTATGTCATCTAATATAATTCTAGACAACCTCTCAACTATGCATCAGACCTAATTCACGCCTAATTTGGATAAACCTATCCTTCGCAAGTGGCTTCATGAATATGTCTACCCATTGTTCATCCGTGTATACAAACTCAAATGTCACATCCCCTTTTCGCACATGATCACGAAGAAAATGATGTCGTATTTCTATATGCTTAGTTTGTGAATGTAATATGGGATTCTTTGAGATGCTTATTGCACTTGTATTATCGCATCTTATAGGGATTGTTTCATAACTTAATCCAAAATCCATCAATTGTTGCTTCATGTATAGCATTTGAGCACAACAGCTACCTAACGCTATGTATTTAGCCTCAACTGTGGAAAGAGCTACTGAATTCTACTTCTTGGAAAACCAAGAAACTAACGAATGTCCTAAAAAATGACATGTACCACTCGTGCTCTTCCTATCCACTTTGCTACTAGAAAAATCAGCATCCGAATAGGTGATAATCTCAAAAGATGTGTACTTAGGATACCATAATCCAATTTCCACGGTTCCTATTAGGTATCTAAGTATTCATTTAACAGCTAGCAAATGTGACTCTTTTGGTGCAGCCTGAAATCTTGTGCACAAACATATGCTAAACATTATATCAGGTCCACTGGCAATCAAATATAATAAGCTACCTATCATTCCATGATAAAGTTTGACATCTACTGGTATACCTTGTTCATCTTTGTCTAATTTCAATGAAGCACTCATAGGTGTACTTAGTATTTTTCCATCTTCCATATTAAACTTTTTGAGCAAATCTCTAATGTATTTCGATTGATTTATGAATATTCCATGTTTCGCTTGTTTGATCTACAGTCCTAGGAAGAAATTTAGTTCACCCATCATGCTCATTTCAAATTCATTTTGCATAGTACTAGAAAATTCATTACACAATTCTTTATTTGTAGCTCCAAATATGATATCATCTACATATACTTGGACTAGGAGAATGTCATCTTTCTTAGACTTTAAGAACAAAGTTGTATCTATCTTTTCTCTGATAAATCCATTTTCTAATAGAAAACCGCTTAGCCTTTCATACCACGCTCTAGGAGCTTGCTTTAAACCATACAAGGCTTTTGTCAATCTATATACGTGATCTAGATTCTTATGGTTTTCAAAACCTAGGGGTTGTTCTACATATACTTCTTCATTTATGTATCCATTTAAAAATGCGCTTTTGACATCCATTTGATATAATTTGAAATCCTTAAAAGATGCATAGGCTAAAAGCATTCGAATGACTTCTATTCTAGCTACAGGTGCAAAGGTTTCTTCAAAATCAATTCCTTCTTCCTGGTTATATCCCTGAGGTACTAGTCTAGCTTTATTTCTAACAATTGTTCCATGTTCATCTTTCTTGTTCTTATATATCCATTTTGTACCAATGATTGACTTCTCCTCAAGTCTAGGAACTAATGTCCATACTTTGTTTCTCTTAAAGTGGTTTAACTCTTCTTGCATGGACAACACCCATGATTCATTCTCAATTGCTTCACTCACATTCTTAGGTTCTTCTTAAGATAGAAAGGCAAAATGGCTCATCATATTTCTAAGTGAGGATCGTGTGGCTACTCAATGTAATGGTTCACCTATTATTTGATCAATGGGATGATTCTTTATGTACTTCCATTCTCTAGGTGGTTCATTAACCTCATTTTCAATTTGATCAGTTTTAGTGGATGGTTCCTCAATTTCATTTTTCTTTTCTGAATCATTCTCAATGGATAGTTTGTCAAGTTCTTTGTTTATCTCAATTTCATCTTCATCAGTTCTTTTGGAGAAGGAATTTGACTCATCGAACACTACATAAATAGATTCAATGACTATTCATGTTCGTCTGTTATAAACTCTATAGGCTTTATTATCTAAGGCATACCCTAGGAAGATACCTTCACTTGATTTCATATCAAATTTTCCTAGATGTTCATTGTCTTTAAGCACAAAACATTTACAGCCAAAGACATGAAAATATGATATGCTTGGTCTATGGCCATTCCATAACTCATAAGGGGTCTTATTTAGAGATGGTCTAATCAAGACTTTATTTAGAACATAACAGGTGGTATTCACTGCCTCAGCCCATAAGTACTTAGGTAGTTTATATTCGTTAAGCATAGTTCTGGCCATTTCTTGTATAGACCTATTCTTCCTTTCAACTATACCATTCTGTTGTGGTGTTCTAGGGGCCGAAAAATTATGATCAATTCCTAACGAATTACAGTAGTCTTCCATGCCTTGATTTTTAAATTCTCTACCCCTATCACTTTGAATTTTAGTGATAGTATATCCCTTTTCATTTTGGATTTTCTTGCATAGGTTTATGAATTATTCACACGCTTCATCTTTGTGACCTAAGAATAATACCCATGTATATCTTGTGAAATCAACAACTATAACAAATGCGTATGATTTTCCTCCTAAACTCTGAATTGGTTTTGTACCAAATAGGTCTAAGTGTAGCATTTGGAGTGGCCTAGTAGTGGAGATTTCTTTCATCTTCTTAAAACTTGTTCTTGCTTGTTTTCCTAGTTGACAAGCCTCATATATTTTATCTTTGATGAATTTTGTCTTAGGAAGTCCCTTAACTAAGTCTCCCTTAACTAGTTTAGATATTAAGTCCATGTTTGCGTGTCCTAGTCTCCTATACCAAATTCAACTAATTTCATTCATAGCAGAGAAGCATGTCACACTCTGTGAGGTTAAGTTATCAAAACTTGTGGTACATATGTTTTCATGATGCTCAGTTGTGAATAGTATCTTATTATCAATTTTGTGTTCAACTATGCATTTGTCATGTTCAAACGACACTTTATAACCTTTATCACACAATTGAATTATACTCAACAAGTTGTGATTTAAACCATCAACCAATAAAACATCATCTATAATTAATGAATCATTACCAACTTTACCTACACCTGTGATCCTTCCCTTAGCATTATCTTCAAAAGTGACAAATCCTTCATCCTTGGGTGTGATGGATGTGAACTTCGCTTTATCTCCGGTCATGTGACATGAACATTGGCTATCCATGTACCATCTGTCTTTTAAGGATGATGATCTTAAGCATATCTGCAAGACACAATCAGACAACTAGCTTTGGTACCTAGATTTTCTTGGGTCCGGGGGGGGGGGGGGTTGTGCTAGATTCTCCTTTGACCTTCCATACTTTCTTAATTTTGACATCTTTATTTTTGAAAGGGCAGTCGAATTTTATATGACCCAACCTTTTACATTTAAAACATGTGATATTTTTATGATAATCCTTAGTTGGAACATATGATTTTGACTCTCTTACAAAATATCTCATGTGCAGATGTCTTTGTTTTAGATTTTCTTTCCCATTAAAACCAAGACCTTCATTTTCTAGGGAATTTCTTTGAATTACTAGGAGTTTTTCAAAATTATTTTTTCCTTCAGTAAATTTACAAATAATTTCAGATTTATCTTTCAAATCCTTTTCTAACTCCTTCATTTTCAAATCCTTGACTTTCATGAGAGATGCATGAGATTCATTTTGACGTTAAACTAAACTTGGAAGTTCTTTGACTTTACTTTTCAAATCAGAGATTTTCTTAGTTTTCTTCTCAAGCATTTTAATAGAGTACAAGTATTCTTGTTTCAGTTCATCATATGAAGGCATGTCGTTCTCATTTTCAGAATCAATAGAATAATAAGAAGATGATGAAAATGATGATTGTACCTTAAGGTCATCATGTGCCATTAGACACAGATTGGAAATTTCATCATCACTGGATTTTGATTTTGAACAGCTTGTGCTATGTGTATCCCAACCGATTTTTAGCGCCTTTTTCTTTTTCTTTAAGGCTTTCACTAGTTTAGGACACTCAGGCTTGATGTCTCCAACCTCTCTACAGTTGTAGCATGTTGGTGGATCTTCCTTCTTTTTCTTCATGCTTGACTCTCCTCTTTCAGACTTTGAGTTTCGGAATTTTCTGTTGAGCTTCTTATTCTTTTTCAAGAACTTCCCGAACTTCTTAGTTAGCAAGGCCATGTCATCATCTGTATCGGAATCACTTCCTTCACTTGAGTAGCTTGATGATGCCTTAAATGCTGTGGTTCTTTGCCTTATTCTGTTTGTTTTTCCTCTCATTTATTATAAGCTCATAGGTGATGAGCAATCCAATGAGTTCGTCAATAGACATCTCCTTGAGATTTCTCCCTTTTTCTATTGTTGTAGCTTTCACTTCCCACATTAGAGGTAGTCCCTTGAGTATTTTCTTGATCAACTCATAAGTAGGGTAAGTTTTTCCAAGTGCACTTAAAGAATTAATGATGAGTGTGAATCTAGTGTACATGGATTGTATAGATTCATCAGCAGTCATTTTAAATGCTTCATATTCACTAGTGAACATGTCTATCCTATTATATTTTACTTCCTTAGTGCCTTCATATGTAACTTCTAATTTTTCCCAAATTTCTTTAGCAGAGTTACATGTCATTACCCTATTAAATTCATTTACATCTAATGCACAGAAAAACAAGTTCATTGCAGTAGCATTTATTTGCACTGATTTCTAGTCTTCCTCTATATACTCATCTTTAGATTTTGGTACATTAACCTTATCAATTACTTTCACGGGAATATGATTTCCCTTAGTCACTATTTTCCATACCTTCCAATCTACGCTCAACAGGTATATGCTTATCCTACGTTTCCAATAAAAGTAATTTACACCACAGAAAATTGGTGGTCCAGTGGATAAGTGTCCCTCACCGAATGGAGTAACACCGATGTGTGACGTGTGATCTTTTTACAAATGAACTTTTAAGTCCAAGTAAATCCGCTCTAATACCAAATGTTGATTTAGGTGTAATCCCAAGAGGGGGGATTCACCACTTAGTCCCTATGTCTAAATTTAACCAATTACTTATTAAGTTCGTGTGAGATTATTCAACAACCATACATGCAATGTAAGCAATGAAGTGCGTTGCGGAAATTAAAAAGATAAGGGAAGAGAAAATGCAAACACAGTTTTTACGAGGTTCAGCCAACCCGGCCTACGTCCTCGCCTTGAGCAACCTACTCAAGGATTCCACTATAATCCCTACTCCTTAAATTGGGATGGAGCTTCCCTTATAATCCGCTGCTTACAAGGGGTACAACTTCCTCCTAATCCGCTGCTTACAAGAGATACAACTCTCTCCTCAAACTTGGTTCACAACCCAAATCGTGAATACAATGAAATCTGTAAAACACTCAAAGTTGCTTCCAACAAAGCTAGTGAGTACAATTTAAATTCCTAATACATGATCATATGATCAAACTTTAAGCTCAATATGAATGAAACGATACAATCGTTTTATGAATGATATGCTTCAACACACAAATTCCCTTTTCATCAAAACTCCCAAGTAATGATATATTTAAACGCTTTGGAGAATATTAGGGTTCTAGTTCACTTTACGAAAATGCACAAATATCTCTTATGTGAATTTATTCAAAAAACTTTGCCTTGAATATTAAACCAATCAAAATCAACAACTTTCTTTCAAATATTCAATCACACACTGATCTTGGTAATATGCAAATATATATACGATATGTATTCCAAAGACAAAAAAACCCAATGTAATATATTTCAAAAAATATCTCTCAATAATATATCATTATGAACACTTAGGATATTCAAATAAGTAAATTTGTTATATTAAAAATGTTAACTCTTTGAATGAAAATTCACTTGAACCAAAAGTATTCATTCAATAACTAAAACGCTTCTCAAGTGTTAATTTTCTCAAAAATGATTTACTATATGCACACACAAGATCAACCTCTTATCAAATATTCGAAAATAGATTTTGCAATGACAAGCTCTTTAAAAAAGAATATCAACAAGTAGATCAGTTTATATATGAAGAACTCTATGCAACTAACTCTTAACAAGAAGTATGATTTACCAAACCTCAATATCAAATAAGCTTGTATAACAATCACAAGAAAACCTTTTGAGGATTAAAGTAGGTTTAGCTGAGATGTGTAGCGTAAGATTTGAAATCCCAATCACAACCTCAGTAGTGTGATCTCCCAAGCTGTGCTAGTATGCTCAATCGTATTGCCAAGCTTTGATTTTCTTCTTCTTGTGGTTAAGTCTTATCGTTGTTCTTGTTCTTGTTGATATTAGATTTTGCACTAGGGTTTAGATGATGTATATATAGGTGCTTTACCCTTATAATAGATCTCAACCATTGGATCAAGAAATATCTCGCAAGTTCTCTTATTAAAAATTAGATTTTTAAGTTTTTCCACAAGTTCAGGCGACTGAAGTGGGGTTCAGGCTCCTGAAGTGACGAGTTCAAGTGCGTGGGATGGTGAGTTCAGGCGACTGAAGTGCTTTTGCTAGGTTCTGTTTTTCACCCTTAATTCTTCAGGAGACTGAACTTAATCTTCAGGCTTCTAAAGAAATGCTTCAGACGACTGAGGTTGAGTTCAGACTACTGAAGTGGTCGTTTCTTGAATTTTTTCTTTTCTAATTTAAAATTCTGCTTTGCTCTCTTTCATGGCTCTTTATAAAAGTATTTTCTGGAGTTTTAAAATATTTTTAAGTCCATGAATGTCCCCTAATGATGTTCATGAAATGCATGAGTCCTAAAGTCATTTTAGGGTATATGTTGAGCCTCAAATTAAATCATATGAAAATGTAAATACATAAGTTCTAAGTACCCATTCCTATGAAATTCTTGAAGTTGTTGCTTGCATCTTCATTCTTGTACTCTTTGAGTTCCATGGATCTTGACCGGATATGTATGCTTTACTCTTTATGGCTTCCATGACTTGTTATCCTTCTATGCATGCTTAATATAGTTCATTTTCGCAATCTCAATGCAGAGATCAATTACCAAGTGATTTGTCATTATCAAAACCGGATTGGACTGGTAGAGTCAACAAAAGACAAGTTGAGGAGTTGTTAGCCAAGGGGCATGAGAAGGAGAGCATGAGTTCGTGTGCGGTACCTGTGCTATTGCACTGAAGAAAGATGGATCATGGAGGATGTGCGCATGGATTGTAGAGCCATCAATAAAATCACTGTAAAGTTTCGCCATCCTATCCTTAGACTAGATGACATGTTAGATGAACTGTATGAATCTTGCTTTTTTTTTTTTTTTTTTTCTAAAATAGATTTAAAAGGTGGCTACCATCAAATAAGAATGAAACCGGGTGATGAATGGAAAACTGCATTTAAGATAAAGTATAGTTTGTATGAATGGATAGTTATGCCATTTGGTCTCACCAATGCACCTAGTACTTTCATGCCCTTAATGAATCATGTGTTGCATGCATTTATAGGCAGATTTTTTGTTGTCTACTTTGAGGATATCCTAGTGTACAACAAGAATCTTGATGATCACTTGGATCATTTGAAAAGTGTACTAGATGTTCTTAGGAAAGAAAAATTGTTTGCGAACTTAAGAAGTGTAATTTTTGCATGGAAAATGTTATTTTTCTTTGGGTTATATGGTGAGTGCTAAAGGCATAGAAGTGGATGAGGAAAAGGTGGAAGCAATAAAAGATTGGCCAACACCTAAATTTGTAACTAATGTATGTAGTTTTCTTGGGTTGGCTAGTTTTTATAGGCGGTTTGTAAGATATTTTAGCACCATTGTTGCACCTTTAACTGAAGTGATAAAAAAGAACGTGGGGTTTAAATGGGGTAATGCACAAGAACATGCCTTTAAAATGCTTAAAGATAGGTTATGTTCTGCTCCATTGTTGCTTTTACCTGATTTCACTAAAACTTTTGAGATTGAATGTGATGCCTCCAGGATTGGTATTGGAGCTGTTTTGATGCAGGATAAGCGTCCCATTGCATATTTTTGTGAAAAGCTCAATGGGGCAGCACTGAACTACTCCACGTATCATAAAGAACTGTATGCCTTGGTGAGGGCATTGGAGACGTGGCAACACTACTTATGGCCTAAAGAATTCGTGATCCACTCTAATCATGAATCATTAAAGCATTTGAAGGGGCAAGATAAGCTAAATTGTTGTCATGCCTAATGGGTAGAGTTCATCAAAACCTTCCCACATGTCATTCAGTACAATAAGGGGAAAGAGAATGTCGTGGTTGATGCGCTTTCTCGCAGGTATGCCTTAATTACTACACTTAGCACTAAGCTATTGGGTTTTGAGTACATAAAGGATTTATATGCTAAAGATTCTGATTTTGTTAGTGTGTATGAGGCATGTGATAAAGTTGTCTTTCTTAAATTCTATAGGCATGATGTATATTTGTTTAGGGAGAATAAACTTTATGTGCCTAACTGCTCCTTAAGAGAATTGCTTGTGCGAGAGTCACATAGCGAGGGTTTGATGGGACATTTTGGGGTACAAAATATTTTAGATATTTTGCATGAATACTTTGTTTGGACACATATGCGTAGAGATGTAGAGAGAGTGTGATCTAGATGCATTTTATGTAAACAAGCTATACTCCTTTGCTTGTACCTAGTGAACCTTGGGTAGAAATTTCAATGGATTTCATGTTAGGAACTAAGCTATTGTTTTCTACTACTTGTCATCCTCAAACCGATGATCAAGCCGAAGTAGTTAATTAGACTTTAGCTACTTTATTAAAATCATGGAAAGAATGCATACCACTTGTTGAGTTTGCTTATAATAGAATTGTGCATGCTTTTACTAATTTTTCTCCATTTGAAATTGTTTATGGTTTTAATCCTTTGACTCCATTGGATTTGATGCTATTACTTGTGAGTGAGATAGCTAGCTTAGACGGATGACACAAGGCTAACTTGGTGAAAAGGATCCATGAACAAGAATGACATTACATTGAAAAGAAGAATCGACAATATTGATCTCAAGCCAATAAGGGGTGCAAGTTCATTACTTTTGAACCGGGAGATTGGGTATGGGTGCATATGAGAAAAGAGAGGTTTCCTACTAAAAGGAAAATAAAGCTACACCAAGGGGTGATGGACCTTTTCAAGTGCTCGAAAAGATCAACGACAATGCATACAAGTTGGATCTACCAGGTGAGTATAAGGTCAATGCAACTTTCAACGTTTCTGATTTATCTCCTTTTGATGTAGGTGATGATTTGAGGACGAATCCTTTTGAGGAGAGGGGGAATGATATTAACCAACAAGCTACGATTGCACATGATGATTTGCACATGCCAAGCGGACCCATCACAAGAGCTAGAGCCAAAAAGGTCAAGGAGGCTACGCAAGGACTAATTGAGAAGTTTCTTAAGTAAGAGTCAATGGGGGCCATGGACACTAAAGAAAAGGACTTTCTTGAAGAGCGTAAGATGGTAAATTGTCTAAAGATATGTGAAACTGGAACCTTAAGCCAATATGGGTTGTTTTGGGGAATTTTTATTGTTTTAATTAAAGTATGGGCTAAGAGCATGACATGTGACTTGCACATGTTTCATTAAATGACATGACATGCTTAAGGTTATGTGGGACTATTTTATTGGCTAGATTGATGCCATAGCCTATTTTTATTGGCTGGGGTAATGTCATGGGTTTCTTTTATTTTCTAAAAGTACCCAACTCTTTGTTGTATTGAAAAAAGAATATTTTGGCTGAATACAATTCCAAGGGAGGTTTATTTCTCTTCAAGTTCTTCAATGAACTTTTACCGAACTTATCAAAGGTGCTACCTTTGTGGCGTTCATCCATTAATTTGAATATCTTGATTTGTGCTTCACGTCAAGCAACAGGTCAAGGATCCACTACCATGTCGAATCTTATTTTGGGTTTGGGGTTTTGATAAATCTAATTTGGGGTCTCTGGACCTTCATTCTTGGGGTTTCGCATCACCTTAGCTACCACTCTAACTTTGAAGCGAACATTATTTGCATTTGGAAATCCTTCTTTCTTTACATAAACCCCTTTGCAACCAATTGCTTTCTTACCTTTGGGCTGCTGGGCTAGCTCCCAAGTCTAATTCTGATGAAGAGACTACATTTCTTCATTCATCACTCTTTTCCACTTTTCTAATTCAGAGTTCCTCATTGTTTCTTTGAAAGTGCAAGGAACGCCATCATCTACAACTAGAAGTGCATGGGCCATCATATTAGTATACTAAGCAGGTTTTCAAATTTCTCGTCTTGGCCTCTGAGAAACAATTGATTTTTGTTGCTATGACGATTCTCGGATTGAAATCTCCTCTTCTTGTACACTATTTCCCACCGTAACTGGAGAGTTACATAGTGTAGTCTCATTTCTCATTGGGTTTCCAAAAATTGTCTCAACCTCCACTTATTGTTGAGTACCACTGGTCTTTTCTTCAATTGGTGACTCCTTGCGTATTATTTTCTTCATCATCGCAAGTTCATCAGAAGTTACATCCTTGCTTAAAATCATTTTTTTTCGTCTTTAGACACCAAAGACAGTATCCTTTGACTTCTGCACTAATCCTCAAGAATATTGTTTTCTTGGCTCTTGCATCCAACTTAAATTCTTTAACATGATAATAGACCATAATGTCAAATACATGTAAAGAATCATAATCACTAGCAGACTTTCCAGACCATACCTTATAGGGTGTTTTTCCCGCTATTATAGATGATGGTAGATGATTGATGAGATGACACATACATCTAATAGCCTCAGCCCAAAACCTTTTGTCTAACCCAACATTAGACAACATGCATCGAGTTTTCTCCAACAAAGTCTGATTCATGTGCTCCGCCACCCCATTCTGCTATGGTGTATCTCTAACTTTGAAGTGTCGAGCAATACCTTCATCCTAACATATCTTCATAAATGGGTCACTCATGTATTCACCACCATTATCTGATATAAGCAGTTTAATGTTTCTGCCAGTTTGAGTTTTAATTAATTTTTTCCACTGAAGGAAAATATCACACACTTCATTTTTATGTTTCATAGAATATACCCAAACTCTCCTGAAAAAATCATCAACAAAAGTGACAAAACAATGCATACCATCCAATGAAGCCATTTTTGTGGGCCCCCATACATTTGATGGATATTGTCTAAAATACCTTCAGTCTGGTGGATTTTAGTGCCAAATTTTACTCTAGTCTATTTTCCCAGAATGCAATGCTCACAAAATTCAAGTTTGCGCACATTTGCACCCTTCAACAAACCTTGCTTAGCTAATTGTTGCAAAGACTTTTCTCCTGCATGTGCCAGTCGCATATGCGATAACTTGGTTGTATCTGAACCTTCATTTTTCTCAGAAACAATAGCTACTGAGCCAATAATTGTACTACCTTGTAAATAATACAAGTTATTTTTCCTTATTTCTTTCATCACCACCAGTGCACCTGATTTAATCATTAAGGTTCCATATTTTAAAGTGATAGTGAACTCTTTAGATTCCAAGACACCCAATGAAATCAAATTTTTCTTTAGGCTTAGAACATACCTAACTTTAGTCAAGGTTTTAACAGTTCCATCTTGACATTTTAACTGTATTAATCCTACTCCAGTTGTTTTACTGGTATTATCATTTCCCATAAAAACAACTCCACTATCTAATTCTTCAAAATTAGAAAACCATTCCCTATTGGGACACATGTGATAGGAACAACCAGAATCCAAAATCCACTCACCGAAATAATGTGACAAAGATGTTCCGACAAGAGAAAAATCTGACTTACTTCCATCATCATTGGCTATATTGGCATTAGAATGTGTTTTGCCCTTATTCTTTTGCTGTAATTTAGGGCTTCCAATGCTCTTTCTCATAACAAAAGGCGCATTCATCTTTAGCTAGTCTCCCATGAGATTTACTCCTCCTTCTAGGCTTATGATTCTGAGAACATCCCCTTATTATTAGTGTTCCTGATGTTTTCTTTTGGACCCTCTGATCCTTCTTTCTGCATTCAAACTAATCAATGCAATACAAACAACATAAAAAGTAAATTTATCCTTCCCATATAATAAAGTGGTGGTCAGATGTTCATAATCATCAAGGAGAGAATTTAGTAACAATATGACTTTATCCTCATCTTTCACCTTTTCATCCAAATTTAACAAATCGACCAACATTTTATTGAAAGCATTTATGTTGTCATTAATTGAAATACCTGGTTGATACTGGAAGCGAAACAATTTCTTTTTCAAATAGAGCCCATTTTCTAGACTCTTGGTCATAAATGTATCTTCCAATGTCTTTCATAATTTTTTTGCAGATGTCTCCCTCATAACACAATATTTCTAATTTTTAGTGAGACACAGATGAATTGTACCACATGCCTAATGATTGATCCTTTCCCAATCTCTATCACCCATATCCATTGGTTTATCATCCAAAGCAATATCTAATTCTTGCTGATACAGGATGCCCATCACCTCACATTGCCACATACCAAAATTATTGGTACCATCAAATTTCTCCACCTCAAACCGAGCATTAGTGATTGTATTTAACGATGATGTCGAAGCCATTGGGCTTGGAGTTCGTGTGGACAAAGTTTCTTCTATTGCAATTTCTGCCATCTTCTAAATATTCATTAGCAACCAACAAAGCAAAAGACCTAGGATAAATAGCATGTACCAACTGTGTCTACTCAGTTTTATCCTATGAAATTTCACTTTGACCAAGCCGACCTCTAGGGAGCGACTGAGTCGTAGTGGTCTCTGAGCACTCACTTGGACAAGTTCTTTCTTAGTCATCAAATGTGGAATCAAGGATCCTAATAGAGGAATACCTCCGTATCGACGCTATTCAACCTAGCTCTGATACCAATTGTTGTGTCAGGCACCCTACTTGTGTCAAAGACCAATACTACAACTAATGTTATTGAATATATAAAAAAATAAAGTAATGCAGAAATTAAAAATAAAAGATAGTAAAAAAAAAAGAAGATAAGAATTTAACGAGGTTTGGTACAAAATTACCTATGTCCTCGGGTGCTAACGATCAATCCACTACTTCTTGACAAAGTACAATTTTGAGGTGTGTTTTACAAATGGAGAGTTGAGCTCTTTACATAACTTCAACTTCAAGTCCAAAAAACACTACTCACCAATGTGGGACAAACAAAAAAAAGTTTAAAGAACTTTTCTACCAATGTGGGACAAAAAACAATACAAAAAATATGAATGAAAATCTAAACACAGATGAAAGTAAGGTAGGGGCTATGGTCTATGATATTTATGGATCATATATAAGAATCATGATTTATATGAATAAATATGGACTAGATTTGAATAGTAGACATGAGTCAAGTGTAATGTATGTTAAACGAATAACTTGATGGTTACAAGACCCAAACTCATTTAACCTATCAAGTAAACAATTGTGTGTGGGTTGGTTTGATTATGAATAGATCACCATTAAACTCAATTTAAACGCACGAGGCACCTATTCTACATTGACCCATTTTGTCATTTCTAATGAAAATCACTTATTACTAAAAATTCTTACAATCTAGTCTTGTTCACTTGATTCCAATCCCTAGGTTTTAGGCATAAAATATGGGAATTTTTCATTCCAGTTTTACTGATATTTAATTATATTTTGGACTTTTTATTTAAAATTACATTATATATGATTTTTATGTTTTTTTATTAATTGATGAAATTGTTAAGGGTCCTTTCAGTTGTAAACGAAATTTTCATTTTCCAACTTAGCTTTCCAAAGAATTACAAAAAGTTAGTTAATTTTTTTAATTTTACAATATTTGTATAAAAAATAAACAATAATAAAAAGGTTTTGATATTATGTGCGTATGGAAATAGTTTTATTTTTTATTTTTAGTATTTCAAAAATAATTACAAAAAATGCTACATCACTTTTCAATTATCTAGCTTTATATAAAATAAAAAAAAAGTTGAAAAACATCTTTATTGTTATCTAGATTTCATAATATTTGAGAGTAAGAAATTCGATTATAGATTTTGATTTTATGGACTATGACAAAAAATTGTATAAAATTGCATTGAGATTTTTTCAATTCAAGCAAATCTAAATCCAAGTACCAAAATTGATCATTTCAAACATTGCATTATCTAATTTCTATTTTTCTTTTAAAAAAAAAGGGTTGCCCTTTCTAAGACTCACAAGCTACCAAGATTTGTGGTGAGCTATGTAGGATGATGTAGGATACTCTCACTCAAGATTATTTTTCAAAGGAATGATCAATGGAAGAGTATATGGGTTGTGTATGAAGAAAGGACTCTCAAAAGTTCAGAGAAAAATTTCTTAATCAAACTCCCTAATCTTAGCTTAATCTTTGCAAATGAACCCATATATAGACACACTAAAAAAATAATCGTTGGGGGACATAAATGAATTTTAGAAAATATTAAGTATGGTTAATAAAAAATAACCTCATTTTAACCTCGGTAAAATTCAAGCAACCGGAGAGGGTTGGTCGACCATTTTTATGGTTCGGTTAACTGGGTTGCTCAATTCGGTCGACCAGGGTGTATTTGAACTGAGGAGATGGTCGACCAAACTTGAGGTGATTTCAGAGCCTCCGAGGTTCGGTCGACCAGGCCATTTTACAACTGAGAGTTCGGTCGACCAAGGCGTTGAGATTTCCCACGTGCCAATTCAGTCGACCAAGGCGTTGACGCTCATTTTTAGGACGATCGACCAACTGGTCAAACCATTGACCCTGGGGAGGTTTGGTCGACCGAAGTGCTCTGTTTGTTGGGGTTCGATCGACCGAGCACACCAACTTTTTGCAACTAAGTCTTATTCTTCTTATAAAGTCACCCCTATTCATATGATAATTAATTCTAAGATTATGGGGGACTTTTCATGTGATAATTTGGGACCTAAAGTTAGTCTATGATCTTTGAACTTTTTAATTAGTCCTAAAAATTCGGCATCAGTCGACCGAAAGATGATCCCTAAGGTCCATCTATGGTCTTGAGCTTATAGTTCCTACCATTCATGACATGCATTAATTATTACAAACCGATAGATAATTAATATAGACTAGATGGATTGAATATAAATTACAAAAATTAAAACACTTTGGATCTTCATTTTTCCTTTGAGTCATCATGTACCACCATATGATTTTGCTAATAGATCTTGCATACAAACTCGACAAACATTAAATACCTTGTATTTGTCATTATAAAAAACGCGATAGGACCCAAAAAGTCAACATATCCCGAGAATTAAAGGATCCTTTCTGAAAAATCCAATTGAGTCCTGAGTCTTTAAAATTGAGTTCCTTTAATTTTAAAATTGAGTCATTTTTATTTAAAATTTGAGTCCCTTTTATTTTAAAATAAGTCCCTTATTTTTTTAAATTGAGTCCCATTTTTTTTTTACTCCCATAATTTTTAAAATTGAGTCCCATAATTTTTAAAATTGGGTCCTTTATATTTTAAAATTGAGTCCCGTTTATTCTTTTTTTAATTGGGTTGTTTTTATTAAATTAAGTCCAGGTCCTTCCGTTTCTAGAAAATAAGTCCATTTTTTTTTTTAGGGCTTCTCTTTTGGAAGATGAAATTGAGCAATTAGAGGAATGCATGGGCCATTGCAAATTAAAGCCCATGCAAACACAAGAGGGGAGGGGCGGCACACTCAAAGATTTTTAGGGTTTTCATTTAGGGTTTTGGGCCTATAAAAATACAAGCACACAAGAAGGGGAGAGAGGAGACACACAACTGCACAACAAGAAGGGGCACAGCAGAAAACTCACGACTGGGAAGGAGAACACAAGGAGGCACTCCACACACAGCATCACTCTCCTCCAACACACCTCCTGCACACAACCCAGCTCCACAGCCTTACCATAGCTCACCCACAGCTACTGGGTAGTAGCCAAAGCACGGTTGGGAGGGCAAAACAGCTGCCACAAACATACCCATCTTGTAGTCTCACAACCAGATAGCCACCATCCCTCACCAGTACAGCCCAGCCCAGCCCCACGGCTAAGCAGCCACCATCCCTCACTAGTACGCTCTTTTACACACACAATACACACACACAACAACCCTCTCCAACTCCTCTAAAGGTGAGATTTTTTATTTTTATTTTTTATATATGATTGTTATATTTGTTTTTGTTAGGTTATTATTATCATGTTTATATTTATGTGTTATTGTTGCTTATTATTATTATTATTATTATTATTATTATTACGATTATGATTATGATGATGATGATGATTATTATTATTATTATTATTATTATTATTATTATTATTATTATTATATATATATTTGTGTAATATTATTGTTCATTGTTATTTTTACCATGTATATATTTAGGTATGTTATGATTTATTATTTCATATTGTTTTTATTAACATGTATATATTTGTATTTATCATGGTTTATTAGTTTATATTGTTATCATGTATATATTTATATTTATTATGGTTTTTTATTTGTTATCATGAGCATGTGTATATTTAGGTAATATTGTGATTTATTATTTCATATTGTTTTTATTATCATGTATATATATTTATATTTATTATGGTTTATTGTTTTATATTGTTATCATATATATATATATATATATGTATATATTTATTTATTTATTTATTATGGTTGATTATTTGTTTAATTCATGTTCATATTTAGGTGATACTATTGTTTACTATTGTAATAACCCGAAAAAAAAATTATTAATTAATTAAAATTATTAATCAATCAATTAATTAAACATTATTCAATTAATGTATTAAATAAACAAGCAAAAAGAAATAGTATGAAAAAAAAAGTTATTATTAATTAATTAAATATTATTAAATTAAATTAAATAAATAAAAAAAATAGTAAAGAAAAAAATGGAATAAAGATATATATATATATATATATATATATATATATATGTAAGCTTAATACATATATATATATATATATATATATATAAAAGTTAAAGTATAAGTTATATATATAAAAGTTAAGTTAAGTAAAAAAAAAAGAAGATCATCTTCTCACGTCTCTCTCTCAATCTCTCTACAACTCTCTCAGGCTTTCCGACGCCTCTCCATCTCCGCTTCTCTCTCTTCCCTCGTTTCTCGACAAATATTCAACTGATTGGGAAACGAAAGGTGTCGTTGGATTCGTAACTCCGCCACCAACATTTCTACTGGGGTAGATTTGTTGTGGGAACGACTTAGACCCTATTCCTAGGGAAAGGTATATTTTCCCTAATTTCTTAATTTCTAGTTAAATTTGCTGTGAAATCGACGATCAGACACCACCACCGAGTCCTAATCGTCGTTGTTGTCATTTTGACGTAGGTAATTTTTTTATTGGAGTTTTCTAGGCCCTACTCCAAAGAGAGAGTGGGATTTGGGAAATTTGGCAATTTGGTTAAATTTAAGGGTATATATATTTATTTAGGAATTATGGCCCTAGGAAATATTTAAATAATATTTTATTCAGGAATAATTTATTAGAGTTAGGAATTTTTGATTCAGGATCCAGGTGAGCGCCGCAAGTATTTTTCAAGAGTCCATGTTGGTGTAGTTCAAGAAATCAAGTAAGGGGAAAAATATATATTAAATTAGAATTTTTATGAATTTAATGAAAAAATAAATTGTGTTATATGTACGTGTATATGTTTCGGTATGGGTAAAATGCCAACTGTTTAAATTATATTTCTTTCGAGTTTAGGACTGTTTATTAGATATGTATATGCAAAAATGAACTGATGAAAGTGGGAAATATTTTCAAAATAATTAAGTAAGAAATGAAAGGTATTTTCAGTATATAAACATTAAATGTTGGTTGGCTTACTTTACAGGCAGTGTATGAATTTTATTACTAAATTGTGTGGCATGAGAATCTGTGCAAATATATGCTAAATGTATGAGATGCAGGCTAAGTAAGTAAAGCAATTAAAATAAAATATGATATGGACAATGTTGCCTGTGTATGTTAAATGCAACCATGTAAATGTAAGACAGCTGAAAGACAGCCATATTAGCAGATCTAGCACACTTCTATGTAGACTAACTAATGACAGCTAAAAGGAGCTGTGTTAGCAGATCTAACACATTTCTTACGTAGACTAACTGATGATGGATAAAGACCAGTTGTAGTACGAAGTAATGAAATGAAATGTTATGCAATGAAATGACAATGAAATGAAATGACAAAGGTAAATGATGTAAATGGGAAAGAGTCACTTAAAGTGAAACGAAATGCAAAGTTAAGTTATGAACATGAATGAATGTGCATGAATGTATAATGACAGAAAAGAATGATGTATTATGATATTAGAAGTATGTATATACATAGAACATGTTATGATTGGGCGAGGTGTACCTTTCACCTGAGGGCTTGCTGAGTAAGGCGAGTGCACTAGTAGCTACAGATGTGGCAGTAGTCGCATAACGTATTAGGGCAGAGGGAACCTACTTGTATGGGCAGGTAGATTTCCCTATCCTTAGGGCCTTCGCCAATAAACTTTTGTATGAACTGTGTGAGTATGAGATCAATTTCATATTTGAGGGCTTACTGAGTAAGGTGAGTGCCCTGGTATACTTAAATTGTGACCTTCGGGTTGCTAAATGTATTAGAATAGAGGGGTGCTACTTGTATGGGAGGCTAATCACCCCTATTCTCGGGTAATCTCGTGGGTTAAACATTTGCATGTGTTTGTTTAGGATCAGAAAATGACTTTCAGTATTATGTTAATGATTTGAAAATATTATTAAATGATATGTATAATCTCATGATGGCCACACGCTGAGTTTAATATATTATTTCTTCCCTTACTGAGATGTGTCTCACCCGAATATGAATTCATTTTTTTTTTTCAGGATTTCTCCGGATCGAGCTTTGAGAGCTCGAGATTTTATAATATTTTCGGAAGATATAAGAAAAAAGGGTATATTTTAATGTTAACTTTGATATGTATATTTTATGTTTTATAATTTATGTTTTAAGTTTTATAAGATGTGGATGGTTGTGAAACATACTGGTATTAATGGATAATGTTTTGGAGACATGTATATATTTGAATACTGGTGGATGATTAATTTATTATGGTTGGTAGTTAGAATTAGTAAACTCTGGTATTATGTTATATGGAGATTATGGTTATATTTTCTGCTGCGTATATGTTGATTATGGATAATCAGGGATTTTATCAGGTATAACGCATGGACCCGGATTTAGGGGTTCGGGGCGTTACAACTATTTTATATTGTCATTGCTATTATATTCATGTGATGTTATCATGTTTTTAGGTTTTGATTTATTTTCATGTTATTATTGTTTATATTATTTTTAGGGTTTAGATTATTTTTTTAATTATTGTTTATATTATTTTTAGGGTTTAGATTATTTCATGTTACTATTGTTTAGGGCTTTGATTATTTCATATTATTATTATTTATATATTTTTAGGGTTTTGTTTATTTCATGTTATTATTGTTCATATATTTTAGGGTTTTGATTATTCCTTATTGTTTATATATATTTAAGGGTTTTGATTATTGCATAGTATTTTTAGGGTTTAGATTATTGCATATTATTTTTAAGGTTTTGATTATTGCATGTTACTTTTGGAGTTTTGATTGTTGCATGGTATTTTTAGGGTTTTGATTATTGCATGATATTAGGGTTTTGATTATTACATGTTATTATGGCATGTGTTATATAGGTATGTGTATTTATATTATTATTATGGTATGAATTATTATGGTATGTGTATTTATATGATTATTATGGTATGTGTTATATAGGTATATGTATTTATATTTTTATTATGGTATGTATTATATTGGTATGGGTATTATTATTATTATTATTATTATTATTATTATTGTTATTATTATTAGGGTGTGTGTTATATAGGTATGTGTATTATTATTGGGGATAATTTTTTAGTTAATTAGGCACCGTTCGTAGAACGGCTGCAAAGGGGGTGCTAGCACCTTCCCCTTGCATAACCGAACTCCCAATCCTAATCCTGGTATACGTAGACCGATACTATTCTTAATTGAGTAGTAATCAGGTATCTAACTGCACCAAGAAAAATAGGTTAGTGGTGACTCCAAACTCCAAATTTTTCCAGAAAATAACACTTATTTTTATTACCCTTGCCTCACCGAGGCACCTTGCTTTCAGGACGTCGCGACAATTTGGCGACTCTGTTGGGGACTTTAGAGAGTCGGACCATTAATTAATTAGAAATTATCCCAACTATGAATTGAATAAGTCTTTTAATTACGCCATCTTATTTTGTGAATATTGTGTATATACTTGTGAATATTTGATTATATATGTTTAACTGTATATTTATTTTATGAATATTGTGGTGAATATTTATATATATGCTTGAATATTTGATTAATTGTGAATATTTACTTTCATATCTATTTGAAATAGCATGTGTATAACGTGTGGGGTTGGTGGGAATAGGTTGAGTATATAAATTCACACACACTTTCACAAGCCTTCTACCTGGTCTTCACCCTTTAGGAATAGAAAGGAGCACATAACCGTTAGGCCTTATGAGACAAGGTCTTTGGGGCGCGTGCAAACTACTCTACTTAGTTTGAACTTTGTCCAAGTCCGTTGGGTGAGGATAGGGGACATGCTAGGAGCCTATTAATTATAGGGATTATGTACTTGCCTACATGACTCCCTCCCTTAGGATGGAGCCTTGAAAAAACCCTGTAAGTGACAAACCTACCTAGGGTTGGGATATGAGCCTCATCCTTCCCACTTTGATCTAATCTTGTGTATATATTTATTTAAAATGTTTGGTATCATATCTCACATGTTGCATCCATATTAGACATACATATTACTTTTCCAAGATTCTGGCAAAGCCTAATCATTTCGTGAAAGATTCAAAATTTATCTCCCAAGATACCCTGCACCCAAAAAAGGGAAGATAGATCAATCTTGCACAAGGAAACAAAATTTGAAAGAAAATAATTCAATTAATTGAGAAATATTGAAAGATTGGGGTGTATCCTCATATATTCGGCCATAATCACCATTAAAAAGAGAATTAGCCAAATCACAAGGATAGGGGGATTGTTTTGCTGTAGGAAGGAAAGCACAATTAGGGTTTTGCTTAAAAGAAAACAATGAAAAATGGTAGGATTGGACACTGCCTAAATTGACTAAGACCTGAACCCATATTAAGCCCAAAATCCCAACAGTGAGTCCATGACCCCTTCTTTCAAAAATAAAGCACTCAACCTAATCATTTTTAAAAAAAATGGGCCGGTCCAAGCCCTTTTAAATAAACCACGGCCCACCATTTTATAAAATAGGGTTGGCCTAATCCCTTTTAAACAAACCGCAACCCAAATCCCACTTTCTTTTTCAAAGAAAAAAGAAAAATACTTGGGCCCCATTTTTAAACAGACTAAGGCCCAAGCTCCATTTCTTAAACAACTAGACTAGGCCTAATTTGCAAAAGCCTAAACCAGATTCCAAAAAGTGGGCTTCAACTCTATTACCTAAAAATCCAAGCCAATAATTTCAAAACAACCCAAAGCCCATTTTTTTAGAAAATAGCTTGGAGCCCATGGATTTTTTTTAATAGCTTGCCCATATTCTTAAAAAAAAAAAAAAAACACTTGAGGCCCAAGTGCACATCAAAGCCTACAAACTCGCACTGAACAATTACCAAAACCCAAACCATAACCTGATCCTTCGCAGGATCTTCGGTACATGGATCATTACTAGAGAAAGGGAAAGAGATAGATTTGTGGCTAAAACAAAAAAGGGGAGTGTGGCTACAAAGAAAGGAATGATTGAGGGAGGAATTGAATGCTCGTCAGATAAGGCCAATGTCTATGCAAGTTGTTAAATTGAAAGGGTGGTATATCAAGAGTTGGTTTAATTTCAAAGTCTTTCATTAGTTGATGAAGCTTTTCCCATAATTTTGGCAAAGTGGTTGTTTAGGTTGCATTGCATTCATGTATTTCATGCATAGTTTCACGCATGGCCATGCATGCATAGTCATCTCCAATGAGTCATTAATCATATTCCAATTTTCTGTAAAACCAGTGTGCCAAGGTGGTAAAATTAAAATCCGGGGTTCCAACATTGAGCAGAACAAGACAATCTCTCTGCATCCTTATAATACTCGAAGAAAGGACATGGAAATGAGTGAACATATGGAGAATCGTGTCATGGTCTTGGAACAAGGCCAAGAGGAAATGGGCAACAATGTTAAAGACATCAGACCTAGATGAGCAAGCTGATGAAATTGTTAATGACTGCCACAAGGGAAAGGCTGCCTAGATCCCAGATTCAGAAACAGAGTTAGACCCCATTCACACCCCCAGGATTCACTCCATTTCATGGGCAAGCTACGGCCCCACCCCTTTGCATGCCAGATAGCTCAGGGCCTAGTACCCTTCCATTTATACCTATTATACCAGCTCAGAGGTTCTCTATCGGAGGGACACCCCCAGTAATGTTCTCTGATCTGGGGCTTACTTCCCAAAAAAAAAACAGAGCAGAGGTGTGATGTGATATAAGAACGCCTATGAGCCACAGAAAGAACTACTTTGTTTGGGTCAGTCGATGTCGTTGATCTCTATCTAGTTCCAAGGGTGACTTTGCCACCCAAATTTAAGGTGCCAGAGTTTGAAATATTTGAAGAGACCAAATGCCCGTTAACTCATCTCTACCTATATTGCCAAAATATGGCGGCTTATTTTGACGAGGACAAACTCTTAATACACTGCTTTCAAGACAACCTAACTGGGGGTAGCAGTCAGGTGGTATATTCAAATGGATAGAGCCAGCGTCCACACCTAGAAGGACTTGTCCCAGACATTCCTGGCCCAAAAAATCATGGCCCAGTACCGTTACATCATGTAGATGGCACCTGATCGGACGACTTTATAGAATATGGAGAAAAAGGCCACTAAGACTTTCAAGGAATATGCCTACAAATGGAGGGAGGCCACAATTCAAGTACATCCTCGAGTCAAAGACAGAGAGGCAATCTCCTTGTTCATAAACACTCTAAAGGACCCTTACTTTGGACATCTTCTAGGCACCACCCCCTCAAAGCTTCATGGACATGGTATCCAATGGAGAAAGGATAGAAAATGCTATCAAAACAGGCAAAGCAAAAGACATGAATTCAGACTCTGGACCGACCAAAAAGTGGGCTGACAAAAAGAAGGAAAAAGAAGTCCAGATGATTCAGGGGCATCTGGTTTTCAGTAGTGGGTAGTCGGGTTTGATGTGCCCCACTTTGTTGCAGTTGTAGCATGTAGGAGCATTTGATTTTTCCTTTCTTTTGCTGAACTCTCCCTTCTCATTAGTGGAGTCTCTATATTTTTTGAACGGCTTCCTGTTCTTCCTGAAAAATCTACTAAATCTTTTGGTTAGCATTGCCATTTCCTCATCAGTGTCAGACTCACTATCTTCACTAGATGTGTCATTTGATGCTTTTAGTGCAGTCACCTTCTTAGCCCTGTTATGCTCATTAAGTCTTTCATTTGTGGACAGTTCATAAGTGATCAAGGAACCTATCAGTTCATCTAAGCTCATGGCCTTAAGGTCTCTACCCTCAGCAATGGCCGTAGCCTTAGCTTCCCAAACAGGAGGTAAGCCTTTAAGGATTTTCCTGATCATCTCATACGTGGGATAGGTCTTTCCTAATGCATGCAGTGAGTTTATGATGTGTGTGAATCTAGTGTACATGCTCTGAATGGACTCACCTACATTCATCCTAAAGGCCTCATACTCACTGGTCAACATATCTATCCTTCTGTCTTTCACATCTCTAGTACCCTCATATGTGACCTCTAACTTATCCCATATTTCTTTTGCAGTTGAACATGCCATAATCCTGTTAAATTCATTTACATTAAGACTACAATATAAAATATTCATAGCAGTGGCATTAAGACTAACAGCTTTCATATCATCATCATCATATTCATCCTCAGTCTTAGGAACCCTAGCTGCACCCTCAATTCTCATAGGGACATAGTTTCCCTTAGAGACAATCCTCCACACCTTCCAATCAGTATTCTGAAGGTAGATGCGCATCCTCTGTTTCCAGAAGGTGTAATTAACACCGCTGAAAACGGGAGGTCGTGTGGAAGATGGTCCCTTAGGGAAAGGGGTCACGGAGCTATGAGCCATGTGTGATCTTTGTGCAAAATAACAATTAGTCTATGCTACGTGGCTCTGATACCAATTGTTAGCTTTACCGTGATCCCAAGAGGGGGGGTGAATTGGTATTTTTAAATTTTACCTCCTAGGTATTCCTTTCTAACAACAGTATGTTCACAAGCCTAGGGTCAATCTAATGCAATTAATGTAAATATACCTGAAATTAAATAAGGCAGTTTAAACAATCATATAAGCACTAGAAAGCAGTAAAGAGAGGATGACACAGAGATATGTTATCGAGGTTCGGCCAACTGCCTACGTCCCCGCCTTGGCTAACCAGCACAAGGATTATCACAATACCTTGCTCACTTAAACGGGTGGATCGGCACCTATACAAACCAGGTCAAATTACCACAGGGCTGACCTCAACCTTTACACCAATCCTTACCAGGCTGGATTACCGCCCCCTCAGGCCACGCCTGGAATCTCTCAGATATACAATCAAAGGTACAATACAAGAGTGCTTTCACGTAAAGCAAATTTGTACCACAAGTGCGCACAAACACAAACACCACAGATGATTTAATAATGTAAGCTCTGTGTGGTCTAAATATGTCAACTCTCAACAATGTTTTCTATCTGTGTAGCAAGTACGTGAGAGTGTCAATAATAATCTGTGTACTTCAACATATTCAGTCAAGAGTGTTCACACAGAATATCAAACAAGCCTCAATATTACCAATCAATAGAATGCGTATATGCTTGGATTGCAAAAAGGATAATCTTTGTTTTCGGCAAATGATATATATATATATATATATATACTTGTATAAATAATACCACAAAGATTGATATATCACACACACGAATATCTTTTCACAAGTATATCAATATGAGCACCACAAGATATTTGGTAATGTTTGAAAGTATTTTTGCAATCTCCAAACAAAAACGAACTTCCTAAGATATTGCAACGAGAATGCAATACTTGGGATGTCACAACAAGTCTTTCTTAGGGCAGGCTTATTAGCAAAGCCTCCTAAGAAAACTTAGGTTATGCTCTCAAAAATCGATTCAAATATTGCAACAATAAGGAGAGCTAACCTTTAAGTAAAAGTACTCAATACACTTACAAATGATTTAGATGAATGAAGAGTGTAAGCTTGAGTAGGTTTCAAAAGAAGTGTGAGTAATAAGAGGCAAAAATGAGTATTTTGGCTTGAGAGAAATTTTGTTAATCTTTTTGCTAATCCGTACTTAAATCACCAAATGAAGGAGTATATATAGACATACTAAAAATTTTGACCGTTGGGGACTTATTAGGGATTTTTGGAAAAGATTAATGACACTTAAGATAATTTAACCCTATTTAAAAAATTATTAACCGCGGTAAAAATAGGAGCAACCTGAGAGGTCCGGTCGACCAAAAGTGTCTCGGTCGACCGGGACTCAAGTAGCTCGGTCGACCGGGGGCATTTTGAACTGAGTGGTCGGTCGACCGGCAAAGGCGATTTTCAAAAACACCGAGGTTCGATCGACCAGGGCCTTTTTGAACTACAGGACTCGGTCGACCAAGTTATTGGGAATTCTCCCAATACCCCTCAGTCAACCAGGTAGATGTAGTACAAATATGGTCGGTCGACCGGGAGGTCAAAAAGTTGACTCCCAGGTGGTTCGGTCGACCAAGGTCAAATGACCTATAAGGGCTCGATTGACCGGGCCTGGGTCAAATAGTTGACCCGGACCGGTTTCGATCGACCGGGCCAAATTGAACTGAGTTGGCCGGTCGACCGAAAGTGCACCAAATGTGCATTTCGGTCCCTTCTTACAACATTCAAACCCTATTCAAGTGCCTATTACATACAAGTGCAAAAGTGAGTGTCCTAAGGTCACTTGGGTCCAATTTGGAAACACCGAAAAACTCCGGTGTCGGTCGACCTTAGGTCGACCGATGGTTCACCCTAAGGTCTTTCTATGGTTTGGTTTGAGCTTGCAAATTAAATCATGCATGTGATGTGTGTGAGCTTATTACAAACCGAAAACCCTTATTACAGACAAATTTCATTTAAAAACTATTACAATTAAGAGTATGAAATTGTCTTCAAGTCTTTAAGCTTTTCACGTGCCACTGAAGATATGCTAACATGAACCTGCACATGAACTAGATATTTATTAAATACAATTGTATTTGTCATTATCAAAACCAGGGTGTGACCTATAAGGTCAACAAACATGATACAGAAATGATGGTAGGAAATTGGTCATGTGCTTGAGTACCTCAGAGTGATGGAATCAATAATAATAGGAATAGCTCCATAATTTCTTTTTGTTTAAATTGTTTTGAATTTGAATGAAATAAAAATGCATTTTAGTTTCATTACATCACGTTATGCCAAATTTTTTCAATTTTTGCTTTCATTTTGTGTAGTGATACAAGAAATGGATTTACTAGTACAAAGCACTTGGAGCTAGTAATTGGTTTTAGGGATCTATTCAATGGGGCCAAAAATAAAAAAAATGAAGGAAAAGCCTCAAAATTAGAGCTTAGTAAGGACCCCACTTCAACAATGTGTCCTTGAAAGATGAAATAGTTTGAAGGAAGATGTTGTTAATCTATAAGGAGCTTTGTGGGGAATAGATTTCAAAATAATAAAGAGTTTTTAGGAGAAGTAGACAGAAATGACTTATCAAGGTTTGCTATACATTTTCTAGATGAAATCGATGAACAAAGCCTTTTGTCTTTGTTATCTAAATTATGATTGGTGTCTTAGAAGTATAATGATTGTATTCCGATCAAATGAGGGGTGACCATCTTTGGTCAACTAGTATTCCCAAAAAAGAACCAAACATTGATTTACCCTTTGTTAACCCATTTGAGTCTGAATGTTAAACCAACTTTTTATTAAAAGTCAACTCACCAAAAATTTAACTTGGGTTTGAGTCTCCTAGTATTTTACAAGTCATTTGAGGCAATGATCACTACCAAAAGAATGGCAGACTGTTTTTCTACTACCTAAAAGAAAATTAAAAAAAAAAATATCCCTTGCTAGCCATTTTGAGCTTGAAAAATTCAATTCTTGAATAAACTGTCAAAGGATCACACCCCACACTAGGGCAGTTTCAAAAATTTAGTTTCAAATGGAGTCTAGATAAAAAAGGGAGCTAAGATTCCTTCATAGAAGGAAAAGCAAAAGATGCAGTAAAAAGAAAAAAGAAACAAAGAAAAAAAGTAGAATGAAAAAAAAAAGGGGCATACTTTATAAGTGATCTTTGACCAATGTCACCCTTGATGAAATTGACAATTTTGAGCCTTATTAACCATTTTCTACTTTAACCTATACCCCTAGCCTACATTACAGTCCAAATGAAAAGTTCTAACCAGATCGGTGCATATTGTTGTTTCAAATGAATTGTAAGACTCAATGTTAAGTCTGAACTACCTAATGACTTGACCTTGAAAAGGTACGTAGGCAACTTGTTCAAATGACAAGTTCGGTCAATATTTTGCAAAAAATTTTGCAATAACTGGGGCAGAAAATATCATTTGGGGAAGGGTTTTTTGAGCTTTAGTTTATTTATTCTTGTTGAAACCTAAATCATTAGCCTACATTTCATCCCGTGTCTTAAAGTCCACCATGAGATTGGAATATTTATCAGACTACTTAATGAAACACTAGTTATAACTCAAGACAGAAAGTTTGAAATAAGTCATGGAATACAAAGCAAGAAGGTATCTTTGAGTGGTGATGCAATGAAGAATGTTATGTTTATTGCCAAAGGAGGTTGATTTAAAAAAAAAAAGAAAAACAAAAGAATATTTGCCCATTGATGTTATTCTCCAAACTAACAACAACGTTACATCAGCGTCAAAGCGTTGGTAAGGTTGTTTCTTGTTAAACAAGCATAGAAAATCAAGTAAAAACAAGCAAGTTTGAGCATTCCATTCATATCCTTAATGAGATTGAGTTATCAGATTGCATATTTATTCATTTAAATTTTAAATTAATTTTAAAACATTAAAAATGCAATCCAAAGAAGGACCTTGTTGAGAAAATGAAAGATGGACATGAGCATTCACAACTAAATTAATTGGGGTAGATGTCATGCTGAGTTCCAGAAGAACAAAACTCAGGGGCATTCATATCATCTTAGAATTTGAAAATATGGCTAAGATCAAAGTTTGGATTGTTGATTACAGACATGTTGGAGAAATAAAGTTCATACATCATCATGTATTTTATGTATTGCATAAAAAAAATGTGTGCATACATATCATTGTACAACATGCATATATATCCCCATATTCTATCATTATAAGTAGCAACATCATACATATCATCATATCATCCACCCATTCATTCATGACATACTTGTCTTATTACATAGGCTTTGCATATTCATTTTCATCCTTGCCTAGTCAAGCCCTTATTCTCTAAATTCAAATGGTCAAAGTTCTACTTTGAGACATGAGGCATTGGTCCTCATATCCAATTTTTTATTGCAAGAACGTTTTTCAAAGTACTGAGCCATCGATCCTTAGGTTCGAGTATTCCTTGCGAAAATATTTTCAAATACTGGGGCATTGATCCTTAGGCCCAAGTGGTTCTTTCCAGAAATATTTTTCAAATACTAGGGCATTACGCCTCCAAAATCCAAATAATCACTTCCAAGTTGTTCTGATTATCTCATTCATTCGAGAGGTCTTTTCCAAGTTATCTTGACTTGAAAATAACGATGTAATCGCAAGAAGGGGGTAAATGGGGTATTTTAAAACTAATTTAGCGGAATCTGAATTATTTTAACCTTTTAAAATTTATCAACCACAGTCCCAATCCCAATCAACTAATCAGCGATAGTACTATACCAATCAACAATACTAGATATATATGAAACTGAAAAATACGATATGAATTTTACCCTCAACAATTTCAACAGTCAATCCTGAATTCTAGCAATAAACTGTGTATTTTAAGACAAAAATTCAGTAATATAAATCAGGTAAGTTAGCTACTTATGTTTTGAACAATTAACCAACTACAATAACTTTACCTCAGCAAACCACAACTGAATCCAAGTATCAGTACTTGTCTGAATTTTCAGTCAATAACATAAACCATACAAATTACCAACAAACCAATTTAATTACTTGATGCAAACTCAATCAATATCTCAGCATTTAGTGAATTTTCCCAACAAATTCAAAACATACACACAAATTATAAAGTGCATAATTTAAATAGATAGGGAAATAAGAGCAGACACAATATTTTTTACAAGGTTCGGCTTACCGCCTACATCCTTGCCTCAAGCAATGTGTAGTGAGGATTTTATTTACCCACTCCATTCAATAGGTGGACACCCCTCTCTAATGAGAACACCCTCTCGCTAGGCAATGATTCAAAACCCTGAACCGTCAAATTGCAAAACACAACAATACAAGTTGTTTGTACAAGATGAACACTCTTAGTAGAGCAGAAATTGTACAAGTTAGAGCACTATATACTTCAAGAAATGAATATAGAATTGAAGCTCACAAAGGTTTCTAAGGTATTTTGATTGTAGGATGAAGAATTGAGAAAACCAAAATCATAATTTTGTCTAGGGCTTTTAGCAAAAACTCACAGCAGTTTTTTAGATTGTATCAATAGAATAGCAAAGATTTGAATTGTATATATGAGTATTGGATTGCCCTAATTGCGTAAAAATCATCCTTATATAAAGTAGGAAGTATTCTTACCATTTCCCCCAAGTTTGGAAACCAAATCATTCGAATTTAGAAAGAAATCAGTGTTGTTAACAAGTTTAAAACATAGACATTAGTCGCATGAACCATGAGGTCAGTCACCTAAACTAACTCAAAACAGTGTTCCAGAATAGGCCATAGCAGTTCAGTCGCTTGACCCTGAGAGTTCAGTCACTTGACCCTGTTCTATTTTCTTATTAATACTAGCAATAGCATATTAGTCGCCTGAGTGTTAATCCTCAATCGCCTGACCATTATGCAACGTAGTGTTTTTCTCATTTTGATCCAAAACTTGTTTAGATTAACTTTGAAAAATATTTTGTACCTTAAAAAAACATTTTTCATATTCTGAATTAGGTCTCAAAGTTCAGAATAAATTCTAAGAGCTTCAAACACAATATTGAAATTAGAAGTACTTACATGACACTTTAAAAAGATAAATACAAATAAATTCCTAAGTCTTCATGTCGTATAGCTTCAATAATTGTCCGAGCTTTCATCAACTCTTCAATACGCTTAATATTCCTCATGACTTGTGGCTTTAATTTTAAGCTTCATTCAATATTTTCAAGTAGAATCATTGTACTTTGTAAAACACTTGATTCCTGAAACTTAACTTGAAAACACAATTAGTAACCTTAATTTATTATCATCAAAATGAGATTAAGCCTTGTTAGGCCAACAATCTCCCCCTTTTTAATGATGACAAGTAAGAAGCAAAATAAGGTAGCCTTGATAAGGCCTCGCCCCTCAATAAGATTCCCCTTAACAAGTCATTACATGAATATTAACACTTACAAAGCTCATGTCAGAATTTCAATATGACATATATGAAGCTAACATGCATTACTGCCCCTGAATGTAATAGTTCCTTAAATAACATTTAATGTTCAGTACATTCATAAGATATATCGACATTCCGCATTAACGCATGAACATGTATAACAACAATTCAACATACATGCATCAATGTTCAGTATCTTCATCATAACTCATTCAGTATATTCAACATAACTCATATAGCATAAACTCATTTCAAAATTCAGAATATTCAGCATACTTATTTCAAAAGTCAAAATATTCAGCATGAATACAAAATTTCAAAATTTCTCAAAATATTCAGCATGAATAAAAAATTTCATTATTCAACATAAAACATAAAAAACTCATATCCCTTTCATTTTCATTTTGCTTTGCTTTGCTTTGCTAGAACTTCCCCCCCTTTTGACATCAACAAAAAGGAATAAATTAGAAAATTAACATGCAAATCCTCATAGGACCAATAATCAACATTCAGTTTACAAATACGAGGTCCAATATTCAACTTGCAATTCTCAAATATCCAAAATAAAAAAAAAATAGGAGAAAGTAGCTAGAAAGATAAAAAAATGATGAGAAGTTTAAACACAAACAAAAATATCAAGTATCAAAATATTACAACCCAATTGTTTGTAGCTAATGAAAATAAGAACAACATCTAGTCTTCATCAATTATCACCACCATCAGAAGAAGTACCCTCCTCCTCCTCCTCCTCCTCCTCCTCCTCCTCCTCCTCATCATCATCATCATCATCATCATCATCATCATCATCTCCTGAGCTTGCCTCCATGGGAGCCTTCCCTTTCCAAGTGGAAGAACCACCTATATGAATTTTAATGCGTGCGAGCCACTGATCAAACGAAGTCAAATTGGGCTGGAGTGCGTCATACTTCATATTCATATCACCATGAAACTCACTCAGTTGATAGTCCATATGTTGATGATAATTGAGAGACTAGGAAGGAGCATCAGTATTAGGTACTGCTGGTGCAGGTGGTACATCCTAAGGTGGAGCCTGATCTGGTAGCTCATCAGCTTGAAGTCCAACATCGCCTCTAGGACCTCTACTAGCCTTAGGTAGCTACCCATGGTCCCGATACTTCTTATATCCCATTACTTTAACCGTAGTAGACGAAAAATTTTTATATTGTGTGCATTTGATGAACAACGTAGATGGGGTAACTCCAAAATGATCAAAGATTAGGTTTAGAATTCCTCCATAAGGAAGAATTACTCACTGTGCTTCTTCTTTTGAGATCATCCACCTTAGGATTAGGCTTGGCAAACCCAGACGCTTCCCTTTATACAAACACCACATTACAAAATAGTCTAAATAGGATAAATGGTCATGAGACCCCACCCTAGGTAGAAAGCTATAGGTAATGAGGATATGTATAATTCAAAATTCAATGTTAAGTTGCCAATACAATGGAGGGTGACCAAAATAGATAGGTTCTTCACTCATTAGTAAGGGTAAGAACTCTTCAAGGGTGAAGTCCTGTGCCATGATCCAAGATTGTCCGAGGTGTGGACATTCTAAATCACCAGCTTGGATCCTAAGTCTAGTGGCCATTGTTTGTGGAGTAAGTGCAAAAGCCTTATCCATGATAGTGGTCGTATACATGTGTTCACCCTTTTCCATATTGGCATAAAAATAACCTAACTAAATTAGGATAAACGCCTTTAGGTTGATATGTAATGAATCTCTCCCATCTTAAGACATTAAACATTTGTAGGATGTTGGCAAATGAAAGAAACGTCCAAGACCTTACCGAGGATAGGATCTGTGGATCTGATGTGCTCTCTAAATATTCTCCTTACTGCATAAGAGACAAGCCATTGTTGGATAGCTTCAAAGTTGTCTTTCCTTGAGGTATTGCTTTGTTCGTGGCATGATTTTGGGAAAATGTACGGTTAAAACTTCTTAAAATCAAGAGAAATAAGCAAATTATGAAGTTTTAATGGAGGTTTTGTGGCTCAAATGGAGTGAGAGAACATGAAGACATGGAAGAAGAGCCTTTGGGAGAGGAGAGAACAGTGTCCAAGTGCCTCAGGGTTTGTAAAATTAGGGTTTAAAAGGAAGGTGTACTCCCAAGAGGGGGTGAATTGGGATTAAAAATTTCTTTATACCCTCTTTAATTAATTCTTTCTTAACCCTTTTTGGATTCAACAATTATACAATCACAAATACAGCGGATAATTAATTCAAGATTGAATCTTTATGAATGAGAATACTAATTTGAATACTTTGCAAGTTCCTTAGCACATCTAACAACTCAATCTAATTAATCAATATAAGCTTTCACAATATGAAACCATACAACAATTTCAACAATGCTTCCAATATTCAGATTTAGATTTGAGCTTAAATATATAATTGATGAATAACCTTTACAAACAAGGAAGGCTTGATTTCTTCAATATGAAACGTAATAGAAAATTCAACCAAGCTTCCAAAACTCAAATATTGATGTTTAATATGTAACATGAAATATGCAACCAATTAATTTGTTAATGAGCTTTGGTATTGATCAATCAATGCACTTCCTTTAATCAATATTTTTGCAAACGATTAATCAATGTACTCCCTTTAAGGTTCCCGCAAAAGATCAATCAACGTACTCCCTTTAATTAAAGTTTCCACAATCTCAATAACAAATTAATTTCCAACACTTAAATAAATATCCATACAATTTATATATGTATAAAATTAAAGACTAGGGAAGAGAGTGAGATGCTTGCAAGTTTTATGAGGTTCGGCTATACCCACCTACGTCCTCGCCTTAGGCAAACACACCCAAGGATTCCACTATACCACTCCTTTGACGGGCAGGAGCAGCCATTTACAATCCCTTCTTCAACTAGGGTGGAGCCCCCTCTCCAAGCAATACCCCATGCTTGGTACAATGATTCAATAATCCTGAACCGTCTACAAAATAAGAAACAAATTTGGTGTACAAAGACACTCTCTTTAAGAGCATATTAGTACAATTGAAAACAATATACTTCAATCAAATAATAATATAAAATGATGAAGCTCAAGATAAATATCACCGGGTTCTTTCTTAGATTGGAAGATTTAGAATTTGTGCACAAAGATCAATGAGAAATTCTCAGCAAGGCTCAATAGAAATTTCAGCAAGTATGTGAGCAAGAAAGCTTTTTCAAGATTGTAAGCAATAAGGCTTGATTACTGATTTTAATTCTTGGTGTATTGAATCCTTTGTCTTGGGGGGTATTTATAGATTTTAGAAAGTGTATTTCGTATTTCCCAAGTGACTTGGAGTGTTTCCTAAGTTTTCATAACGTTTAGAATTCAAAAACTCAATTTTGGAAACTTCCCGTTACTTAAAAATTTGAATTTCAAAGAGTCAGTCGATTGGGTACAAAGAGTCAGTCACCTGGGTCATTAAAAACACTGAAAATTCAAAGGTATCAAGGTGCCAATCGATTGGGTTGACAAGAGTCAGTCACCTGGAAGATTCTGTCCACTATTCAGTCGTCTGAACAGATATGGTCAGTTGCTTGATAGCTCTAATCATCTTTCAATATTTTGGTCATAACTTTTTATATATAATTCCAAATTAGACGTTCTTGGTATCAATAGAAATACAATACAAAATCCTACAACTTTTATGTTGATCATTTTTTAGGATAAAAATCCGTTAATAGAGAACATTGCACATCAATGTGGATATTGAAAAAGGAACATAATTTGGAAAATCCTGTTTTGGTGCTTTTTGATTCCAAAAATGATTTTAACCTTTTTGAAATAACTTTTGACCTAATAAAAATATTTTACAAGTATTTTAAAAGGTATCTAGGTTCAAAAAATTAATCTAAGAGCTTCATGTATCCATATTGAAATCTTTTGAAGTACTTACATGAGACTTCTTAAGACTTATACATTCTAAGCACTTAAGTCTTCATGTTTTTCCATCTCTTGAGTCTATCTTGACTTCCAACTTCAATTCACTTTAAACTTCATCAAATCATCTTTGAATCCATGCTTTAATAGTATAAGCTTTATGACATCTTCTTTCTTTGGAGTATAAGCTTTCAATAATCCTTGTGTGCACTTGACCTTGTATTCACATACTTGAGTCTTGAAATATCATCATTTAACCAAATATGTTAAGTTCTTGTTATTTATTATCATCAAAACAAGATTTTAAGCCTTATAAGGCCAACAATTTTCCCTTTTTTGATGATGACAAACAAGGAGCAAAAATGAGTAAGCCTTAAAAAGGTTCCTCCTTACAATAAGCATAAACTTAATAATATTTGCAATATCAAGATCAATTTCAATAAGCATATCAGAATTTACAATCAATTTCAATATCATTCTCTTATATCAAGATTAGCTTAATATCACATTGTGTCATAATTCAAGATCAATTATCATGCTCAATTTTTGCCCAAAACTTCTCCCCCTTTTGACATCAATCAAAAAGAGTAAGATATCAATAAAAATATATAAATGCTAAGGCAAAGAGCAACCATAAACAAAAGTATATATCAAGTAAGTCCCAAAATAGCATGAAAAAATACAAATGATTATATATCAGAATTTTCAAAATCTCCATAAATCATGATTTCACAGCTTAACAAATCTAACTCCCTATAAATGAAATGTATTTCATGTTGAATAAAGTTATAATTTCATTTTTGAAGGAGAAACTATGTATCCATGAAGGTGTCAAGATTACCAATCATGTTTTTAAATTTATCATGCCATGCTCAAATATCAATTAATCTCATGTAAGTGCTCATGGATACCAATATCAAGAATAATACCAATATCATATCAATATCATCAATATCATAATGTGCTCATGTTTAGCAAGTTATTTCAATTTTGCAACTCAATCTCTCTCGTTTGATTTATCTTTTGAAGCAAATGACTTCCTTGATTTTGAAGACAAGCCTTGTACAATCCAGGCTTTCTTGATTTGTGGTGAACAATACCATTTTTGTATTCATTTGTTTCAATGTTATAGTCGTCAATAAGCTCATAAATTCTTCTTTAAGATTTTCCATTTCAACTAGTTCAATATCCTTGTATTAAATTGGATTAAATAGCTTTCCATATATTGAACAAGGAGAAATTTTCTTCTTATATTTGAATTGGCTATCTTGAATCTTGTAGGTTATGGAGGCATCCCTTTTCATTTTTGTATAGATTTAACTTTCTTAATTTCTAAAAAGGGAATGACTAATCCTAATATCTTTGGAGTCCTTAGTTTGTGAACTAGGCTTTTTATCTAGGTACCTGTAGTAACCCAAGGAATTATAGTAATTAAATAATAAAAGAAAAGAGAAGAAAAGGAAATTTAAAAAGGGATTCACAGGGTCTCATTGACGAATGCAGGGCGCTCGTTCACGAGCATACTTCTTGGGCTCATCGACATGGACACATGTCTCGTCGACGAGAACTTACCGAGAGGGGGTTTAGCAGAGCCTGAAGTTCGTCGACGAACTCCCTTTATGAGCTCATCGACGAGGTGACATGTCTTATCAACGAATTTGAATTTTATAAAAAGGTCTAACTCAATTTTTTGCAAGAAATTCATGTAGAAAACCCATTCTCTCTCTAAAACCCGTCCCTCTCCGCTTCTCTCTATGATTTCGGCTCTGTTCTTCGTCGGTTAGACGATCGGAAGCCACCACGCTACTCTTGGGAAGATTCTCTTCAAGTCTATTAGAGTTGATTGTTTGATAGGCCAACTTAGGCACCATCCCAAAATTATGGTAAGTTGATTATTTGGGCATTTTCATTATTACCAAACTTATCTGAGTTTAGATTTTGTGTTGTATGGGAATATACTAGTGTTTTGTGGAGTAAAACTGGGGTATTGTGTTTTCAGGATTAGGGTGTTTTTGGGACCCTGGAGATATGGGTTGAGGACCCCAGCTGGTATATATCTAGGAGCTCAGGTAATTATAGTTTAGGAAAGCTGAATATGTGGAGTTAGGGAAAATATGAATATAATAATTATTCTGGTAAATTCAGTTGTGTGACTGAGAATTATATGGGTGTTGTTTCAGGGAGTTGAAAATTATGAACGCCGCATGTGTGAATTTATGAGTAGTATTTAGAGTTAGATAGCTAGGTAAGGGTAATACATGTTATGCTAGTATTATTAGACATTTTATCAATATATTATAGTATTTGATTAGAGCATGAAAATTATACAATTTTACATAACATATGTATAGAGTTTTATTGAATTGTGTGGCATGAGAAATATTGGAATATTATAGAATATGTTATACAATTTTACACAAGCATGATTATATAGCCTACGAAATTATGAAACACAGCTTATACAGTTTTATATACAGAGCTATGATTATACATAATTGAAAACAAAGGTGTAGTCCCAAAAGGGGGGTGAATTAGGTTTTAAGATTTGAAAACTTAACCTTTTGTTAATAATGCACAACAATGCAATTCTTTTTATTCAATCCAAAACCACACAAACATTCAATCAAACCAATTAACCAAGCCAATCAATCATAAAACATTCAATCAAGATATACTTTGCAACTTAATGAAAATTCTCAACTTTTTCAACTTGTGTGCAGCCCTGTTTATATAAATTTGAATCAAGCCCTGTATATATGAACTTGTCTTTCAATTTGATATCCAATACAACATCCAATCACTCTTTCCAAATACTTAGACCTTAAATAAACTTTAAGTTTAAAGAGTCTTAGGGTATTGAATCAATCAACGTACTACTTTACAGTTTTCGAAAAAGATTGATCAACTAACGTACTCCCTTTCAGTTTCCGCAATCCCAAAAACAAATTAATCTTAATTTTATTCAATATCTAATCCACATAGTGTATATGATTTAGATATTTAAAACATCCACGCAGTTTTATATGTGCTGAAAATAAAGAGAGTAAGGGAAAGAGAGAGTGAGACCAGGATTTTTACGAGGTTCGGTTTATACCCAACCTATTTCCTCGCCTTTGGCAAACCACCAAAGGATTTACTAGAACCAGTTCCTTTTCCTGGCAGAACAACATCGATTACACACTCCTTCAGTAGGCTAGAGCCCGCCTCTCCAGGTGATATCCCCTCACTCGGTCACGTTCAATTAGACTAGAGCCCGCTTGTAACGTCCCTCAATTCCTTAATATAAAATGTCACATAATAGATCAAATGGTCAACCCGAACCGGTGGGCAGCGGGGACACCTGTCAAACACAGCGAAAAACCTAGCAAAAGTAAACATAAAATCTCAAACATCCAATCATAAATCATAATACTAGAGCTTTCTATAACATTATAAAACTGTACTTCTATACATCCTCATATACATCAAAATATTTATAGGGTCAAACACAAAATAACTCTGACCTTATTACAAAATCTTACCCTTCTCACAGGGTAATCTCACTAGCTCAACGGCGGCCCTGAGCCGTCGGTCTCTCTGGGGCTCCTGAAAAATTAATTAAGTTTGGGGGTGAGACACTTCTCAGTAAGGGAAAATAAACTAAATACAACTGTGTGACAACATGAATATTTAATGCAATTATACGTATACAGTACATTTCATATTTCATAAACGTTCATCATATCATACTGAAAAATCACATGCTTTCGTATTTTCTAGTAAGTCATATCATACATAAAACATCTATTATACTGATAATACTGAAAACAAACCTAGGATGAATAGCTAGCTGGTGTCATGTATTACCCCCATGATGGGTTGTGCAGCCCGAAGGCGGGACCCGACAATGGCTGGCCGACCACTGCCGAATCAAATATGTCTGTAAGTACGATGAGCCCGCCACACCCTGGTCCGGACTGCCAGGTGGATGTCCACACTTTACTGAAAGCCACATTGACTATCCATCTGCTATCCCATCGTGGGTTGGTTAGCACTAATCTGACGTAGATATCTGATCTACACATATAGCTACAGTACCGAGCCCCTAAACTGAACTGAACTAAACTAACATCCTGGTGGTGATAACATATAATACATGATCATATATATAACATCATAACGGCCTCGTGTCGATAACATAAATACGGCCTCGTGCCGATAACATAAATACATGGCCTCGCGCCAATAACATAAATACGGCCTCGTGCCGATAACATAAATGTATAGCCTCGCGCCAATAACATAAATATGGCCTCGTGCCGATAACATAAATATATGGCCTCGCGCCAAAATTATTTTAGGTATATATATTCTGAAAATACATCATTTATCATATAATCGTCAAAACCATCACAACATAATTCATCTTTTCATAATACCTGAAAACATGTTTCGTTCGTAAATTTTTTCAAATCACAATACATTCCACGTAAAACAATATTCATGCCACACATGTGCTGTAAAAAAAAACCATACTTCATATTCTAAAATCGTGAATTCCTTACATCTCATACATACATATACATTTTAATCATCATAGCAGTATTTTCCCAATCGTACATTTCATTCATAATACACAATATAACATATGCTTTTCTGAAAATAAATTTACTCATAATCAATAATAATTTGTATGGAAATTTATTGCTTTGGTTTATTCCTTTACCTAGCTATTGAGAAATTCGTTAGGACCCAAAATTTCACGCCCTTGGCGCCCGAAATTTAACTCCTGCAATTTACATTTTCCCTAGATTAATTAATCTATTTCTCCAAAATAATACTCATCTAGCCTTCCCTAGGCTCCATATACCTCAAATTAATATTTAAACTATTATTTAATATTCCCACTTAATTTTATGAATTTTGCCTGCGGGTCCCAAAATTATATCCGCGGCGCTCACCCAGGCCCTAAATTTTAGAAATCCTACTTCAGTCCTAGATGCTTAATATTTTAGCATTTCTAAATTAATGCTAACTAATTAAAAATAAGCCCCTTTATAACCCCCATGCCCCAAATTTGGGGTTTTGGCCCGACACCCCCACGAGAATTTCGTCCCACTAAATTTGTAGAGAATCATCCCTAGATTCTCATGGTGGTGTCCGTTCGTCAATTGGGCTTATATTTTGCAAAAAATTAAAGAAAAAGGAGAAAATGGCTTACCCTAGGGAATACGCCTACGCCGCTCCTACCACCGATCTGCTCCGGTAGAAATGACGGCAGCGGTGAATGGAGTCCAGTGGTATTTTCGAATTTTCAATCGGGCAAAAATCCATCACGAAATCGAGGAGAGAGGGAGAGAGAACGTGAGGAGAGAGAGAGAGTTCAGAGAGTTGCAGAGAATAATAAAAATAAAGAAAAGAAAAAGTAAAGAAGAAGAAGAAGAAGAAGAAGAAATTTAACTTTTGATTCTCCTTAAGCTTCAAGAGGATAAATATAATAATAATAATAATAATAATAATAATAATAATAATAATAATAATAATAACATTTAATTAATATTAATATTTAATTAATATTAATAATATTATATTTTATTAATAAAATAAAATTTATTTTAATTAATTTTCTTTCTTTCTTTCTTTTTTTATAAATTCGTTTAATTAATTAGTTAATTATTTATTTATTTATTTTTATTTTTTTGAAATCAATCCATTAATCTTTTATATCTCTTTTTGGGGTTTTTACACCGCCTCTCTAAGCAATGTCCCCATGCTTAGCCAACGATCCAAACACCTTGGAACATCAAAGAACTACAAGAAACACAAGATACAAGCTGTGTACAAGTATACTTTCACAAAGAGCATATTAGTACAATTTCAAAACTATATACTTCAATGTAATTCAATATAAAGAAATTAAAGCTCAATTGAATTAAATCACCGAATTTATCTTCCTTGGATGGAAATATTCAGACTTTGAAGGCTCAAATTCGGAGTTAGGATTAGCAGCAATTCAGTAGAGAAAGCAGGATGAGCACAAGAGAGATTGAGAGCTTTGAGAGTTCCTGATTGTTGGAAAATTTCTTGGTTTTTAAAATCATTATAGTTTGTGGCTATTTATAGATGTTTAAAAGATAATTCCTTACCCCCCAAGTTTACTTGGAGTAAACATAAAGTTTTCAAAAAGAGTAGAGCCCAAGAAATCCATATAAAAAATCTTCCTATTGAGTTTTAAAAGTCTATACAAGTGGCAGTCGCTTGCCACGACTTGGCAGTCACCTGCTATAGTCAAAATTATATATCTAGAAGGCTAGCAGTCACCTGCCAAGACACAGGTAGTCGCCTAGCTTGACCACCCAGGTGACTGACAGGGTTCAGGCCGTCGCCAGGGACCCTATTGCCTCCCAAGTTTAATCCCTTTATTTTTGGCAGTCTACTGCCTATATTGGGCGGTCGCCTGGCTCTCAAAAACTCTCTTTTTTATTAATTTGAGAACTTTCTTCCTCTGAGACTTTTTATCATTTTGATTTAAAAACGTATTTTAAGATCTTTCAAAAATATGTTTCTTAGTTTTTTTTTTTTATTTGTAAGAGCTTCAATTCAATTTATATTGAGGTTTACATGAAGTACTTACATAGAGACATCCTTAAAACTCTAAAATTTTGATATTCATGTAAATCCTTGCTTAGAGTCCATCTTTTCTTCAAGCTTTCAATGTACTTTAGGCTTTTAGCAAGTTCACTTTAATATGCACTGATCTCATAATCTTCAAGCTCTATTAAATCATCTTTGAATCCATGCCTTAAGCTTCATATGATCATCCTTCTTTGAAGTACAAGCTTTCATGAATTATTTAACCTTGCATTCATCATTGAGTCTTGAAAAGACATCACTAAACAAAGCATGTTAAGTTCTACTTGTTTGTTAGCATCAAAATAGGATGTTAAGCCTTGTAAGGCCAACAAGAATTATTCAGAAATACAGCTTATATGTGATACAATATTTTATAGAATTATGCTTATACAGTATTTTACAGGATTACGAATATATAGTATATTCTAGAACAAGATTGTACAACATTTTACAGATTTGACTACGTAGTATTTTGTTACCATGATATACAGAATATAGAACCATGATTATACAGAATTTTATAGAATCATGATATACAGAATATGGAATCATAATATACAGAAATACAGATTATACAGAATATAGAGCCATAACATACAGAATATAGAATTACAGTTACAAAATTATAGAATATACAGATATACAGTTGTTACAGTGTCATGGCTATATAGTTTATACAGAATCATGGTTATACAGAAATAAAGGATTATGGTAAAATGACTAGATTTATATAGAAATATTATTATATAGTATTAGACCCCGATGGAATACAATAGTTTACAGAGTATGGTACCGTTGCGTTACAGTATAAACAGTGCAACCATATATGTCAAATAGAGTATAGTACAAGTAATTGTGCCCTTAGGTAAAGTTGTGAGCTCCCTGATGTCCAGAACAGGTGGTGTGGGCCTTTCATGCTATAGGCATCCAGATATGCATACAGTTAGGCTAACACTAGAGGGCCAACTAGTGTTTAGCCCCGCCTTCGGGCCGCACAACCCAATCATGAGGGGGTAAGTCATGACATATAGCTATCTAGGGGGAAAGTTTACAGATATATAGTTATGTGTAGTACACACAGAAAGTAGAAATTACGTATTATAGATAGAAGTACTTTTGGATTGATAACTCAGAAATTTTCATATTCTATATGATATAAGCATGCGTTATTATACAAATGTTTTTCTTGATTTATATCGTATACAGTATCAATTAAATGATATGTTATCAACTAACTCATATGCCACACATTGGCAATAACATGTTTCTCCTTACTGAGAGGTGTGTCACCCCAAAATTATTAAACATTTCAAGTAATCCAGAGAGGCGAGCAGGGCCAGGTCAGAGATAGAGTTGGTGTAAAGTCGGCGTAATTTTTGGGGTGAGTTTTGGGCTGGTCTGGGGAGCCCACAGTGTTTTTGGGACTTTTGGGAAGTGTTATGTATATATGTGTGTATGTGTACAACTAGGTATGTAGTACTCTGGTATTGTACTTTGGTTATGTTGGATATGTATGTACTTTTGCTGCTTAGGTGTTATATGAAATGCACAGGATACCACGGCCCCATTCGGGTCATGATGATGACTATTATGCTCATGTAAGGTATCAGAATTATATATATTTAAAAAAAATGGATGGAAATTTCAGGTTGTTACAGTACCCATACTTTCTTGGGTCCAGATGGTTTAACAAGAGTTGATTCTTTTATTCTCCAAACTTGTTTGATTTTTGCACCCTTTCTTTTTAATGGACATTCAAACTTAATGTGTCATTTCTTCTTACATAGGAAATATATAGTATGTGTTTAAGCATTTGAGGAGGTGCTAGCATAGTCTTTGCAGGCTTTTGCAAAGTACCCCATGTAGAGGTTCTTTTTTCTTGTATTCTCAACTCCATTGAATCCCATGCCTTCTTTATTTAAGGAAATTCTTTGTGCGCCAATCATTTTATTAAGATTTTATTTTTCTCTAGTGAATTTTTAAATTATTTTATTTTGATCCTTAATTTTCTTTTCAAGATCACAAATTTTCAGGTCTTGTGTATTTTTACCCTTTTCTTGATTTTGAGACATTTTACTAATTTTGTTTTCTAGTTCAGAAATATATAGATCTTTCTCATTATCAATGGAAGTTTGGGATCTTAGATCTTCCAATTCGTTCATCACCTTTTCATTCTTGCTTTCTAATCTCTTGATTTTTAAATCCTTTTCTCTTTCAGCAAGTTTTTTACATTTTAATTCTTTCATGACAGCTTCATTCTTATTTTTCAATGAAGTGTATCGTTTAGTTACTTTAACTAGAATTTTATGAACCTTGAATAGTTCACTTTATAATTCTTCATAAGATGACATACTCTCATAATTGGATTCGTCAGATGAGCAAGATTCATTGTATGAGTTATTTAATGATTTGGATGTGGAACTTTGTTTTTCATCATCGTCTCATGCCATAAAGCAAGTATAAGCAACTTCTTGGTCACTTGATTCACTTTCTGAACTACTTGCACTTATATTGTCCCATACAGTGGCCTTCATTGCCTTTTTTTTTTTTATTGGAATCCTTCTTAAGTTGTGGACAATCCGATTTTATGTCCAACTTTCTTACAATTATAACATGTTGGAAGTTTAGCCTTTGTTTTCTTCTTACTAAGGATTTTTGCAAGTTTCTTGGTTATGAAGGTTATATCATTTACATCTATCACTTCTTCATCTTCATAACTAGAGCTTTCACTTGAGGCTTTAAATGCAATGGATTCTTTGTTTTTAGATTTTCCACTTCTTTCATTTATTGCCATCTCATAAGTGAGTAGAGAACCTATTAATTCATCTAGGAAGGTGTTTTTTAAATTTCTTCCTTTAGTTATTGCAATGGCCTTAGGTTCCCAAATTGGTGGAAGTCCTCTAAGGATTTTTCGAATCATTTCATATGTTGAGTAATTTTTCCCTAAAGCATTTAAGGAGTTTATTATGTGAGTAAACCTAGTATACATGATAGTGATAATTTCATCCGAGTTCATCCTGAAGGCCTCATACTCGCTTGTGAGCATGTCGATTCTATTATCTCTAACATCGACTATTCCTTTATAGGTTACCTCTAACTTATCCCAAATTTCTTTGACTTACTTACATGCCATGACCCTATTAAACTTATTTACATCCAAGGCTCAATATAGTGCATTAATGACACTTGAATTAACTTGTAGTATCTTAAAATCATTATCGGTCACGTATTTTTCCTCTTTGGGTACTTCTTTGCCATCAACTAATTTAGTGGGGATGTGGTCACCATTTGTGACAACTTTCTATGCCTTCCAATCACGGGGCAGATGTCGTGATATTTAGCCGACACAAATGTCGTGATATTTAACTAACACGGAATGTCGTGATATTTAGCTAGCGCAAATGCCGTGACTAGATATATTTATAACAAATATTCAGAAATATTATTATTATGACAGATTTTACGCAGAATCATGAAAAATATTATTACAGATATTAATGAAATATACTATACTGTAGAAGAACCCTAATGGACTAAGTATGTTATGAGCACGATACCATAGCTAGCTAGGTAGATCAGATGGTGTAACCCTTGTGTGCAGACCCGAGAAGTTTTGCGAAGAGCAGGATGGGTGGACTAGGTTGGTGTTAGCCGAAAGTGCAACCACACTATTCAGAAAGTGTTGGGTTGGAGCCCGATTAGCCCCGAAGTGTTGCAGAGAGCAAAATACCCACTGTGTGCCGACCCAATAAGTACTACGAAGAGTAGGATGGGCAGACCAGGTTAGGTGGGCAATCGTGCGTAGTTATGTCATGCTTGACTTAGCCTAGTAGGCCAGCCATGGTTAAGTCTAGCCCTCGGGCCACACAACTCGATCATGTAGGGTTAATTCATGACTTAGCCTTCCATCTAGGGTATAATTTTAGTTATATACAGATATAACAAATGATTTATGATTTATTTAGATTTATACAAAACATTTTTACCTGACTTGTTAAATGCAATTAAACTATGTACAAATTTTCCTTACTTATCAGATACAGTTTATCATGAATAGTATATATATATATATATATATATATATATAACACAATAATTCTCATGTTGATATACACTGATATTAGTCTATCTCCCGTACCAAGAGACGTCTCACCTCAGAAATACAAATATTATAAGAAACCTATATAGAAGAGTAGACCGAGCTCTGAGATAGAGGAGGCTGATAGTGCTACCCTGGCTAAAGGGTAAGTAGTTGGGTTGAAACCAGGATGAATTTTTAGGGGTATGAATCTAGGGTATTTATGGTTCTTTTTGGGATGTATATGTGTATTTTGGTTACAGTAAAACTCTGATATTTAATATAAGGTTAAGTATATTATGGTTTCCGCTGCATAGTTGACATGTATGTATAAACAGGTTCATCCTCAGTACCCCTTTGGGTCAGAGTTGACTTTCATTATGTTTTATGGTATCAGAGTTCTATTATTATGTAGATAAAAATATAGCAAGAATTTTTTAGTCGTTACACCGTGCTTAACTTACCTCGGGGCTGGGACTAGACGGTTGATAGCAGTAGTCAGAGCAGGTGAGACACCAGCTATTATGTTTTGATATTTTGGGATCGTAATGTATTGACATGAAGTTTATATGTATATTTGGGGATAGTTAGAACTCTAGTAACATGATTGAGGTGTTTTCTTTCACTGTATGGTTTTATGTTCAGTTATGACAGGACCACCCGATTTTTCCTTATTAGGGCAGGTGGTGGTATTATGGTATCATAGTTTATTTTATTCAAAAATAACACCCTGAGCCCACTCTCGTGTTCGGGGGCATTACAAGTGGTATCAGAGCCTAGGTTGTTAGGTTCTGCAGACTATGTTAGATGATCTTACCAGAGTATAGGTTCAAATGAGGACAAGGATAGTAATGGGTAGAGTAGGACACTGGTAGAAATTTTGAGTTTTGTTTCATAAGCCTGGAGGCAGAAATCCCTTGACGAACTTCTGTGATTTTTTGAATCAATCGATGGGTTCAGAAAACCATGACAATCCATCAACGGTTTTGTTTTCGAGCAAAGGGATAGGAACTTGAAAACTAGAATGAGAATATTAAGTTGGCAGAGTATGTCATAATTTAGGGGAGATGATTTAGGCCGATACTTGAAATTTATTAATAGGGTCCTTTAGTATTATAATTGCACCGGATAGGTTAGGACATTAAAATTCTAAAATCATCTCGGTTATCTCTTCGGTACTGTATTTCACCCATAGACCGATGGACAGTCTAAGAAGACAATTCTGACTCTAGAGGATATGCTACAGGCGTGTGTACTGGATTTTGGGGGTAGTTAGATTCAATATCTACTGTTAGTTGAGTTCGCATACAATAACAGTCACTAGGCTAGCATCGGCATGGCGTCGTATAAGGCATTGTATGGTCGAATGTGCCGATCTCTATTGTACAGGGATGAGGTTGGTGAGCAGTAGATTTTGGGACGAAAACTTGTTCAGCAGACCTCTAAGAAGGTCAAGCTCATCAGGGAAAGGATTAGAGCAGCACAAAGTCGGTAGAAAAGTTATGCGGATACACGCCGGCGAGAGTTGGAGTTTGAGATAGGTGATGTGATATTTTTTAGGATTGTTCCAATGAAAGTGGTGATGAGATTTAGAAAGAGGGGTAAGCTAAGCCCTAGATAAATTGGTCCATTCGAAATTCTTGAGAGAGTTGGTCTGGTGGCGTACAAGATAGCATTACCCCCAGCACTGTCTAAGATCCACGACGTGTTCCACGTGTCCATGCTAAGGAAGTACATTCCAGATCCTTCACACGTTATCAGTTATGAGTCTTTAGAGATCAATGACACTTTGGCATATGATGAGATACCAGTTTAGATCCTAGATCGGAAGGAACAGGGGCTACGCACTAAGAGAATTTCGTTTGTGAAGGTACTTTGGCGTAATCATGCAGTCGAGGAAGCTTCATGGGAATTTGAGACAGAAATATATCAGAAGTATCCACAGATATTCAGAGAGGCTCAACGCTAAATAGGTAAGTATGATAGCAAGTAAGTGTTTGGTTTTGTATATATAGGGTGCTTAGAGTAGGTTTGCTTGGTTATTTGTCATTTAAGGTGTTAGTATATGGATGGTGTTTGGGAGAGTTTGTATGGACATTGTAACCTCCCGAGACATTGTGTGTAACCACGGTATTCCTCCGCCATAAGTGAGGATAATTAATAAACTTGGGATGGGGCCACTATGTGGGTGGTCACCGGCTCTTCCTAGAGTCGGATCAGCAGATCAGTGATAATTCAATGGATGTGATGAAAGTCAGCTAGAAAATTTTAAGGACGAAATTTTTGTAAGGAGGGGAGAATGTAGTAACCCGAACCAAGAAAATAAATAAATAAATAAATAAAAGAAAAGAGAAAGGGAAACAAAAGAGGGAAATTGGTTTGGCATAGGACCAAACCCTCGATGGTTTCAAGAAGTCTTAGAAAAATCGTTGACGGTTACAACTACAGGGAGCAGTTTTAGTGCCAAATCGTCGACGGTTTTGTAAAGCCCTGAAAAACCGTCGACAGTTTTCCTACGGGCTGAGTTACTTAGGGGCTAAGTAACATATTTTTTCATAATTCTCACTCACTCTCTTTAACCTAGGGTTTTGGGAAGCTCTCTCTCTCTCTCTCTCTCTCTCTCTCTCTCTCTCTCTCTCTCTCTCTCTCTCTCTCCTTTAATCCTCCCAAATCACTCACGAGTGCTCCTCGATCCTCCTCCCGGCTTGTAGGTCGCTGATCCTTGGCGGATTTGAGCAGCTAGGTTTTGTGGTTTCAAAGGTTTTAAGTAGTTTCTTTAGGAATAGGTAAGAGGATTAGATTATGTCAGTTATTTTTGGAATATGAACCGATTAAATTGCAATATATGTTTATAGAAACAGTATATATGATTTTTTGAACGAATCAGGTATATAAAAATGGCTGTTTTGAAAAAACTAAAGTGAATGGGTTGAACATATCCTATTTTCAGTAAAGTATATAGTTTGAGTTAAACTAAACCCTGGAGATGCTTATACCCTTGTTTTTAGCAACTTATATGTTTCCCAGATAGTTATGTATATTTATGATTTATCAGATGAAAATTGTGTGGCATGAGAACAGTTTAAAAGGACATAAATGAACAGAATGTTTATACAGTTGTAATACAATATGATATGACGACAATAAGCCAAGATGTGATATAATGACTATATGCCGAGATGAGATATGATGGCTATAAGTCAAGATTTTGATATGACGACTAGATGCCTAGTTTTGATATGCTGATTTTATACCAAGATAGTATATGATAGATATTTGACAGCATTATGAATAGCTTATGTTTTATACAGTTTTATGAAAATGAATTATGATTTCAGTTTTATTATGTAAATTTCCATATATGATTTAAGAAACTTGAAGACATCAGATGTTATGTTATGAGCACAGTACCGTAGCTATGTGTTGGCAGTGAGTGCAATCACACGGGGATGGAAGTGTGATGCGTGATAGTCGATTTGTGGTCGTGGGTATAGTACTACTCCCAATGTAGTTCAGGGGACCCCTCCCGATGTAGTTCGAGGGACCCCTCCCAATGTAGTTCCAAGTGACCCTCCCGATGCAGTTCCGGGTATTCGTGGTCCCCTTCAAATTGACCCTTTTGTAGTCCCCTTCAAATTGACCCTTTTGTGGTCCCCTTCAAATTGGCCCTTTCGCTGTCCCATTGAAACTGACCCTTTTGAGGTCCTATTCAAATTGACCCTTCCATGGTCCCATTCAAAATGACCCCTTCACGGTCCCCTTCAAATTGACCCTTTTGTGGTCCCTTTCAAATTTACCCTTTTGTGGTCATATTCAAATTGACCCTTTCACAATCCCATTCAAATTGACCCTTCTAAGGTCCTATTGAAATTGACCCTTTCACGGTCCCATTCAATTTGACACTTTTGCGGACCTATTCAAATTGACCCTTTTGTGGTCCATTCAAATTGACCCTTTCGTGGGCCCATTCAAATTGACTCTTTTGCAGTCCCCTTCCAATTGACCTTTTCGCGGTCACATTCAAATTGACCCTTTTGCGACCCTTTCAAATTGACCCTTTCACAATCCTAATCAAATTGACCCTTTCGCAGTCCCCTTCAAATTGAACCTTTCGCGGTCCCATTCAAATTGACCCTTTCGCGGTCTCATTCAAATTGACCCTTTTGCGGATCCTTTCAAATTTACAATTTCGTGGTCCCCTTCAAATTGACCCTTTCGCGGTCAAATGAGTCCCTAAAATGCATGATTTTAGGCCCTCATTTACCTTTGTTTATCCTTGTTTTATTATGTAATTACTGAGAGTTATCATTGTTTTGAGCTATGCAAGGTTTTTTCATCTTTTTAGGAAAAACAGGTAAAAACCAAGGAATTAATCATACGAGAAGCTAAAGGAGAATTTGGGGACACGCAAAGCTTAAATCAGATGCTCAGCCAAATTCCTAAAGCTCTAGATGATTAAAAGAAAAGAAGACTTTGCTCGACCAAGGGGTGCGACTAGCAACCCAAGGGGCGACCAAGTCCTCACTAGCAGAATCCAAAGTTCAGACTGAGGAAGAATTGCTACAAGGGTCGACTAAGCCCTCGACCAAGTGACTCTCAAGGGCGAGCACGTCGAGATACTGAGGTAGGACTAAGATCAGAAATACCAAGAGCCTCGACAATGTGCTCAACCAGAGAGGTCATGAGGTGCGACTATGTCGAAACCCTGAGATTCCCTGAAGTTCGAGATCCTGCAAGCCTCAACCATCAACTCGACTAGCAAGACCATATGGTGCAACTAAGTCGACAATGCTGAAGATTCAAATCCTTGCTTCCCAAGAGAATCGACCAGGGCGTGCACAAGGAAGATGTGGGAGCAACTTGGTCAACAACAACGATCTTCTACGCAAGATATGCTGCAAACTTTCTTAAACTATGAAACAAACTTTGTAAACCCTAGGGCCTATAAGTAATCACTACAAACATGAGCTCGGGGGTTCCTTTTTGGCCTCTCTTAGGTTAGTGAGAGACCTGAGATGTCATTGAGAGCCAAGTTAGAGTAGGGGTAGAGTATATTTCAATTCATGTTTTGGTGTGTGTACAAAGTTTTCGACAGCTTGTGACAACCAGCGGCATTTGTGTAATCTCCATGTATATTACATAATCATTCTCTTATTCCTTCTAGCGTTGGTGACAGACGTACTGAATACAAAGGATAAATCTTTTGCTTGCTTTCTCTTTACCACTTTATTTTACATGCTTTCCTTTACTACTTTTGATTTATTGCTTTGATGAATGATGAAAGGCTATAGTAAGGAATAGCACTACTATTGTTTCAGTAAGGATAAGTAGTTTGCTACGAATACGCGAAGGTGTTCGTGATCGTTGAGACAGGGTATACTACAGTTCCCGATCATCCTCCGGATGGTTGGTGCACCGTATCTACCCTGTGCCCTTGAATAACCCTCCCCCGCTTTGGCCTGAGACGGCTCAGGTTAGTACTCTTATGTATTCCTGGTTGAATGTTGTGACGACCTACTTAATTTCCACATTTTAAAAAAAAATAAGATCAACATCACAAATCCCAACTCATTAGATCATAATCCGCCTGGTCCCGTGGGTACCAAGGATAAATCAAAACACAACACGGAAGCCTAAGCAGCAAGAAACATATAATCACGATATTGTAAATACAAAACATCCATCACGTTACTACACATACTAGAGTCACTATATCCACTGTATTTCATTATATATACATCTCAAAAACAAAATTTAGGGACATTTCCCACAAAAAAATCCAACTGTCCCTACTAAAACTTACCCTTCAAAAAGGCCAGACAACAACTTTAGATCAACGGAGCTTTTCCAGCTCTCCTATCTGGGACTCCTGAAAAGTTTATAAAATTTTGGTGTGAGACACCTCTCAGTAAGGGAAATAAACTAATACCAGTTTGTGGCAACATGAGTATTCCATATTCTACATATACCATACATAACATATTCAGTAACCGTTTTGTCCAATTTGGGAAAACATATATATCATCAAAACATGGCAGAACATACTGCATTCTCATAAACATATTTCATCTCATATAATAATAATAACATAAAAACATTTCTGGTAGGTTAGCTGGCTATTGTCATGTATTACCCTCACATGACTGGGTTGTGTGGCCTGAAGGCGGGACCTGACAATGGTTGGCCAACCACTGCCAAGTCAAAAGTATAGTCTGTAAGTCTGATGGGTCTGCCAAACCTGGTCAGTACACCAGGGGTGCTCACACACTTCTTAAAAACCACATCGACCATCCAATCTCACACCACTCCGTACAGCGGCGTTAACACAAATATCATGATTATGAAGACCATGGACACATAGCAACGGTGCCGTGCAAGTGCTAGCCTAGACCAAGCCAACCAGGTTCTGATAATATATAACATATATTGAAACTGTGATACATGAATATTTCATATCATTAATTTTCACATCAATCATATCATTTTGCATATATACGTATATCATGAAAATCATCGGCTCGTATGCCGGCAAATAATAGCATAGCCCGTACGCTGGCAAATCACATCATAGCACGGCCCGTACACCGATAAACATATATGAAAATCTCAACCCACACGCCTGTTTTCCCATTATAAAAATCCGTATCATAATCCCATTCTAGAAAACAGTATTTCATAACATTTTATACTCATGCCACACTAAACAGATTTTCCACATATTAAACATACCATCCTTTTAACTGTATTTTTTCAAATATAAATCATATATAAATATATTCATTTCCCTAAAATCAAAGTCTATAATAATATACATACATTTTTCATAAAATACTAACTTAGTTTATCCCCTTACTTGGCTACTGAGAAAACCCCCAAAATATTCTAGTCTAACACCCGTAGGATCTCCTGACCAATACCCTGAAAATGAAAACTCCCAGTATTAAACTTCAGCATTTTCACGCGTATATCATTTCCTATAACTACCGCAAGACCAAATTTGGCTCAAAAAGCCTTACCTCAACTCAAGGATGATTTCCAACTTGCTCTCACCAACGATCCACTCAGGCAGATTTGGAGAGAACTTCCCCAGGAGCGTCGTGGTGGCTTCAGATTGTCGATCTAGCATAAATTTAGCCCGAAATCGACAAAAAAGAAAGAGAGAGAGAGAGAGAGAGAGAGAGAGAGAGAGAGGAGAGAGTTAGCTTATTTAGAAAGTTAAAAATCCGGATTTTGATATTTATAGAGCAGGGAATTCGTCAATGAGCCACGTCATTCATTAACGAATCCTTTAATAATTTCAACGACGAAATTCGGTCCTCGTCGATGAAATTCAGTCGGCTCAAAACCTCTCTCGGTATTTCCTCATCGACAAATCCCCTGTATTCGTTGACGAATTCTCTTATACCCTCGTCAACAAATCCCTAGTATTCGTCGACGAAGTCGACCTCCTCCTTCTGTTACTGTTTTCCATTTCCCTTCCTCTTTATTATTTAAATTCCATTTTATTCGGGTTGTCGCAATCTCCCCTCCTTATAAAATTTTTTCCTCAAAATTTACTATTCGTATAATTCATCATCCTTTATTAGGCAAAACGATCTACTTATTTTATTACTTACCCTCACTTATGGCAGAGGAATACCGTGGTTACATTCCAAGTCCTAGGAGATTACATATACAAAAGAAAACTTCTCCCAAAACTAAAATGTTACTCTAATTAAACCATTACAGGTACCTGGAAAAGAAATACTACCTAACTACTTACATTTTATCCAATCAAACTTCTTGGAATAAATGTGGATACTTCTGTCTCATCTGTTCCTCAGATTCCCAAGAAGCCTCTTCAATTGCATGATTCCTCCACAAAACTTTTACCTGAGGAATCTTCTTGTTACGTAGTTCTTGTACTTTCCTTTCTAAAATCTGTACTGGTACCTCCTCATACACCAGTGAATTGCTAAGCTCTAATTCATCATAACTGATGATATGAGAAGGATCTAGGACGTATTTCCTCAACATCGCAACATGGAATACGTCGTGGATCCTGGATAACACAAGTGGTAAAACTAGCATGTAGGCTACCGGCCCCACTTTATCTAGAATCTCAAATGGACCGATAAACCTAGGACTAAGTTTACCCTTCTTCCCAAATCGCATAACCCCTTTCAACGAAGCTATCTTCAAAAACACATGATTCCCCACATCAAATTCTAGATTTCTACGGCGATTATCAGCATAACTTTTCTGTCAGCTCTGAGTTGTACTGATCTTGTCTCTGATAAGCCGAACCTTATCACGCGCTTGCTGCACAAGCTCTAGCCCCACTACTCGCCACTTACCCACTTCATCCCAAAATAAAGGAGAACGACATCTCCTACCGTATAAAGCCTCAAACGGTGCCATGCCAATACTAGACTGGTAACTGTTATTATACGTGAACTCTATCAGTGGCATGAACTGAGTCCAACTACCCCCAAATTCTAATACGCACGCACGGAGCATATCCTCTAATGTATGTATCGTCCTCTAAGTTTGCCCATCTGACTGCGGATGGAATGTCGTGCTAAATAATAACTGAGACGCTAGAGCTTCCTGCAAGCTCTTCCAAAAATGTGACGTAAAATGCAGGTCTCGATCTGACATAATCGACAGAGGCACCCCATGAGAACGAACTATCTCCTGAATGTAAATCTCCGCTAAACGGCTGAGGGGATAGCTGATCTTGATAGGTATAAAGTGGGCAGTCTTAGTCAAACGGTCAACAATCACCCAGATGGCATTCTGGCCATGTAATGTCATCGGCAGTCCTGACATGAAGTCCATAGATATATGATCCCACTTCCACTCTGGGATAAATAACGGCTGTAACTGCCCTACCGGCCTCTAGTGCTCAGCCTTTACCTGCTGGCACGTCAAACACTGGGCTACATACTCGGCGATCTCTCTATTCATACCACTCCACCAGTGCGATTCTCGCAGATCTCTATACATCTTTGTACTATCGGGATGAACTGTATACAAAGATCTGTGAGCCTCCTCTAAAATATCTTCCTGATCTCTGTATCGGCAGGAACACATAATCTGGAATGGAACCGCAAAGCTCCGTCATCTACAATACTGAATTCCTCCCCCTCACCATTCTACACTCTATCTATCACCTTTTCTAATTCTGGGTCTTCCTTTTGGGCGGCTTTAATTCTTTCTTGCAGAGTAGGCTATACTACTAGGCTGGAAATACACACTGGATGATCACTCTCTACCAACTCTATGTCGAGTCTCTCCAGATCCATCATGATCGAATGCTGGATCTCCATAGCTGCCAACACTGGTTCCCTGGATTTCCTGCTCAAAGCATTAGCTACCACGTTTGCTTTCCCTCGGTGATAACTAATGGTACAATCAAAATCCTTTAGCAGCTCCAACCACCTTCTCTGCCTCATATTCAGTTCCTTCTGCATGAAGAAATACTTTAAACTCTTGTCGTCAGAGAAAATCTCACACTGCACGCCGTACAGGTAGTGCCTCCAAATTTTCAATGCGTGTACCACTGCACCCAATTCAAGATCATGTGTAAGGTAGTTCTTTTTATATTCTTTCAACTGCCTAGACGCATACGCCACTACCCTGCCATGCTGCATCAATACACAGCCAAGTCCCTTTAGGGACGCATCACTGTAGATAGTATAACCCTCACCCCCAGCCGAGATGATCAGTACTGGAGCTGTGACTAGCATTTGCTTCAAATCCTGAAAACTCTACTCACAGCTGTCGTCCCATTCAAATCTGGCATTCTTCCTCGTTAGTCGTGTCAAAGGTCCTGACAAAGTTGAGAATCCCTCAACGTAATGGCGATAATAGCCAGCTAGCCCTAAGAAACTCCTGATCTCTTGGACATATCTTGGTCTAGCCCAATTCACTACTGCCTCAATCTTGCTAGGATCCACAGAAATGCCATCTCCCGATACAACATGCCCCAAGAACACGACCTTCTCAATCTAGAATTCACATTTACTGAACTTGGTGTACAACTTCTTTTCCCGAAGTGTCTGCAAAACCTGCCTCAGGTGGGTCTCATGCTCCTCATAGCTCCTAGAATAGACCAGTACATTATCAATAAAAACAACAAAAAATTGGTCTAGGTATTGGGGGAAGACTCTGTTCATCAAGTCCACCACAGGAACATTCGTCAAACCAAACGGTATAACAAGAAACTTGTAATGCCCGTACCTGGTCCTGAAGGTCGTCTTCGAGACGTCTTCTGCTTTCACTTTCACTTGATGATAGCCGGATCTGAGGTCAATCTTCAAATACACCCATGTACCCTGGAGCTGGTAAAAAAAATCGTCGATACGGGGTAGAGGATACTTGTTCTTGATTGTCACTTTATTAATCTCCCTATAGTATATACATATCCTCATGGTCCTGTCTTTCTTCTTCACAAATAAAACTGAAGCTCCCCACGGAGATACACTGGGTCGTATGAAGCCTTTATCAAGTAGATCTTCTAACTGATTCTTCAATTCTTCCAACACTGCGGGCGCCATCCGGTATGGTACTTTAGAAATCGGTGTTGTACCTGGAAGTAGATCAATAGGGGAATCTACCTCACGATCGGGTGGCAAGCCTAGTAACTCATCTGGGAAAACATCTGTAAACTCCCTTACTACAAGCGTGCTAGCAAGTTTCAATTCATTTTCTGACATCTCCTTTACAACAGCCACAAACCCCTGACAACCACTCAGCAATAGTCTTCTGGCCTGAATAGCTGAAACTAGTTAGGCGGGGATTGCACTCGCGACCCTATGAACTTGAATTCTGTTTTTCCTGGAGATCTAAATATCACTTCTTGTGCTCGGCAATCTATGCTGGCAAAATTACTTGCTAGCCAATCCATGCTAAAAATAATGTCAAACCCATGCATGTCCAGCACTATCAAATCAGCAGATAAAGTCTTTCCTTGAATATCAACTGGACAATCTCGGAGCACCCTACTACACCTCTCTACTGACCCAGTCGGTATAGATACCAACAATTCAACATCTAATGATTGTGTTTCAACCCCACATAATTTAACACACCCTGAAGACACGAACAAGTGCGTTGCTCATGACTCAAATAATGCAATAAATTTAAAAGAATGCATAATAACCATACCTGCCACCACGCCACCTGCCATCTCAGCCTCACCCGGCGTCAGAGTAAACACCCTGGCTGGAGCCGTATTCCTCTGCTGGCCCCCACGTGGCACCCGATAACCTCCCCAGTATGGTCTGGGAGCTGGAACTACATTTGGTGGGCTAGGGCAAGTCTCGCACCATATGCCCCGATCTACCGTAGTGATAGCACACTACACCACTAGCTCGACACTCTCCCTAGTGCCTTCTACCACAAGTCTGACAAACTAGAGGACCCTACCCTGCCTGCACCTCGTATCCTCCCGTATCTTGCCTCCGCCCTCTACCATAGTTTCCTCTCCTCCACTGACCTGGTCTATAACCCTGCTTGTAGCCAGTAAATGCAGCTCTCTTCCTTTATCCTTGCTCCTCTGCTTCAAGATGCTCACCAATCTTTGCCAAGGCTGCCCTGTCAACTAACTCAGCAAAGTCCTAGATCCACAGCACCACCACCTGCTTGAATATACTCCACCTCAAGCCTCTCTCAAACTGCCTAGCTTTGTTCACTTCGTCAGGAACAATGTATGGTGTCGTTGCCAAGGACTAGGGTACGAGCCTACCAAATTTTGGTGCCGTTGCCAGGGGCTAGGGTACGGTTGTTAGCCAATTTCTCTCTTAGGATATTGTTGCTTTGTCTTTATATATTTTGGTTTGGTTTCTTTTTTCTTAGTTACATATTGAATTTTGAATCTTTGTGCTTAAAAGTGGGTATGTTTGGTCTGCGTCAGAGATAATTCCCATAGATCCCAAGATTGAAAAATCTCATAGGTCGCTTAGGAAACCTATCTCTAATCAAGAGAAAGCTGATTCGTCTGAACTGAAAGCCATGACCTAAAATTACCCACCGGTTCCCACTAAACAAATTTCAGAACCCCGAGCTCCTTGCCTACCTGTGGTAGGAGAGCAACCCCTTTCGGCCTCTTAGGGACTACTTTGTGCCTAATGCATACACCTTGCCATCTTGCACTTGGTTCTCGAATGTTCATGCGGCAAAATTCGAGATTAAGACTTCGATCATCTCGATGCTGCCCACCTTTAAGGGGAACTCCACTAAAAATCCTTATTAGCATCTAGATGAATTCTTGGATATCTGCTCCACCATTCGAATACCTAATTTTAGTGATGATGCCCTTTGCCTTAGGCTCTTTCCATTCTCTTTGAAGGATAAGGCCAAATATTGGCTGACATCCTTATAGCCAAACTCGATGACTAGCTGGGCCACCATGCAGCATGAATTCTTGAAAAAGTACTTCAAAATTAGGAAAACTAACCAACTGTGAGGGGCAATCACAAGCTTCACATAGATCGATGAGGAAATTTTCTTTAAGACCTAGGAGCCTTTCAAGGACCTACTTCGTAAATGTCCACATCATCAGGTCCCCAAGTGGCAGTTAGTATAAACCTTTTATGAAGGGTTAGCCAAGAGAGATAGGTACATGGTTGATGCCTCGTGTAGAGGTACTTTCCTCACAAAGCAAGAGAATGAGGCATGGGTTCTCTTCGAGAACCTAGCTGAGAATTCTCAATAGCATATGGCTACTGCTTGTAGACCCCCTAACCCATCCACTCCTAAACCTAAGGGAGTTTACGAGTTGGCTGCAAACCATGACCTAGGCCTTACCCTGCACTCCATATCTAAAAAGTTAGATAAATGCTTGTCCTTAGGTTCGTAATCACATACAATGGCGTGTGCAAAGGTTTGTGCGATCTGCTCTGATCCTTCCCATATATGTTATAATTGCCCACACGTGCCTTCCTAGCCCGAGCTTGTGTAAGAGGAAGTGAAAGCCGCCCACAATTGGTATGACAAACTGTCCAATGATCCCTATTCTAATACCTACAACCCTAGGTGGAAAAAACATCCCAACTTCTCCTAAAGGCCACAAGCTCCAGGTTTCCAATGCCAAAGACCTCCACAAGCCCCTAATGCTCCATTTCCTCGTCCATACCAAAATTTTCAAAATCATCCTAATTCAGCCCCTAGATCTTCAACCTTTGAGTAGCCATCTCCCTCTCAGCCTAAGTATGACACATTTCAGGAGACGGTGTTGAAAGCCATTAAAAGCATTGAGGTTGATCATCAAGTAGATCCAAAACTCCCTCACTCCCACTCCCAGTCCATCGCAAAGTTTGACTACTTCTTTGAGTCAGAGAGATGAAAGAAAATTTCCAAGCTAGCCTTTAGTGAAATCAAAGGGACAATATGGGATGGAATGTGAACCGGACGCTGGTCCCTTATCATACCCTGAGCAAGTCCAGGCGGTGACCACTCTCCAAAGTGGTAGGATGATAGATAATGAAACCGAGGAGGAATTGAGCAAGGGAGAGAATGAGGAAGAAAATAGGGTAGTACCCAATGTTGATTCTCACACCTTATCTTCCTCTAGTTTAGAACATAAGCCCCTTAACCCCACACCTGCCACTAGAAGGACCAAACCTCACTTGACCCCTCATAGGGCCTTTCATGTACCTCCAGTTGCACCTCCTACAGCTCCTCGTACACCTTCCATATTTAGGAATGAGGCCTTAACAGAGTCCATATGGGACATGTTTAAGCAAGTAAGGGTTGACAAGCCTCTCCTAGACGGCACAAAGCAATCGCCTATGTTCAAAGAGTTCCTTAAGGACTTATCAACGCAAGAGCAAGAGTCAAGGGTGCACATGGACGAATTGGTTAATCAGGCCGAGCATATGAGCTTTATGATATTAGGGCACCTCGTCCCTAAGCTAAAAAGCCCTGGTTCACCCACTATTTTATGTATAATTTGCAATCATGCCTTTGATGGGTCTCTCTTGGATTTAGGGGCAAGCGTGAACATCCTACCGTACTCGGCCTACAAAAAACTCAACCTCAAGAAGCTGCAGCCCACTCCGGTCACATTATGTCTTGCTGATCAATCTCTACAGAAACCTTGGGGTGTGATAGAGGATGCAATAGTCAAGGTGGAAGAGTTCCATTACCCGGTAGATTACATTATCTTAGATATGAAACCTTCCACGAATCCAATCCCTATCCTTTTGGGATGACCATTCTTAGCCACGACTAACGCTTGCATTCAATGCAAGGCGGGGATTATGGATATCTTCTTGGGCCATAGGATGAATATATTTAATACTTCCCAACATCCATTTAAAATCGTCAAAGCTATGGACGAGGACTTGCTTAATAAAATTGTTGGGAAAGTGGCTTCCTCAATTTTTTGGAGGGATCATTGGGATAGTGCACTTTAGCCTGAGCATCCCTCCACCACTATAGTAGGAGACCTTTACGAGCAACCTGCTGCAAGTCATGATTTAGTATCCTATATAGAGAAAAAATTTGGGGTATGCAACACCAAGTGTGATGAGGAAAAAGGGGAAGCCAATTTTAACTTCGAACTAGGATGAGTTCGAGATAAGCTTAAATGCATCTGGAAGAAGACGGTAAACTTAGCGCTTCTAGAGGCAACCCAAGGCATCGGACTGAAGAAGGTAAACTTAGCACTTCTAGGAGGCAACCTGAAGGATTTGGCTAAAGATAATAAACTTAACGCTTCCGAGAGGCAACCTGAGAATTTTTATTTTCTCTTTGTGTCGTTAGATTGTACATTATAGGGTAAGTAGGGTTTTTTTAAAATAAACTTTAGAAAAATTGAGGGTGCGGTTAGAAGGGCGGCTTGCATGCACATGGGCGATTTGGTCCAGTCTTTGCACTGTGTTGAGATTTGAAAATACTGAGAAGTTCGACCATAGTCACGATTAGCATTTGGTTGGCATGCGACTTAGTCGAAAGGGTTGTTTTACTAAGTATAGTCATGGATGTGACCAAGCACACCCAACACAAGGACCGGTGTGACCTGGTCAAGCTGACCGAAACTCATTTAAAATCTGGCTTCACACTTGACTCTTAAACTCCCGCCATCATTGGCTCTCGATCAAATCTCATCGCTCTCCTCCTAATCCTAGTCACCGTAGCTTGAGCCCTTGAACCATCAATCTTTCTCCAGCCACCGGACTTTACCTCGCCGTCCTCCCAATCTAGGGTTTTATCTTCCTGCACATCTATACCACTACATCTTCCATATGCTCTTATTAAATGAAGCTCTGCTCTAGGATGAAGATTAAAGTGGAGCAAGGCCAGCCCTCACTGACCCCTATAAGTAGGTATCGACATAAAAAAAAAAGAGTCGCCTACTTAGAAGCACGATGGTAGTAAAGAGCATGAACCCACAGCATGAAGGATGCCACCTCCATAGGGAACTCTAGCTTGTGCTTAGGCACCACCCTTAGCTCTTGTCCCTATCGCCACCCTGGCTCCGGTGATTTGGGATGCCATAGTGGAACTCCTACGAACAATAGTTAGGGCAGTGGCTGCTTCCTCTGACATTGGGTGTTGCTCGACTCACTCAGTCATCCTTTCTAATTCCGAGTCAGACTTCGCTTAGGAGTTGTCTTTAGAACCATGTTGTGAAATCAATATGTTTGCTGTTTTTCTTGGATTTTCTTTTTTTGATAATGTTTACAATGATTTTGTGGTAGTCCACTGCCATTATAACTTTGTCTACATATTGTACTGCCTTTTTTTCAGTAATGAAATGACATTGTGTTTTTGGGTCTACTGGTCTTTTGTGCTTCAGTGTATTTTTGCATGCATGTGGTGTTTGGATTATATGTATTTATTGTAGGTACACCATTTGAAGTTCATGGCACTATGCCTTGTTTCTTGCCCTTTTATCCTAGGACTTTTCTTTTCCACACTTTAGTGAGGACACTGAAGTTCTAAGTTGGGGGTAAGGGGTAGGTGTACACTACATGGCATCTTTTAGTACAAAATGATAGAAATTTAAATTTTTTAGTGAACAATTGGAATATGCCATGATTAACACTAATTTAAACCCTTTACATACTTGCATATAACCTAGAAGTTACAAGTTTAGGCCCATCACTAACATGACCTTGATATGCTCCCTGACAATGTAGTGGGTCATCTATGTTTCATTTCCCTTTATATGGCTAATCTAGGGACTATAACTCTATGTAGGTTGACTAGTGGTTTGTTTGTGTTAATCTAGCTATATAAACTCATGTATTTACCTTGTATCTCTTGAGGCTAAAAATACATGTTCACGTGACTCGTAGCACTTAGGGGTCCTTGAGAGCATTGAGAGAGCACCCGTGGTGACTATGACACCTTGTGAGGTACTTTTAAGCCATTTTTCATTCTTTTGAGTTTTGATGTCAACTCGGAGTTTTTGAAACTCAACTTTCCCTTTTTCATACTAGTTTTATTCTTGCATTTGCTAGCCTAGAGGTTACATGAAGTGAGGAGATAGAAACTTAGGTCTTGTACCCTACTCAAGATGTGAAGGCTGAGCCATCCCTAGAGATAAAATTATTTCATGGACTCCTGTTCGAGCTTAATTTCCATTGGTGGTATAAAGATCAAAAAAGAAGTGAACGATTGTCCTAGCCAATTATGGAAAGAAAGAAACTGAAGAATAAGCAGAAGAAAAAGAAATACTCCAGATTAATACCTACTCCACACAACTACAATAAAAGTCAAGCTAGAGACACAACCCGTTAGATATGGCTAGTAGGTGAGAAGATGCTAGGATGAAGGACCTAACACGTCACAAATAGGCTGGACCCTTTTTAATACTAGTCCACTCCATACATTTAGCGTTTGTTCCCTACAATATGTGGGATGTTTTATCATGACACTCCTCCTCACTTATGATAAGTGATCCCATATTTTGAGTGTTTTTGAGAATTTACCAGTGAGGCTGAGTCAAGATGACTGTTCTATAGGTGTCCTTGGATGTCCTAATGTGACGAGTCATGCACTTTACACATGCCTTGTAATTTCACCTATTTATACTTGAATTTATATGGCTACATTAACTATGAATTGTAATTGCTGGTTGGATTTATGTGATGATATTGTTCCCCATGACTATATAATGATGAGACTTCCATGAGTCACTTGCTTCGAAGTTGACTGCATAGCAGAGTTGTGAAGAAATGAGTTCACATGTAATTAGGTGATATTTTTGTATGTGAAATGGTATATCTATGTTGCATGTGTATATTCATTTTATGTTCATTGAACTGGTGTTTATGGGTATAACTCTAGAAACCCTTACGAGACTAGAACTCGTCCATTAGGATCAACCTAAGGGTTTAAAGCCTTGTTGTATATGATAAAAGAAATTAGGATAGCTTCTCAAGAGGGGGGGTGAATTGGATTTTTAAAAAAATTTCGATTTTAATACTTTGTTTTTCAACAATCACAACAAGTAAATACAAAATCAATTCAACCACAACCAATCAACAAGATAATCAAAATCTTGATCTTTGTATCAATAGCCCTATAATAAATTGTAAAGCACGTTGAATTTATGTAAGCCCTGTGTTTATTCCAAACTCACAATTCTTCTTAGTGTTTAGTTTTTAAACAAACTTTTAGATTAATAAGTTTAGGATGATCAACCAACGTAGTCAATTTTGGTTTTTGCAATCAATGCTGATCAAGCCAAAACAAATTATCCTCCGGTCTATTTAACAACCATACACTCAGAATTAACAATTTAAAGCATACACGTAGGTTGAAAGTATTGCTGAAAAATAAAGAGTAACGAAGAAAAGAGAGACACAAGGTTTTACGAGGTTCGGTTTATACCCAACCTACATCCTCGCCTTTGGCAAACCACCAAAGGATTCACTAGTTTAGTTCCATTGACGAGTGGAACAATACCGATTACAATCACTCCTTCCGTTAGGCTAGAGCCTGCCTCTCCAAATGATATTCCCTCGTTTGGTCCAATGATTCTACAACCTTGAATCGTCTATAAACAAGAATCAAGATATAGAAAAGTTTGTGTACAAGAAAATACTCTCACAGCAGAGTAGGTTAGTACAATATTCAGCACAAGTATACTTCAAAGTAAATCAAATATAAAAGGATTGAAGCTCAATACTGAATTTAGATCATCAAATATCTTCCAAGTATTGAAAGATTCAGACTTTGAAGGCTTTACTTCGGAGTTTGAACCAGAAGTAACTCAAATTTGAGAGAATTTGATTACTGAAAATTTAAGAGCTTTTTAGAGAACTTTGATTACTGAAAATTTCTTGGTGTATAAAATATTTGAAGTTTGGGGCTATTTATAGAAGTTTAAAAAGTAATTGCATGTCCTCCAAGTTTCCTTGATGTAATCCCCAAGTTTTTCAAAATAGTAGTGCCCAAAAAATTCATTTAAAAAATCTTCCCATTGGTAATTTTTAAACCATTGTTCGAGTGGCAATTGCCTGCCACGACTTGGCAGTCGCCTGTCATAGAAGAAACTTAAAACACAGAACATTGGCAGTCACCTGCCAGAACCCAGGCAGTCACCTGGCATGACCACCCAAGCGCCTGGCTATGTTCAGGCAGTTGCCTGGCACCCTACTGCCTCTTTGAAAATTCTTCATTTAATATGGGTAGTCGTCTGGCCCTTCTGTTTTACAAAAAAAAAATTTCTTTTTAAAACCCTTCTTTTCTTTGATTTGAAAAACATACTTTAGGGTTTTTCTAAAAATATATTTCTAAGTTTCTTTTGATTTTATGAGAGCTTCAATTCAATTTATACTTGAAATTAACTTGAAGTACTTACATTCAAACATCTTTAAAACTTTATTCTTTTGATCTTCAAGTAAGTCCTTGTTCTTCTATCATCTTTGAGTTTCTGATCTTTTTTTTGAGCTTTCATCAAGTTATCTTTAATCCTCATGCTCTTCAAGATCTTTTATGATCCATAAACTTTATCATCCTTTTAAGCTTTGTCACTACCTTTAAGCTTTGCCTTTTTCCTGAAAAACTTTCACTTAAATCATATTAAACACATCATTATTTGTTATCATAAAAATAAGAATTGTAAGCCTTGTTAGGCCAACAATGTCCCCCTTTTTGATGATGACAAATCGAGAGCAAAAATAATAAGAGATAATACTCATGTCTCCCCCTTTCAACAAGCATGATATATTTATAGTCATATAAGTAATGAATTCATGTTACTTGAAAAATGATCATACCCATATATATCCATCCATACAAGATCCATACAAGACAATCCATACATATTCATAGCCATACATATTCATAGTTTTACAATCCATAGCATATTAGCATTTTTTATTTTTGCACTTCCTTCTCTCAAACATCTCCCCCTTTGGACATCAATCAAAAAGGAGAAGAGAGTAATACAAAAAAAAACATAGTGAAGTGCTGCAATACATAGTACTTTTAGATCTTACAAACATAAAGAACATACTTTCCGGTAAAGTACTAATGCATAGACAAAAGTTTTAAATAGCTCATAGATGAAACACATCGATCGGAGGCTTCCATAGATCCACTTTCTTCTTCTTCTTCTTCTTCTTCTTCTTCTTCTTCTTCTTGTTCACCATATTTTTCAGCAAATTCATCATCACTTGAGGGAGCCGAGCTGATATCCATCTAAGATTTGCCTTTAGAAGAGCTAGCCAAATGTTGCTCAATCTTGTCAACATGCTAAACAAGGCTTGAACAATGAGTTTCCATAGTAAAAACCTTCTCCCTTAGTGTACCAAGTCCAGATTGCATTCCATCACTAAAGGTCATATAGTGATTAAAAAATGGAACAAACCAAGAAGGAGTTTCTGGGTTAAGCTGTACTAAAGAGACTGGCATGGAAGGCTGAGGAGGTAGTGCAGATGAGATGTGATGATGTCCCTTATGAAACCACCCTTGAGGAGAGTTCTTATATCCCATACGCTTAAGAATAGTATCAGAAAAGATATCGTAATGGGTTTTTCTAGTGAAGTTAAATGATGATGTGAGAACATTGAAATGAGCAAATACCATATTTAACATCCCAGCATATGGTAGAATGACACGAGGGGCATCAACTTTCATAATAATCCATTTGATAAGTAAACTTGGAAGATCCAACCTTTTTCCTTTAAGAATACACCACATAACAAAACAATCTAAGGATGAAATATGATCATGAGAACCGAAACATGGTAGGATATTATATGTAATAAGTTTGTGTAGGATTAGAGCTTGTAGATTGAGCTGTTTGTAAAGAGGTAGATGCCCAAAGGAGATAGGTGTATCAGTTATGACTAGGGGTAAAAATTCCTCTAGAGTAAATCCTTGGGACATTATCCATTGTTTCTCAACAATGTGGACCTCAAAATCTCATGGTTTGACTCGAAGAATTTTTCCAAAAGATATGGGAGTAAGATGAATATTTTGCCCTAGAAGATTTTTTTTTATCCCATTTTCAAACCTTTTCATATTTGCATAGAAAATCCGAACCACGTTTGGATAGTATCCTTTTGCTTGATATGTAATAAACCGATCCCACCCAATTTCCTTGAAAAGTTCCATAATTTCAGGAAAATCTAAATTGAAGAATGTAACATCAAGAACTTTACCTAGAATGGGTTTGGCTAAAGCGATTTGATTCCTATAGAGTTGCTTAGCATGTGGAGTTACTAACCATTTCTCTACTTCATCATTGTTGATCCTTGTCGAAGAGGAAGAACCCTTGTTAGCGGTCGATTTTATCCATGGCATGTTTGTATTGAAGAGGAAGGTCAATAAACCCTAGGTTGTATTCGCGATTTGATGTGGAGGACAGGTTTGATGCTCGGTTTCAGGCTGATTTGGAAGAGGAGTCTATGTGGAAAAGAGTAGGAAAGAAGATTTTCAGAGAGAGAGAAGAAAGAGCAAGCACCTGAAGGAAGTTAAAAAGACATAAAACAGGGTTTTAAACCCTACCCGCCATGAGGCAGTCGCCTGCTAGGATGAGGCAAGCGCCTGTCAATAAAAAAACTTGAAAGTCAATAGCTTGGCAGTCGCCTGACACCTTGGTGGCAGTTGCCTGCCAAGCAAAAAAAATTTTAGTTTACTTCTCAAATATGCATCATTCCCAATTCTCTTCTGATGAATATGAATTGCTCTTCAGAGAGTGGTTTTGTGAATATATCTGCTAATTGGTTATTTGTATTTAAAAATTCTAGCATCATGTCTTCGTTTTGCACATGATCTCTCAAGAAGTGATGTCATGTCTTACCCCCCATATGATAGGGTTGTGCGGCCTGTAGGCGAAACCTAGCAATGGCTGGTTGACCACCCTAAGTCAAACATATGTCTGTAAGTACAATGGGCTTGCCCCACCTAGTCCGGACTGTCAGGGGGACACCTGCACTACATTGAAACCACATCGTTTGCCATCTCCCACACTCTATCTGAGATGTGTGGTAGCACTAACATAAACTTATGCTTGAACTTGATCTTATCATATAGCTATAGTAATGTGCTATGAAATCTAGACTAAGCCATCCGAGTTCTGATAACATATAGTACACTTCATATTACTAACACATAACCGTTTCATATTTTAAAGTAATATCTGACATGATAATATTTTCCTGATTTTTGACATAACATACATCATTATGGCATCTGCGCCGACTTGTAAATCATAACATATAAATCACAACATCTGCATCGCCCATATCATAACATATAAATCATGGCATCTGCGTTGGCCATATCATAACATACTGAACATAAAATTTCTACACTGTTTAACATAATATTTTTAACCATAGTTCATATACTATTTTGATGGTTTTTGTGAAAATTGTCGTAACATGCTTATTCTGAAAAAATCATTTTATTCTGATATAACATAATTTTCATGGAAATCAATACTCATGCCACACAAATGTGAGTAATATCCTAAACATAAAATATGATCTGAATTCATATTTTCTAATAAAATGTATTCAATATATTTTCTTGTTCAACAGCAGTATTCTCAAACACTATACTATAACATACATAATTTTCTGGAAAAAAAATGTTGTATATAAATAAATAATTTCATGAAAAATGCTGACTTAATTTATCCCTTTACCTGGCTTACTAAGAAGCACACAAATCTAACTTACCCTACTCCTGTGTGTTCCCAGCTCAACACCCTGAAATTTACATTTCCCCAACAAATCAACAATCACCAGTAAAATACCTTTCCAACACATTCCCCTCCGTCCAGAAATACCCAATAGCTTATAAAACTTAAAATAACCAACTTACCCAGATTTTGGGATGGAGCCCGAATGCCCCAAATCAAAATTCTGATCTGGCACTATTGTAGAGAATCTTTGCAGGAGTAACGTGGCGGCTTCCGATCGTCAAACCAGCGAGAATCAAAGCCGAAATTCTAAAGAGAATTCAAAGAGACGAATTTTAAAGAGAGAAAGAGGGTTTGCATGCAATTTCTCGCCGAAACCCCGATTTTGGCCTATATATAGAGTGTTGTCTACATGGCCTCGTCGACGAGCCATGTCACCTCGTCGATGAGTCTAAGATGGGAGTTCGTCGATGAGGACTATAGGTTTGTCGACGAGCCCACATGTCCTTAATCCTACTCTCGGTTTCTCTTCATCGACGAGACATGTGTCCTCGTCGACATTCCCAAGAAGGCCACTTGTCGACGAATATTTTGTGCTCATCGAAGAGACCCTATTGAGCCCCTTTGGAAATATCCATTTTCTCTCTTTTCCTTTATTATTTAATTGCTACAATTCTCCGGGTCTCTCCAAACAATGTCTTATGGATTGTAGTATCTCCTTTTATGTGTTGTATATTATTTACATGTTAGACACTCTTTTAACTTATTTGTTACATAGTTTCTATTTGTGAGGTTTTCTCACACTCAAGTGAGATGAATTTTTTTTCTTATTATTTTATGTGTGGACCTTATTTAATTTGAATTTAACTCAAATTTTGTTTTGTTAAATAAATTTAAAAATCTTCTTAAATATTTCAAATCTTGAAATCATTAGATACAATTTAAATTGACTTATAATTGATAGGAAAGTATTTTCTAAATCTATTGATTGGCTAAAAATTCTAGGATATTTTTATTACAAATTTAAATTGAGATGTTTTCTTAAAAAGAGACTTGAGACTTAAGGTTGGCTTATGAGAATTAAGATAGATTGAATATTCTCTTAACATGATATGAATCTCTAAATCTTATTGAATTCTAAAATTACTATTGAGAAAATTTGAATTAGCCTAATACTCTTTCTGTACACAAGCTCACTCACTTTGTGCTTCATCTCTCTCTAATTAGTTGACTTGCTAAATTGGAAACCTTGTTTCAAATTATTGTATGTAAAGTTTGATTTATCTTGAATTATTAAATGGCCGACAATCTTTGTTAGCCTTACACGGCTTAAAATATTGTTTTGATGATAACAAACAAGAGGATCTTAACATATTTTGTTAAATGATGATATTTCAGGATTCAAGTATGTGAACACAAAGTCAAATGCTCATAACGATGATTCAAAGCTTATATTTCAAAGAAAGATGATCAAATGAAGCTTAAAGAGTTAAAGGCATGGATTCCAAGATGATATTTTAAAACTTGAAGATCATGGGAGAATGGACGTTAAAGAGGACTTGCTAAAAGCTTAAGGTATTTTAAAGCTTGAAGACAACATGGAGCTTAAAGAAAGAAAAGCATGAAGACTTAAGAGTTTAGAATGTCAAAACGTCATAAGAAGTCTTTATGTAAGTACTTCGCATTTAAATATCTCTTGAAATATTTTTGAATCTTCTCTAGGGTTAAATATGGACTTAGAGACCTTATTTCAAAACCCCGAAAAATGTTTTATAAATACTTAAAGTAAGAGAGCAAAGAAACTTTTGAAAACTAAAGTGGAAAACTGGATTTTAGTCTACCCATTCGTCCGAGGTGTACCCTGAGAAGACTGAAGAAGCACCTTCAGAAGCCTGAAGTTTTACTTCAAACGTCTAAAGCATTTCCTCAGAAGAATGAAGTTTTAGTTTAGTCGTCTGAAGATTTATCTATAGAAACAAAGAATAGGCAGAATACCCTCAGAAGACTGGACCTTCAATTTAGTCATCTGAGCTGAGACTTCGGAAGACTGAACCTGAAGTTTAGTCATCTGACTTTGTGTCTAGACTTAATTTTTCAAAGCATTAAGGAACATCATAAGACTGAACCCGAAAGTTTAGTCGTCAGAACACTGTTAATGGAAAAAAAAATTTAAATGTTTTAAATTTCAAATAAAGGTTTCTTGAGCCCCAAAATTAATGAAAACTTGGAAGATACTCCAAGTAAACTTGGGCATCACGAAAAAACTTTTAGAAGCCTATAAATACATGGTTTTGAAAATCAAAAATACCAAGAACAAAAGAATTGAAAAACTATTTTTGCTAAAAGCTACCTCGCTGCTCTCTCTTGCTCACTCATTGCAAAATCTGAATTGCTAAATTTCTGAGTTGCTGATCCATCCTACTTTCAGTTCCTACTGTTGATATTCATCTAGAGAAGGAATTGGTGAATTATAACTTGAACTTCAATTGTATTTCATATTGATATTTGAATATTAAAGTGCATAGTGTTTGAATTTGTACTAATTTGCTCTTTTAGAGAGTGTTTTTGTACGCAGAATTATCTTGTATTTTTGCAATGTTCTTGGACGATTCCAGGTTGTCGGATCATTAACCAAGCATGGGGTATCGCTTGGAGAGGTGATTACTCTATCCTATTGAAGGAGTGCCCAAGCGTGGGGTATCGCTTGGAGAGGCGTTGCTCTAGCCCAGTGAAGGAGTATTTGAGCGTGGAGTATCACTTGTAATAGTTTTGTTCTACCCAGAAAGGAATAGGTATAGTGGAATCCTTAGGCGGTTTGCCTAAGGTGAGGACGTAGGCTGGGGATAAGCCGAACCTCATAAAAACCTTGGTCTCGTTCTTTTTCCCTTACTCTCTTTATTTTTCAGCATACCTATAGACTTCATGGATGATTTAATTTCTTGATCATAAATACTACGTAGTTTGGAAATTAAATAAACTAAAGTTTAATTTATTTTTAGGATTGCGGAAACCGAAAGGGAGTACGTTGGTTAATCAATAATTTGCCGAAACCATAAGGGAGTACGTTGATTAGTTAACACCCAAAGACTTTTTAACTAAAAGTTTATTTAAAGTCTAAGCTTTTGGAAAGAGTGTTGAAGTTTTAAATTGTGCATAATATTGAGAAAGTAATTTTATTATCTACAATGCTTGAATCAAATCCATTAATAGAAGGATTGAATCAAATTCATATACACATGGCTACAAACAAACAAATACTTTGAATTCTTGTAAAAGATGAGAATTGCCATAGAGTTGCATATTATATTTTGAGTTGGTATCTTTGGTTGTTTACTTTAAAGTTGTTGGTGGATTGTTTGAGCTTCGGTTTACTTATGTTAAGTATTGGTTTGTGGATTGAATAAGTAAATAAAACTTTGTTGTGTAATTGTTAAATCAACAAGGGGTTAGGAATTCTTGCAAAGAATTAAAAGAAAATTTTAAAACTCAATTCACCCCCTCCCCTCTTGGGACTAACCTTAACTTTCAATCTTTGATTTTATAGGGAATTCATCAATAAGGTGGTCATTCAAGAAAATTCTATATATGTGATGGAAACTTCTTGAAGTTTTATGGGACAAGAACAAGAACAAGCACAATCACATCACTTTCATAAGACAATGAGTGAGACGCACATTTCCAAAGGAAAACGTGAGTACTCCTAAATATTGCAAGATCATTTTAAGTGACCCAGTGTGTGCAAGGCTCTCAAGTTTAGTTGTATGGCTTCTAAACAGGCTAGTTCTTATTGTTGAGAAGATCTATGTGCTTTAAATTTCTTATCTTGTTCATTCTTCTCAATAGGCTAGTTTCACACTTCAATAATCAATTAAATTCTTATTAAATTCATATTGTAAATATGCCTATTATATATGTGTTTATTATTTTAGTATTTTTATGCGTACACATTGTGGTGAGATTGCATCAAATGATATGTGGGAAGGCATCCGGTTTGTAATTGTCTTGGCTATGCCATGAGGGGTTGCGAGAGTCATATTGAGTTGGCATATCCAAAGTAGTGTTGTCTTTGTGGCTAGAATTGGGTTGTATAACTATTGTTATTGGACGAGATTGTATATGTGCCATAGATACATTAAACTATTTGAAGTAGCATGGAATATTTGGAAAGGTTACTGAGTGAATGTAGGTCAAATGGATCAAACCATTATAAATTTGATGTCCTTGAAATTGTGGTTGGAATTGTGTTTGGATGATTATTTTTTATCCCACACTTGATTCTTGTTTTAAATTGTGTTTGTATTAATTATTTTTTGAAATACCCACTTCATTCCCTTCTTGGGTGTCGTACTTAGACCTGACAAATATTATCAAAGTAGTTTCTCTAGTAGACTTTTATGTGCCTTTAGAGTAGATCCTCATCATATCCATGGTGAGAAATAAGCTTGTTGAATGTCAATCCATCAAACAAATTTCCCTTGTTTTTTGGCACAAATTATACATTTTAAAGAACTCCTATAAAGATAGATATGCGATCTTTTGATGCTAACTTGTGAAAAAGTTATAATGAATGGTTCTTTCATTCCTGTTAAGATTGTAATGGTGTTTCCAGTAAAATAAAAATAAAATGAATGGGATGATTTAGATGACAAAAAGATTCAACTTAATGCAAAAGCTATGAATATGTTGCATTGTTCTTTTGACCCTAATGAATTCAATCATGCAGTTCTACATGTGATTCGACTAAAAGAAATTTGGGAAAATTTGGAAGTAATGCGTGAAGGAACAAATCATGTAAAGGAATCTAAAACTAATCATCTTATGTATGATTATGAACTATTCTACATTAAAGATAAAAAATCAACCTTCCATATGTACTCGAGGTTCATTAATATTACAAACCACAACTGAGGGAGGTTTTGGTCTCATGAGCTTTAGAGATTAAAAAGATGCTTATGCTGTGAAATTTGTGTGTCTAATTTGTTCCTCTTCTATTTTTATCTAGATCAAAATTTTAACTTTTTTACAAAATAAAGAATAGGTGCATTTGAGCTATTAAGCATCCTAGTGACATTCCAACATAGAGAATAATCCTCAAAATCAGGGATAAGGTGGCTAATGTCTTTAAATATATTGTCGTCTTGGGAGTATAAAGTAAAGAAGGGGGGTGAATGGACTCTTTCATGTATTTTCGAATTTATGTACAAAATAAAATTCTTGGCAAGATTCAAGCAATTATATCACAATATAGAAAATGTAATCCATGCACAAGACATCAAATAAAGAGTATAGAGAAGAGAAAGCTCAACATCTGTATTTTAATGTGGTTTGGCACCAAGCCTACATCCACGCCTTGAGACCAACTCAAAGATTCCACAATCCACTAAAACACTCCTTCATCGGTGGAGAAGCCTTACAACGAGAGAACCAATCCCTCAACACTCACCAAGAGCCACTAGGATCACCAAGATGCCTTGCAAGTCAGTTCACTAAGAACCTTCAACAACGGTTCACCAAGAACCTTCAATACGGGAACCAATCCCTTTAGAACAAGAAAATGGATTACAAGATGATGCTCCTTTAACTTGAGCTGATATAAAATACAATCAACCTCACACTATTCTCTCAAGGAATGAACAAACACAATTTAGAGAGAAAAAGAGAATTGAACACTTGAAATGATAAACTATTTGCAAAGCGCTTAGGGTTGGTATTCAAAAGATATTTTTCACTAAAATGATCAAAAACCATGTTAAACAAGTCTATGGACTTGTATTTATAGCCAAAAACGTGAGCTAACCATTATACGACCGTTGGGAGTGAATCCCATTGGATTTGCTCAAGAACTAGACGTTTTCTAGCAGTTGGAGTTCAGGTTTCGATGCGAATCGTCGACTAGTTCCATTGATTTGTCGACAAGTCACACTCAGTCTTTGACGAAAAACCCCCCTTTCATTGATGAGTCACCTGGGCTGAAAAACTTGTTTGACTACTGGAAAAATTCATTGACGAGTCAATGTCATTTGTCAACAAGTCACTGTCATTTATCGACGATTCAATGCCATTCGATGATGATTGACCTGGGCAGAAACTCAATTTAGGCTACTAGATTAATTAGACGACGAAAACACCCCATTAGTTGACTAATGCCCTGTTTTTCGATGCCAATAAGCTTTTTAATGATTTAAAACATTCCTGAACAAAAGTATATGAAATATATTAAGTCTAACGAAGATTAATACTTGTCCAAATGAGTTTCCCTTTGAGTATAAGATATCTTGTTTATGAAAACACATTTTAAAGCTCATTTGATACCTTATATGCTAGTATATCCTATATATAGAAATATACTTGACTTCTTTGAACCTTTAGGACATAAAACATGCTTTGACACAATCAGGACCAAGTATGTAAAAGTATAAAATACTAGGATGTTAAAAACTTGTCCCTTATGAAACCATATTTTGAATTTAGGATTCTTTTGACAAACTCTTTGATTTATCTTTGAAAACTATGAAAGTTGAGTTTGTGACTTTTAGTGAAATCCTATAAACTCATATGTCCTAGTATGAACATGCATTTGCTCAACTTTTACTCAGAAATCATGCATAAAACAAAACCGCAATAGCTACAATGAATACTACCTCAAACACTCCCCATTACATATAATTTCTACATTAAGCTTCCTTGGATGTGCTTGAATCCTTTCCGAGTGAGTGTCCATCTGATCTTTCCTACTTGACATCTCTGATCTTTGCCTTTGATCCAGTGTTTCATGTATTTGTCACTTGAACCTGTACTAAACATGATCTGCAAAGATAGGAAACACTAGGAACAACAAATAGATTAATATCATCAAAACACATTAAACAATGTAGCCACCAAGGCTAACATATATATGATTGGTGATGATAAAAAAAATATATTGTTTTTTTATTATATATAATTGGAAATCAATTGGCCCACTATTTTTGAAGTCTAATTCTTCTATTTGAAGGTAGTTATTTATTTCATTAGAGGCCACAATTTTCTACTATCATTAAGGAGCCTGGGAGAATCTTAGGCAAAGTTGCTAAGACTGAAAAGCTTGGATAGGATGTCACAATGGAAAAAACCTACCCTCTTTTAACTGTGTTTCCTATGGTAAAGTTAGTGAAAGTAGATACCACCTCTTTTCTTCTGTAGCTTTGCCTTTTAGATTTATCTTAAATTTGTTGCCACCATTAATATTTCCTATCCTTTAAGTGTTTAGGATGATGAGTTAAGAAGAATTGCTAGCTTTTATGGCCCTATGGCAAACCAGTGCGAGCTTGTCCTAGCTAACTTAGTCTACTATATATGAAGGCAATTTTTTTAGAACTATACCAACAATGTCAACTAAATTGTTAGTAGCATAGGTAATAGTAATATTAGTTACTACATGCCTAATGTTAAGAGGTTTGCTAAATTCTACTAATTGTAAGTTCTTGGGCCCTTTGTGGCTTATTTCTACATTCTTTTCCCTTTGATCTTAAAATATTTTTTTCTTATATTCTTCTAGAAAAAATAATACAAATCCTAAAATCATTGAGCGAATGTTTTACTAAGAATGAGCTTGCCAAGAAAATGCTTAAATCACTACCAAATAAATGGGAAGCCAAGATCGCAACAATAACCAAAGCTAAAGACCTTAACAAGCTAGCATTAGATTATTTGATTGACTCACTCATAACGCATAAGATCACATTAAACAAAAGCAACTAAATTAACTAACTCAAAAAAAAAAGGGCATTGCAGTTAAGGCAAATATAGACCCTTCATCCAAAGATAACTCACCTTAAGAAAAATAAACAAAATGAACCATTTCTCGCAAATGTTGCTTGGTTTATTTTAAAAAATATTTGTAAATAGAAAAACATATAGAAGATCACCAAATAAAGATGAACAAAAGAAGAAAGATGAAGCCAAAAAGCAAGAAGAAGATGATGGTAGCCAAATGGAGCAACAATGATAGTGACTAAGAATTAGAAAGTGAGTACAAATGCATGAGAAGGAAAATCTTTGTCTAATAGCTCATCTTAAAGAAGAACCCAAGGTAAAGAACTTTGATTACCATTTAGTTTTGAAGAACTACAAGAGACTTTTGAAGAATTATATTAAATACCTAAAAAGCAAACAAAGAAAAATTGCTTTGAAAAAGGAAACCTATGTTTTGAAAGAACTAATCAAGTAGAGAAAGAAGAGTTTGAAATCAAGAAAAGTATTTTAGAAAAAAGAAGAAATGATTTTCAAAACAAATCCAACACTTTTGAAAATGAAAGAAAACTAAGTCGATGACATTTTTAGACACCCAATTTTAACCGGGGCCTTAAATAACAAAAGTTTTCATTTATTTAGGTACAACAGAAGTGCCAAATACAGGGAAATGCATGAAATACAGGGAAATGTGGGGGAATACAAGGAAATACATGAATTATAGGGAAACGATGGGGAAATACATAGAAATATAGGGAAATATAGGGTAATGCATAAAATATAGGGAAATATAGGGAAAAGACAGGGAGTATCCAAAGGATATTCGAGCACCTCCGCTGGCACCTACTCACACAAAGAGAGGCTAGGCGAAATCAAGCAATAAAGGGAGAGATTTTTGGATTGATTCTATAATAAATTGAAAATTTTGTTTGTTAAAAATCAAGAATTTGTAGTAAAGAGGCTTGACTTTTTTCCCAATTCCATTACTCGGGCAGGAACCCATATGGAAAGAAATCGGCTATGAGAATCTGATTTCAATGAGCCATGTTAAAGGATGGGAGTTATTCTATAGGAAGGAAAGCATGCGCATGGGAAATTGGATACAAGGAAAGGGTTGGTAAGGCAAGGTTTGGTTTATTGCCTACACTAGCTGAGGCCAGGACCTTATAAATAGGGGCCTTCGCAGAGGGTAAAATACATGAACAAAGAGGGGGAAACAAAAAGGAAAAAGGAGAGACAATACGATAGTGAGAGTTGGGTGAGAAGCCCTAGTTGTGATTAAGGTCATAATCGGTGAGCCACAGTCTAAGAGGGTTCTCACAACTAGAGGAAGGTTAGAGCCAAAGAATCTTTGGCTAGATGGGTTCCCATAACCATAGGGGGCAAAGGCTAAAGACCTAAGCATGTCCCAAACATTGGAGAAGGAGAAACCAAAAGGGTAGCAAGTAGGAAAAGAAGACTTAAAGGAGTAGGGAGACCTAAGGTAAGTAAGGTTTCATGTTTGCTTTACTTCCATGATCTTACTATATATAATCAGTTAGAACAAAAGAGAGTATCTCACATGCAGTTCAGCACACAATCCCTCAGAGCCTATGCTCTAAGCAAGTCCCCAAGCCCATGCTCAAAAGAAAAGCCCCCCAAGCCCATGCTCTAACGAATAGCCTCTAAGCCCATGCTTTAAAAAGAGATGAGGCCCACTATTTTTTTAAAGCTCAAAGACCATGCCCATGGTTTAAAAGCCTAAACACTCAGGCCCACTATTTAAACCCGAAAACCTAGGCTCCTTTTTAAAAGCCCAAAGACCAGGCTCATGGTTTCAACACCTAGGCCCGCCGTTTAAACCCAAAAACCTAGGCCTTTTTTTTTTAAAGCCCAAAAACCTAGGCCCACTATTTAAACCCAAAAACCCAAACCTTTTTTTTTTTTAAATCCCAAACACTCGAGCACACTGTTTAAACCAAAACACCCCGGCCCATTTTTTTTTTAAATAACCTGGGCCCAAGTTTTAAAACAAAGCACCTCAGGCCTAATTTTTCAAAACCCACATCTTTTTTAACAAAAGAAAACAAACTAGGCCTTAGACCCTTTTTTTTTTTTTTAAATCAAGCTATGTAGTAGCCAAAGCCTAACCAACCAACCAGAGCCAAAACTAACCCAACCAGAGCCGAACCAACCCAGCCAAAGCTAAATCAACCCAACTAGAGCCCACCAACCTAACTAGAGTTCAAACCAACCCAAGCAAAGCCTAAATCAACACAACCAGAGCCTAAACCAACCCAACCAGAGCCCCAAACCAACCCAACCAGAGCCCAAGCAACCAACTAGAACCCAAACCTGAACCCAAACCATGATCCAAACCAAGAACCTCAGACACAGGTCCAAGCTTGGGAGCTTGTTTGGTTTCCAAGAAAATCCAATTGAAAATACTAACAGATTAAGACACATATTGTCAAAATAAAGAGGAAAAGCACTTATCTATGTCCACAGGAAATCAACCAAGCTTCGTCATTCTAGAATGATTTGTTGAGTTTGTAAGGAGAAAAAAAGGCACATCTTCAAACCTAAGAGAATAGTAGAGATCGATAGAACCCAAAAGAACCATAGAGATCAAATTACCATAGAACCCAAGAGAACAACATAAATCAGAGAACCATAGAACCTGAGAGAACAACAATTATCAAAGAACCATAGAACCCAGGAGAACAACAGAGAACAAAGGATCAAAGAATCATAGAATAGAAAAAATCATAGGGAACCATAGAGTAAGGAAAGAGAAGAGAGAAAATAAGAATAAAGGATAGAAAGAAAAAAGAGAGAGAGAGAGAGAGAGGGGGGGGGGAAAGCCTCGCGAGAGAGAAAAAAAGGGAGAGAGAGAAAATAGAATAAGAGAGAGAGGAGAGGGAAGGAAGACCGAGAAAATTAGAGAAGAGAAAAAACAAAGCTTTTATATTAGGCGTTAGTGGGCCACGTGTCACCACCGCAAGGTGACACGTTGCTCCTTCTGGTCCAAGTTTTTTTTTCAGGCGACGTGGTCTTATCTGGATCATCCAATCGGTGTTTCTTTAGACGGTTGGATCACTGTCAAGTCAGCAATTCTTGTAATTTTACAAGACCCACTCAGAGACTACTATGTGGCAGTGATGTCACCCTCAAACATAAAATTAGAAAAGGTATAAAAAAATTTTTACCACGTGTCAACACTCTGGGTTGACATGTGGCACCCACTTCCTAAACAAATTGACCCAATTCAGACCAATCAAACCGGTCTATTTCCTGAATCGTTTTTTATTATTTATTTTATTTATTTGTTAATTTAATTTTTAATTAGTTTTTTTAAAAATAATAGAAAAATAGAAAACAATTTGAAAAAATCAGGCAAAATTGTGGGAAATCAAGATAAATATTTTGAAGTTTAGGAAAATAGAAAAAATACTTTTTTTTTTGGTTGTTAGAAAATTTTAGAAAAATGTTAAAATTTTCTACAAAAAACTTGAAAAATCTGGGGATATTTTTAAAGATTCTTTTGTTTATTATTTGATATTTTTCCTAGTTTTTGCCTAATTGTGTGTCCCTATGATTTAGAAAAGGGTAATGTGGTATATTAGATCTCATATGTATTAGCTCTGAGGGGTATTTATCTAACATGAGCTCTCATTTAGAGGTCTTATTAGACATTCCTAAATCACATTGAGGTTTTTAATCACCTGTTAATTTTTTTCATTTATTTATTTATTTGTTTGTTTGTTTGTTTTAAATGGAGTTAATTTAAGGTCATTAAATTCAATTTGGGGATAATTCATAATTAATTAGGTATGTTCGTTGAACGAGTGTGTAGGGGGTGCAAATACCTTCCCCTCACAAAACTAAACTCCCAATCCTGATACTACTAAACTAGTGACCAATCAAATAAGTAGTAATTAGGTGTTCTAACGACACCAAGGTAAATCATAGATTAGTTGCGACTCCATCAAATTTTCAAAATTATTATCGTCATGCCTTCCTCGGGACCCTCGCTCTCAAGACATCACAATAGCTTGGCGACTCCACTGAGGATTTTAGAAAGTCGAATCGTTAATTAATTAGGAATTATCCCAAATATGAACTTAATGAATCTTTTAATTACTCCATGATGTTTTGTGAATATTGTTTGTATAATTGTTAATATTTTATTGTATATATGATGGAATAAGCATGTGTAAAAATTAATGAAATGTGGAGTTTAGGGGAATAAGATAATTATATGAACTCACACACTTTCACGAGCCTTCTACCCAGGCTTCTACTCGACTGAGCTGATTTGAACTTGAAACGTTCGGTCGATTAAGCTAAGTGAAGACCTAAGATATGTCCTTAAAAATTTAGCCGTATATGTATAAGTATTTTATTTTTGTTAGGGGATTTTTCCTGAAAGGTTTTGGGACCTAAGGTCAATCTATTGTCTCTGTTGAGCTTGTTAATCCCATCATACATGAGATGCATTATTACAGACCAATACTTAAATGCAATTACAATAAAAATAAAATGTCTTCATTCTTTGCTCTACATGTTACCATGCCATATGCTAGGTGAAGTGGTCTTTTAGCTCCTTATGACTTTGATTGTACCTCGACCCTACATGCCATCTAAGAGAGTTATTTGTTCAAGCACTAGATATACAAGTGAGATACCTTGGATTTGTCATAATCAAAACGAAATAAGACTCATAAAGTCAACAATCCCCCCCCCCCTTGATGATGAAAAATGCAAGAGCAAAAATGGGTATAGCCTTAAAAGGTTCTCCCTAAGAATATGCATAAAGTAAAAATCTATGACAGTTCAAGCATATCCATAACAGAAGACATTTAAAAAAATATGCATCTAAGATTGTCATTTAAGCTCAACTATCAAGAGTAAAGAAAAGATACGCAGGAGAATACAATATGAAGAGTTATGCTCAGTTAATTCTCCCCCACACATAACGTTGCCTCATTACCCAATTTTGCTACACTATTTCTCCCCCTTTTGGCATCAACAAAAAGGGCTGAGGAAAAAAAAATTTAAGCATTTATGTGCGCCCTTAGTTTAGAGAAACTCCCCAAATCATACAACAAGGTAACATGAATCTTTAAATATGAGCATTCAAGTTCATCATGCAATAACCTAGTCCACTATCATCATGCACACATAGAATCTACAACTGCTTTGCAGATGGCAATCCATACAAGTATGCATGCAATTCAGTATAGTCTAGGGCAGTTCATGTTATAAGCAATATACATCAAATAGCCATCAAAGAGTATAAACTTGCATTTCAATATGGACATCAATTTGCATTTCTCACATGAAGTATATGAATAAAAAAATGTGAGAGTTTTAAATGTTCAGAGCTATAGTATTTTAAGTTAAGTTGTTCCCCCTTAGTTATGCATTCCATCATATCCCTAGGCAACTTCTCTACTGTGCATTAGATGTAACTCATGTCTAATTTGGATATACCTATCCTCCTGAAGTGGTTTCATGAATATATCGGCCCATTTTTCATCAGTGCACACAAATTCAAGTGCCACATCTCCCTTTTGCACATGGTCACTAATTAAATGATGTCTGATTTCTATATGTTTAGTTCGTTAATGTGATATGGGGTTCTTTGAGATATTTATTGCACTAGTGTTTTCGCATTTTAAAGGAACTGTGTCATAGTGCAATCCATAGTCCATGAGTTGTTGCTTCATATTAAGTGTTTGAGCACAACAACTCCCAGCCTCTATGTATTTAGCCTCGGCTGTGGACAATGCAACTGAGTTATGTTTCTTGGAGAACCAAGAAATCAGAGATTGTCCTAAGTAATGACAAGTGTCGCTCGTGCTTTTTCAATCTACTTTACTGTCGGCAAAGTCAGCATCTGAATAACTGATAATCTTAAATGAGGTATGCTTAGGGTACCATAATCCTAATTCAATAGTCCCAATAAGGTATCTAAGTATCCTCTTAATTGCTCACAAGTGAGACTCTTTAAGTGCAGCCTAAAATTTAGCACACATACAAACACTAAACATAATATCAGGCCTGCTAGCAGTTAGGTACAATAGACTACCAATCATCCCACGATAGAACTTGACATCTACCGATATAACTTACTCATCTTTGTCTAACTAAGTGGAGGAGCTCATAGGTGTTCCTAAAATTTTACTATCCTCCATATTAAATTTCTTGAGCAAGTCTCAAACATATTTTGATTGGCATATGAATGTTCCATGTTTGGTCTGTTTAATCTGAAGTCCTAGAAAGAAGTTCAGTTCACCCATCATGCTCAATTCAAATTCATTTTGCATGCATTTGGCAAACTCATAACACAACTCATCATTTGTAGCTCCAAAAATGATGTTATCTACATATATCTATACTAGGAGCATGTGATCATTTTTAGCTTTAATAAAGAGTGTTGTGTCTATCTTCCCTCTAGTAAATCCATTATCTAGTAGAAAACCACTAAACCTCTCATACCAAGCTATATGAGCTTGTTTCAATCCATACAAGGCTTTTTTCAATCGATAAACATGATTAGGAAATATGTGGTTTTAAAATTCTAAAGGTTGTTCCACATATACCTCCTCATTGATGTAGCCATTTATAAATGCACTTTTAACATCCATTTGATATAATTTGAAGTTATTAAAAGTAGCATATGCAAGTAGCATTCGAATGGCTTCCATCCTAACTACAAGAGCATATGTTTCCTCAAAATCTGTACCTTCCTCCTGGTTATACCCTTGGGCTAGTAGTCTAGCTTTGTCTCTAATTACTATTCCATTTTCGTCCTTCTTGTTCCTATAGACCCATTTAGTTCCAATAATAGTATGATCATCATGTCTAGGAACCAAGGTCCAGGCTTTATTTCTCTCAAATTGATTAAGCTCTTCTTGCATGGACATCACCCATGACTCATCCTCAATTGCCTCATTCACATTCTTGGGCTCCTTTTGAGATAAGAATGCAAAGTGGCTTCACAAGTTTCGAAGGGATGATCAGGTAGCTACACCTCGTGAAGAACACATAAGATTTGATCTTTGGGGTGGTTCTTCGCAAATTTCCACTCTCTAGGTAGGTCATGTACCTCACTCTCTACTTGATTATCTTCAGTAGGTGGTTCTTTAATTTATATGATCTCATCTTTATTATTTTCAATTGATAAGTTTTCTAAGCCCTTTCTTATTTGTTAATTTATGTGTAATCCCAAGAGGGGGTGAATTGGGCATTTAAAAATTTGTGTCACTTAAGTTCTAATTTTGAACAACTTACAACCATACACGTACAACATAGATGACAAGAAATTTAGTATTTCTCAACTTATCAATTTTAATGTGTGATTTTATCAATCAATCAATCTTACCCAATTACTTTACTAACATACTAAACAATTAACACATACACAACACCCACATAATTAAGTACAAGCGAAAATTAAAAGAGTTAAGGGAAAGAGAGATGCAAATACAGTTTTTACAAAGTTCAGCCAACTCGGCCAACGTACTCGCTGAGCAACCCACTCAAGGATTCCACTAATCTCACTCCTTTAACTGGGATGGAACTTCCTGTTATAGTCCTCCGCTTACAAGAGGCGTAACTTCCTCCTCACTCCAGTTCACAACCCGAACCGCCAACACAATAATAAGATTACAATTTTTTGCAAACTCAAATGCTTCACAACAATCTAATGAGTACAATTGAAATCCTAATACATACTCAAATGATATAACTTGAAGCTCAATAATATGTTCCAAAGATATTCAATGAAATCTTTAGTAATAACAATTGAATGATCTTTGTATAAGAAAATATGTATAACAAATATGTTCCAAAGATCTAATCCAACTATATGATCTTTACAAAAATATATGTAAAACAGTTTTGCTCTAAAGATCTAAATCAAATCAATTTTACAATAATTAAACTGAGATAAAATCTTTGAATAAAATATAAACTTGAATGTTTTCAAAGATTTAAGCTTTAATAAACCCTTTAAAAATATCTTCAAGTAATATATGTATATATATATATATATATATATATATATATATGAACAACTCACGTTCTTGCTCTCAAAATATATAACAATATGATTGTGGGAGTATAAGCACTTTGAAAATAAAGATCTATATATCAAAAATAATATTCTATTTACCAAACCTCAAAGACATGATCTTGCTTATGAAAATATGAGTGAAAGAACCTTTGATCGTGAGAGTAATGAATGCCCAAAAATCTAAATACAGTAGTGCGTAGGCAAGAGGTTCAAGCATAGCAAAAATCTTCCGTTCTTGTTCTCTTCTAGCCCTTGTTGTTCGTCTCTTTGATCTTCTTACAAAAACTAGGGTTTTAGGTTGAAATATATATATATATATATATATATATATATATATATATATATGCATGGTTGGCCGATGGGCGCATCTTGATCACTGGATCAATTTAGGTATATTTTTGTTAAGAAAAATTTTGCCTATTGTGCACTGGAGCGTCGTTTTGCCCGACGGACTCGTCGACGAGTGCTTTACACTTGTTCGTCAACAGGAGCATGGGTTCGTCGCCAAGTGGCCTGTCTGAAATTTTAAAGGTCTTGGTATTTTCTTGTCGACAAGGAAAAAACGTTCGTTGCCGAGTGGCCTACATGCTTTTGTCGATGAGGCCAAGGATTCATCGACGAGCTGCCTTATTTTCAGCCCGATTCAACCTAAGATAAGTGACCACCACAAGCCTCTGAATGACAAAAGTTCAAGACACTCATTACCTCAGTTGCTGGAATGCATCTTCTCATGATTTGGTCTGGGCAATATTTAAACAAATAAGGATCATCCCAATAAAAATTTCTTACCTCGACCTAGAACTTATGCTTATCTTGTGTGCTCCAGTTGGATGGAATTTCACCAGAAACCAAGTAGTTGACAAAGTGAGCGTAACCAAAATTTGGCGCCGTTGCCGGGGAAGCCATATCAACAAGAAAGGTTTGTACTTCAAAGGTAAACATGATACACAACACAATGATAAGATTGAAATAAAATAAGCAAAACTATAGAAGTATTTTGAATCAAATTATCGGTAAGATCACAAGTGCTAAAAAGATTATTTCAATCACAACTTCTAAAATTGTGTGTGTACTAGGCCCAAACTCCTCTTACCACATACCATAATACATATAACTTTGAAAAATTAACCATGGAAAAGTCTCAACTCCATATCCTCACAGGTACAAATATTAATTTGCGAGGTTAGATGTTCACTCATGGAGTTGGAAAACAGACAAACACTCTAGAAAAGGTTACATTTAAGGACAGACGAATAAACTAACATTGATAAGAAGATAGGAAAACTAACTGCTAAGAACTCACCCATTTTACTACTATAGCTTCAGGATTTCAATAGGTCATTATGAGAATAATACAAGTAAGAGAGCCTAGTGAGAAAATTATTTACAAGGAAAGAGAAAACAAAGATCGTCGTCTATAAATGATGGAAGACTTTATTGATCTCAATAAACATCCCTTTTTTTTCTTTTTCTTTTTTTCTTTTTTTTCAACTATTTTTTTTTTTCATATATGTTTTTTTTTTTTCACTGGAAGAACAAATACATCCAAAATAAAATAACAATTCTTACCATGATATTCTCAAGGATAGAGAATATTCATGTTATCTAGGCTCATCAATAAAACAAATCCTCATTTTGACAAATATCATCCCTGGGTATGTGAGTATCACGTATTGACATTCCTAGCAGCAATTAACCAATCCAACAAATCAATGAAAGTTCATAAACTGTTTTCGCATCCTCTCCACTCATTCACCAAAGATGTGTGAGTTTAAAAGGAAAATAAACTTAACCATGGTAATTTTCTCAGCTATATACATTGACCATCCATCTTACCTTATGACCTAGCAACGTGCAGATAAAATTTGTAGAAGCTATTCTCTAATAATCAAGATAGAAAATGTGACAAAAACCAAATATTTTGACTAAAACACATGGATAAAACTGCTAAGATTCCAAGTTAATCCGTTCAAACACGCAATGTACACTTGTTTACACAAGAATTACCAAAATTATAAGTGCAAATGTGCAAATGTGCATGAATATGCCACCACCCCCAACCTAAATTTGATAGTGTCTTCACTGTCACCAAATATAGCAATGGTGTTGTATAAGAACTAGACATGCAAGGAGATACTAGAGGAACTAAAAAAAAAAAAAACACACACACACACACACACACACAAAAGGAAAAAAAAAATATAATAATAATAAAAATAAAAAAAAATAAAAACTATAGTATAAAAAGATAAAACCTGATTAATTAAGGTAGACAAGAGCCACCAAAGTGATCTCCTCAGGTTTGTCTACGCACTCCATGAAATGCTTCAACCGTTGTCCATTAACTTTGAAAATTCTCCCATCTTTTGGATCTTCAATTTCAACAGCACCGTTGGGAAATACTTGTTTCACCAAAAATGGTCCAGTCCAGTGGGATCTCAACTTTCCAGGATGGAGATGCAAACGAGAATCATATAGATGCACCCATTGCTTTGGCTCAAAACATTTCCTTAGGATCTACTTATCATGAGCCGCTTTCAGTTTAGCTTTGTAAATCCTAAAGTTTTCATACGCATCGTTCCTCAACTCTTCTATTTCTGACAATTGTAACTTCCTTCGAAGACCTGCAGCACTAATATCAAAGTTAAGGGCTTTAACAGCCCAATAAGATTTATGCTCTAGTTCAACAGGTAGATGACACGCTTTCCCATAAACAAGTTGATACAGAGACATTCCAAGAATAGTCTTGTAAGCAGTGCGATAAGCCCATAATGCATCAGATAGGCGTAAAGACCAATCTTTCCGGTTTGGTTGAACAGTTTTTTCCAAAATCTGCTTGACTTCACGATTTGCTAGCTCAGCTTGTCCATTGGTTTGTGGATGATATGTGGTGGAGACCTTGTGAACAACTCCATACCTGTGCATCAAAGCTTCAAAGGAATGATTACAGAAATGTGCCCCTTGGTCACTAATGATGACACGTGGCGTACCATACCTAGACAATACATTCTCTTTCAAAAATTTGATCACAACAGTGTTATCGTTAGTACGACAAGGCATGGCCTAAATCCATTTGGACACGTAGTCAACAGCAAGAAGAATATAAAGATAGCCAAAAGAAGAAGGAAAAGGACCCATAAAATCAATACCCCAACAATCGAATATTTCAATGACAAGAATAGGGTTAAGGGGCATCATGTGACGTCGGGTTAGTGCTCCCAACTTCTGGCATTTTTCACAAGAACGGCAAAAAGCATTAGTATCTTTGAACAAAGTAGGCCAATAAAGACCACACTGTAAAATTTTTGCAGCTGTCTTTTTCATAGAAAAATGACCATCACAAGCCTCTGAATGACAAAAGTTCAAGACACTCATTACCTCAGTTGCTAGAATGCATCTTCTCATGATTTGGTCAGGGCAATACTTAAACAAATAAGGATCATCCCAATAAAAATTTCTTACCTCGACCAAGAACTTACGTTTATCTTGTGTGCTCCAATTGGATGGAATTTCACTAGAAACCAAGTAGTTGACAATGTGAGCATACCATGGCATTTGGCTAATGGCAAATAGGTGTTCATCAGGGAAGTCATCTCGAATGGGTGGTCCTTCAGTAGAGTCATTGAACTCTAGGCGAGATAAATAATCAGCCATGACATTTTTCACACCTTTCTTATCCTTGATTGTAAGATCAAATTCCTGCAAGAGTAAAATCCACCTAATCAAACGAGCCTTGGCATCCTTCTTAGATAGAAGGTACTTAAGGGCTGCATGGTCAGTAAACACTGTAATAGGTGAACCAATCAAATATGAACGGAATTTTTCTAAAGCAAAAACAACTGCTAGTAGTTCCTTTTCCGTAGTAGAATAATTTATTTGAGCACTATTTAAGGTTCGACTAGCGTAATAAACAATAAAAGGCTTCCCCTCCCTTCGTTGCCCTAGGACAGCTCCAATAGCATAATTGCTAGCGTCACACATTATTTCAAATGGCAAGGTCCAATCTGGTGATTATATGATAGGAACAGTGGTGAGTTTGCCAACGAGCATTCAAAATGCTTCTTCGCACTCTAAAGTCCAGTTGAACTCCACATCTTTCAACAAGAGGTTACACAATGGTCGTGAAATAGTGGAGAAATTTTGTATAAACCTCCTGTAGAAGCCAGCGTGTCCCAAAAATGATCAAACATCTCTTACCATCTTAGGAGAACGTAGTTGAGAGATTAATTCGATTTTGGCCTTGTCAACCTCTATACCTTTTTTAGACACAATATGCCCTAAGACGGTCCCTGAAGGCACCATGAAATGACATTTTTCCCAGTTCAACACAAGTCCTTTTTCTTCACACCTACTCAAAACAGCTTTTAAGTTAAGCAAACATGAGTAAAAGGAATTACCAAAAATAGTCAAATCATCCATAAAAATTTCCATGCATTTTTCAACCATATCAGAAAATATGCTCATCATACAACGCTGAAAAGTAGCAGGCGCATTACATAAACCAAATGGCATCCTACGAAAAGCAAAAGTACCAAAAGGACATGTAAAATTCGTCTTATCCTGATCTTCTATAGCTATCTCTATTTGATAATATCCTGAATATCCATCAAGAAAGCAATAGAAGGGATGACCAGCTACTCGCTTTAAGATTTGGTCAATAAAAGGCAATGGAAAGTGGTGTGGCAGAATTTAATTTTCTATAGTCGATGCACATTCGCCACCCAGTCACCACCCTAGTTGGAATAGATACTCCATCCTCATTTTCCACCACAGTCACCCCTGATTTCTTAGGAACTACCTATGTTGGACTCACCCATTGACTATCAGATATTGGATAGATTATACCAGCATCTAATAATTTTAAGACTTCTTTCTTAACAACTTCTTTCTTCTTTGGGGGTCTCTACGGGGTTGAGCTCCTTCCGCTAAATGGATCTTATGGGAACATATCAGTGGGGAAATACCTTTAATGTCAGTTATGACCCAACCTAGTGCAGATTTATGTTCTTTTAACAAATTTATCAATTTTTCATCCTGTTCAGCACTAAGTTCAGAAGAAATAATGATAGGAAAAGTATCACCTACTCCTAAGAATGCATGTTTCAAACCTTTGGGCAGTGAGGAAAGTTCAAATTTTGGTGCTTCCAAGGTCGAGGGTTTCAGCTTTTCTCTATCACTTGGCAACTCTTCAAAGCGTGGTTGCCAATATTTCAATTGCTTATCCTGTTTTTCATCAAAATCAGCAGAAATATTAATAGTATTTACAGGAAATAGCAATGGATCAAAGTTGGAGTTATGGAGGAGGTACTCTAAGGATTCAAAATCTTTATGCAATTGTACTTCCTCCTAAACAAGTGTGTCTATCAGGTAGGTTTGATAGCACTCATCCTCGTCTCGTGGTTGCTTTCCAACATTGAAAACATTAACTTCAAGAGTCATGTTCCCAAATGATAGCTTCATGAGGCCATTCCTACAATTGATCAAAGCATTTGCAGTAGCCAAGAATGGTCTTCCTAAGATCAATGGGATTTTTGACTCCATGTCAACCCCTGATTGGGTATCCAGGACCAAAAATTCAACGGGATAGTAGAATTTATCAACTTGGAGCAAAACATCTTCCACTATCCCCCTTGGTCGTCACACAGAACGATCGGCCAGTTGCAATACCACAGAAGTGGGCTTAATCTCTCCAAGTCCCAGGTGCAGGTACACTGAGTAAGGCATTAAATTGACGCTTGCACCAGATCTAGTAGAGCTTGGCTAAACTCGTTTGTCCCTATGTGGCAGGTGATTGTAGGACATCCTAGATCTTTGTATTTTGGTGGAGTTTTCTGCTCAATCATCGCGCTTACCTGCTCGGTCAAGAATCTTTGCATAAGCTGGTACCTGTTTGATCACATGTAACAAAGGCAGGTTTACTTTAACTTGTGTGAGGTGTTCAAGAATCTCACCTTGATTTTTCGGTAATTTTCCTGTTCGAAGTGCTTGGGGAAATGGAACTAGTACTTGACACTTCTTCTCAGGCTCTAGTGGAGAGGTACCTCCAAGAGTAGTGCTTTTGTTGTTTGGTAGAGTTGATCCATCTAAAGTTTTACCACTTCAAGTCATAATGGCATTGACCCCTTTAATATTCTGCTCCTCTTTGGTTGAAGTTTCAGCCATATGTTGCCCATTTGGATTTGACTGAGGTTGCAAAGGAAATTTACCTCGCTCTTGGATTGTCAGAGAACTAGTTAATCTAGTGATTTGACTTTTTATCTCCTTGTTTTCTTCCACCACCTGTGTCAGGACAGATTTAAAATTTTTGTTCGTCTTATTCTGCGCCTCCATAAATGCATGTAAAGTGTCTTCCAAAGAAGATCGTGTAGGTGGAGCATTATATTGAGGTGGAGGATAAGATCGTTGTGATGGTGCCTCAGGTTTCCAATTGTTGTGGTTGGATGGTACAGACTGATTGGATTCAGACTTCCAACTAAAATTGGGATGGTTTCTCCAGCTAGGGTTGTAAGTGTTGGAATATGGAGAGTATGACTTTTGAAACATTCCAAGTGCATTACATTGTTCTTCATACATACCTCGCATCTCTCCATAGGTGGGACATTCCTGAGCTGGGTTGTCCACTTCTCCACAGACAAAGCAAGTGACTTGAGATTCCACTCTAGCGACTATTTGGATGGGCCGACTATCTCTACTTTCCAAGGCTTCAAGTTTCTTTGTGACAAGATTCCATTGGGCCTTTAGGTGATCTTCTTCTCGTAGATGGTAGACACCACTAGGTTTTGACCTATTGGTGTTATCAGTAGCATTGGGTCCAGTCCAGGTGTGAGCTTTCTCGGCTAGGTCATTCAAGAATTCAATTGCTTCATCAGGATCTTTTTGGAGAAACTCTCCATTGCACATCATCTCCACGAATTGGCGCTCCCTAATTGTGAGTCCTTCATAAAAACAGCTAACTAGGCGCCAATTCTCATACCCATGGTGTGGGCACAAATTTAACAATTCTTTAAACCTTTCCCGTGCTTGGTATAGGGTTTCACTATCTTTTTGGGCAAAGGTTGAGATCCGTCTTTTCAAATTATTGGTCTTATGGTGCGGGAAATATTTATTAAAGAAAGCTTCAGTCATTTCCGCCCATGTACCTATGGATCTCGGTCTCAGAGAGTATAACCAACTCTTTGCTCTATCTTTTAAAGAGAATGGGAAAAATTTTAGTCTAATAGAATCTATGGCATTGGGTTGGCTATAAAAAGTGGCCACTACCTCCTCAAATTCCCTAACATGTACATATGGATTTTCACTTTCTAATCCATGAAAGGTGGGTAGGAGTCGGATCATGCCCGGTTTGAAATCTAGTTGTGGAGTGTTTGCGGGAAACATAATACATGATGGAGTGGCTGTACGGGTTGGATGCAAGTAGTCCTTCAAGGACCGTGCAGGATTAGGCTCAAGTTGATTCATGGTAGCGGGTGTGTAAGACAATGTTATGCTTGACCAAGAATCAGATGAGGTCTCACTAGCAGTGGAGCTTGGTCGCTGCTCAATTTCAACTCTTCTCGCAAGTCTTCCACGCTCGGTTCTCTGCCAAAACATACACCCAAAACAAAAGGAAATTCCTTCTTCTCTTTTTTTTTTTTTTTAGAACATAAACTATAAAAAAAATAAAAATAAAAATCTATTAGAAAGAACTTTAACAAGAGATTAAAATGAAACTAGGAGGCATAGCCATCCATAAAAGAGAAAAGAAAAATAATAAAAGGCGGCTCAGCCGACCACACAATAATAATAACAATAATAAGAAATAGGTGGCTTAGCCATCCATAAGATTAATATTAACAATGGAAAAATAAGAGATGTGATAACTTACAAGTAAAATTAGGAGGCTCAGCCTTCCATTAAAATAAAATAAAATAAACTTTACCTTTGAAGTACAAACCTTTCTTGTTGATATGGCTTCCCCGGCAACGGCACCAAATTTTGATTACGCTCAAAATATACTAACGGTTATTGAAGTATAGATTGAGGTGTCGATCTCACGAGGAAGTGCTTACAACAAAATAAGTTGAAGAGAATCAAGTATTAAGGATAACAAGGCATTGAGAATCCCTTCTATGCTTCGTAAATCTATTTCCTATTTTGATTCAATTTTATAACTCAACTGAAAGTTTCACGTCCCATACCTTCAATCGGAAAGTATTTCTTTGAAGAACAAATGATCAGCAAATGTATTTAATATGCATAAAACTCTTTTTTTCCTTGAGAACAAGAAGATGTTATCTTAGAGGTTATCCAAAATTGACAATATATCTACTGACAATATTGCAGTAAAAGATCAACCCAAAAAATAAAACTATGATTAAAAAGAAATTGCATAAAGAAAGCATGACTAAATTTATACGAACTTGAAAACCATAATCTTTGGTTTGATTGAAACTAAAAATGATAAAGAGCTTCATGCATTAAAAAAAGATTACATTTATTAAACTTCAATTTGAATCAAAACAGAGAAATAGAAATACTACACATAGAAATTCATCTCTAGCCTTGTTAAGAACTCTAGTCTAACTTACAATTCATCTCACAAACTTGAGAGAGAAGTTCTTCAACAATTTTTAGGAGAATAATGGTCAGAATTTCGTGTCCCTAGAGCTCTCTCAAGGTTTCCTTTTATAGGCATCACAAGCACCTTATGCAAGTGTGAACACAAGTTTGAACACAAGCTGAAATTTTATCAACTTCCACAGGATTGCTCCATTTGTACCCCTTTACACATGGAATTGGGAGCTAGTCAAAACATGAAAGTTGTAACCCAATGTCTTGGGCATTCATATATCAAATTTCATCTTCATTCAAGGTTTTCAGCTCCAGCTATGTCCAAAATAGCAATCTGTACGCAGCCAGCATTGTTGACTTGTCTTCACCCAAATTGATTGCTATATTTCACCTACATGCACACCGAATTTGAATTTATTAAAAATATAAAAGTTGTAGATATATGTCTTTTCTTTCTATATATAAAATATCAGCTCATTTTGAGATCTACAACTTCATATATGTTCAAACTATTGACTGCTGTGCAGTAGGTAAGCAAGCTGAAATTGTTGGCTTTTCATTCACACATTTTTTTTCATTTGCACACAACAAATACACTACATAAATACTATACTTTATGAATAATACTCAAGACAACCTAAACATGTATGCATAGTCTTATTTTTACAATTAAAGTCAATGCAAATCAAAGTTGTGACATGAGTTTCTACTTTGACCAAAAGTATGAGTATTAATATAATGGAAGTGTAATAAAGTCTTACGAAGTGTATAAAAATACTGAATTTTTAGACTATTATCAATAAGTGAATGTAAATTTTCATAAAATGCATGTATCCTAAGGTCCATCTATTTGTTATTTTGAGCTCCCACCAATATCATATGAGATATGTAAATACAAGTAATACTAAATACCCACACTTGAAAAACTTAAAGTTTCTTCATTCTTTTGCTCTTCTAATTCCATGAAGTGTGTCAGGTTATATATGCTTTAAGTTCCTCATGGCTTCCATGACATCCTTACCTTCCGTGCATGCTAGGTAATGACCATGTTCACAATCTCAACGCACAAGTAAGATACTATGTGATTTGTCATTATCAAAACAGGATAAGACTCATAGAGTCAACAATCTCCCCCTTTTTTATGATGACAAATACACGAGCAAAAAAAATATTTTCTCCTCATTTTCTAATAATATGGCAGTGTAATCCAGAAAATATTACAAATAAAATTTTTCTCTAATAAATATTCTCTTCCCCTTTTGACATCAATCAAAAAGGTATACAAAAATATACATGGTTAAATATTTTGCCCCTTTGTAAAAAAAAGTTTATCTCTCCCCCTTTTATCTCTCCCCCTTTCTAAAGATATAGTCGTTTTGTGAAAACAAATTTCATGTTGAACATACAGCAGCATTTATATCGACATTTATATAGGCAAGCAATTTAGTTCATTAAAGTTTAAAATTCATGTGCGCATCAACATGTATCATATAGCCATAAAATATTTAAATTGCTCCCCTTAAGTTATGTATCCTAATATATCTCTAGGCAACTTCTCTACTGTGCATCAAGTCTAATTCACATCTAATTTGGATAAACCTATCCTTCAAAAGTGGTTTCGTGAATATATTTGCCCATTGTTCATCTGTGCACACAAACTCAAGTTTCACATCCCCCTTTTGCACATAGTCACGTAGAAAATGATGTTTAATTTCTATGTGCTTAGTTCGTGAATGTGATATGGGGTTCTTTGAGATATTTATTGAACTCGTATTGCCACACTTTATAGGAATAGATTCATAGTGTAATTCATAGTCCATTAGTTGTTGCTTCATATATAGCTTTGAGCACAACAACTTCAGCAGCTATGTATTCTACCTCGACTGCGGACAATGCAACTGAGTTCTATTTTTTCGAAAACCAAGAAACTAAAAAATGTCCTAAAAAATGACAAGTGTTGTTCGTGCTTTTTCTATCCACTTTATTACCAGCAGAGTCAGCATTAGAATAACTTACTATCTCAAAAGAAGTGTACTTAGGATACCATAATCCTAGTTCAATAGTTCCAATAAGGTATCTAAGTATCCTTTTAACGGCTAATAGATGAGACTCTTTAGGTGCAGCCTGATATCGTATACACAAGCATACGCTAAACATAATATCAAGCTTGCTAGTAGTCAGGTATAACAGGCTACCTATCATTCCATGGTAGAGTTTAACATCCATCAGTATACCTTGCTTATCCTTATCTAATTTTGTGGAAGAACTCATAGGTTTTCATAAAATTTTACCATCTTCCATGTTAAACTTTTTGAGCAGGTCTTTAATGTATTTTGATTGGTGCATCAAAATTCCATATTTTTCCTATTTGATCTGGAGTCCTAGAAAGAAGTTAAGTTCACCCATCATACTCATTTCAAATTCACTTTGCATACAACTAGAAAACTCATTACACAACTGTTTGTTGATAGCTCCAAAAATGATATCATCTACGCATATTTGTACTAGGAGCAAGTTATCATTCTTAGTTTTTATGAAAAGTTTTGTGTCAATCTTCCCTCTAGTAAATCCATTTTCTAGCAGAAAACCACTAAGCATTTCATACCAAGCTCTAAAAGCTTGCTTCCTCATTTATATAGCCATTTAAAAATAACGCTTTTGACGTCCATTTGGTATAATTTGAAATTCTTAAAAGCGGCATATGCTAGCAACATCCTAATGGCTTCCATTCTAGCTACAGGAGCAAATGTTTCCTCGAAATCTATGTCTTCCTCCTAGTTGTATCCTTGAGCTACTAGTCTAGCTTTGTTTCTAACTACTATTCCATTTTCATCTTTCTTATTCTTAAATATCCATTTTGTTTCAATAATTGTATGATCATCAAGTCTAGGAACTAATGTCCAGACTTTATTTCTCTCAAATTGATTTAATTCCTCTTGCATAGATATCACCCATGATTAATCCTCAATAGCCTCACCCACATTCCTAGGTTCTTCTTATGATAAGAATGCAAAATGGCTAATCATATTTCTAAGTGAAGATCGTGTAGCTACTCCACATGATGGTTCACCTATGATTTGATCAATGGGGTGATTCCTAACATATTTTCATTCTCTAGGAAGCTTGTTAACCCTTCTTTCTACTTGATTATCTTCAGGAGATGTTTCCTTAACTTCAATGCTCTTATCTGAATTATTTTCAATAGATAGTTCTTCTAATCCCTTACTTATCTCAAATTCATCCTCATCAACCTTTTTGGAGAAGGGATTGGACTCACTACATGGATGGATTCAACTACAGTCGACGTTCTTTTGTTATACACCCTATAGGCTTTACTATCTAAGGCATAACCTAGAAAGATACCCTCATCTAATTTGGCGCCAAATTTTCCTACGTGTTCATTATCTCTAAGAATAAAACATTTGCAGCCAATGACATGAAAATATGAAATATTTGGTCTATGGCCCTTCCACATTTCATAGGGAGTTTTATTTAGAGTGGGTCTAATCAGAACTCTATACGATACATAGAAGGCGGTGTTCACTCCTTTAGCCCAAAAATATTTAGGTAACTTATGTTCATTAAGCATAGTTCTAGCCATTTCCTGTAAAGTTCTATTTTTTCTCTTAACTACCTCGTTTTGTTGTGGAGTACTAGGTGCTGATAAGTTATGAGATATACCCTCTATGTCACAATAGTTCTCTATACCTTCATTTTTAAATTATGTTCCCCTATCACTTCTAATGTGTGTTATTTTGTATCTCTTTTCATTTTGGATTTTTCTGCAAAGTCTAGTAAATTGTTCACAAGTTTCATCTTTATGTGTAAGAAATAGTACCCATGTGAACCTAGAATTATCGTCGACAATGACGAAAGCATATAATTTACCACCTAAACTTTGAGTTGGATTAGGACCAAATAGATCTAGGTGCAACATTTGAAGTGGTCTAGTGGTGGAGATAGTTTTCTTCTTCTTAAAGCTAGATTTTATTTGTTTTTCTAGTTTACATGCATCACATATTTTATCTTTAGCAAATTTTGTCTTAGCTAATCCCTTAACTAATTCTCCTTTAACTAGTTTGGATAATAAGTCCATGTTTGTATGTCCTAATCTCCTATGTCATAGCTAGCTAGCTTCATTTATAGTAGAAAAGCAAGTTACATGTTAAGAAGCAAGGTTATCAAAGCTAGTGATGTAGACATTTTCATGATGATCAGCAATAAACAATATTTTGTTTTCAAATTTATCCTCTACGGTGCATTTGTCAAATTCAAAAGAAACTCTATAACCTTTAACACACAATTGACTTATACTTAAAAGATTATGTTTTAGATCATCTACTAATAACACATTATCAATAACAAGGGAAGGTTCCTTACCAACCTTACCAACTCAAATAATTCTACCCTTTACATTGTCGTCGAAGGTGACGAATCATCCATCCTTAGGTGTGATGGATACAAATTTTGCTTTATCTCTGGTCCTATTTCGAGAACATCCACTATCCATATACCATCTATCCTTTGAAGAGGATGATGTCAAGCACACCTGCAATGGATATTCAATTGACTAATTTTGGTACCCATATTTTCTTGGGTCCATGGGGTTAGTGCTAGACTCTCATTTGACTTTCCAAACTTTCTTAATTTTAAAATCTTTGTTCTTAATTGGACAGACAAATTTTATGTGACCTAGCCTCTTACATTTAAAACATGTAGTATATCTATAAGTGTCTTTAGATGGAACATAAGATTTTGATTCTCTCAAAAAGTGACCCATGTAAAGGTGTTTCTGTTTAAGGTTTTCTTTTCCATTAAAACCAAAACCTTCCTTATCTAGGGAATTTCTTTAAAATCCAAGGAGTCTTTCAAAATTATTTTGACCCTCTGTGTATTTATAAATAATTTTAGATTTATCTTCCAAATTTCTTTCTAACTCCTCAATTTTCAAATCCTTGTCTTTTATTAAAGATGCATGAGATTTACATTGTCTTTCCAACAACTTGGAAATTTTCTTTAATTTTAATTTCAAATCAAAATGTTTTTTAGTCATTTTCTCAAGAATTTTAAAAGTATATAGATATTCCTATTACAATTCATCATACAACATCATGCTATCATCATTATCAAAGTCACTAGAGTAATATGATGAAGCTGAACAAAAAGATTGTACCCTGTGGTCTTCGTGAGCCATCAGACATTGATTTGCAATCTAATCATCGCTAGATTCAAAGTATGAACTACTGGTACTGTGAGTGTCCCAACCGACCTTTAGCGCCTTCTTCTTTTTGGACATCTTCTTTAGCTGTGGACATTCTAACTTGATGTGCCCAACTTCTCTATAGTTGTAGCACATAGGAAAATCATCCTTTTGCTTCCCTCTACTTGACTCTTCTTTTTTTGTTTTTGAGTTCTGGATTTTTTGGTATACTTGTTGTTCTTTTTCAGAAACTTTCTAAACTTCTTAGTTAGAAGAGTCATGTTATCTTCTGATTCTGAATAGCTCTCTTCACTGGAATTGCTGGATGATGCTTTGAGGGTTGTTACTTTCTTAGTTTTTTTCTACTCACTCACTCTTTCATTTATTGTCAGCTCGTATATGATGAGCGACTCGATCAACTCATTTAGTGTCATTGCTTTCAGGTTCCTTCCTTCTGCTATGGTTGTAGCCTTAGCCTTAGCCTTAGCCTTTCCTGATCATTTCATAAGTGGGGTAAGTTTTACCAAGAGTATGCAATGAATTCGTGATGTGAGTGAAGCTAGTGTACATAGATTAGATTGATTCACTAGAAGGCATTTTAAAGGCTTCATACTCACTTGTTAGCATGTCTATTCTACTATCTTTTACATCTTTAATGCCTTCATATGTGACTTCTAATTTATCCCATATTTCTTTAGCAATTGTACATGCCATGACCCTATTAAATTAATTTACGTCTAAAGCACAATAAAGTAGATTCATTGCAGTAGCATTTATTTGAAGAGCTTTCATGTCCTCGTCTGTGTACTCATCTTCAGTCTTAGGTATATTTTCCTTATCGACAATATTCATAGGAATATGATTTCCTCTAGAAAAAATTTTCTGTACTTTCCAATCAGCATTTTGAAGAAAGATTCGCATTTTCTATTTCTAATATGTGTAGCTAACACCACAAAAGATGGGTGGTCGTGTGGATGAGTGTCCCTCACCGAATGGGCTTACACCAATGTGTTCCATTGTGATCTTTTACAAAAAGAACATTTAAGTCTAGTGTAACCTCGCTCTGATACCAAATGTTAATTTAGGTGTAATCTGAAGAGGGGAGTGAATTGGGTATTTAAAAATTTGTGTCACTCAAGTTCTAATTTCTAATTTTGAACAACTTACAACCATACGCATACAACTTAGATGACAAGCAATTCAGTATTTCTCAACTTATCAATTTTAATGTGTGATTTTATTAATCAATCGATCTTACCCAATTACTTTACTGACGTACTAAACAGTTAACACATACACAACACCCACATAATTAACTGCAAGCAAAAATTAAAAGAATTAAGGGAAAGAGAAATGCAAACACAGTTTTTACAAGGTTCAACCAACCTAACCTACGTCCTCGCCTTAAGCAACTCAATAAGGATTCCACTAATGCCGCTCCTTTAACTGGGACAGAGCTTCTTGTTATAGTTTGCTGCTTACAAGAGGCGTAGCTTCCTTCTCACTTTGGTTCACAACCCGACCATCAATACAAATAAGATTACAATTTTCTGCAAAGTCAAATGCTTCACAACAAGCTAATGAGTACAATTGAAATCCTAAAACATACTCAAATGATATAACTTGAAGCTCAATTGAATGTATGTAATATGATTCAATGAAATCTTTAGTAATAACAATTGAATGATCTTTATATAAGAAAAGATGTATAACAAATATGTTCCAAAGATCTAATCCAACTATATGATCTTTATGAAAATATATGTAAAACATCTTTGCTCCAAAGATCTAAATCAAATCAATTTTACAATAATGAAACTGACATAAAATCTTTGAATAAAATATAAACTTGAATGTTTATCTTCAAGTGTAATATATATATATATATATATATATATATATATATATATATGAACAACTCACGTTCTAATTCCATGAAGTGTGCCAGGTGTATATGCTTTAAGTTCCTTATGGCTTCCATGACATCCTTACCTTCCGTGCATGCTAGGTAATGATCTTGTTCACAATCTCAATGCACAGGTAAGATACTATGTGATTTGTCATTACCAAAACAGGATTGGACTCATAGAGTCAACATTATTTCAATAAATAAATAAATAAATAAATAAATATATATATATATATATATATATATATATATATATGAACAACTCACGTTCTAATTCCATGAAGTGTGTCAGGTTGTATATGCTTTAAGTTCCTCATGGCTTCCATGACATCCTTACCTTCCATGCATGCTAGGTAATGATCTTGTTCACAATCTCAATGCACAAGTAAGATACTATGTGATTTGTCATTACCAAAACAGGATTGGACTCATAGAGTCAATATTATTTAAATATCATCCTCATCATACTTCTTAGAGAAGGGATTGAACCCATCAAACACTACATGGATGGACTCTATCACAGTTAATGTTCTCTTATTATACACCCTGTAGGCTTTACAATCTAATGCATAACCTAGAAATATTCCCTCATCAGTTTTCGAATCAAATTTTCCTAGGTTCTCATTATCCTTTAGTGCCTGAATCTCCCTTAACTCTCCAGACCTTCTTAATTTTAACATCCCTGTTCTTAAATGGATAATCAAATTGTATATGGCCTTCACTTTTACATTTGAAACACATTGTAGGTCTCTAGGAGTTTTTAGATGGAATAAATGATCTCAATTCTTTTACAAAATATCCCATATAAAGATTTTTCTACCTCCTATTTTCCTTTCCATTAAATCCAAGGCCTTCTTTGTCTAGTGAATTTCTTTGGACCCCAAGGAGTTTTTCAACATTTTTTTTGCCCTCTGTGAATTTATAAATTATTTTGGAGTTATCCTCCAATTTTCTCTCTAGACTGGCATTTTTCAAATCTATTTCTTTCAATAGAGAGGAACAAGATTTATTTTCCTTTTCAAAAGCATTTGACAAACCTTTACATTTGATTTTCAAATCATCATTTTTCTTAGTCATTTTATCAAGTAATTTATGAACTTGAATATGTTCAAGCTGTAGTTTTTTATATGTAGGCATGCTATCAATAGCAGAATCATCACTAGATAAGACGATAAAGAGCATAAAGAATGCACCTCGTGGTCACTTTGTGCCATTAAAAACAAGTTTGCGACTTTAGTGTCACTGGTTTCTGTGTCTAAGCCGTTGGTACAACATCTATTTGAAGACGTGCCGGCCTTCATTGCCCTCTTCTTCTTTTTTAAATCCTTTTTCAATAGCAAGAAATCTGGTTTAATATGTCCAGTTTCATTGCAATTGTAACAAATGAGAGGATCTGATTTTTGCTTTCTTTTGCTTGACTCTCCTTTTTCATATTTTGAGCTTTGAAACTTTCTGGATGGTTTCCCATTTTTCCTAAAGAACCTTTTGAACTTCTTGCTCAGCAGTGTCATATCCTCTTCTGACTCCTTATCACTATCTCCACTGGAGCTACTGGTAGATGCTTTTGGAGCAGTCACCTTCTTTGCTTTGTTGTGCTCGCCCAACCTCTCATTTACTGCCATTTCATATGTGATAAGTGATCCAATAAGCTCATCTGCCGTCGTTGCCTTTAGGTTTCTCCCCTCAGCTATGGCAGTGGCTTTTGTCTCCTAGATTGGCGGTAGACCCCTAAGTATTTTGCTAATCATTTCATATGTTAGGTAAGTCTTACCAAGTGCATACAGAGAGTTGGTGATATGTGTGAACCGAGTGTACATGCTTTGTATGGATTCACTAGAGTTCATTTTAAATGTCTCGTATTCACAAGTTAACATGTCAATGCAACTATCCTTAAAATCTCTAGTGCCTTCACATGTGACCTCTAGTTTATCCTATATTTCTTTTTCAAATGTATGTGTCATAACTCTATTAAATTCATTAACATCTAGAGCTTAGTATAGGGCATTCATCAGTAGCATTTACATTTACTCCCTTTTATATCATCATCAGTATATTCTTCTTCCGTTTTAGGTTCTCTCTTACCCTCTACAGCTTTTATTAGGATAAAATATCCTATGGAGACAACCCTTCACACCTTCCAATCAATATTTTGAAGAAAAATGCACATCATTTGTTTCCAAAAGGTGTAGTTAACACCAATGAAAATTGGAGGACGTGTGGAAGACTGTCCCTCACCAAAAGGGGTTACACTAGTTTGAGTCATTGTGATCTTTTACAAAAACGTTTAAGTCTATGCAATGAGGCTCTAATACCAAATGTGATTTATGGTGTAAACCCAAGAGGAGGTGAATTGGATATTTTCAAATTCCTAGGTTAAAATACCACAGCAGTTAGTATTTCTCAACCTAAGGTCATTCTAATTATATATATATATAGCAGATAAATGAACGCTTACACAATTAACACAATTCCAGTATATTCCAAATCAGACACTGATTAATATTAAAAATGCACTAGAGATAATATTAGCAGATAAATGTAAGCATGCAAATACTGAAATGTAAAGAGTATAAGGTAAAAGTGACACGTGGTTTGTTATCGAGGTTCGGCCACAATGCCTACATCCCCGCCTCAAGCTAACCAGTAAAAGGATTCACTAAATGCTCACTTAACCGGGTGGAGCCACGCCGTTTACACTACTCCTCACAAGATAGAGTCTCCTCGGTTCACTTACCGGGCAGAACCAAACATACACCTTACAGGACAGTGCTTCCTAGCTCACCTAACCGGGCAAGAGCCAAACCGGTGCACCTCACAGGTTTGTGCAGTCCTCTTCCGACCACATGTCGGGATTACAAAGATAAAAGTTTTTGTGTACAAATGTAATGCTTTTACAATAAGTAGCAGTATTACACAACCCTAGAGTCAATCTAGTGCAGATATAAAATAAATCAATATGTTCAGCTGAAATTAAATAGCACGAGTGATCTAATTAAGCAAGCACAATAAAGCAGTAAAGAAAGATGACACCAGATATGTTATCGAGATTTGGAAAATAGCTACGTCCCTGCCTTCGCTCACAAGTACAAGGATTACACTAAGGCTCACTTAACGAGTGGAGTGGCACCTAAATACAACCAGGTCAATTAGCACAGGGCCAACCTCAACCTTTACAACCAATCCTTCTGGGCTGGATTAACACCCCCTCAAGTCATGCCTGGAATACAACCAATTTTCAATACAAGATGCGTACAAATATTATGCTTCTCAATCAAGCATATTTGCACCAGTAATAATCAAAGCACACCAATAATGTAAGAATAATAAGCTCAGTGCTATATGTGTGCAACCAACACTCAACAAATGTCTATATTCAATCGAGCACATGAGTGTATCAACAAGCTAATCTTTGAAACAACATATAGATGCAACTCTCAATAAAATTTTAGGGTTTCAAATATTTTCACAAAGAGTAATCAGAATATCTCAAAAATATTTTTTCAATATCAAAGCAAAAAGAAATATTCAAAAATGAGCTTGTGGAAAGATTTTTGCACAATCAAAAATATGAGCTAAGGTGTCCTACAATATGAATGCTAAGACCCACAAGCTCTAAGCTTTCCCACACAAAAGTTTATTAAATTAAATCTGGAGGGAAAACTAAGCTCAACCATCAATCCGAAAACCAAATATACAATAAACAAATGAGGGTTTTTAGCAACAACCAACAATGAATAATCACTCCAGGATATTCTCACAAGGCTAGATTTCTCAAAAGAATGGTAGTATGTGAGTATATAGACTTTGTATGAAAGAATGGGCTTTGAAAATTTTTAGAGCATTTGTTGCTAATCAATTTGCTAATTAATTGCTAATCAGAGCAAATGAACCCCTATATATAGACTTGCCCAATTTTATAACCGTTGGGGATACATATGGTATTATTAAATTTATTTTAAAAATATTTAGAAAAATTAACCATGTTTAACCCCTCTTAAACACGGTAAAAATTTGTGCAACTCGAGAGTTTCGGGCGCCTAACCTATGGTTCGGTCGCCCGAATAGACACATGAGAAAAAGTATGTTTTTCATGTTCGAGTGCCTTAGGAAGAGAACGGTTTGTTGAATCGAGGCAATTTTCCAAAAGTCCACGATTCGATCTTCCGGTATCAAGTTTGGTTTACCTAACTGCCTTAGGAAGAGAACGGTTTGCTGAATCGAGGCAATTTTCCAAAAGTCCGCAATTCGGTCGTCCGATATCAAGTTCGGTAGCCCGAGGTAGTTTTGAATGTGAAAGTTTTGGCTGTTAAGTTGGTGGAAAAGGTTAGAATAAAGATTTGGTTAACCAAGGATGCTACAGTCCTTTTGGTTTGGTCGCCCGAAACCAAGTCACCTCGCTGGCCATTCAACGGTTTAGTCGACCAAGGTGTTTTGAACACCAAGGTTCGATTGCCCGAAACCTTACTATTTTAGCCCTTAAGTACTATTTCAATTCAATAGGTTCCCCTGATAGTATATGTAATATTGGGGACTAACTTAAGTGTAATTGCAAGGACCTAAGGTCTTTCTAAGGTCTTTGAGCTTATTAGTTCCTACATGCATGATATGCATTCATTATTACAAACCTTTCCTATATTACTATTATAGACTCGAAATGAAGATAATATAAATTACAACAAATAAATCTTCTGGGTCTTTATTCTTCAAGTTTTCATATGCCATCAAATGATCTTACTAATATGAACCTGCACACAAACTTGATAGACACTAAGTACTTGATTATTTGTCATAATCAAAATAAGGTATGACCTATAAGGTCAACATTATACCCCTTGATGATGATAAATACATCATGCAAAAGTGGGCACAACCTTGAAAGGCTCCCCCTGCCAATATGCATAATGAGAATTTTAAAGATTTAAAGTTCAAACATTTTTCAAAAAGTACCTAATTTTGCCTCTTCTCCCCCTTTTGGCAACAGTAAAAAGGGCTACTGTAAATATAAGGCATGTAAGCAAAGCATTGAGTATAAATCATTTACATGCAAGATATGATTGGAAATTTTTTTTGGAAATTTCGACAGCATGCCATTTGAAATTAAAGCATTTTCCCAAAAATAACTGTAAAAGACCTTATTGAGTTCTAAATTAATAATTTATCCACAGCTACCAACTCAAACAGTTCAGTATGATCAAGATGAAAAACATAAATATAACTATCAACATGCAAGGGATATGATAGTCATGCATTGCAAACCACAAACATATTCATAAAGTATAAAACAATGATAAGTGTAAAGTTTTCAGAGCCATATATTTTCTTATGATAAGAAGTTCCCTCTAAGTTTGTGCATTCTATCAAATTCCTATGAGGCATCTCTACTATACATTAGACCTAACTCACGTCTAATCTATATGAACCTATTTTCTTGAAGAGGTTTGGTGAAAATATCAGCTCACTACTCATTTGTGCACACAAACTCAAGTATCACATCCCCTTCCTGCACATGATCACGAATGAAATGGAGTCTAATCTCAATATATTTGGTTTGTGAATGTGAGATAGAATTTTTAGAGATGTTGATTGCACTAGTATTATCGCATTTAATCGAAACCATATCATAGTGCAATCCAAAATCCATAAGTTGTTGTTTCATATAGAGCATTTGAGCACAACAACTTCCAGCCAAAATATATTCTGCTTCGGCTATGGATAAGGCAACTGAGTTCTATTTTTTGGAGAACCAAGAAACCAGAGATTGTCCTAAATAGTGACAAGTGCCGCTAGTACTCTTCCTATCAACCTTACTACCGGCAAAATCAGCATCAGTATAACTAACAATCTCAAATGTCGCATGCTTAGGATACCATAAGCCTAATTTTATAGTTCGAACTAGGTATCTAAGAATTCTTTTGACTGCTAATAGATAAGGCTCCTTAGGAGCATCCTAAAACCTAGCACACATACACACACTAAACATGATATCAGTACGACTAGTAGTAAGGTATAGGAGGCTACCTATCATGCCACGATATAGTTTCACATCAACAGGGATGTGTTGCTCATCTTTATCAATTTTGTGGAAGAACTCATAGGGGTACCACGAATTTTACCATCTTCTATATTAAATTTCTTGAGTAAGTCCCTAACATATTTAGATTGGCATATAAAAGTTCTATATTTAGCCTGTTCGATTTGAAGACCTAGGAAGAAACTCAGTTCACCCATCATGCTCATTTCGAATTCACTTTGCATGCATTTGGCAAACTCATTACACAAATCATCATTAGTTGCTCCAAAAATAATATCATCAACATAAATTTGAACAAGGAGCATATCATCATTTTTAGATTTGATGAAAAGTGTAGTGTCAATATTGCCCTTGGTAAAACCATTATCTAATAGAAAACCACTAAGCCTCTCATACTAAGCTCTGGGAGCTTGTTTCAATCCATACAAGGCTTTGGACAACCGGTATACATGATCAAGATATTTATGAATTTCAAAATCAGGAGGTTGTTCTACATAAACTTCTTCATTTATATAGTCATTTAATAATGCACTTTTAACATCCATTTGATACAATTTAAAGTTCTTAAAAGCGGCATAAGCAAGCAACATACCGATGGCCTCCATTCTAGCTACGGGAGCATAGGTTTCCTTAAAATCTATCTCTTCTTCCTGATTATATCCTTGGGCAACTAGTTTAGCTTTATTTTTAGTTACTGCCTCATTTTCATCCTTTTTATTTCTATATACCCATTTAGTTTCAATAATAGTATGATTGTTAAGCCTAGGAACTAGGGTCCAAACTTTACTTCTTTCAAATTGGTTAAGCTCTTCCTGCATAGACATTACCCAAGACTCATCCTCTATGGCTTCCTTAATATTTTTGGGTTCTTCCTGAGACAAGAATGAAAAATGACTAAGTAAGTTTCTTAAGGAGGACTAGGTGGCTACACCACGTGAAGGCTCACCTATAATTTGATCTAAAGGGTGGTTCCTAATGAATTTCCAATCCCTAGTCATTTGCTTCTGAATTGATATCCACATTATTTTCAATAGATAACTTATCTAAACCTTTTCTAATATCAATATCAACTTCATCATCCCTTTTAGATTAGATTCATCAACACAACATGAATAAATTCAACAACTGTTAAAGTTCTCTTATTAAATACTCTATATGCTCTACTATTAAGTGAATAACCTAGGAAAATACCTTCATCATATTTAGAGTCAAATTTCCCTAAATGCTCATTATCTCTAAGTACAAAGCATTTATAACCAAAAACATGAAAATAAGAAATATTAGGTCTATGGTTGTTCCACAATTCATATGGAGTCTTATTAAGTGAAAGCTTGATTAACACTCTATTCATGACATAACATGCAGTATTCACAGCTTCTGCTCGGAAATATTTGGGTAATTTGTGTTCATTTAACATTGTCCTACCCATTTCTTGCAAGGACCTATTCTTTCTTTCTATAACTTCATTTTGTTGTGGGGTCCTAGGTGCAGAAAAATTATGTGAAATGTCCCCAAAGTCACAATAGTTTTCTATGCCATCATTTTTTTAATTCAGTTCCCCTATCACTTCTTATGTGTGTGATTTTGTAGCCTTTTTCATTCTGAATTCCTCTACATAATTTAGTAAATTGTTCACACGATTCATCTTTATGAGAAAGAAACATCACTCATGTGAACCTATAATAATCATCCACAATAACAAAGGCATACAATTTTCCACCTATACTTTGAACTTGATTAGGACCAAATAAATCCAAATGTAGCATTTCAAGTGGTCTAGTGGTAGATATGAATTTCTTTTTCTTAAAACTTGATTTAGTTTGCTTACCCATTTGACATGCATCACAAATTTTATCTTTCAAAAAATGTGTTTTTGGCAAGCCTTTAACTAAATCCTTTTTGACAAGTTTTGACAACAAATCTATGCTTGCATGTCCTAAACGTCTATGTCATAACCAACTAACTTCATTTATTGCAGAAAAACATGTGACTTATTGAGAAGCTAAATTATCAAAGCTAGTTGTGTACACATTTTCATGGCGTTCAGCAGTAAAAAGTACTTTGTCATCAGATTTTCTTTCAACTATGCATTTATGATTTTCAAAAGATACTTTATACCCTTTATCACATAATAGGCTAATACTCAACAAATTATGTTTCAATCCATCAACCAATAATACATTATCAATACTTAGGGAAGGTTCCTTACCAACCTTACCTACACTGATGATTCGGCCCTTGGCATTGTCATCGAATGTAATGTATCCTCAATCCTTGGGAGTGATGGAAGCAAACTTGGCCTTGTCTCCGGTCATATGCCGTGAGCAGCTGCTATCCAGGTACCACTTCCTTGGAAGAGGACAATCTTAAGCACCCCTACAAGAAAATGTAAGTAACCGACGCTGGTCCCCAAATTTTGTTGGGTCCACAGGGGTTAGTGTCTGGATCACCTTTGACTCTTTGCACCATTTTAACTTTTACATGTCTATTTCTAAGTAGGCTGTCAAACTGAATATGACCAATTTGTTTACATTTAAAACATATCATTCGACACTGAGGATCTTTAGGTGGAATTTGGGATTTTGACTCTCGAGTAAAATGTCACAAATAAAGATTAGGTCGTCTTACATTTTCAACACCATTAAATCCAAGACCTTCTTTGCTAAGAGAGTTTCTTTGGGCTCCAAGTAGTTTTTCAAAATTGTTTTGACCCTCAGTAAATTTAAAAACAATTTTGGAGCTATCCTCCAATTTTCTCCCAAGCTCGGCAATTTTCAAATCTTTTTCTTTATGAATCGAGGCATGAGAGGTCTTTGCAATTTCAAACAGTTTTGACCAATTTTCACATTTCTTTTTCAAAATATCATTCTCCTTGGTCATTTTTTTTAACAATTTAGATACACGAATATATTCATATTGCAATTCTTTAAAGGTAGGCATGCTATCAGAATCACAATCATCATCAGAATAATATGAAGATAAGGAGTAAGAAGACAATACCTCATCGTCCCGTGCCATTAGGCACAAGTTGGCAATCTTAGAGTCGCTGCAATCTGAATCTGAGTCGTTGCTGTTTTGTCTATCCCACGAGGTACCTGCTTTCATAGCTTTCTTCTTTCTCTTAGACTCCTTTTTCAGTAATGGGCAATCAGGTTTGATAAGTCTGACCTTGTTGCAATTGTAGCATGTGGGAGCATTCAATTTTTCTTTTCTTTTACTAGGCTCTCCCTTCTCAAATACTGAATAACTAAACTTTTTGTATGGCCTACTGTTCTTCCTGAAGAACCTGTTGAACTTCCTAGTAAGCATAGCCATGTCATCTCCAGATTCTGGTTCACTGCACTCACTAGATGTATTAGTAGACGTTTTTAAGGCAGTTACTTTTCTCATCCTATTGTGCTTATTCAGTCTCTCATTAATGGCTAAGTCATAGGTGATAAGTGAACCTATCAATTCATCTAGTAACATAGCCTTAAGGTCTCTACCCTCAGATATGGTCGTAGCCTTTGCTTCCCAAACAGGAGGCAAACCCGTAAGGTTTTTTTTTAATCATTTCATACGTAGGATAAGTCTTACCTAATGCATGCAGTGAATTAATGATGTGTGTGAATTTAGTGTACATGCTCTAAATGGACTCACTAGTGTTCATCATAAATGTTTCATACTCACTGGTCGACATATCAATCCTACTATCCTTCACATCTCTAGTACCCTCATAGGTGACCTCTAACTTATCCTATATTTCTTTAGCAAAAGAACATGTCATAACTCTATTAAATTCATTAACATCAAGACCCCAATACATATTATTCATGGCAGTAGCATTTACACTAAGAGCTTCCATATCACCATCAGTATATTCCTCTTCAATCTTAGGAACTCTAGTTTCACCTTCAATTTTCATAAGAACATAGTTTCCCTTAGAGACAACTCTCCACACCTTCCAGTCAATATTCTGAAGATAAATATGCATCCTCTGTTTCCAGAAGGTGTAATTAACACCACTAAAGACTGGAGAACATGTGGAAGAGGGTCGCTCAGGGAAAGGGGTTACATTGTTATGAGTCATCTAAATCTTTTGTAGAATAACTATTAAGTCTAAGCTACTAGGCTCGGATGCCAATTGTTAGCTTTACTATAATCACAAGAGGAGGGTGAATTGATATTTTAAAATTTCTTCCCTAGATCACTTAACCAGCAGCAGTAATACACAACCCTAGAGTCAATCTAGTGCATATATAAAATAAATCAATATATTCACCTGAAATTAAATAGAATGGGTGATATAATTAAGCAAGCACAATAAAGCAGTAAAGAGAGATGACACCATATATGTTATCGAGGTTTAGCAAACTGCCTACGTCCCCGCCATGGCTCATAAGCAAAAGGACTACACTAAGGCTCACTTAATGGGTGAAGCGGCACCTAAATACAACCAGGTCAATTAGCACAAAGCTGACCTCAACCTTTAGAACCAATCCTTCCAAACTGGATTAATACCCCCTCAAGCCACACCTGGAATACAACCGATTTTCAATACAACATGCGTACAAATATTATGCTTCTCAATCAAATAAATTTGCACCAGTAATAATCAAAACACACCAATAATGTAAGAACAATAAGCTCAATGCTATATGAGTGCAACCAACACTCAACAAATGTCTATATTCAATCGAGCACACGAGTGTATTGACAAGCTAATCTTTGAAACAACGTATAGATGCAACTCTCAATAACGATTTAGGGTTTCAAAGATTTTCACAAAGAGTAATCAAGATATCTTAAAATTATTTTCTTAATATCAAAGCACAAAGAGATATTCAAAAATGAGCTTGTCAAAATATTTTTGCATAATCAAAAATATGAGCTAAGGTGTCTTGCAATATGAATGCTAAGACCCAAAAGCTCTAAGTTTTCCCACACAAAAGATTTATTAAATTAAATATGGGGGAAAAGCTAAGCTCAACCCTCAATCCAAAAATCAAATATACAATAAACAAATGAGGGTTTTTAGCAACAACCAACAATGAATAATCACTCGAGGATATTCTCACAAGGCTAGATTTCTCAAAAGAATGGTTGTATGTGAGTATATAGACTTTGTATGACAGAATGGGCTTTGAAAATTTTCAGAGAATTTGTTACTAATCAATTTGCTAATTAATTGCTAATCAGAGCAAATGAACCCCGATATATAGACTTGCCCAATTTTATAACCGTTGGGGATACATATGGTATTATTAAATTTGTTTTAAAAATGCTTAGGAAAATTAACCCTATTTAACCCCTCTTAACCAAGGTAAAAATTTGTGCAACCCGAGAGTTTCGGGTGCCTGACTTGGGGTTTGGTTGCCCGAACAGACATGAGAAAAAGTACGTTTTTCATGTTCGGGTGCCCAAGGAAAAGAACGGTTTGCTGAACCAACGCAATTTTCTAAAAGTTCACGATATGGTCGTCCGGTATCAAGTTCAGTTTACTGAACTTTCATGTCTAGTAGCCCGAGGCAGTTTTGAACGTGAAAGTTCAGGTTGTCGAGTTGGTGGAAAAGGTTAGAATAAAGATTCGGTTGACCGAGGACACTACAGTCCTTTTGGTTCGGTCACCCGAAACCAAGTCAACTCACTAACCATTCAATAGTTCGGTCGATTGAGGTATTTTGAACATCAAGGTTTGGTCACCCGAAACCTTACTATTTTAGCCCTTTAAGTCCTGTTTCAATTCAATAGGTTCCCTTGATAGTATATGTGATATTAGGGACTAACTTAAGTGTAAGTGCAAGGACCTAGGGTCTTTCTAAGGTCTTTGAGCTTATTAGTTCCTACGTGCATGACATGCATTCATTATTACAGACCTTTCCTATATTACTATTACAGACCCGAAATGAAGATAATATAAATTACAATAAATGAATCTTTTGAGTCTTTATTCTTCAAGTCTTCACATGCCATCAAATGTGTGTGTGTGTGTGTGTGTGTGTGTGTGTGTGAGAGTATGATCTTTGATTTAAGATATGATTTTCATTAAGTGTATTATCAAGAGATTTTTAAGAACCCAAACAATATCTCAAAAAATATCTTTCAAATATGAAGTGAAAGAGATATTAGGGTTTAGCTTGCCAAAAATATTTTTCCAACAAAAGCACAATGCAAGCCTTTGAATCTTGCAATGAGTATGCAAAGATTCACAAGCTAAAGAGAGTCTTCCCAAGAAATATTTATGAATGAAATACTATAGGAAAAACTCAAGCTTACTCTCTAAAAATCTACTTTCAACAATGCAAGAATGAGTGAGAGTTTAAGCTTTGAAATGAATGTGTAATGCTCACAAGAATGTGCACTCAATCTAACTTCAAGTTGTAATCAATATGCAAATGAAGAAGATGAGTATAATGCTCTCTTTCTAAAAGAATATGCAAACAAATATGCGAAAGAGAGTGAAATGAATGCCTGCATGTGAGAGAATAGCAAGAATAGCACAAAATATTTTGAGAGAATTTCTTTGTTAATCATCACCAAAATTGTGGATGCGGATGGTGGAACAAATCTCAAGGAACTTATCTAGATGCTTATAAATATTTTCATTTGAATTCCCATAAAAAGTGGGAAGCATCGAGATGAAAGAAGTTTTGAACTCAAATTGAGCTGCCTTGACATCCGGATATCGGATGCAAGACGGCAAGGTGTATGCACTAGGTACAAAGTATTCCCTAAGAGGCCTAAGTGGTTGCTCCGCCACCAAAGGTTGGCGAGGAGCTTGAGGTTCCAGTATTTGAACAACGAGAACCGGTGGACATTCGGCCATTACTTTAGGTTCAAATGACTCTGCAAACTTATGATTCGAAGTGGGTTTCCCAAAGGACCTACGGGATCTCTTAATCTCGGGGTCTATCAGAACTAACTCGGGATCCAGAGAGCACAAACCTAGCATACACACTTGAAGCACACAGAATCAATACTTTAGAGTATCCAAACAAAGAAAATAAAAATTAATAAAGATAAAAGAAAAGGAAAGCAAAGAGAAAAACAAAGCTATAACATGCTAAAATAGAAATTGGCTAATAACTATGACTTAATACCCAGCAACGGCGGCAAAATTTAATAGTCTCGCCAAGGCTTGGGTCCTTAACTAACAAAAATAATATTTATAAAACCTAACTTAATCCCAGGTTCGGTAGAAAGTGCGGAAGTCGAGTATCGATCCACCGAGATTAGAGTGCAGTTATCAACCTTTTTCTAGATTAGTTTATTAAAGCTTTATATAAAAAAAAGTGTAAAGGTGGGATCTTTGTAGTGTTTCTAACAACTAATGGAAAGAATGTCAAATCTAAAGTACCCTACTCCTACAAAGCGATGCTTCAACTTGAATCAGACGCTGGACGCCTTGCCTCTAACTACACTCCACCAGCTATCCGTAGAAGTACCAACCCAAGAATCTCAGGCCAAGCGGGAGAGGGTTATTCGAGGGCAGAAGGTAGCAAGGGTGCACCAACCGTCTGGAGCACGGTCGGGAATCAGAGTATACTTTGTCTCAACGATCACGAACACCTTCGCGGTTCCATAGCCAACTACTTTTATCCGGTAGAGACTGTAGTAGTGCTTATCCTTATCTGCAATCTTTCATTAGAATCAAAGCAGTAATTCAAGAGCAGTAATGAAAGCAATTAAAAGAAAGCATATAAATGGAAGCAGTAAATTGAAAGCATGTAAAAATCATCCCTTGGTATTCAAGTTGTCTCTCACATGTCGCGACGTCCCCGAAGCGTGTGTGTCTCAAGGTCGACAAAATAAAAATTGGATGTTTAATTTTCAAGAAAAATAGGAATGGAGTCGCCACTGACCTTTTAGTATGGTTAGAATACTTAATTACTACCCATTAAGGGTAAAATCGATCTGCTCTACCAAAAATGGAATCGGGAGTTCGGTTACGTGAGGGGAAGGTACGAGCACCCCCTACACGTTCGTTCTTACAAATGGTACTTAATTAATTATGAAATTATCCCAAAGTAAATTTTAAAAAAGTCTTTTATGTTACTCCTTTTGTGGATTTACAAAATATACTAGCAAAGAAATAATCACAAAATTATATATAATATATATTCCCTCATAACTAAAGGTACGTGAAGCTCAAAGAACACATACCAATTCGTTAAAATCATAGGGATAAAATTGAAAATACTTATTAACAAAAATATAATAATACTAAAATAATAATAAAACTAATACAAATACTAAAAATAACACAATCGAATATACGTATACTTTAAAATAGAATAATAATAATAATAATAATAATAATAATAATAATAATAATGATGATGATGATGATGATGATGATGATGATGATGATGATAACAATTACAATAATATTTCAATAATATTAATAATAATGTACAAATAATGTACTTATGTTTCTAATAATAATACACAAACAATGTAATAATATTACCAATAATAATGTGCAAATAATATAATACTAATACTAATACAATCCATATAATAACCATATGCAACTAATATATTAATATTTCTTTGAATAATGTACTAATATTACCAATAATCATGTACAAATGGTATAACTTTAATGCTAACACAATACCTATAACGATAATATTACTAATAATATGCAAGCAACAGAATACTAATACTAATAAGATCGATGTGATAATAATACTAATATAATCAATATAATAATAATATTAATAATAATATCTAATCAATATAGTAATATTACTAATAATGGTATACAATCAGCGTAATAATAATATGACTAATAATAATATACAAGTGATAGGAAAATCCTAAACTATAAACACGAATCAATTAATACCAACACCAAAAATATGAACTTGGAGATTAAATTTTTTAAAACAAATGTAACAATATTAAAAATTCCACGATAATACAATAATAACAACCAAAAACCTGAACATGAGGATCCTGTATTAAAATACCAACCACAACAATAATCCTACAATAAAAATATTTAATATGTATAACTAATGTAACAAAGATTTAACCTTTAAGCATTGAAACAAGCCCAAAAAAAAAATTCTGCAATAATAATAGATTCATTAGTATCTCAACAAAAATATAATCATAGATGCATATAAAACGAGTAAAAATAAAACTCCATAATAATAAAATAGAAAAAAAAAAAAACCAGTATGTGTGTGGGTGTGTGCGTTTGCGTGGTTTGCTGAGTGTGCGGGTGTGTGCTGTGTGCGTGAGTTAGTGTGTGTAAAGGTGTGTGTTTTAGTGTGTGATGTGTGCATGAGTTAGTGTGTGTAAAGGTGTGTGCTTAGTGTGTTCATGGAGACTCACCGTGGAGTTGCCGGGGATTGAGGAGGAGGTCACCGGAATGCTGGGTTGCTGCTACAGGCTTGGCCGCCGGGGTTGCGGAGGCTCGGAAAGATGGCATCGGCGATGGCAAAGCTTGACTCTTGCGGGGTGCCTCGCGCTGGTGTTGCAACGGTGGCTGAAGGCTTCGGCTTGCTGGAGTGTTGGCTTTTGGGGTGGCTGCCGGAGATGATGTTCGTGGCTGTGTATGGAGACTGGTATGGCAGCGGCGGTGGTCTTCTGTGAACCGTGGCTGTGTTTTGGTCGTGGAGATAAGAGTCCATGGCCGGAGCTTCAGGGTGTCGTGAGAGAGGGGCGTGGTTCTGCTGCTCGTGGCCGGTGATGGAACACGGTGCTAGAATGACGACGGAGATGGATGAACAAAGGGGCCACGAGGGATGGCCGGAGCTGCTGGCTTCGCTGGCGATGACTTAGAGTGAGTGAGGGGTATGTATCAGGTCGTGGGTTTTAGGGGGGGTTGCCGACGGTGGTGGCTGGTTTCGGAGAGACGAGAGTAATGGAGATATGAACGTGGCTATGGGGGTTGTGGGCTGCTGTGCGTGGAGAAGATGATGGTGGGGGGGTTGATGATGGAGGCTGTGCGGCTGGGTGGTTGGTGCGGCTATTGCCCAGCCATCAAGGAAATTAGAGATGGAGAGGAGAGATAGAGGTGGTCTGTTGCTGTGTACGTCTCCGCCCCCTCTTTTGCTTGCTTTTACTTCTTATTTACAAGCGCCCCTAAAACCCTAAGCTTCTTCTTTTCTTTTCTTATTCTTTTTTTCTTTTTTGTACTTTTATGGTAATAATAATAATAATAATAATAATAATAATAATAATAGTAATGTAATAATGATAAGATTTGAAAATAAGGATAATACTAATAATAATAAATAGAAATAGTAAAAATAATTATAGTAAAGTAATAATAAAATAGAAATAATAAGAGTGATAAAAATAATAAAAATAATAATTGTAAAGTAAAAAAAAAATAACAATAATAATAATAATAATGATAAAAAATACTAAAAATAATAATTAAAAAATAATAATACTAAAATAATATAGTAACCCCTTTGTTATATTTGGTCCGGGTAAAAATAGGGTGTTTACATCACAAACAACTGTCCCTACAAAGGAATGACCATCTAATCTACTAGGAAAATACAATAGCGCCGCTGGTTGTCACAGGCCGTCGAACACCTCTTGCACAATCCAAAACTGATATTGAAATCTAATCCAACTAATGTACATTGGCTCTCAATGGTGTTCTAGGTCTATCACTAACCTAAAATCAGTTAAAGAGAAACCCCTAGAACATATTCGTAGCTAATATTTATTCCCATTAGGGTTCACAAGGTTTGAATTTTGAAATAGGAAAGTTTAGCACAAAATCTCGTGTAGAAGATCGTCTCTGGAGACCAAGTCGCACCCCTATTTTTGCTGGTCGAGCTCCTGGTCAAGATGCTAGTTGAGATCTAGACTTGGTCGCCCCTCAAGGTCTTGCTAGTCGAGCACTTGGTCGAGATTCTTAGTATTTCAATCTTCAGTTCAACTTAGGAACTCAACTTGGTCACCCTTCAAGGTCTTCCTAGTCGAGCACTTGGTCGAGACTCTCAGTATTTCTGGGCTCAATAAGCTTCAGTATCTCGACTTGGTTGCCCTTGAGGGTCACATGGTCAAAGAGAGTCTTTTTTCTCTTTTATGTGTGTTGAGGCATTAGGAGTTTGGCTAGACAATTGATTTGAGCTTTAAGTATCCCAAATACTCCCTTAGCTTCTCGTATTACTTAACTCCTCAGTTTTAACCTATTTTTCCTAAAACATGAACAAACCTTGCACAACTCTGCAATATGATAATGAAGAGCATATACATAATAAAAGAAGACAAAACAAAAGTAAATGAGGACCTAAAATGATGCATTTTAGGGACTCATCACCAATCATATGTAAACAACTTAAAAATTTTAAATTTTTACTAAGCTCATTGATTGCTTGTAGGAGTTGAAAAGTAAGGTGTATTCCCTTGAGAGGGGTGAATTGGGTTTTTAAAATTTTCTTTGAAACCTCTTTGTTTTACGAGTTCCTTTAGTTAAGAGTTAACCCAACAAAGTAATATTCAGCAATCACACAATTACAATGATATTGATTTGCAACGTCACAAGTCCAACCAACAATCCTTTTGAATATGTCAATCCAACAAACAATATAGTATGCTAATAAAGATCAAACTTAGAAATTCAGCAGCCTTTCAAAATTTAGTTTTTGATATCAAATATGTTTCTTGGATTTAAGTATGTAACTAATCAATATGTTAATGAGTTTTGATATTTAACAATCAATGTACTTCCTTTAAGGTTTCCGCAAACTTTGATATTTATCAATTTACGTACTTCCTTTAAAGTTTCCACAAATTTTGATATTTATCAATCAACGTACTCCCTTTAAGGTTTCCTTAATTCCCAATAAAAAATTAATTTTCATCAATTAAATAAGCATCCATGCAATTTATATATGCAGAAAATTAAAGAGATTTTGGGAAGAGAAAGACACCAAGATTTTACGAGGTTCGACTATACCTGCCTTCGTCCTTGCCTTAGGCAAACCACCCAAGGATTTCACTATATCACTCCCTTAATCGAGTGGAGCAAACCGTTTACACACTCCTTCAAGTAGGACGCAGCCCTCCTCTCCAAGTGATACCCCACGCTTAGTTAGCCAACGATTCAATCAACCTTGAATCGTAAAAAACAATAAGAGAAAATTTTGTGTACAATGATACTCTCAAAAGAGCTGATTAGTACAATTTGAATATCACAATATACTTCAATCAAATATCAATATAGAAAGATGAAGCTCAAGTGTATATCACCGGGGTACTTTCTTAGATTGAAAATTTTAGTTAGAGCACAAGAACTATGAGTAGTATTAGCAAGAACACAACAAAACTTTAGAAAAAAGTTTTTCAACAATAGAGCTTTTGAATGTAAGAGTATAAACTGATTTGCTAATTGTTGTTGGTATTTAATTCTTAAAATTAACTTGTATTTATAAAGTTAAAAAGTGTATACACATATTCATTAAGTTACTTTGAGTATTTCCCAAGTTTTCACTTTATTTGGGAGCCAAACAAACACTTTTGGAAACCATCCCACACTGTTTTAAATTTAAATTTACGAAGGTCAGTCGACTGTACCCAAAGGTCAGTTGCATGTGCCTTTTAAATCAGCATATTTTGAAAGTCAGTATAGGTACACTCGTCGGTACTCATAGGGTCAGTCGACTGTGCCTATTCTGTTTGCTTGTCAATCAACTAAACAGTCGCCTGAAGTCAACTTCAACCACCTTTCAGTATTTTGGCCATAACGTTTTCTATACAACTTCAAATTAAACTTTCTTGGTGTCAACATAAAGCTAAGAGAAAATACCACAACATTCATGTTGAATACTTTTTTAGATAAGAAACTAGTGATAAATAAAATTGCACATCAATGCAGACATAGAAAAAAGTGAATTTGGAGAATCCTATTTTGGTGGTTTTCATTCCAAAAATATATTGAACCTTTTTGAAATAACTTTTGACCTTATAAAAATATTTTCCAAGTATTTTAAAAGGTATCTAGGTCCAAGTAATTAACTTAAGAGTTTCTGCATCCATATTGAAATCGTTTGAAGTACTTACATGAGACTACTTAAAATTTTTGAACTTTCTAATCACTAAGTCTTTATGTATTGGCTTCCCTTCCTTGTATCTCTCTTGAGCTTTATTTCTTTCTATTTTGCTTCATCATGGGCCAAGTCTTTAAGCATAATCTTAATGTGAGTGTCTTTAAAACACTTAAGCTTGATCTTCTATGAACTTGATCTTTTATCAAAACTTCTTGAGTCTTGAAACTTATCTTAACAAAACATGTTAAGTTCCTTTGGTTTGTTATCATCAAAATAAAATTCTAAGTTTTGTGAGGCCAATAGGAGTCGATTGATTGCTATGAGGTGGCACCAAACTATAGAAGAAGAAATGGGATCGATCAACTATCCAAAAGTGATATATTGATCGTCATATGCTGGATCCTATTTCTTCACGTTTTTGGCCTAATTTTTCATATAATCAACTCAATATCTCTATTTTATTGGGTCAAAAAAATAACTATAGATGGGGATATAGTCAACAATGCTCATACCCGAAGGAATCCTCAAGTAAGAATAAGAATTGATAGAATTCTCTTCACAAACTCCAAGTTGCAACTGTCTTTCTCTAACCCCAAAAGATGCACAAATTCTCTATATTTGTCTCTCCTTACCCCTACTTGGACATTCAAATTTGAATTTCAAAAATTCAAATTCAAATTAACAACCACCAACCAAGAACTACTAACTATTCTAGTCATTGTCTAACACAAGGCAATGTCTATGACACTTGGCAAGCCCAAATCCAATATCTAATTAAACAAAAAAACAACTCAAAAATTTGAATTTCTACTAGGTTGGTTGAACGCCTATAAAGGCTAATCGACTATTGTTGGATGATGCCAAACTAGAAAAAGGGTTGATCAATCGTTAGTAAGTGGCTGATTGATCACCCTATGCTACATCGTTTTTCTTTGATTTTTAGCTTAATCTTACATATATTCAGTTAGGTCTTATTGTTTTGTTAGGTTAAAAAATGGTTATTAATAATTTCTACACAACTAAGATACAGATTATAAAAATGCATTTATTTACGTAGCCTGTTTCTTATTTCTATTGTCGATTTTTGTCTAGTTTCAAAAGAAATGAAAAACCATATTTTATAATTTCGAGTTGTCTTGAAAATTTATTATTAGAATACTTTAATATTTATCCATAATTAAATATTATGCTTTAAATTATTCATTTTATACATAATTTGCAATTTTTAAATAGGAATTAAGATCATATATTAATCAAGATGAGAAAGGCAAAAAACAATAGAACAAAATAGAACAACTATAAAAGAAGAGCTTCAACCTTTTAAACAAGACTTTAACTTCATTACAAGCAAACAAATAGTTAACTCGCAAAACTATTGCAACTAGTTCAACTTTAATATATTAAGGATACTGTAGAATAACAACACCAAGATCTGCTTTGAAGAAACAATTGAAGAGATAAAACAAAGTTTTATTACAACAATCATATTACCACAATCTGTCCAACCATGCACTCACTAAATGAGCTTCAATGGCGAAAGGACAACAAATAGAAAAAAAAAGAGGACACAATCTTGCAGTCGAGATGTGTGTGTTGATTCGCCGAGGGGGTCTTATTTATAGCCTCTGGTTCGTGAAAGAAGCATGGGCGGCTTACCCACCATGGTAGGTGGTGGTAGCTTACCTACTATGACCGACTTTGACTTTAGTGGCCGACTTTGACATTAGTAGCCATCTTTGATATTAGTGGCCGATTTTGACATTAGTGGCCATCTTTGACATTAGTGACCGTCTTTGACATACCGTGCCTACTGTTCACACTGGATAGGCCATTCCGTTTCGGGGGGCAACATCCCCCACCAGGGGCGCTACCCTTAAACTCCCGTGTCTCGGAGGGGAACGTCTTCTATCTTCGTGGTACCATTGGGGTCTATCGCTTCGACCTCATCTGAACCATACGTCAAGTAAGTGTTCCAATTAACTCATAGGAGGTGGTTATTGCACACATATACACCAACAACCCCCCCCCCCCTCAATGTCCACCTACACTCTTGAACCAATACCAAGAGCATCCCGATGCTTCTGGAAGTCAGAACTACCCAATGCTTTGCTGAAGATATCTACATGATTATCTTCTAATGGGCAATACTCCATCTCAACAACCTCATCCTTAATGAGTTCTCATATGTAGTGATACTGAATCTCAATGTGCTTGGTTCTTGCATGGAACATTGGGTTCTTACTGATAGTTATGCAACTTTGATTGTCATAGTGAATCAGAGTTGCGGCATTTATCGTTATCCCAATATCAGTAAGAAGTTTTCTTATCCAGACAGCTTCACATGAGGTGAAACAAGCTAACTTGTACTCGGCTTCGGTGGATGATAGTGACATTGTTGGATGCTTCTTGCTTGTCTACGAGATAATTCCATTCCCAAAGAGAAAACAATATCTAGAAACTGACTTTCTAGAATCAATATCTCTTGCCCAATCAAAGTCACAAAATCCAATTAGGGACTTCCCTAATGTATAAGAGTTGCCAAAATGAGGAGTCCCTTTTATATACTTGAGGACCCTCATTCCAGTCTTCCAGTGAATTTCTCGTGGCTTATTTGCAAATCTACTCAGAATACTAACTGCAAAATTGATATTGGGCCTTATGTTGCATAGGTACACCAAACTCCCAATTAGGCTTCTGTACCTTTTTGTATTAACAAGTGGAAAGGGATCTTCAATGGAGAGATTATGTTTACTTCCATTAGAGTAACCACTGGAGTGCATTTTGCCATCCCAAATGCCTTCAATAACTCTTAAGCATATCGTTGCTGAGAAATAAAGATTTCTCCTAGATGCTGCCACACTTCAATGCCTAAGAAGAAGTGGAGTAGCCCCAAGTCTGTCATCTCGAATTCTGAGCATAGGTCTTCACGGATGTTGTTGATCTTCTCCTCGTGGTCACCTGTAAGTATAAGATCATCTACATATAGTACAATTATTACTTACATCACATTCTCCTTCAGTACATATAAATTTGCATAAGATGTACTTCTAAAAAATTCATAATTGGTGAAGAAAGAATCAATCCTCTGGTACTAAGCTCTGGGGGCTTGTTTCGGCCCATACAAGGCTTTTTTCAACTTGCACACTTTGTTGTCTGAATTTGGCAATTCAAATTCAGGTGGCTGCATCAAATAAACCTCCTTTTTAAGATGACCATTGAGGAATGTAAACTTCACGTCCATTTGAAATAGCACCCATCTTCTGTGTGCAGTAGTAGCCAAAACCAGACGGATTGTTTCCATGCGAGCTATTGGTGCAAAAGTTTCGGTAACATCAAAACCTTCCACCCGAGAAAATCCTTGTGCGACAAGGTGTGCTTTGTACTTCTCTAAAGTACCATCAGCTCTATATTTTACCTTCCATATCCACTTCGTGTCGATTACCTTCCTATGAGGGGGATGATCTACAATCTCCCAATATCATTATTCGTGATACTTTCATATTCAACTTCCATAGTCATTCTCCACTTCAGATCAGCCAACACTTCATCTAGGCTACTTGGTTCCTTAACTATACAGAGTAAATCAGCCATTAAGGCCATATTTACCAAGTGTTCTGCTGATCATTGTTGTTCCTCTATTCTCTTCAACCTTCGAGGTCCATCAGGTTGTAAACTTTGATTCACAAGTTCTGGATTGCCTTCATCAAAGAGTTGTTGTACCCACCTGGGGTGTGGCTTCTGAACAGGTGCTACTGGTACAATGGGCTTGTTTTGAATTTCCTCATCATTCATCTCAATCTGCTGCTCTGAGTGAGGCACATGGTGGGTTACTTTATCGGTTGATAATAAAGTGGGCTGATCTCTATCTCCTACTAAGTGTGTTCCTTTATCAAATACCACATCTCGGCTTGTGATGATCTTCTTTGCCTCTACATCATACATACGATATGCCTTCGATTATGTATTGTATCCTAAGAAGATGCACTTTCAACTCTTATCATCTAACTTCCTTCAACTGTCATCTAGAATATGCACAAAACATCTGCAACCAAATGTTATAAGATGAGAAACAAAGGGTTTCTTACCAGAGTAAACCTCGTGAGGTGTTTTGTTCCCCAAAGCTTTAGTGAAGCATCGGTTAAGGATATACACAACTGTATTAACAGCTTCTACCCAAAATGATTTCGAAAGGTCTTGTGCCTTCATCATTGCTCTGGCTATCTCCATCATAGTACGATTTCACTATTCCATAATGCCATTCTTTTGTGGAGTTTTTGGTGCTCACAATTGATGCTTGATACCAAATGCACTGCAATAATTGTTGAACTCCCTTAATGTGAACTCGCCTCCTCAATTTGTTCGAAGTTTCTTTAACTGCAAACCTTTCTCATTTTCAACAAGTTTATGCCACACTTCAAATTTTACAAAACCCTCAGCCTTATCATGAAGAAAGTACACCCACATCTTTCTACTATAATCGCCGACTAATAGCATAAAATAGAAAGATCCTCCTAGTGCAGGAGTAGTCATTTTACCATAGAGATATGCATCTACAACCTCTAGAGGAAGCTTTGATTTGTTATTGCTCTCTTGTGGAAATGACATATGATGTTGCTTGCCTAGCATGCAAGCTTCACAAGACTCTGAAGTATCAACTACTACAGGCAGATCAACCACCATTTCCTTTCTCTGCATCTCCTTCAAAAATGCATAGGCGATGTGTCCAAACCTTTCATGCCAAAGTCTACTTGTTGTATCTCTAGTTGTTGCGGCAAGTGCCACAAACTCATACAGGTTATTCTTTCGAATACCTTCACCCACAATGCTGCCATTGCTATCAATAATCTCAGCTTTTGTTTTCATAAATCATACTTCATAGTCACGGTCAGTAATAACAGCTACATATAAAAGATCCCTCTTAATTTGAGGAACATAAAGGACATCTAAAAGATTTTTACCTTGGCCATTCATGGTTTTTAAGGAAATGGATCCAGTGCCCTCTACTGGACACTTTGCATTATTTTCGACAATCACATTCATATGTTCATGTAGAGGCTTAAAGGAACCATACCAGTCCTTTTTGCTGATCATGTGTCCGGTAGCTCCATTGTCAAGTACCCATGAGCAATCTCTTGGTACTGTTTGGGAAGTTGAACACATTTATTCTCTAACCATGAAAAGATCTAATGTTGGTTCAACACAATTTGCTACCTGTCTGACATTCCACGTAGGCTTCAACGTGTCGTTCTTTTCATCATGGATACGTTTTTTGCAATCCTTGGCTGCATGCCCCCCCCCCCTTTTTTGCAGTAGTAGCACATACCAAAAAATCTCTTCTTATTCTTGCCCTTCTTCTTTTCAACATTATTGTCCTTGCCTTTGATCTGCATGGTGAAAGCACTACTGCTTTCATTTTCTCTGGTTCTCAACCTCATCTCCTCCTCTAGCAGTAAAGCACAGAATTCCTCAAAGGTTAGTGTAGGAGTTCTAATATGCGTGTTAAGATCAGTTACCAGACTGTCATATTTTGATGGCAGCGCTCGAATACATCTTCGAGCAAACTCCTCACTAGTCTTTGCTATGCCTACTGCCGCCATCTGATCACATAGATTTTTGATTCTGGTGATGAATACTTCTGCCAATTCTCCATCATATAGCTTTCCTGCAGCAAGTTGATTCTCCAAGTTCTAAATGCGTGTCTGGTTCCTTGTTTCATATTAAGTCTTCAAACCATTCCAAGCATCTACAGCCTTGGATGTATGCTGGATCAACATAAGTATAGAATCAAATACACTTGTGACTATAGCACAAAGTGCATCTACATGTCGCCTCTTCCATGCTTTGACGAGGGTAGCATCTAGAGGGATGATAACCTTAGGATTGGTGGGATCAGGTGTGCCAATCGGTTCTAGATCCATACCTTGAGCTGTATCAAATAGTTCATATAAATCCAGAATAGCACTTATCTTGAACTTCCACAAAGTGTAGTTCGTGTCGTCTAGCTTTCCTTCTGTGAGTGTTGGTGGACGTATCCGAAGTGCTGGTGGAGATGTAGTAGCTGAAGATGAAGTTCTTGTCATTGCAACGTCTCAACAATTATAGTTGTTTCTTCTTAGTAGCCTTTAGCTCTGATACCATGTAGAATAACAACACCAAGATCTGCTTTGAAGAAACGATTGAAGAGATAACACAAAGTTTTATTACAACAAGAGGATTACAACAATCTATCCAACCATGCACTCACTAAATGAGCTTCAATGGCTAAAGGACAACAAATAGAAAAACACAAGAGGACACAATCTTACAGTCGAGATGTGTGAGTTGCTCCGGGGGGGGTCTTATTCATAGCCTCTGGTTTGTAGAATAATTACATGGGTGGCTCACCTACCATGACTGACTTTGACATTAGGGGCCGTCTTTGACATTAGTGGTCGTCTTTGACATACCGTGCCCACCGTTCACAATGGATAGGCCATGCCGTTTTTGGGGGGCAAAGAGGGGGCATTGCCCCCGAACCCCCTTGTCTCGGAGGGGAACGCCTTCTATCTTTGTGGTACCATTGCGGTCTACTGCTTCGACCTCATCTGAACCATACATTAGGTAAGTGTGCCAATTAACTCGTGGGAGGTGGGCATTGCACACATATACACCAACAGATACTTCTAACTCCCATTAGCTAAAAATAACTTGAGACCAAACCTTCAACAATAAAAAAAAAAAACCCCCATCTACCAAACCAATCCACCAACAAATAGCAAAGAACAACACTAGTTCAACACAACAATTCAACAAGAACAAAATATAACTAAAGAGCAATCAATCTAGCAGGTTTCAAAGTGCTGCGACTGGTTTAGCTTCAATAAAACAGAGGAAACAAAGATAGCAAGACCAAAATACCTTCTAACTCCCATCAGTTGAAAACAACCTCATACCAAACCTTTAACAAAATAAAAACCATTTACCAGGCTAATCCATCAGCAAATAACAAAGAACAACACTGACATCAACACACAAAAAAAAAAAAAAAAACCTCCAACAATCAAAATTGAAAATCTACAACTAAAACAATCATTCAACATTCAACAAGAACAACAATAGCTAAAGAACAATCAATAGCTGAAATGAAAACAACAAGCACTATAAAAGACAACCCTTAGAATCTAAAATATTATAGCAAATAAGAACCTAGCCTACTTCCAGTCTCCAACATAGCAAAAGACAAACTCCAACATAAAGTTTAAATTTTTGTCCAACTAAGATTGGATAATCAAAATCTTTTCCTTCCAAAAGCAAATCATTCTTAGTTCTCTAAGAAAATCTAGCAATGAACCAAAAGAGTTTATATTTTTCCTCAATAACATTATTTCCCAACTAGATATGTAATTGAAACTATTATTCCAATTGACAAGAATCATATTCAAATGAGCAGATTCAATAAAGTTGTCATATAAGCTCATCTTAGTCTTTGAAAAAAAAAATGTGATCTCTTGTTTCAGGATACAATCCACAAATTCTACATACAAAATCAATATTCCTTTCCCATTTAGCCACTTTATCCATGTGTTAAGTCTATTTGGTATAATAACAAGCCATGCCACAAAACAATGTGTTTGACACACTATGCTTAGACCATAAAATGAATGACTAGTTAAAAAGTTGTTTTCTCTCCCTAATACTATCCCAAGTAGAATGTAAAGCAAAATTACTAGAGTGTCAGCAGTTCCACTACCAACAATCCTCAATTGTTCTGTTAGGATTGCACATTAAACCAACTTGAAAAGAGGTAAAATTTACAGTGTATCCCCTAGGTTGTTTCTAAGAGTTATCTTTTATAATATCAACTACTGTTGCATTGTTTGCCACTGCTAATCCTATTGGAAAATGATCCTTATAATAATGTTGAAGTAAAGAACTGTTTTGATATAAACTTTTTCCTATTTCCAACTTTACACATTATAAGCAACCTCTCTTAGTTTTAGAAACTTTCTCCATGTCCACAAGCAATTTGAACTTTCCTTTATTGCCAAATGCATTTACCTTTTAATTTGTAGATGTGAATTCATAACCTCTATAAAAAAGACTTGGAAGAACAAATAAACCATAACAATTTAATGGCAAATGGTTGTTACCAATTCAGAGAGTAATTTTATCCCCACACCACACTCATACGCTCATTGAATGGCTTGCAAGTATCTTCCCATCTGACTTTATTGCACTTTGAATTTCAATTGTTACCCCTCCACAAGAGAGTTTTAAATTTCATTTCCAAATCATTAATAAATTTGGAAAGAAAGCAGATGCTTGTAGTCAAAAATATTTTAAATAATAGTTTTATCAATTGAATCCTACTAGCACAAGATAAGTATTTATAGAACCATGTGCATAAGATAAGTATTTTATGGGATCATGTATACATTTTGCTTGATATTCTTTCAACCAATATATCACTATGATCTCAATTTAACTTTTTAGTAATGGTACTCCCAAATACTTAATGAGAAGTTGGTTGCGAGATATTTGAAGTAAAAATATTTTAAAAACTATTTTGTTACTATTTTTTAATTTTTATCTATAATAAAATTATTTAAATTATAAAATATAATTATTAAGAAAAATAATAATTTTTAAAATTTGTACTATATTGTATTTTTATTATATTAATCTTATTATTATTATTATTATTATTATTATTATTATTTGATTTAAAAATGCAAAGCACATTTGTTCAATCAAAATTTTAATTTATCTTAATTTTAAAATATTAAATAAATAATTTATTTGATTTGTAATTTGTAATTTGTAATTTGTAATTTTATTAATTTTTGACAGGCCAAGGGCTTTGCTCTCCTGCTTTCCCAAAATCAAAAGACACATTTGTAAAACACTCCACTTTCACTGCAAACTCGTCCAACGTCCTTTGCTTCTTCCATAACTACTAGAATAAGGAAAGTTTAAACAATTTGGCAAGCAAAAGACAGAAATATCATAGATAATATGAGCAAATTGAAAACATTCTCAGATTTGAGGGATGACTAATAGTCCGCTAAAGGGACGTACTATTACGTCTGAATAACTGGCCGAGTCAGGCTTGACAGACAACCCTCGAACAATCTTGAGAACTTAAAACAGTTTTCTGATGCACCAGATCGAATAAAATCGCAAGTGCAGAGCATACTTATGAAAGTTTAAATAATATATTAAACAAAATTTCACAAAAGCTTTTTATTAAATGCTTATGTTAATTTTACATAAGAGAATGGACTTACAGAAGTGAGAAGAATGGAAGAAGAGAGAAGTTGAGTGGAGCTTGAAGACTCAGGCTTTCTCTAGGAGAAATTAAACCCTCAACTTGGTGCGACCTATAGATGAAACTGAACTTCAAATTTATAGGCAGACTGGCTCGGACTTGAAACATTTTGGAGTCCGGGAAAAGATAGTGCGGGTGTTCATTGGGCCCCATCGACCACTAAAATTTCGCAGATTCCTTACAGGACACTCGAGCCAGCGCAACAAAACAAAAGACTTTAATTAAAGGTGACAGCACATGGACGGCTGCATTTGTGTGGGAGCCCACCACCTCTAAATAAAATGCTAAAAGAAAATACAACTCCAGCCCCAAATGGTGGACAGGTGTAAAACACTCAAACCTTACACACTCATAATTTACAATAATACAAGCCGGACCAGATGGTTAACAACTGTAAAAAATTTGATCAGATCTTTGAGAAGTCCGACAGGATGGCCTGTTAATCTTGAATAAATCTTCTGCTTTAAGTTTCCTTCGAGGAAATTTCCTCAGGATCATGAATAAATTTATACCAGGAGTCAATGTCAGATCCTAGTAGATTGAACTTTAGAGCAGTTGGCGAGTCGGGTTCAGATCCCGAATCATCCGAATTGAGCTGAGTAATAATTTTGAGTAATTTTGACTTTGTCGAAGATTTTGACTTTCTTGATGAAACTGTGGACATAGCATCATCATCTTCAAGTAAAATCTTCTTTTCTTTCTAAATAATGGGAACTTCTGGACAATGGGATTTTGAAAGCCATGCACGAACTTTGCCTTCAGGCATAATGAATTTATCCCACCAACGAATCTTGAAAATTCTTCGTAAAGTTTTGGAATGACCAAATGAACTATCAGATGGGGAAACCAGAACATAATCCCAGCAGAATATCCATGTGATCATGAAGAATGAACAAAAGAAAAGGAGGCAAGCAGTCTCCTCAAGGCGTCCTTTTGAGTAATCTAAAGGAAGCTTAAAATTTTTTCTAAATAGATCAAAATCATTTTGAATATCTTTTGGGAAAATTCCTGCTTCAACACTAAAGTAAGAAAACCATGTGAGAAATCATTTTGGAAAATTTTTAATAATTTTTTGATCAAAATGAATGAACTAGGAGTGGGTAAAATTTCTTATGTAGAAAACAAAATACCAAGCTTTTTGATAATCTTGATAATCATAAGTTTGAGGGATAAAAACCCCTTTAAATTCTTTTGAAGTTCGAGGATGTTGTCCCCATTCAGAAGGAGAAATTACTTTAATAATCTTTATTTTTAAAAATTTTATTTTTTGAGGTTCTTCAAGATCAAACGTATGATCAATGATAACCAAGTTGGTTTCAATAAGGATTAATTCATAAAACCTTCTGTCCTTGATAATATCAGGAGTATCAAAATGACATCCTCTGAAAAAACATTTTTTGATAATTTTGAAAGGTTGGGATGCTTCCCATTCAAGTTCAACAGGAAATAAATCTTCATAAAGATTTTTAGTAAAGTAACCTTTCGGTGAATTCTTTGAAGGAGAAGGATGTGGGGAGGACACTCTTCCTTCCATAATATCTTTGAAGCTAGGGGTTTGAGGTCTTGAAGGTCTCTCAAGAGGAGAAAATCGATTTGATAAAGGAATTTTTTTTGGAGCTTTTGAGGAAGAGGTTTTGGAATAAAAGCCACTTGCAGTTTGCCTTCTTGCCATAATTTCCCTGTAGGAATTCTCTTGTTAAGAAATCTGGAATTGAATTTGATGTTCCTTTAATGAAATCAATTTGAAAGTCGAAAACTAAAAGAATTGCTTGCCATCTTGCAAAATTTTGTCTTAAAACAAGGTTTTTAACATCCTTTTCAATAATATTTTTTGCACTAGCACAATCAATTCGAAGTAAAAATTCTTTGTTGATTAAATCATCTTGAAATTTTTAAATACATAAAACGATTGAAAGCATTTCTTTCTTAATAGTTGAGTAATTAATTTGAGGGCCTGACCAAGCTCCTGAGTGGAATCTAACCAAGGTTTCTTTTGAATCAATTTTTTGGTTAAGGATACCTCTGAATCCTTCATTAGAGGCATCTGTTTCGACAATCATAAAAGCTTTAGGATCAGGAAGACTAAGGCATGGTAAGGTTTTAACTAAGGTTTTAACTTTGATAACAATCTGAGTACATTCTTCATCCCACATTGGAGAATTTTTCTTAAGTCTTTTAAACAATGGTTTAACTAAAATCCTAATATTTTGAATAAAGTCTGCAACATAATTTAAGCATCCTAAAAATCTTTGTAATTGATTTTTATTGATAATTTAATTTGGAAATTTATTAGCAAAATGTTAAAGATCTTTGAATTGGAGTGATTTTATTTTGATAAATTTGATGGCCAAGAAACCTAATGTTGGTCTGAAATAATTTGATTTTTGGTTTAGAAACAACTAAACCATTTCTTTTAACAATATTGTAAAAAATATTGAGGTGTTTGAAATGTTGACTTATTGATTCAGAGTATACGAGGACATCGTCGATGTATATAATAGTAAAATTTGTATAATTATTGAAGATTTCATTCATGATATTTTGGAATTCTGAAGGGGCATTCTTAAGCCCAAAAGGCATTACATTCCATTTGTAGTGTCCGAATGGTACTATAAATGCAGTTTTGTATTTATCTTCTTCAGCAATTTGCATTTGCCAAAATCCTGATTTCATATGAAATTTTGAGTATATTGAAGCAGTATTAAGTCTATTGAGTAAATCTCTCTTGTTAGGTATTGGATACCTAATCCATTGTAAAACTTTGTTTAAAGGCTTATAATTAATAACAAGTCTTGGGGCACCTCTTTCTATTTCAGCTTAATTCTGAACATAGAAAGTCGCACAGCTCCAAGGAGATTTACTTTTTCTAATAAGTTTTTTATTGAGTAATTCTTGAATTTCTTTTTTACAAAACTCGAGTAACTCTTTATTCATTTGTATTGGTCTTGCTTTTGTAGGTATTTTTTCTTCATCAAAATTTTTAACATAAGGTAGTTTGATAGAATGTTTCTTTCTGTCCCAAAAAGCATTTGGGAGGTCTAAACAGAGCTCTTTTTCAAGTTTTTCTTTAAATAAATCAATTTGTGTCTTGACTTCTGGATTTTTAATTTGTTCTTCAATTTTTTTATGATAAATTTCTCTTGATAAAGATTTAATATGCTTTTGTTTGTTTTGTATAAAGTTTATTTTACTTATTCCTAAATCTTTAAGTGTATTGATTTCCTTTTCATGCATTTTATCAATAAATTCAAACGTAATATCTTGATTACTAATTGAAGTAAAAATGCCGCTTTCATTTACTGTAAAAGGGTAAATCATCGTAAAGAATGGTGTTCCAAGAATAATTTCTTATTACATGTTTTTAACAAGTACGAAAGTAGTTTTGAGGCAGACGTTATCTTTACAAATATGAGCATTGGAAATCTTGTATTGTATTTTAAGTGTAGAATTTGTTGCACTAAATAATTGTACTTTTGTTTTTTCGTAATAACAAGAGGGTATAAGACCTTCTTGTAAACAGTTTAAATCTGCTCCTGTGTATAACAGGGCACAACCTTTAAGAACAAAATTTTTATTAATAACAATTTTGATTTCTGAATACCATTTATGAATATTTACTTTTGATAAATAATGAAGAAATCATTGATTAATTTGAAAATCATCTTCATCATCTGAATTGATTTTCTCTTTTCCTTTATTATTGATTTTTTCAACTTTTGAATTTAAACGAAGCATTTCTTGTTTAAATTCTTTGCTTTGTTCTTTTAACTTCTTAATTTCTTCTTTAGTTTGATTGACTTCTCTTTGTAAATCTTGAATAGATAAATCTTCTTTTGGTAAGGTTTCTTTGTTTTTAAATCTATTAAATATCTCTTCAAGATGATAACCTTCATCAATTTTGGGAAGTTTATCCTTTTCTAAGTTTCTTTTTAATTTTTGTAAATACTTGCTTTTGATCTCTGGTTCTTGAATGTGTTCATTCATTTCAAGAATAATCTCATTTGTTTTTGAAATAATATTAACAGATTTTGAGCATTTATTACAAGAACAAAATCCTAAATCTTCTTGACAAGATTCTTCTGAAGACGTGGTTTGATTTGAAAATTCTGAACTTGAGTTAATTTCATTAATAAATTCTTTATGAGAGGATGATGAATTTGAATCTAAAGTTTCAAATTCTTCTAATTCACTGTCTATGATTAAGTTAAGCATTTGTCTTTTTAATTTTTTCCCAATATTAAGTTCTTTTATTTCTTGCTTAACTCTACAATCCCTTCCATAATGTCATTTCTTTCCACATTTGAAACAAGTTTTTTGATTCTTAAATTTTTTGAGGTTTCTCTTTTTTGTGAGGTTTTGAGGTTTCTTCAGATTTTTTATTCTTTTTCTTGTAATATTTTTTATCATAAATTTTTATAATACTTTGACGGTTTGTGTTTTTTATTGGTTTTCTTAAGGTACTTTCTCGAAGGTGCTTGAATCTTCTCATACCCATATTGAGCACAGAAATCTCCAAGTTCACCTTTATTTCTTTTGAACTCAGTCTTCATTTGAGATTGAATTTTAAGTTCATTACATAATTTAAGACCTTCATGATTAATTGTACACACAATTTGACTATAAGTAATTGATTCATAATTTGTTCCTAAAGTTTCTTTAACACGATCTCTTACTCTTTGAGCAAAGAGTTTTGGTAATCCACTAATAAATCTTTCCAGAAACCAGATCTTCCATCTGGTCTGCCCATAACTTTGGCAATAAAAATATCTTTGTACCATTGAAAGTCTGATAATTTTGGACAAGTAAGGTTAAGAAGAATAACACTATTCTTTTCATGTTGACTACTTTGTTCACCAATAAATTGTCTAAAGATTGACCAAATAAGTGCTGCAACAGCATCACTTTTTTGCGTAGGAACTCCATTTTCTTCCTTAACATTCTTTGATTCGTAAATTTGTCTTTTTTCAAAGGCAGTGAGATAATGATCCCACCATTTTCTAAGAGTTCCAGTAAAACCATGAGTAAGGAGAGAAACTATTTGTTCCTCACTGGCTCTATTTGAATAAAGTCTATAGGCAGTTACTGCCGTAGCCATTTGGTGTAAAAAGGAATGAAGTTGATGTTCTGTTAACCCATCAATTCTCCATTCATGAATTTCGTTACCTTGAAAATTTCTTTGAGGAAGAAGATTGTTTGATTCTTCTAATAAAAGACTTGGAGGTTTAGGTTTTTTGTAATAAGTTCTTTGACTTTGACTTTTCCAATCTTTGATTTTATTTATATCAAAGCTTTCTTCTGTAAAGTTTGACTCGAGTGCATTAATTTCTTCTTCTTTGGTTATTGTATTAATCTTAAGATTTGAAGTTTGACTAAATAATTCATCGATCCTTTTGATAAGTAATTTGTTCTGTTTGTCAAAGTTAAAATTCTTAAGATTATGATCTACTATGTTAAATTTAATTGGTTCTTCTAGTCTTTCTTTCGATTTACTTGATTCACCTTTTTCATAAGTACTGTTAATTTTTATCTCAAGAAGATTTTCAAGTTGTTCTTCTATCCTTGTTGATTGAGTGGCCATTGACCTTAACATTTGATTTATATAATTATTTTGACTAATTAATTGATCAACTTCTGATTTACCTTTGGCTTCCTTAAAAGGAGAGGCTAAAATTTCTATTCCATTGTAATTAAACCTAATTGAATTTTCTGGAGGATGAATTGCTTTGATAAAATAATTATCAGTGGTTTTCCAATTTTTTACAAGATTTTGTATTACATTAATTGTTTGCCTGTCTTTAACAAATTTGAAGAAAGGAATGTCTTCTTTTATTTGTTCCATCTTTTTGAACCATTCTGTCTTAATTTGTTCTCTTTCTATATGATTGTATTTTTGAAAAATAACCTTTTGTTTTTCTCATTAAGTTCATGATAATAATCTCTTTTAATCATTTCCATATTTGGTTTAAATTTTTTATTGATAACCATAACATTCTTTCTTTGACTTTCTTCATAAAGATTTTCCCTTTGTTCTTTTGTTAAAATTTGTGATTCTGTTGGAGAATTTGATTCAAGGATTTCTTGATAATAGCCTTGAGGTATTTTAGGGCCAAAATCAACTCCTTTTAACTTAAGATTTGTTTGATTTGGTTCAATATAAGTGTAGATGTAAAAACCTCAAAAAGAGATATAAAATATTAGTAGAATGATTCACAAAAAAAAAATTAATTAATTAAATGGATTTTAAAAAAATTAATTAAAATTTGTTTTTATTTTATTAATAAAATATATTATTATTAATATTAATTAAATATATTATTATTATTATTAAACTACCTGAAGCTTCAAGCTTCAAGTAGATTCCAATTGGCACGCCCCCCCTATCTTCTATCTTCTTCTTCTTCTATTTTTTTCTTTTCTTTTCTCTGCAGCCTCTATAATCTCTCTCTCTCTCTCTCTCTCTCTCTCTCTCTCTCTCTCTCTCTCTCTCTCTCTCTCTCTCTCTCTCTCTCTCCCTCTTTCCTCGATTTCGTGACAGATTTTCACCCAATCGAAAATCCAAAGATACCACTGGACTCCATTCGCCGCTGCCGTCATTTCTACCGAAGAGGATCGGTGGTAGAAGCGGCGTAGGCATATTTCCTGAGGTAAGCCATTTTCTCATTTTTTTTAATTTCTTGCAAAATATAAGCCCAATTGACGAACGGACACCACCACAAGAATCTAGGGATGATTCTCTAAAAGTCTAGTGGGACCAAATTCTCGTGGGGGTGTCGGGCCAAAATTCAAAATTTGGGGTGCCGCGGTTATTAAGGGGTTTATTTTAAGCATCTAGGACTGAAGTAGGATTTCTGGAATTTAGGGCCCGGGTGAGCGTCGCGGGTGTAATTTTGGGACCCGCAAGCAAAATTTAGAAAATTAAGTAGGGATGTTAAATAATAGTTTAAATATTAATTTGAGGTATATGGAGCCTAGGAAAGGCTAAATGAGTATTATTTTGGAGAAATAGATTAATTTATCTGGGGAAAATGTAAATTTCAGGAGTTAAATTTCAGGCACCAAGGGTGTGAAATTTTGGGTCCTAACGAATTTCTCAATAGTCAGGTAAGGGAATAAACTAAAGCAGTTATTTTCCATGCAAATTATTATTAATTATAAGTAAATTTATTTTCAGAAAAGCATATGCTATATTATTTATTATAAATGAAAGGTGCGATTGGGAAAATACTGTTATAATGATTAAAATATATATGTATGTATGAGATGCCGGAAAATCACGATTTTAGAATATGAAGTATGACTTTTAACAGCATATGTGTGGCATGAATATTATTTTATGTGAAATGTATTATGATGCGAAAGATTTTACGAACAAAGCATGATTTCAGGTATTATGAAAAGATGAGTTATGTTGTGGTGAATTTGAGGAATATAGGATAAATGATTTATTTTCAGTATATATATATATACGTGAAACGATTTTGGCGCGAGGCCATGTATTTATGTTATCAGCACGAGGTCCTATCTATGTTATCGGCACAAGGCCGTATCTATGTTATCGGCACGAGGCCGTATTCATGTTATCGGCACGAGGTCGTAATGATGTTATTTATATGATCATGTATTATATGTTATCACAACCAGGATGTTAGTTTAGTTTAGTTCAGGGGCTCGGTACCGTAGCTATATGTGTAGATCAGATATCTACATCAGATTAGTGCTAACCATCCCACGAGGGGATGAGAGATGGATAGTCGATGTGGCTTTCAGTAGAGTGTGGACGTCCACCTAGCAGTCCGAACCAGGGTGTGGCGGGTTCATCGTACTTACAAACATATTTGATTCGGCAGTGGTCGGGCAGCCATTGTCGGGTTCTGCCTTCGAGCTGCACAACCTGTTATGGGGGGTAATACATGACACTAGCTAGTTATTCATCCTGAGTTTGTTTTCAGTACTACAGTTATAACAGATGATTTTATGTATGTTATGATTTATTAACAGATGTGAAAATATATGTTTACCCAGTACGATATGATGATGTTTATGGAATTATGAAATGTACTGTATACGTATAAATTCATTAAATATTCATGTTGCCACACAGCTGTATTTAGTTTCTTTTCCCTTACTGAGAAGTGTCTCATCCCCGAACATTAAATGATTTTCAGGAAATCTAGTGAGACCGATGGGCCAGAGCCGCCATTGAGTGATTGGAGCTTCCTTACTAGAAGGGTAAGCATTGAACTAGGATCGGGAGTTTTTGTTATTTGATCCTATTGTTATTTTGACTTTTGGAGGTTGTATATAATAACAGTATTTTGATGTTATAGAAAGTTCTGGTATTATGTTTTATGATTGAATGTTTGAGATTTTATGTTTACTGCTGCTAGGTTTTCCGCTGTGTTTGACAGGTGTCCCTGCTACCCACGGGTTCGAGTTTACCATTTAATCTATTATGTGACATTTTATATTAAGAAATTGAGGGACGTTACATTTGGTATCAGAGCCTAGGATACTAGGTTCTGTAGACTCTAGAGTATAGCAATAATAATACCAGAGTATAGGATAAGGGGATTTGAGGTCTAGTTTTGTAGTCTAGATGCAGGACTTCCGTGGTGGTTGTGTGATTTTCCTGGGGTGACGACTTCAGGAAATTCATTGTAAACTATTGTCAGGTTGGATATCTAGGTTGTAGGATTGAACCTTGAATTAAGATCAAGAGTGACGAGTTAATTAGGAAAATATACCATATGAGATGAGTGATATGTATAGAGAATGAGGTTTTGAGTTAAGTTACATGTTTTTCAGGATGGACCTTGGTGGCAATAGTGCCCATGCTAGTGGGAGTGAGGGTGCTGGACCCTCGGGCGCTGTGGGTAGTGATTCAGATGCCGTTTTACGCAGCGTAGCACAGCAAGTGATGACAGAGATTGATAGGAGTTCGAAGGGACAGGGTGGTCCGTCTGGAGGCCACAGTAACTCGATAGAGAAATTCATAAAGATGAATCCTCCAGCTTTCTCAGGAGGAACGGATCCTGCCGTGGCTGAGAATTGGGTGCAGGAGATGGAGAAGATATTTGCAGTGCTGCAGTGTTTAGAGGAGCAGAGAGTGTTGTTTGCCACATATAAATTGACTGGAGAGGCCGAGAGGTGGTGGTTGGCAGTGAGAGTATTAGAGCAGCAGAGGATTGTACCTGTAGAGATGACGTGGGAACGGTTTAAAGAAACATTTTTCGACAGGTATTTTCCAGCCTCGTTTAGGGAGGCTAAGATTGAGGAGTTCCTGAATCTGAAGTAGGGACAGCTATTTGTGCAGCAGTACGCGGCGAGGTTCATCGAGCTATCTCGTTTCGTCTCGTGCATTATTCCAAATGAGGCAAAGAAGGTACGACAGTTTGAAAGAGGCTTGAGGAGAGAAATTTATAAGCAGGTATCGATTCTGAAGTTGCTGGATTTTACTGAACTAGTGGATAGAACCACTATAGTAGAGATTGGAGAGCGGTTGGAGGCTGAGGAGCAGAGACAGAAGAAGAGGTCTACACCTTCTGGTTTCTAGCAAGGAGTCGGCCGTGCCGCGTGGAAGAGAGGTGGCTATTATAGGGACCAGAGACAGAAGACCGGGAATCACGGTTTCTAGGGTGTGCAGCCATCTCCAGCTTGCCCATCTTGTGGGAAGAGACACCTGGGAGAGTGTCGTGCTGGGCGAGGTGTCTACTACAGGTGTGGGGAGCCAAGACATATGATGAGGGAGTGTCCGACACAGACTGGTACTGCTCCTAGACCTGCCCGAGGAGGTTATCAGGCGCAACGAGGAGGCCAGCAAAGGAATATGGTCCCAGGCAAAGTTTTTCCTTTGACGCCAGGAGATGCTGAGGTGGCAGGTGATGTGGTGACAGGTATTCTTTCAATACTTTCATTTAAAGCTACTGTTTTGTTTGATTCTGGGGCGACGCATTCGTTTATCGCCCGGGATTATGTTTAATTGTGTGGGTTTGAGCCTCAGCAGTTAGAAATTAGTTTGTCTGTTGTTACGCCAATTGGGACCGTAGGGGTATGTAGAAAGGTACTCAGGGACTATCCAGTGGATATTCAGGGGAGGTCTTTATTAGCTAACCTGGTGGTTTTAGACATGCTTGGGTTTGAGGTAATCTTGGGCATGGATTGGCTAACTGCCCACTATGCTAGCATTGATTGCCATCAGAGAGAGGTAGTGTTCAAACCTCCAGAGGGACAGGAGTACAGATTCGTGGGATCATATGTGCGCACCCCACCTCAGTTATTATCTGATATTCAGGCGCATAGATGCTATTAGAAGGTTGTCAGGGATATTTAGCCTATGTGAAGGCTATATCAAAAAAGGAACCGAGGGTGGAGGATATCCTAGTGGTGAGGGAATTTCCTGATGTATTTCCTAAGGATTTGCCGGGACTACCTCCTGATCATGAGGTAGAGTTTGTTATTGATCTGGTTCTAGGGACAGCGCCGATTTCGAAGGCGCCGTATAGAATGGCACCGGCAAAGCTGAAAAAATTGAAAGAACAGTTACAGGAGCTGTTAGATAAAGGGTTCATTCGACCCAGTGTGTCACCCTGGGGAGCACCAGTTTTGTTTGTGAAGAAGAAGGATGACTTGATGAGGTTGTGCATCGACTATCGAGAAATAAATAAAGTAACTATCAAGAATAAATACCCGCTGTCGCGTATTGATGATTTGTTTGACCAGTTACAGGGGACACAAATCTTTTCGAAGATAGATTTACGCTCTGGGTACCATCAGGTGAAATTCAGGGCAGAAGATGTTCCAAAGACGGCATTCAGAACATGGTATGGTCACTATGAATTTCTAGTTATGCCATTTGGATTGACAAATGCTCCTGCAGTGTTTATGGATCTTATGAACAAGGTTTTTCACCAGTACTTGGATCAGTTTGTGGTAGTATTTATTGATGATATACTGGTGTATTTGAAGAGTCCAGGGGAGCATGAGGAACATCTGAGTATAGTGTTGCAGGTGTTGCGAAAGAAGAAGCTATATGCAAAGCTCAAGAAGTGTGAGTTCTAGATGGAACAGGTTACCTTCCTTGAACACGTTATATCCAAGGGTGGTATTTCTGTTGATCCGAGTAAGATTGAGGCGGTAGTAGACTGGGTACAACCAAAGAACGTGCACGAGATCAGGAGTTTCCTGGGATTGACTGGGTACTACCGCAGGTTTGTTGAGGGTTTCTCTAGATTGTCAGGTCCACTTACTCGATTGACCAGGAAGGGAGTGAAGTTTGAGTGGTCTGATGAATGTGAACAAAGCTTCCAGGAGTTGAAGTAGCGACTCATCACTGCGCCTGTGTTGACGATACCTTCAGGAGAAGAGGGGTTCGTAATTTATAGTGATGCATCCCTTAAAGGGCTCGGATGTGTATTGATGCAGCGGGGAAGAGTGATAGCCTATGCCTTATGATAGTTGAAAGAGTATGAGAAGAACTACCCTACCCATGATCTGGAGTTGGTGGCAGTTGTTTACACGCTGAAGATTTGGAGGCATTATCTATATGGGGGTAGGTGTGAGATATTTATTGACCATAAGAGCTTAAAGTATTTCTTCATGCAGAAGGAATTGAATGTGAGGCAGAGGAGATGGCTAGAGCTAATAAAGGATTACGACTGCACTATTAGCTACCACCCTAGAAAAGCTAATGTGGTTGTTGATGCTTTGAGTCGAAAATCAGTGGAATCATCTATATCTGTAGTGGAGATTCAACATCCAATTCAGATGGATTTGGAGAGGCTCGGTGTGGAGCTGGTAGAGAGCGATTACCAGGCGTTCATTGCTGACTTGGTTTTGCAGCCGACTCTACAGGAGAGGATTAAAGCAACTCAGAGGAATGATGCAGAACTAGTAGAGCTTATGGGAAAGGTACATGATGGTCAAGAACCAGAGTTCAGCATTTCAGATGATGGAGCCCTGAGGTTCCGTACCAGGTTATGTGTTCCTGCTGATCCTGAGATCAAGAAAGTCATTCTAGAGGAAGCACGTCGATCTCTATATACTGTACATCCAGGTAGCACTAAAATGTATAGGGATCTCCAAGAGTCCTTCTGGTGGAGCAACATGAAGAGGGAGATAACTCAGTTTGTGGGTCAGTGTTTGACGTGCCAGCAAGTGAAGGTTGAGCATCAGAGGTCGGCAGGATCATTGCAGCCACTCCACATTCTTGAGTGGAAGTGGGAGCATATAGCGATGGATTTCGTCTCAGGACGCTATTTGGGTAGTGGTGGATCGATTGACGAAGACTGCCCACTTTTTACTGATTAGAGTTAGCTACTCCTTGGACAGATTTGCTGAATTATACATTCAGGAGATAGTTAGACTCCACGGTGTCCCAGTGTCCATAGTTTCAGATAGAGACCCACGGTTCACATCTCATTTTTGGAAGAGTCTGCAAGGGGTCATGGGTTCTCAGTTGTCGTTCAGCATAGCTTTTCATCATCAGACAGATGGACAGACAGAGAGGACGATATAGATTCTAGAGGATATGCTGCGAGCATTTGTGTTGGACTTTGGAGGTCGTTGGATGCAGTATTTGTCACTGGTTGAGTTTGCGTATAACAACAGCTACCAGGTCAGGATTGGGATGGCACCGTATGAGGCGCTATATGGCAGGAGGTGCCGATCTCCGTTGTACTGGGATGAGATTGGAGAGAGACAGGTATTAGGGCTAGAGTTGATACAGCAGACTCAGGATAAAGTCAGATTCATCAGAGACAAAAACAGGATAGTGCAGAGCCGGCAGAAGAGTTATGCTGATACTCATCGGCGAGAATTGGAGTTTGACACAGGAAATCACGTATTCCTGAAGGTGGCACCGTTGAAGGGTGTTATGAGGTTCGAGAGGAAAGGTAAGCTGAGCCCTAGGTATATTGGACCATTTGAGATTCTTGAGAGAGTGGGTCCAGTTGCCTATCGCTTGGCATTACCACTGGTCCTATCTAGGATCCATGACATATTCCACATTTCTATGCTGAGGAAATACGTCCCAGACCCCTCCGATGTGATCAGATATGAAGCACTGGAATTGAGCGATACTTTAGCTTATGAGGAAGTGCCAGTACAGATTCTTGACTGGAAGGAATAGGAGCTACGCACGAAGAAGATTCCACTGGTAAAAGTTCTGTGGCGCAATCATACCATTGAGGAGGCTTCCTGGGAACTAGAGCATCAGATGCGCCAGAGATATCTGCACTTATTCAGTGGAGTTTAGCCAGTCAAGTGAATGGAATATTGTTGTAGTTTTTATTTGTATAGTGCAACGAAAGATAAATAGAGTTTTTAGTTTTGAAACATGAATGGTTTTGGGAGAATTTTGAATAGTTGTAATCTCTCAGAGCTCTCGTTGTAACCACGGTATTCCTCCGCCATAAGTGAGGGTAATTAATAAAAATTGGAAGTGTTTTCGCTAAGGAGGGGAAATAGGGGAATGACAAATTTCGAGGACGAAATTTTTATAAGGAGGGGAGAATGTAAAAACCCCAAAAAGAGATATAAAAAATTAGTAGAATGATTCACAAAAAAAAAAAAATTAATTAATTAATTAATTAAATAAACGGATTTAAAAAAAATAATTAAAATTTATTTTTATTTTATTAATAAAATATATTATTATTATTAAACTACCTGAAGCTTGAAGCTTCAGGTTCAAGTAGATTCCAATTGGCACACCCCTCTATCTTCTATCTTCTTCTTCTTTTATTCTTTTCTTTTCTTTTCTCTGCAACTTTTGTAATCTCTCTCTCTCTCTCCTCACGTTCTCTCTCCCTCTTTCCTCGATTTCGTGATGGATTTTCGCCCGATCGAAAATCTGAAGATACCACTGGACTCCATTCGCCACTGCCGTCATTTCTACTGGAGCGGATCGGTGGTAGGAGCGGCATAGGCGTATTCCCTGGGGTAAGCCATTTTCCCATTTTTCTTTAATTTCTTGCAAAATATAAGCCCAATTGACGAACGAACACCACCACGAGAATCTAGGAATGATTCTCTACAAGTCTAGTGGGACGAAATTCTCGTGAGGGTGTTGGGCCAAAACCCCAAATTTGGGATGCGGCTGTTATTAAGGGGCTTATTTTAAGCATCTAGGACTGAAGTAGAATTTCTGGAATTTAGGGTCCGGGTGAGCGTTGTGGGTGTAATTTTGGGACCCGCAGGAAAAATTTAGAAAATTAAGTAGGGATGTTAAATAATAGTTTAAATATTAATTTGAGGTATATGGAGCCTAGGGAAGGTTAGATGAGTATTATTTTGGAGAAATAGATTAATTAATCTGGGGAAAATGTAAATTTCAGGAGTTAAATTTCGGGCACCAAGGGTGTGAAATGTTGGGTCCTAACGAATTTCTCAATAGTCAGGTAAGGGAATAAATTAAAGCAGTTATTTTCCATGAAAATTATTATTAATTATAAGTAAATTTATTTTCAGAAAAGCATATGCTATATTGTTTATTATGAATGAAAGGTGCGATTGGGAAAATACTGTTATGATGATTAAAATATATATGTATGTATGAGATGCCGAAAAATCACGATTTTATAATATGAAGTATGACTTTTAACAGCATATGTGTGACATGAATATTATTTTATGTGAAATGTATTATGATGTGAAAGATTTTACGAACAAAATATGATTTCAGGTATTATGAAAAGATGAGTTATGTTGTGATGAATTTGACAAATATATGATAAATGATTTATTTTCAGTATATATATATATACCTGAAACGATTTTGGCGCGAGACCATGTATTTATGTTATCGGCACGAGGCCGTATTCATGTTATCGGCACGAGGCCGTAATGATGTTATATATATATATGATGTATTATATGTTATCACAACCAGGATGTTAGTTTAGTTCAGTTCAGGGGCTCGGTGCTGTAGTTATATGTGTAGATCAGATATCTACGTCAGATTAGTGCTAACCATCCCACGAGGGGATAAGAGATGGATAGTCGATGTGGCTTTTAGTAGAGTGTGGACGTCCACCTGGCAGTCCGGACCAGGGTGTGGCGGGCTCATCGTACTTACAGACATATTTAATTCGGCAGTGGTCGACCAGCCATTGTCGGGTCCCGCCTTCAGGCTGCACAACCCGTTATGGGGGGTAATACATGACACCAACTAACTATTCATCCTGAGTTTGTTTTCAGTACTACAGTTATAACAGATGATTTTATGTATGTTATGATTTATTAACAAATGTGAAAATATATATTTACCTAGTACGATATGATAATGTTTATGGAATTATGAAATGTACTGTATACGTATAAATGCATTAAATATTCATGTTACCACACAGCTGTATTTAGTTTATTTTCCCTTACTAAGAAGTGTCTCGTCCCCGAACATTAAACGATTTTCAGGAAATCTAGTGAGACCGGCGGGCCAGAGCCGCCATTGAGTGATTGGAGCTTCCCTACTAGAAGGGTAAGCATTGAACTAAGATCGGGAGTTTTTGTTATTTGATCCTAGTGTTATTTTGACTTTTGGAGGTTGTATATAATAATAGTATTTTGATATTATAGAAAGCTCTGGTATTATGTTTTATGATTGGATGTTTGAGATTTTATGTTTACTACTGTTAGGTTTTCCGCTGTGTTTGACAGGTGTTCCCACTACCCACGAATTCGGGTTAACCATTTGATCTATTATGTGACATGTTATATTAAGAAATTGAGGGACGTTACAGTAGAGACTTGAAATACTTTTTCTTCCCAAATTAATTGTTTGTTTTGAAGTTTGTCCTAGACTGTGGCTTCTTGTGAGTAAAGGTTGAAAGTTAATTTTAACATTTCCTTCTTGATCTTAAATAACTCTTGTGGCAACTGTCTTTTGTGTTTCCGGAATAATTTGATGATCTGTCTTGTTTAAGTTTGTAAATTCCCAATCTCCCTCGGCCTGAATCTCATTCCATAGAAGTTTCTTGGGATAAGAGGCAAAAGATTTTCTATTATAATTAGCTTGTAACATAAGTGTTTCGCCTTTTTCGCTTGTTTGAATTGAATTTGATAATATTGTTGAAGTCGTTGCTTTATAATAAATCTGATAAATAAGTTCGAGATTTGAACTTCTTGAGTCCATATTATAACCTTTAATTTGAATGTCAAGTGTTAATAATTTATATAATGACTCATCATTAAGATTCACCCTAATGTTTGGATAACATTCAAAATAAATTGGTCTTTCTGCAATATTTGACTCAAGCATTCCTAAAAGGGAATCATTGAATTTTGAAGTAAAAATATTTTAAAAACTATTTTGTTACTATTTTTTAATTTTTATCTATAATAAAATTATTCAAATTATAAAATATTATTATTAAGTAAAATAATAATTTTTAAAATTTGTACTATATTGTATTTTTATTATATTAATCTTATTATTATTATTATTTGATTTAAAAATGCAAATAACATTTGTTCAATCAAAATTTTAATTTATCTTAATTTTAAAATATTAAATAAATAATTTATTTGATTTGTAATTTGTCATTTGTAATTTTATTAATTTTTGACAGGCCAAGGGCTTTGCTATCCTGCTTTACCAAATCAAAAGACACATTTGTAGAACACACCGCTTTCACTGCAAACTCGTCCAACGTCCTTTGCTTCTTCCATAACCCGAACGAAATCCAGAGTCCCCACGGTCTTGTTCTCTGTTAGATCATTACTCTCAGATCTGCACAGAATTCCATAGCAGAGCAAAGACGAGGCATGGCAGCGGCACCGGATCTTCTGTTCACTCTCCGAAACAATTTCTACTTGGGAGCTTATCAGGCCGCCATCAACAGCAGCGACGTCGCCAATCTCTCCCCGGACGACGTCATCGAGAGGGACTGCCTCGTTTACAGATCTTACATTGCCCTCGGCAGCTATCAGGTCGTCTATCTCTCTGTCACTCTCCCCCCCCCCCCTCCTCTCTAATTGTTGGTTTTGATTCGATTCTTGTTCTCAGTTGGTGATCAATGAGATCGATTCGTCGGCCGCAACGCCTCTTCAGGCTGTGAAGCTGCTGGCTTTGTATCTTTCGAGCCCTGCGAATAAGGTTTGTTCTTGAAAGCTGATCCCATTTCATTTTTAAGATCTTTAAGTATGTCAGATTTATGTAATTACTATTTGGGATTTTGGATCGGGGGCTGCTTGTCCTTGATCTGATCATAAGACAACGTGTGTACGCACTCTTGTGGGGAAGAACAGGAAGTAAAAGAAATCAAGGGCCTGTTTTCTTCCATTCTCAGAATAATTTAGGTGAAAAAATAGTATAATGTCCGGGAAGCGCATTTAGAATCTTCTCTTTAAAACTGTATTATGACTTCAGACAATCGTAACATCAGGGAATGTTTTCTGTTTGAGAATAAATGTTCTGTTTAATAAGGAAGTAAAGTACTGAAACCAACCAACATCTTCTGAAAAATGCATTCCATTTTTTTTTTTTTTTTTTTTTTTTGGGGTTTGGAAATGCTTATTGGAAAGTGAAACAGCTTTACTAGTCCTGATACTATTGCTTAGGGCCTGCTTACTTGTGGAAAATAATTTTCATTTTTCATTAATTTTTTCAGAAAAATTACAAAAAAGTTAGCTAATTTTTCATTTTTATAACATTTGTATGGAATAAATGAATAACAAAAAATGGTGTTGGAACTATTTGCTTGTGGAAATAGTTTTATTTTTCATTACAAAAATGCCACCTTATTTTTCAAATTTTCAATTTATATAGAAAACTTGGGAAACATCTTTTCATTATTTTTCTAGATTTCTAACTCTTCCTTTGCATATAGGAGCATGATTTGGATCTTGGACTTTAAATCGTGTGGATTATGCATAGAGTTTCTTTTAAATCCACACAATCCAAATTCAAGCCCCAAAATCCATGATTCTAAATGTTGACTTACATAAATTTTGGAAAATTGGAAAACTAGTTGTCTATTTTTTGATTATTTTTGAAATCTAAAAATAAAAAATGAAAATTGTTTACGCATTTAAACAAATGAGTTATTTTCTACTTTTTTTATTTGAATTTTGAAAAATTAAAAAATAAGCTAAAATTTTTATAATTATTTGGAAATCTAAAAGTTGGCGAATAGAAAATGTTTTTCACAACTAAACGGGCCCTTGGTGTTTTTCAGCAACAAAAACAGCATTGCATGTTCCAATACTAACCAACACCCCCTGTCCCACCCAAAAAAAAGCATTTTAGATTGACCAACTGGAGGGTCTATCTAATATGTAGTCATTTCAAGCATGGTCTTGCTTTTATAGGAATCGTCAATTTCAAGCTTGCGAGAGTGGTTAGAAGATCCAGCCGTCGGGAACAACCCTATTTTAAGGCTGATTGCTGGGATCATATTCATGCACGAACAAGACTATAATGAAGCTCTTAAGCATACGCATGCTGGAGGGACTATGGAACTGTAAGTCCTTCTCCACTTTGTTTATTTTGAAATTCTCCACTTTGGCTTGCCTGGCTCTTGATATGTGAATGGCAAGAGTCTCTAAGACGCACTGATGAGGCTCTGCTATGCATCATGTCAGGGATTGACCGTCATTCATGCTTGGGTGGGCCATGGGCTCCCAAAAATGTTTGTGGTCCCAATCTCTTAATATTTAGTATAATTTAGTAAAGCTTAAAGATTTCAAAATTTTGTTAAATTGAAATCCCTCAAACTTTGTGAAAATACTACTCCAATTTTATGAATTACACCAATTTAGAAATTTTTTTTTTTTATATTAGTCCCTAACTATTCTCAATTAATTAGTGTTGGATTACTTCATCCTTTGTGGTCTGGGTCCCCCATCCTTAAAATTCTAGTTCTGCACCTTCTTTTGGTCCGCACTGCAGTTATAGTCTTGTATGTAATCATTCCTGAGAATCTTGAATTGGGAATTGTCTTGGGTGTGGGATAACAAGCAATATTTGTACGAAAGAATGTCACCTAATTGTTTTTGTTCTAATTTTCAATCAGAAAGTTAAGTAATGGATTATTCTGATACAATTTTCTAAAAAGTTGGATGATTATTTTAAATATTGGAATTTTCCTTTTTTGTATGACAATGTTTTTAGCTATGAATAAATCATTATAATAGTTTTTTTTTTCTCTGATTTTGGGCCAAGCCACCTGCTTTGTCATTATTTGTTTTGAATGATTTTGTTAGATGTTGTGCTGATTAACTTGATTTTGAATGGATAAGATTTTGCATGACAGTCAAATTTTGTCACAATGAAAATGAGCTCTTGCCAAGGTTTTGAATACATTGTTCTAAGTCAAGGTTTTGTAGTGGGAGTGCCCCCCATAGGATGTTCCTGCATCTATTAATTTTCATCATTGGACTTTGATTTTGATATTTTTTGATGAGTTGACTTGCTGAGTTTTTGGAGCTTTGGTAGCATTGTTGATTTTGGCGGGATCTACTTGAATGCGTGGGAGTAGTTTGATACTTCTATCTGGTCCCACTGAAATCAACTTCGATCTCAGATTGTAAAAGCTTGTAAATAAAAATCTTCATAAAGGATTTTCTCCTGTTATCATCATGCTGTTGTTGTTTGTCTTTGAAAAATTGAACACAGTACACAACTCACAAAATGTACTTTATTGGATGAATAATTCACATAGTTTTGTCTTAATATTTGAGCCCTGATTAACAAATGATGTACTGATATGGTTCATAATTGAACTGCTTAACTTGTAATTTAGCCAACTCTTGATCTTGAATTAAGACAGTATCTTTGCTATTGAGTTCTCATAAAACTGAACTTTTTATTAAAAAGCATTTTCTTACAAGTTCCATGGCCATGCAATTACTTTTTAATTGTTAAAGAGTTACAGTTTTATTCAAATTTGCCATTCATGTTTTCTTTTTTTCTTTAATAAACAAATTGTATTAGTAGATAAAAGAAGATGCAACAAACAAGGAAAATAAAAGAAGGAGAGCAAGAAATCCTCCTTTTACAAAGAGAAAACCAGCTACAAGATCACTGGATAAGACAAAAATAATTCAGTGAATGAGAGTGGCATATCCAACCAATCTCACTGTAACTGTTCAAGGTCAATGGAAACTTGACAAAAGAAAACACTTGCCGGCACCCCCAATGACACAAGATAAACCGTTCTACTCCAAAGCAAAGTTTGTAGTAACCACACCTTTGATGGTTCTAGTCAAACATACCATATTCATAGCAGTCCATTGCCACAAAGCTTTCCCATCATTTCCCTTGCCAAACCCCCTAAATGTAATACAGTAATAGTATAAAAAGCCTTTGGTGGCAGGGTCAACCCAGTTTTCCCCAAAGATACCAAATAACTTATTCCAAATGGCCAAAGTGAAGGGCAATGAAGAAACAAATGTGAAGGCTCCACCTCCTCAAACAAAGTGCTCAAATAACTTAGGAGCAGTTTGGTATTGCTGTCAAAATATGAAAATGAACAGTAGAAAAGAACACTATAAACTAAAAAAAAAATCTAAAAATCCAAAACTAGCAACCTATCAAAATTAAAACAAATTAAAAATTTGATTGGCCAAGTGCTCATTTTTGTCCTTGGATCTAATAACAATTAAAAATATGAGTTAAATACTAAAAATACAAAAGAACACAAATTTAGAATATTTTAATTAATAGAAATTATTAAAATTATTTTATTTAATTATTATATTTCAAAGCTCAATTTTTAGCATTACAAGAGCAATCTTATTGTACATGTCCTTGAAAAATAGTAAAAATATTTTTTAAATCACTTACATTATTGTTAAAAATTTTAGAAATTTAATAGGTATTTTTATTTTAATTATATTTTGTATTCATATGGTCATTTCTTTTAATTTTAATTAAAAAATATGTGTAAAATGGATAATTTAATGTGCAAAGTTAATTTTGGATATTAAAGTATTCTAGTAGATTGTCAAAAATACCTAAAATCTTTTTTTTTTTTTAAATTTCTGTTTTTGGAAACAGCTGAAAACCTTCAACAGAAAAAGGAAACCAGCAATGTGAACAAAAAGTGTTTTCCTAATTTGTGTCTTTACTATACAAAAACAAAAACATAAAATAGAAAAGGCGCCAAATAGACCCTCATTTTTGTGTTCTTCCTTTTTCATTTTCCTTTTTTGTTTCTCCCTTAGTCATTTTTTTTCCAAATTGTAAAATTTAGCAATTTGATTAAAAAATTACCATTCATATTCTATTTTTTTTTTTTTTCCACTTCCACTTATTTTTCTCTTCATCTTTTTCTTAGTGGTCATATGCAAGTGCATGTAAAATTCTACCAGAAAGGATAATACTGATTGTAATGTGAGAAAATTGAACACATCAACCAACCATAATGCAATACCATGAGTTTGTATATGTATGCATCGGGTTAGCCTTTACATGGTCTTTTATTGAAACACATGATTTCAACTTGGTCTTGTGTAGAACTTCTTTTTTGTGTATTTTTGGTGAAAGTAGGCTAGAAGTGGGGATGCCTTTTGGTGGATCTAATGGCATCTTAGATTATAAATTTCAAATTTCTATGATTTCATGGTTGAAGGTGATAATACAAATATTATCAAATGGACTAAAGGTGGTTGTGGGTTCCTTTCGAAGTTATCTAAACTTCTAAAGTAAGTTATCGTACTTTTGAGAATGCCCTTTCTCTTGGTTTCTGAAAATGATAAACTGAACATTGATTGATCGGGGAAAGGATGGTGCCGATGAACTTCAACTTTAAGTGATTTAATTATATTATTATTATTATTATTATTATTTTCGAAATAGCATTCCTCTTTTGATCTCTATTTGTATTTGTGTCTTTTTTTCGTACTCCCTTAGCTTCTTGCCTTCCTCGAGGTTATTTATTTTTGATTCCTCCTTTTCCTTTCTTAAAAGATTAATTTTCCTCTAATTACTGAATATTTCTAGTAATTGATCTCTCTAATTTTTTCAATTTTCTCTTTTGGTTTTATGAACTTGTTCACTTTTTGGTTTTCATCAAAATTATACGTCCAAAATAAATGTGATTTTGGTACACCTTCTTCTATATTTCTTCTTATTCTATAGGTTCTCAGATAAACATAAGATTTTGCATCAATTTGTGGAGTAGGTTTGATGGCAGCCTTGGAAAGGTGTATTTGATTTTCTTTTGACATAAAATATGTTAAGTGCAAAATTCTTGCTTAGAACAACTCTCGATAAGGTTGTAATGGTGACTCTGGTAACATCAGTTTCTCCTTAATTAGAGTTTACAAATATAATTAGAGGGGCAAAGAATGGGCTTTGTCCACTTTGAACCATTAAGAGAAATCATAAAGGTTGATTTGGTGAATGAATTGATGGGCTTGTTCATCTCTCTCTCTCTCTCTCTCTCTCTCTCTCACTCACGATACTATTCCTCTCCCCCTCTTGTGCGTTCGCTGCCATGAAAATTGGTTTAGGTTATGATGATATGAGAGATTCAGATTGAAGGAAAATCCTGCAATCTATGTTTGGGCAAGGGCAAGAAAGTTCATCTTTGCTTGTGGTCAAGAAGAATGCTATTCATAACAGATGGGTTAGGTTATCGGACGAGACTGTTTCGTGGTTCATCGTAGGGTTGTCAGTTTTTGGTTTGATAGAGAGGGGCTTTCGGAGTTTTCAAAAGGGTATTACAAACAATTGGCTGTCAATTAGATGGACGAAGGTGGGAAAGTTCTTGGACATAGGGTTGGGTTAGAATCGTAGGAGGTTTCTTATGTTCATTCGCGGAGGTGCAAAAGGTGATGGATGGAAAAGCTTCGCGAGTGTTATTTGCGACCTGGCAAAGGAGTTATGAGAGATTTGGTTGATATAGTTGCAGATGGTCATCCACGTTTCAGGTCATGGAGGCAGGTTGTGCTGGAAGGTAATATAGATGGTGGCAAGGATTGAGATCGCCAAGCCCTATTTGGAGATCTAGTTATGGAGGCTGATAAGGAAGATAGGTGTTTTAGGTGTGGTGGTGTGGTTTATATGAACAAGGCTGAGCTTCCAAAGTTAGCAGCAGTTGTTGTTAATCAGCTGGAACCAACCATAGCCAACCAGTCACCAATCAGTCAGCAACCTACGAAGGCTGCAATCTTCGTTGACTAGTTGGATTTGCGTGAGAAGGTGGCTAGGGTTCTGATGGAGGAATCGTTTGTCTCAGAGGCTGCTAGGGCTGCACATAGGGGGGAGGTGTATGGGCTGGGAGGTATAATTCTCGTTTTGGACTTGGACCAGCTCCTTTTTTTTTTTTAAATAAAAAAAAATGTATATTAGCAAGGCATCAAGGGGATGCCAACCAATGGTACAAAACACCAACCACTCTAAAGAGTGTCACAAACATCAAGGATTACAAAATGATCATTCACAGTTTTCCCACTAAGCCAGCTGGAGACAGCAGCAATCCATTGGTCTTTGCAGGTCTAAAGCAAAGTAGATGAATCTTTGAAGGCTCTCTTATTTCTTTCTTTCCAAGCACACCAAAAGATGGTGAGAAGGATGAGTTCAAAGCCTTTCGCTTCTCCTTTGTGGCTCTGATGCCTTTCCAAGCCCAAATCTCCCCACCAACTGAATTTTCTGTAACATGCTGCTGCCTAGCCAAGGAAAGAGCCAAATTCCACAAGTTCCTTGTCCAGGGGCAGTGGAGAAGAATGTGGTTGATAGATTTTGTGTCAGTCATACGGAGAAAACATTGATTCGTGACTGTCAGCCTTATTTTTTCGCAGATTGTCGAGAGTTAAAATATTTTCATCTATGGACTCCCAAGCAAAAAAGGAAACCTTTGAAGGGGCTGCTGCCCTCCAAATATGAATCCAAGGGGAGTTATTGCAATTTGTTCCCAATGGCAAGAGCTTCTAATATAAAGATTTAACAATGAAAATGCCATTCTTGTCCATAGCCTGCCCATTTTTGCTTGTTGGGGATGTTTTGGTGATGGAATTTGTAGAGAAATTTGTAGAAGTTAGAGAGCGTGTGAAGTTCCCAATCTGCCACATCCTTTGTAAGAGGAATGTCCTAGAAAATTCCCCGATCATTGATTTGGAGATGATGACTAATTAGGGCATTTCTGTCACAAGCCAAGCTATAGATGGAAGGAAATGCAACTCTAAGATTACGATTCTCATGCCACACATCATGTCAAAAATAAACATTGGCCGCACTCCCCACTTGAAATGTCAAAATTTGGAGAAAATCATCCCATCCTTTCCTGATAAATTTCCATACTCCCACTCCATAGGGACCTCTTCTATTGCGAGTTGTCCAATCATTTGTGCTCAAGCCCATATTTAGAAACAATAATATCCCACCAGAGGTGGTTTTTCTCCTTCATGAACCTCCATAACCACATCCAGAGGAGGGCTTTATTGAAAGTGAGGAGGGATTTCAACCCCAAGCCTCCTGAACAAATGGGCTGTTTGACCAATCCCCATTTAACGAGGTGGTATTTAAACTCTTTCTCTAAGCTTCTGCATGAGGAGTGTAGGGGTAGTCCTTATCCCTTTGGTTCTAGTTAGAAGGTAAATGGTGACGGTTAGGATGTTGGACAAGAAAATGGGGAATCAGACAAGTCAGAGCCGACTTTCAAGAACGGTACGGGAGGACCAGATTTCAGTCCTTAGAGATCAGGAAACGAGCAATGGAAAGGAGGAGGTTAGACTTCACGTTTAGAGTCCAACACTCCAAACTTCGAGTTGGGCTGATTAGACTCTGGAAAATACCCAGAATATTAATAACTCAGAGCTAGAATTACATTGCTGTATTAAAAAATGTAACATGTCTGGAAGAGTGTTCAAGAATGGGGAGGTAAGATGTAAAAATCTAGTAGTAATTATGGGGGAGATTGATGATATCTTGTGTTCGAATGTTGACAGATTTGAGGGTAGTAAGGTGTATGCTCGTTGGAAGTTAGCTCATATGGGTGCCAAGATTAGGAAGGAATTTGATGAAAAGAGAGAAAATTCTGTTGCAATAGACAAAGCTTTTAAGAAGAAATTCTAGAGGAGAAATTAGCGTATAGTGGAAGACTCTTACAAAGGAGGAGGTCGGGTGTAGCAATTAGGAAAGGAAAGAAATGGAGGTTAAGGAATTGGGGGGGGGGGGTATTTTGGATTCAGAAAGTGATGATTTGATTTGGTTAAACTTGATGATGAAGAAATAAATAACACTTGTAGATTTCGATATCTTGAATCTATTATGCGAGAAAATTGAAGATGATGTAATGCATAGAGTTAAAGCAAGTTGGGTAAAATGGAGAAGTGCTTTAAGTGTGCTTTGTGATCGTAGAATACCCTTAAAATTAAAAGGGAAGTTTTATAGGATGGCTATAAGACCAACTATGCTATATGGATCAGAATGTTGGGCGACGAAGAAACAGATATCCAAAAAGTAAAGTTGCCAAGATGAGAGTGCTTAGATGGATGAGTGGTATAACATTGAAAGATAAATTAAGGAATGAACATATTTGCGGTAAGTTAGGTGTAGCTCTTATAGAAGATAAGATAAGAAAGGAATGACTCAGATGGTATGAACACTTGCAACATAGGCCACATAGTGCGCCAGTGAGGAAGAGTGAGTTAGTTACTGTGAAAGACAGTAGAAGGTGTAGGGGTATATTTAAAATAATTTGGAATGAGATAGTAAGGATTTAATAGTCCTGAATCTGTCAAAAGAAATGGTCTATGATCGCATAAATTGTCACAAAGGGATTCATATAGCCGACCCCACCTAGTGGGACTTAAGGCTTGGTTTTTTTTTGTTGTTGTAGAAAGTGATGATTTGATTGAATTTGATTGTTGTGGGGGTTTATTGTTGGTTGTGATTCGGGAACAATATTGGTACGCTTCTGATTCTTGTGATAAAGTAGGGGATTTATCTTATGTTCATCCTACCCGATGGAGGGTTTGGAGGGAGTGTCTATTTTTGAAAATTGAAAATGATGGTTTTGTCAATAATTCACAACATAGGGATGGAATATTGCCTACTCCCATGGAGGAAATTCCCAAGGAGGATTTAGTAGTTCAAGATCTTTTGGATAAGTTGGATTTAAAGTTGAGTGATATTGAAGGAGATGAGGTTTGCTTGGATGGTGCCAAAAGTTGTAAATTGAAGGGTCAAAGAGAATCAGCAAAGAGTTCGGTAAATTATGATAGAAAGGGTCTAAAAAGGGTTTTTCTTGGTTAATTTTATCTAGTTTCATGGTGCGATCTTCGTTTTTTTTTTTTTTTTAAATTTTGTTTTGTTTTTTTTTTAAAATTTTTTCTTTCTTTTCTATTTTTTTGGAGGACTTCTTGTCCTCGCACGTTGTACCTTCTTTTTTTCCCCATTTAATGCACTTTCTTTTATTATCAAAAAGAGAAAAATGGTGAATGAACTAATTGTTCAAATCTCAGAGTTTCAGGGAAAAATATTTTTCTTTAACATGATTGAATGTACTTGGGTTTGGAACAGTTGAATGTTGTTTGGTCTGCTAAACTTAATCATCCTTGAGGCTTCTTACTTATGAGGCTTTTATTGGACAGTAGGTCATTTCATTCCAATTGAAAAGATTTTGGCTAATAGGAAAAGTTATTCTGTGAGAATTCCTAACAAGGTGGGGGCTTTGGAATGGTGGTAACTCTTTAACACATGTAGATTTGACTGCGGTTAATGCTAAATGTCTCTGAAAGGTTAAGTTGAGTGAACATAAACTTGAAGGAGGCTTCTGATGGGTTTGCAAGGGACTGTCATTCCTGCAATATCGTGGAAGAATATTGGAGTCAACCTTCCAAAGATTGTCTCGAAGGGCAAACTACGTAGAACTTCTGAAATTTGGGAGCTCTCCTGGTTGAGCGTGGAGTTTTTCCAATCAACTTACTGTAGTGTGCAGGCTGGCAATTTCGGTGATAGGGATTCAAAGGGAGGTTTTTTAGGGTCAATTGCTGGAATATATCTATTTCAAATTTTAAATGAGAGACAAAATAAACCATGATGGGTTGTATGGGTTATGGGAAATTTAGTCGATTCTGGGTTGAAAGAAAATGGCCTAGGTTATAACATGGTTACTAGATTTGGGCTGGAAGAACTTTTAGTTTGGACTGCATTTCCAGTTAAATAAAGAGGGTATTGGGATGGGAAAGCTTGGATTGGGAAATTTAAATGAATAAGCCCACTGTTGGCAACTCTATAGGCATGATGAGCCTCAAAGATGTGGAGGGGGAAGGGGTCAATGTAACAACTATAGGAGCTTTGACTGATTCTGCTTGACCTCAATTTCACTTCCTGAACTGAGAGATGACAAAGATGGTCCTTCTCAAAGTAGGATGGGGCAGCAATGGGTTGAATCAAGAGTTGAGCTGCTGTGACAATATAATCTTGAGGTCTATGCTTTGATTTGGAAAAACAAGTGGTAGTGTAACGGTTTTGGGCCCAATTCTGGTGAGGTATTGTCCGCTTTGGCCTACTGGCCTTACGGATTTGTCCTATAAAAGATACCTTACATGGTTAGAGCCCAAGCCCTCTTTATAAGTCAAAGATCTCCCGAGTACACATCCGATGTGGGACTATGACAGGTAGCAGTGTCCAGTAAGTCTAGGAGGAGGAACAATACGCTATTCCTTGTGAAACCTCTTTTGCAAAATCTGATCTGGAGATGGGAGTGGGAATTCAGGCCTTGGTTCCAATAACCTTGACTTCTTCATCGCTATTAAAGGCTGGGGGCAATAGTGGACCAAATTGACAGGGGATTTGAGATATGTGAGGATGTGGTCAGTTTATTTGATGTAGAAGCGGTTTTTAATTAATTAGCTTAGGGAACTGGAACACAACAGTGAGCTTCAAATTTGAAGGAATTTAATCCAAACAGAACCATGCAATTGTATTTGCTTAGTACCAGATGTCTACCCAAGCTTTGGTTAGTTTAAGGAAAGTATTGATGGAGAAAAAAGAAAGGGGGAGGACTATGGATACAAGAGAGAACAAATTGGTTCTTTTAGTTTTGCTTGAGTTGGTGTTCGCCTTTTCAAGGATGGTGACAGCTCACCGATGTCCTCAATCAGTGGGGAAAATTTAGATGTTATTCCTATTGCTTCTCTCACTATCTGAATACCTTGTTCGACATATGGAAAGGATCCTCCTACCTGCTATTGATTTTTCTTGAGTTTTCATGACAGAGGGGAAAAGGGGACGGGGTCTATGTCCATTAATCCACTTGGAGGTGAGAGGGATAATCGACACCCTCAAGATCATCTCCTTGTGGGTTTGGGGATGAAATTATTTAATGAATTTGGTCAAGAGGTTAGGGTAAAGGTCTACTGTAGGTTTTACGATAGGAAAAAGATAACAGTTAATGGGGAATTATGGAGTTTCTTAACAAAAAAATTTCCAAAATTGAGTTCATCTATGAGCTATGGGGGGTAAGAAGGGTAGGTCATAGGTGAAAATGGCTTAGTATATATTATTTAATGAGGATTCTTAGTTTGAACAATGAGGGGTCTAGGGGATGTGATTAAATGTTTAGTGATTACTATATGAGTTTTCCCTGAGGCTGTTTTCCTGCAGGAAACCAAACTTATAGGTGTCTTATTGGAAGTATTTGGGATTGTACAGTTCAGGGGCTGGGAGTGTCTTCTTTTTTTTGGGCCTTCTTGGGCCTCTAGCATTTATACTTTAACATAATTACATAAAACCACCAACCACAGGAAATTACACAACATAAAAAATCAAGTCAAATGCAATTCATAGTTTATTAGAGAGTGTGGTCTATGGGATTTTCCTTTGCCCAATGATTACTTGGTTAGCTGTGGATGACCAGTCTGCAGCTGGCTGGCTGTCTGTATGGATTTTTGAGTTGTAGTTGATTGGGAGGATGTTTTTCCAAATAAGAGGTATTTTTTAGGCCATTCTCGTATCATTTTCCTTTTATTTTGGATTCTTCTAGTGTCAAATGAGGATCCACTCTGTTCCCTCCTCAAAATATGTGGTTTTCACATTCTTGTTTTTGTCTTTTGCAGAGGAATCTTGGGCGAATTGCTCATGTGAGGGTCGGGAGGGTTTTAGATTTACATGAGGGTGAAACGTTGGAATAAGGAGGTCTTTGGTGGTGTGCAGATTAGGACTTTTACCACTTTGAAGGAGATAAGAAGATATTGATTATTGATCATTTTGAGGATTTGGGTAATATGTTGGAGGATTTGGCCTATAGGAGAGCATATCTGTCGAATGATTTGAAGATTGTTACTGAAGGGGGTTGAGGGAGGGGTGACTTGGAGATAAATGGTTAGATTCAAATGGGACAAAAAGGGGGGGGGGGGGGGCTGTGATACAATATTTTTTCACAAAATAGCTAATGGTAGGCATAGGAGGAATGTGATTAGAGAAATAGACTTTGATAGTGGTAATGTTTTTTAGGAATCTGGATGCTATTGAAGAGGAGCTTATATTTTTTTTAAGAAATCTTTATAAGGAAGAAATTCTTTGTTGTCTGATTGAGGGGTCGGACCAGTGTCTTGTTTCTAGTGATTAGTCAGATAGAGGCCTTTTGAGGAGAAGGTGAAGAGGGTGGTGTATAGAATGGATAGGGAGAAAGCCCCTCGCTGCTTGATGGGTATAATTTATCTTTATTTTTGGAAAGTTGGGATGTGGTTAAGGTTGACTTGATGGAAGTGTTTAAGGAGTTCTATGTTTAGGGGCGATTCCTAAAAATTTGAGCTCTACTTTTCACTTTAGTCCCAAAATTTGACTACAGATGTTTATAAGATTATTGCTAATCTCCTTGATATGATTAGGACGGTGATAAGGGGTTCATTTCTAGTGCTTAGTTGGCTTTTTTGGTTGGGAGATGTATTTTGGATGTCGTCTGTGTTGCATTGTGGCTAATGAGATTCTAGAGGATGTTAGGAGTAAGAAAGAAAAGTTTAATCCTTGAGCTGGATTTTGAGAAGGCTTATAGTAGGGTGATGTGTGGGTGTGTATGTGCGCGCACACACGTTTGTGTGTTTTAGGTAGGAATAGTTTTGGTTCAAAATAAAGATGCTGGATTAGGGATTGTCTTTCTTCTGCTTCCTTTTTAGCGGTTATTAATAATGAACCCAGGACCTGGTTTTCAGCTTCTAGGAGGGGTATCAGACAAGGGATCATTGCTCTCTTTTCTCTTTATTTTGGTTGCAGATGTTTTGAGTAGGATGATTGAGGGTGCCATTGGTAGGGTTTTTGTTCATAGTATTGCTGTATGGGAGGGATTGGGTGATTCGTCTTACACTTGCAGTTTTCTCATTACACTGACTGACTTGTTTTTGTTAACATTCTTGCAATTTTACATGTCTTTGAGTTAGTTGGTTAAGGTGTGGTTCAACTGCTGTTAATTTGTGTTGGAGGTGACCTATTGGTTACTGCTCTTGTGGGATCTTATAGTGACATTTGACTTATTTAGGAGTTACTTTAGATGGGAATCCTCGCTTTGAGAGGTTTTGGGATCCAGTGATTTCTCAGGTTTTTAAATGTCTTGATGGGTGAAAGGGTTCACTTTTTTTTTTTTTTGTGAGGTTGGCTCGTCTTTCTGCACTTCCCCTTTATATTTATCCTTGTTTAAGATTTCAGTGGGGTTGCTATTAGCTTGGAGAGGATTTTGAGTGTTTTTCTTTTGTCAGGGGTGGGTGAGGGGAGGGATTGTCTTTTTGAGTTAGGAGGTTATTTTTAGATCCAAGGAGGGGGAGGTTTTATGTCTTGGTAATTTGGTGCCTATCTATACGGGAGGTCAATTGCCTATTTTGTGAAACAAATGCATTGGATAAAGGAATATTTCACAAATCACAATCACAAATAAACTCATAAAAAAGACTTAAGTAGAGGACAATTCAAACCATAAACAAGCGAACCACCACTTCCTTCTACCTGTAATGGCCAACGAAAATGATACAGAAAATGATTCTACAAGAGAATCCACCGTAGAGGTGAACCTTGTGTCCCAAACAATTAAAATACCCTCATGACATTCCTAAAGAGGGCTTTCAAATCCAATCAACGATTCCAAATATTTTTAATAAAAACCCATGCACTAACTCCTGTTTTGTTTATTGAAGGAAGACAAGACAATATCAACCTTACTGCCTCCTAAAATCTTGTCTTCCTCTTAAATCTAGAAGCCTCTTAACATTTCAACTCAAAATCTTTGTGGAAAACCTCCAAGATTCCCTCCATCTTATCTCTACCCACATCATAGTTTATAGATGATTGAAGCTTTTTCAATCCTCCCTCTTTTTTCCCTCAATCTCTTCCAACTATCCCCTCTTGGGTACACCAACACCTTCACCTCCTCCCCAGTAGGGCTAATTGAAAGCCTACATTTTAAGAAAATAAGATGGGTCCCTAGTGTCATTCCCACCCCCTAGAGGGTCAATGGTGTTGCAACATTCCCTTTATCAGAAGAATCCCTTTTGGCAACTAGGTAACAAACTAGCACCTATGACCTTCTTCAGAATGAATTAGATCCCTTGCCTTATGGTTATCAGTTCTCAAACTAGAGCCCAAAAAGTTATTCCTCAAATTACCAGAATGGCCCATAGCCATAATTAAGTCATTAGACGGATAATTGAGATAAGAAAATAGCATTTACTATCAAAGAATCTGGAGAATTGGGGGTATGGTTATTTTTCTCAGAAAAGTCAGTAATTTGGAGGTGCATGGTTATGGAACAGTAAATCTGTCTGAAACACAGAGTGGAGTCCTAAGATCAGCCCCATCAAACTCATACCCAATTCTGCCTATGGTTCCTTCTACTGTTTTGAAAGGCTCAATTGATGCTCGCCTTAAGGTAAGGCATGCCTAAAATGCCTTGAGGTTCAATCTAAAATACCAAATTCCAAAAAGGCTAATGCATTTCATGCTGAGGCTTACGCATTTTTATAAAAGGCATGCCTTTTGCACCTTTTTGGTTGAGGCTGACGCATTTTGGATGTGTGTGATTCTCAAGTTGGAATTGGTAAAAAATTTTAACTACATGTTTTTTATATAAGGAATGTCATCATATGAGTTGATTTCTAAAACTCTTGAACCTCATCCTTTCCAAAATAACTAAGAGTTGTAACTTAGATCATGAAAATAGTTTGAACTTTCTTATAGTATAGCTTATCTTTTGTCACGATTTATGTCATGTGTTCAAGTCAGCAATTTTTAAATGGCCAACAAGTAGTTTGCAAAGTACATATAACTTTTCTTTTTTACATTATATTTATGATTTTCTTAAATTTTCCTTATTTTTAAAATATATATAATTTATTTTACATATTTTTATCTTAAAAATAAATTCTCAAAATGCTTACGCCCCAACACCTTAAGGCTTATGCCTTGCCTCTTAAGGGTTAAAATGCCTTGCCTTAAGCCTTCGCCTTTTAAAACATGGTTTCCTTCAAAAGATCAGTAACAGGCACATTGGCAAGCTCATTCTGACTGAAGTGAAAGAAATATTTATCAGCTGCCTCAGGCTTCTGTGCATTGCTGTTAATTTCTAATGTATGGCCCACACACTTGAGCCCTTAACCTTCTTTAGCCAAGTAGGGAGTTGCAGCTCTAGGGGGCTTACAAATATCTTTGTGAATCCATAATTTATCCACTAAATAATCCTCCTCTTATCCCAAAAAAAGAGAATCATCTTCTTCAAACTCCCCCTTCTCGCTCTCTTATTCCCCATCCCTCCAGTCTCTGATCTGGTCAACAGCTGCATCCTACTACTGCATCATTCTATGTACCCTCCCCTTGGAAATAACGGAATTAACTTGTAAAAGCCTCATGCAAATCCTCAGGGGCTTTGTCCAGTGGCATGTCTCTCTTTGCTGCTAGGCTTTTATTCTTTAATTGAACTTTGGGATTATGTTGCAGTGAAATAAGCAGCTGATGGCCTAATTTGCTGCAATTATTGATCACCATATGACTGTAACCGTGGATAGCATCACACTGTATCTTCCCCTGCCATATCTTCTACCTGCTTTGCTCCTCAGCCACATAAATTCACCTCTGGTACACCGCAACTCTTCAATTCACCCTGGTGTGCTAACGCACAATTTGCTCCAGGAGCATCCTGCACCTTATTCACATTGGTACATACCAATCTGTGCATTATTGAGCTTCCAAGCCTTCCATTGTCCCTTTCTTTGCTTTATTGAGCATTACCTCTCTGCAACACCTCTTCTGCAAGTGGAACCCCTTGGTTCGTGCTGTAGTGCTTCCTAACTCTCATGAACCCAGACTTAACACATCTTTTAGCTTTGCGGGCCAGGTCTTAAGCTGGATAAGCCAGCTTGACTAAAAAGTCATATGGGCCAAAGATGTAAGAATATGGCACCTGTCTCACTGCAGCTGGTTCTTAGGCATTTCGTGGTTTAAACCAGTTGGTTTGGCTGAGATTCAAGCTGCATATTGTGCCAAGAGTTTCACCTATGCAAACTCCCATTTCCAAATTGCTTTCCTTTTTCTAATCCAATGTCACTGGCCTCCATTGAAAAATCACCATTGCTGGTTGGAATCCTCATTCTCCCCTAGCAAATCTGCACAACTTGGGTTTTGACCACCTCCCCCCTCCAGCGTGGTTAGCCTTTCAAATATTGATGTTCGTGCTTCTGAATCCTTAAATATGGAGTCATCGATGATATTTTTGGATTTACAATCAGCACATCACCTGGCAATGCATGAGCCATTAGTCACCAGTTCCTCCAATGCTTCATGTGATTGCCACCAACCTTTCACCTCCTTGTCATCTTGAATCATCATAACTTAGTTTTGCCAGAATTCATGAACTTTTCAATCACATTCAACTGACCCAGCCTATTCTGCAAGAGCCTCATCATAAAAAAAGAGCCCAGATTCCTGAAGGTATGGACCCAAGGCTTGTTTTCCTGTTTAGATTATTTATTCTGCTACGTGTTGAAATTATCTTCTTTTAGCATGATGGAAAATGTTTTTTACGCGGCAATCTTGGTGATAAGCAAGAAGGGTCTTGTATCTCCCCAAAAGCTTCAGCTTAAAAAGGGGAAGAGTTGTTTTCCTTGTGTCCTTTTGGGCTCATTTGTTGGGTTTCTTTTGAGGAGTTTTGTTGTAGAGGGATTGGAGGGTAACTTTATTGAAACTGTTTTTTATCTGTTTTTAGGAGGATATCTTATCCTATGATCTTTGTGATTCTCTTTTTTCTGTTAATGAAGTTCTTTGGGTTTCTTTTGAAGAGTTCTCTTGTCAGAGGGATTGTGGGGAGGGGGTTTCATTGAAACTGTTTTTTGTCTGTATCGTCTGTTTCTAGGATATCTTATCCTCCCATATTTGTAATTTTCTATTTTTTCAGTTAATGAAGTTCTTTTTTCAGTAACGTTTTTGTTATGAGATACTCTTTAAGGTTTCTCTATCTCATGAGTCAACACTGCACATTAGAAACTAAACTCATTTTTGGTCATCATTCTCTCTCTCTCTCTCTCTCTCTCTCCCTGTGTGCAAAGATAGTTGATTTTTTTTTTTTTAAATTAATGGTGGTAGGTAGTGGGCAATATCCAATTTCAGTTTCTCCTACCAAAAATAAATGAAAGCGAAACTAACATCAAGAGTTTGTTGCAAATAAGCAACAAGGTGAGGGATGGTGGGGGTCATGGCTGTGGCAATGGTAGATACACTTGGATAAAAGTTGGGCTTTGATCCCATTCTGATTAGTGTTGGGCTTGGATTCCATTCTTTGAGAGAGGATGGGTGGAAGAAAGTGTGAAGGAAAGAGAGAAGAAAGGGGATAACAGGAGTAAAATGCCGCTTCAAGGACAACACACAACCCAACTTTAATCCATAATATTAAACTAGTACAATTCATTGACTTTAGAAAGCTTCGTAGAAAAGTTATAGTGAATAACATTATAGACAAATAATAGGCTATAACACTCCAAGGATGACACACAACTCACCTTCAGTTGATAAATTTACTTCAAATTCATGTGACAATTAATTGAATTTAGAAGCTTCAAATTTGTGCGGGTACAATGTACAATTTATTGACTTTAGAAATTCCATCAACTATATTACTAAATGCCCACTTATGACGCCCCATATTCCACATTCTTCCTTTCTCCTTCTGCTTCTCTCCACGTCAATTGGTATCAGAGCCTTATTATCTCCTCCATGCTATTTATTTTTTTTAATTTTCTTTCTGGATTTCAAACATTTATTTTTCTGTCACGTCAGACACTGCAATCAAATACAACTCCCATCTCTGCAATATTTTCTTCCATACTTCGTTTTCAAATTCCTGCTCCTTACATTCTAAAGATTCCCTGCAAGCCAATTCTGCCCTAATGACTTGCAGGGTTCAGGTTTTTTTTTCTCTTTGAATGTCTGGAATAAATCTCGCCCGCAGCCCCCTTTTCTATTTCAATATTTCGAGTCACCAGGCACACGAACACCACCATCAAAATCAGAAGTCACCGACTGGCTAGAACCCAATGCCCCATCACCATCCAACATCCCAGCTGCTGTCCCTCACCACTGACACTAGAAGCTCCTCTTATCACTGCTACTGTTGGATCTTCATCTTCTTGGTGTTTTTGTTGTCACATGCCATCGCCCTTGAGTTCCCATCCTTCAATCTGGCGTCTAACTGAAGATAATTGCTGGAAAGTTATCACTGGAGATGCACCCTGCGTATGGACGATTTGTGTGGCCTGTGCATTCAAGCTTCTCCAGTTGCTCTCCTTATTTCCAGTGGCAGAATTTTCTGGAATTTTGGCCTCACTGGAGATACCATGGTTGGAGGGCCCATTTTAGCTGTTCTTCGTCTCTTCTGAGTCCAAGTTTGAGAGGATATCTTGAGCCTCCATTTTGCAATTTTCATCTTCTTACAAATCATCATACCCTTATAAGGAAAACTGAAGTTTGGTGGCCTTCTCCTCCATCATTTGTTTCATTGGATTAGGCCATTAACTTGCATCCTCCATGTTTTAGTCTGATATTGTAAAATTTAAAAAAAAAAAAAAAAAAAAAAAAAAAAAACAACTACTGTAAGCAAAAGTTTAAGAGACTGCATGAATATCCTACCAAAGAGGAAGGTGATGCAATCACTCTATTTACCATGTTTTTGAAATGTATGAAGATTGTATGATCATTTAAATAGGAGAATTAAATTGAAAATTTCTGATTTTAATGTAGTTCTCCTGATGAATTTGAAGATAGGGTTTATTATTTGGAGAACTATTTTTGACAGAATGATATGAATGAAGCTTGAAAGCTGTATTTAGATGAATCAAAATTGAAGGGAACCACTTGAATTTTGTTGATTAAACAACAGATCTTTAGGAAGAGAAAGTATGAACAGTTTGTGCCTCCTATCGGTAGCATATCCATTGAGAGCTCTTCCATCTGATGGAAGGAAGAAATGACTGTAGATGCATACATTAGTAGATCCTATAACTTGGTTACATGTGTGGACATGACTGTTTATGTCAACTACTAAATTTTGTGCTTAGGTTGCCTTTACTAGATTCTCAAGACTTAATAATTGATGTTTCTACCTTTGCAGGCATGCATTGAATGTTCAAATATTCCTTAAGATGCACAGGTCAGATTATGGAGAGAAACAGCTGAGGATTATGCAACAGATTGATGAGGATCACACACTGACTCAACTTGCAAATGCATGGCTAAACTTGGCTGTGGCAAGTTCATTTTCTCTATTTAACTTAAGTTGTGTGGACATTAAGAATATTTATGCTCATATATTGTTCTTTTTGAGAGCAGGGTGGTTCCAAGATACAGGAAGCATATCTCATCTTCCAAGATTTTTCTGAGAAGTATCAGATGACAATTTTGATCCTGAATGGGAAAGCTGTTTGCTGCATGCACATGGGACATTTTGATGAAGCTGAATCACTGTTGCTTGAAGCACTAAACAAGGCAAGTTTTTGAAATTCAATATTCTCTGAGGAGGTTATTTATATACTGTGAACACAATTCTTGATATCCATTTGCATAAGTTTTCACTCTTTATATGCCTGTGTACATCATTGAGTGCATAACCTTTATGTTTTCGGAATTGTCCTTGATCACATAAAAATAAAAAAACTATTTTAATTGCCATAACTTTTTTGTTTCATTATTCTATAATACATTTTTTTTATCCTTTTTTTTCCTTGCACTTTTTTGAATTTCAAATTATTTTTTGAATGCCAAATAATTCTAAATTCCAATTTCTTTGTTCATAGCATTGGATTTGTTAGGGCCTGCTTCTGAGTAAAAAATCTGTGAAAGTGAGAGATATGTTTGGGTGATTGTTGCAGGATGCAAAGGATGCAGAAACCCTGGCCAATCTGGTTGTGTGCAGTCTTCACCTTGGTAAACCGGCTTCACGTTTTGTAAGGTAAAAACCTGGTCAACTTCACTCTATGTGTGTGTGTAAATGTCTGTCCAAAATATACAACTGGTACTTGCTTAATTAATTGACGAAGTGAGCATTTTGTTCATACATGAATGGACAATGAATGCGAAATTCAGGAGTGGCTGGTTCAAATTTTGATGATTCGTAAATCACTTCTAAGAAAATTTGGAAGCGATGCATGCAGTATTCCTTCTTAATTATTATCAACCTAATAATTATTGGGAAAGTGCAGACGACTCAGTATTCAAAATTGTGGATTATATTTTTTATTTAGTTTGTATTTTTATTTGCTTTGATTTTGTTATAGTTTGAGGCTTTGAGCCTTGTTTTGGAAGTTATTTTGACGACTCTGTTGACATGTTGGAATCAACCATGTAGGTTAGGGGTTTGTGTGTCTTTGGGAACATAGTTAAAAGGTACAAGGGGCACACAGATAGGAGCTAGGACATTTGGAGTCTAGGCATGAGTCGTGAGGTGTGAGGCGTGAGGCGTGAGGCACAGGTGTTTGCTTCATGAAGGTGAGACACACATTAAAATTTTGTAAAAGCCTATAAAAAGGATTTTCAATTTGTAAACACATTGGCACTAATACCTCAATTCAAAATTTTTAAAAGATTCAATACTAGAAGAAGATAGAAATAGAAGAAAGAAGGAAAGAGCAATAGAGATGTCTAACCAGGTATTGAAAGAAGGATGAGAGGAAGAAGGAAGAGAGAAAGAAGAGAAGGGGAAATGAATAGTAACACACTGAGGCAGGCAGGGAAAAAGGGAGAAGACAGAGCTCAGCGAGAAGTGAGGTGTTGAGGCTGAAAAAAAAGCAGAAAATTCAGAATTCAGAAGTGAGGGAGCTCTTAGGAAGAAAAAGGAGTTCAATCTGGTGGTCAAAAAAGAAGAAAGAAGACGAGTTCAATGGGCACGTTTGTTTCATGATTCCAAATCTGCAGTCTTTCTATCAGTATGTTACAAAGTTTAGGAGGCAGAATATGACACATGATAGTCTCATTAAGACTTGCAACATGAACGTGATTGGACACTGCTTATCAACACTCAACTTGGTATTTGTAATCCATGCAACCTGAGATTGGCTGGGATGCGGTTCAGCCTTCAATCTTAACTTCTTAACGACATCCTTACAGATCAAAATATCACTAACGCAACTTCTTTATCAATTGCCAATCGACAAATCTGATCTCCACATTTAACTCTAGTTTGAAAAATTTACCTCTACAAAGAAGCTTATTTTTACCCATTGACTTGGTAGTTATCAAAAGAGGTCGTATCGTCATTTAACTCATTACAACCACTTGGAACAAGAGGATCAATAGTTTGTCTTTCAGTAAGAGGATCACAAACCTCTTCATCGATGGTGAGCCCTTTATTATATTTGGGAATTTGTTTTTTAGCTAGAGCTATGGATTTAGTGGGGCAATGAAAGAGAGATGACTGTAACCTTTGCAAGTAGAATACCTGGTCTTAGAATTAGAATTGTTATTTTCCTGAGATGAATGTGGAGCACTAGGAGGCAACTTATTCAAGGTTGTGGATTGGCTCTACAAAAGTCTGTTCACTCTCAAGACATGTTCTCAGTCATAGTTCATTGTCACGAGCTCAGCTTGTTCAGGGCATTATGCTTGCCTATGACTGTTTGTTCATGTACTGGGGATGGGTTTCCATCATGTAAATACTAGTGTAGGGTATTTTCCAGTATTTATTTCATTGTATGCCAAATAAGGCAGTATGACCCCTCGGTCAATTTGATGTTTCCTAGTGCCAGAGTGATAATTACATAAAAACTTCTTTAGGGGAGTGTGAGTGTTCACTAGTCATTGTAAAACTCACTAGCTATTGTCAACGTGTTTAGCTTACTTCCCTCCTTCGCTACACACACATTGTCAATGGAGGTGCTGTTAATGAATTGCGTAGATTCAATGTTTATTGCTTGCTTGCCACTGCTTTCATGATTGCTTATGACTTCCGCTGCTATTTGATTGAATGCTAATGAAAGTGTTTCGTGAATGAATGTTGGTAAACGATAGGCTGGCTAGTTAAGCAAGAGTGCTTTAGCTAGCGCCGCACGACCTTTTCACAAAGGTGTGAAAATAGTCGGCCTGTGACATTTGGTATTAGAGCAAAGGTTCAGTTGCTACGAGAATTCAGTTACCTTCGTTGTGGAATTTGGAAAGCTTTGGTAAGTGACCATGACACCAAACAATGCTGAGAGGATTAGCGTGCTGGGAGCACAGGCTGAGGTCACCAATACTGTGGCCGCGGAGGTGGCCCAGATGAGGGAACTTGTTGATGAAGTGATGGGATCACAAAAGCATCAAACAAGTTTGTTAGGCGACATGTCAGAGGACTTTAGCCATACAGTGGAAACTTTACAGGCTTGGATGGTTGATTTGGATGCAAAGGTGAATATGATGGTTCTTGCTATGGGGAACTCCAACACTCTTGGAGTTAGCAAGACCAAGGTACCAGAACCCAGGACATATGGGGGTGCCCGTGATGCCAAGGAGTTGGAGAACTTTTTGTTTGATGTGGGTACTTTCGCGCTATGAGGATGGCCTCAGAACAGGTGAAGGTGGATACTGCGACCATGTACTTGGTTGGTGATGCCAAACTGTGGTGGCATACCAAGTACAAAGAAATTGAAAATGGAAGTTGTGTAATTGATAGTTGGGCAGACTTGAAGAGAGAGCTCAAGGCCTAATTCTTTCCTGAGAATGTTGTGTATAATGCAAGGAAAAAGCTGAGAGACCTCAAGCATATTGGGTCAATCAGGGAATATGTGAAATGATTTTTTGCTTTGATGTTGGATATCCGGGGACATGTCGGAGAAGGACAAGCTGTTCTATTTTCTAGAGATGAAACCGTGGGCAAGAACTGAACTTTATAGGCAAAGAGTTCAAGACTTGTCTACTGCACAAGCTGCTGCAGAACGCTTGACTGACTATGTTGGTGATAACCTCGCTTCGTCCAAAGAGTTTGGTGGAGAGGGAAGCAGTGGAAAGTCTATCAAGAAATACAAATCTAAGAGTGGGGAGCCGACTATAAAGCATCAACTTCTAAGGAAATTTTGTCGTCTCGAGGGTTCAACACACCCAATGGAAAGGGGAAGAGTAAAATTTCATACTACTTGTGTGGAGGACCTCACAGAGTGAGTGAGTGTCAACACAAGGGATTACTCAATGCCTTACAAGCTTCCACTTTGGGACAAGTTGTGGAAAGCTCGGGTGAAGAGGATGATGCCCCAAGGGTGGGTGCAATGCGGCAGGTGAACGCATTGGAAAAGTAGGCAAAAGCACTGAAAGTTACATGACCAAAAGGGTTAATGTTTGTGGACTTGAGGATAAATGGGAAGAGTACTCGTACTATGGTGGATACGGGGGCTACTCATAATTTTGTTTCGTAGTTGGGAGCAGGGAGATTCTACTTATCCTTAGAGAAGGATACAGGAAGCATGAAAGTAGTTAATTCTGTAGCCCAACCTACTCTGGGAGTAGCCAAGCAAGTGACCGTGAAGCTTGGATAGTGGGAAGATCATGCGAATTTCACAGCGGTGCCATTGGATGACTTTCCAGTCATTTTGGGAATGGAGTTTCTAAGGGGGATGAGGGCGGTGCTGATGCCTTCTGCTGGTTCCCTATGTCTGATGGGAGATCACTCGTGCATGGTGCAAGTTGTTGCGACGAAAGGAGATGACGGGAAGTCCCTTTCAGCCATACAACTCAATGAGGGATTGAGAAAGGGTGAGCAGACACATTTAGTCACTGTGGTGGTAGATGAACAAGTAGGCCAAGAGTTGGTGTCTACGACCATCCAAGCGGTGTTGGATGAGTACAAGGAGGTGTTGCCGGATAAGCTGCCTCACAATTTGTCTTCACGACGGACTGTGGAGCATGAGATCGAGTTGTTATCAGGAGTGAAACCACCTGCTAAAGGGTCATGTCGGATGGTGCCTCCAGAGATAGTAGAGTTGGGGAAACAATTTGATGAGTTGGAAGCGGGATGTGTTCACCCTTCCAAAACACCTTTGGTAGCATTGGTGTTGTTTCAGAGGAAACATGAAGAGCATCTACGGAAAGTGTTCGACAGGTTGAGGGAAAACAATCTGTATGTGAAGAAAGAGAAGTGCTCTTTAACTCAGTAGAGCAACAAATTCCTTGGTCATGTGGTTGAACAAGGTCCTATCCGAAGGGGTATGGAGAAGGTAAGGATGATTCAAGAACGGAAGATCCCCACGATAGTGAAGGAGTTGCGTTCCTTTCTTGGTCTTGCTAGCAATTACAGGAAGTTCGTTGAGGGGTATTCACGGAGAATATGACTCCAACGACAAGACTACTGAAGGGGAGGTATTATTGGCCGCACATGTGTGATGATGTGGTTGATTCTACCCAGACTTGTCTCACTTGCCAACAAAACAAGGGGGAGCGGAGGAAGTTTGGTATGTTCATAGCCGCACCAAAGTACTGTTCGGCAAAGGAGATGGCACAATTGTTCCTTGTGACTATTGGGAAATATTGGGGTGTTACCCAAGTTATTGTTTGTGACCGAGACTAGTTATTCACTGACAACTTCTTGATAGAAATTTTCAGGTTCCTTAGGTCACATCTTGACATCTCTTCGAGTTCTCACCGACAGACATACGGACAGATGAAGAGATTCAGAGAGCTACTAGAAGAGTACTTGCGCCATTTTGTCAACGACAATCAGAAGAATGGGGTGCAACTACTTGATGTGGCTCCGTTCTATGGCAATGCCCAAAGGAGCTCAACAACCAAAAAGAGCCCTTTTGAGCTTGTTATAGGCCAGCAGCAGTTGTTACCTCACATAGTGGATGAGCCGTACAGAAGAAATAGTCTTAGGGCGTATGTCTTCACTAGAGAATGGAGACAGAATGCAGAGTTTGCCTGAGCCTATCTGGAGAAAGCTTCTGAGAAGATGAAGAAGTGGGTAGATTAGGGGAGAAGACCGCAATTTCATGTCAGCTGCCTCAAGCCGTTCAACGCCAACATCGATGATCTAAGCAGAAGTCAGTCAAACAGAGTGGAGTTGAAGACAATGCAACCTGACAGGTGTGAAGTTGAAGAGATCCTTGCAGACAGAAAGTTCATATCCTCAAGGAAGAAGCGGCAGAAGTTCCTAGTAAAGTGGAAATGCCTTGATGACAAAGAAATCAGTTGGATTTTTGCGGAAGATATGCAACCTTCTGTGGACAAAGTTGAAGTGTACCTAGCGCCAAAGTCTACGAGGACATCAACCGTGTAAGTGGTGGAGTGTCGCGAGTTAAGCTTGTTCAGGGCATTATGCTTTCCTGTGACCGCTTGTCTTGTGTACTTGGGATGAGTTTCCATCATGTAAATACTAGTGTAGGGTTATTTTCCAATATTTATTTCATTGTATGCCAAATAAGGCAGTATGACTCCTCGACACTTTGATGTTTCCTAGTGCCAGAGTGATAATTACAGAAAAACCTCTTAAGGGGAGGGTGAGTGTTCATCAGTCACTGTAAAACTCACTAGCTATTGTCAACGTGTTTAGCCTACTTGCCTCCCTTTCTAAACACACATTGTCAACGGAGGTGTTAATGAATTGCGTAGATTCAATGTTTACTGCTTGCTTGCCATTGCTTTCATGATTGCTTATGACTTTTGCTGCTATTTGATTGAATGCTAATGAAAGTATTTCGTGGATGAATGTTGGTAAATGATAGGCTGGCTAGTTAAGCAAGAGTGCTTTAGCTAGCGCCGCACGACCCTTTCACAAAAGTGTGAAAATAGTCGGCCCGTGGCATTCATGCACGCATCTTCTTCTTCAGTTCATCTTCCGTCTGATATACCGCTTGTATTGGATCCATTGTATGTAGTCTCTAAGTGGGGTTTCAATTCAACATTGGTGACCATTTTTTTGCTGAATTTTTCTTTTCAGATAAACAAAATAAAAGATGCAAAACAAGAAAACAGAGGAAAAAAATAAAAATTAAACCTAGAAGTGCCCCATCTATTTTTTTAACTGGTCTGGACTAGTCTGGTTCAGGTGGACCATCTGGTTGTCAAGATGTTCTTGGACTAGCAGTTCAGGGACTGGTTTGGGATGGTATTTGGTCTTGAGTCTAGACCATAGGAGTAAATTGAGTACAATCTGATTCTATTTACATCATTTACTCGTTTGCCTTTCTGAGTTTATTCTCTACGAGCACACTGAGGGAAATTTGTGTTCCTGTCCAACTCCAACTGTTTGTAGGTGGCAAAGCATGCAATGGGATAGTACGGATGAATGGAAGGAGGTGATTGTTGATGATGATGGTTGGTGACTTGAACTTTGGTGGCAAATGGGCATTGATGATGATGGTTGTTCCATTTTGTTGTAGGAACACCCTTCACAATTGTTGGGTTAGGGTTTCTTTGACAACAACATAGTGGTTCATTGATCATATGTCTTTAGTGTTTGGGTGGGTGAGGAGTTTCTCTTGTAAAACCAAACATGGTAAGGTGGAGTTTTGGATGGTTTAGTATTGGAAGGTGAACCCAAATCATGGTTTAGTGCTTCTAGGGGCATACGACAAGGTTATCCTTTTTCCCATTTTTTATTTGTTCTTGTAGCTGATGTGTTAAGCAGGATGGTGGGTAGGGCTGTGGAGAGGGGGCAGGTTAGAGGCTTAAAATTAGGGGGAGAGGGTGTGGTGATTTCCCACCTCCAGTTTGTTGAGAATACCATTTTCTTCCTTGATGATCGTATTCCCTCTTTTAGAAGGATATTGGGTATTCTCCAAAACTTCGAGAGGGTGTTTGGACTTGAAATTAATACAAGGAAGAGTGGTTTAGTAGCTCTGAATATACTTGACGAGTGAGTCAGGGAATGGGCCACTGAAGCGCGGTGTGGCATTCTGGATTGGCCATTGATTTAAGGGTTCCTTGTGGCGGAAAGAGGGTGGGGGGGGGGGGGATCCTATAGCAGTAGAGTTTTGGAATCTAGTGGTAGAAAGGGCAACGAAGAGTTTGGATGGGTGGAAGGGGTCTCGTTTCTTTAAGGGGAAGACTTACTTTGATTCAAGCTTGTCTTTCTAGTATCCCACTTTATTTTTTGTCTGTTTTTAAGATTTTGATGGCAATTGCTAGTAAACTTGAGAAAATTATGAAACTTTCTGAGGTCTGGGGTGGGGGTTCATAGGGAACTGTTAGTTAGATGGGGCGAGGCTTGTAGGCCTAAGAAGGAGGGAGGGCTGGGTCTAGGTAAGTTGGTGTCTAAAAACACCCTTTTAGCTACGTGGTTATGGATCTTCCCTCTAGAAGAATCTTCCCTATGTCATAGAGGCATAAGAAGTAAGTTTGGGTTGGATGAGAATGGGTGGGATACTGATAGTAATTTAAGATGTTCTTTAGGGAATCCATGGAGGTCCATTTCTCAGATTTATCCTTCCTTTACCCCCACGCTAAACTTGTGGTGGGGAGGGGGTCATGTATCTGCTTTCGGAAAGACCCTTGGCTAGGTAATGTAGTTTTGTCCCCTTCGTTTCCTCCTCCTTCATTGAGTGCTAAGAAAAATAGAGCCATATCTTTTTCTTTTTTTCCTTCTTTTTGTTGGGGATTTGAGTAGTCCTTTGGTTTCGTAGAATCTCCATTTTGAGAGACCTCTTAATGATAAGGAGGCAGAGTTGTCTTCTTTGTAATATTTTTTAAATAGAACTAATCTTTCGTTAGGGAGGGATGTTCGGTTGGATCAATCGGGAGTGTATTCTTGCAAATCTTTTTTGAATTCTTGATCCGTTCGAATTCTTCATTTCTGCTTTTTCCTATAATATTTCGCCATGGCTCCCTCAAAAATTAAGGCTTTCACTTGGTTGGTTGTGCTTGATGAAATAAATACTTTTAACTTGTTGCAAATCAGAAGACCTTTGAAGGCTCTTTCTACTGATGTTTGTGTGCTTTAGTTCAAGGACTCTCAGACAGCTTCTCATCTCCTTTTACACTGCGATTTTTCTTGGAGGATTTGGAAAAGCTGTTTGGTATTATGCGGGAGTGTTGGGTATGTCCTGTATCAGTGGAAGACTTACTAGCCATTTCTTTTACATGTTTTGGTAAAAGGAAGGAAAAAATAGCCTTATGGAGGTGTGGTTTATTTGCAGTTTTATGGGGGATATGGATGGAATGTAATGCACAGATATTCTCTGGGAAAAAAAAAAAGTAATTTGGAAGCTGCTCTGGGATAAGATCCAGTATTCAGCATCACTGTGGTGCATTGGTTTTGGGTTTTCAGAGGAAATATTTTCCAGGAGATTCAAAGAGACTGGAGGAATGTGTTGGCTTGTTGATTTTCTCATTTTTCTGCAGCTTTTAGTTGTTTTTCTGGTTTGTTCCATGTTTTCTTTGGGAGATATCTTCTCCCTCTTGTAAATTCTTCACTCATTAATATAATTTTCTTTTTATATAAAAAAATAATTGATGAGACTGGGAGTTTCTTGTAAAACAATATGCGGGGAGGTGGAGTATTGGATGGTGGTTAGATTGATGAGGGAGGGAAATTTCTTGGAGTTGAGTTGGGGTGGAATTGGAAAAGGTTCCCATGCATTTTTCATCCCAGATTGTGCTTGAGATGAAGGTTGGCAGAGTTTTGCAAGAGAGCTTCGTCCATTGGTGGTAGATTCAGCTAATAAAGATAGCTGTAAAGTGACTGGAATTTCTGGTGCAGGGCAGTGAGCACCTTGATCTTGGAAGGAAGTCTTATCTCCAGGGAATGAGCATTTTCGTGTGAAGTGGGTGTGACTCTGCAGTAGATGTCAATTGGAGTTGATATGGGACAGTCTGAATGTCAGGCTGAAGAGGTGGGCTTCTGGTCAACATTGGTGGCTAGGGTTTTGCTGGAGGCTACCCAGGAATTGAAGGGGAGGTGGTCTGGGCCTGGGTCTCAATATTGCTTTAGATCTGGGCCATTTGTTGGACAATATGGTCTCTCCGGTGTTAGGCCTGGATTGGACGCAAGTATCCCAATTGGGAGTTAATGAGGGCGACTTTCCACATGATGATGTAGAGTTAAATGGGCCTCCGTTTCAGGCCCAGTTATCTGAACCGTCTCAAAGTACTCTGCCTTATCTTAGGAAGGGCTCTCTGAAGGAGGCCTGTACATCTAAGACGCAGCAAGTTGGACCTGGTAGCAATCTAGCCCAAAGATCAAGTTACATTTTAAATCAGCGGCCTTTGGATTCTTTTCTTTTTCTGAAGCAGGCCAATGTCCACCTCTCTGCTTCTTTGCTAGAGAAAAGAGCAGGCAGCTGCCTTCTCCTTTCAAAGAGTTTTCAATCCAGTGAAGCTTGAAGGACGAGATAGAGAAAGCCAAACTTAAACTATTAATCCTGGGTGTGTGGCTGGTGTTGCTGAACCTTTTGTTGGAGAGTAGTAATCTTGTTCAGAGGAGAGAATCCCCAGTGATGGCTGTTGAAACATGGGTATTACAAAGGATTCAGATGCTGGTGTTGACAAGATTAATATGAAAGGTGATGGTTCTGGGGAAAATCTTTTGGTATGGGAAAAAATCTGATATTGAAAAGGTTTATGCTCATTGGAAGGCCGTTCACATGGATGTGGAAATGAGGAAAAGATTTTTGAAGAAGCAAACGCATTCTGGTGAAACGATGCCAAAGTTCTCAAGGAGAGATGCAGAAAGAAAGTTATGTATTGTGTAAAATCCGAATGCTAAGAAGGGTGTAACTAGCAAGAAGGCTTGAAAAGGTAAAGAAAAGAAGAAATAGGAAGATCTCTTGGATAATGGTAGTGAGGATCTTACTCCATAGTGAATTCAATTGTGATTGGGGGATTGGGGGGGGGGGGGTTTGCTTTTGGATGAGATCTGGAACAGTGTGGATATGGTTCTGACTCTTCTGATTTACTTGGAGATAACATGCACCCATCTGCAAAGGAAGAATTGGAGGGTTTCTATTTGTGAGGATGATGGATTGGTTAATTTACAACAGTGTAAGGATGGAATTGTGCCTATCCGTGTGGAGGAGATTTTTGGAAAGGATTTGCTCATAAATTAATTTCTCTTTTCCTTATTTAATACATCATTTATTATCAATAAAAGGAAAGAAAGGAACATTGCTATTTGCTGCTGCAGCAGCAAGAGCTGGTGGTGGTGAGGTGGCGAGTCTTGGTGGCGTAAAAAGTGGCGACAGAAACTTGATGGTGGCATCTTGAAGGTGAAGAATAGTCGAATGTGTGAACTCCTGTGAGGCTGTGCATTGATGACTTGGGAAAGCTGAGCAACTGTGAGAGCTCTAGTGAGATTGAGCAGTGAGGACTTGGGAAAGTTCTCAATATGTTTGAGGTTCAGTGGAGTGGTGATCTATTTCAGGTTGGTTGAGCTAGAAGTGAGTGCAGAAGTTGCCAAGGTTTGAGTGAGACTGAAGAACCAATTGGGTCTGTTCTGATTCATTCACTGAGGGGTTGAGTTTGATAGGAATTTGGATTTTAAATTATGGCTTAATTCTACTGATTGAAGATAATTTGGTCGGGATGGAGCTTAAGGGTCTGCAGCAGGGATTTGGGACATTGGGTTTGTAGCCAGTACTGGGTGTTCATCTTTGTTTTTTTAAATTTTTTTAGTAGTGAATTTGAAGTTGATGTATGAACAAAATGGGGACAAAGATTGCATGGAGAGAGAAGTGGAGAGACCTCTGTGGATTGAACTTGCTTTGATACCAATTGATGGCGGACAAGTGGAGAGAAGGGAGAGGAGAATTAAGAAATGGGAGAGGCTTCCCTTTACCTTAGAAAGCAGGAGACAATTAATTATGAAATTCTAATCTTAATATTAATTATAGAAGGCATTATAAACTGGTATATAGGCTTCAACCGAAGGGTTATCAACTTTTGAGGAATAAAATTATGCAGAAGTTCATAATAAAATAAATGACAAGAAACATAAATAAATAACCAAATATTACTCCTAAAACTGCCATTGCTTGCCCTTTGGCCAAAATTACTCAGATGCAGGACCTTACCTCTGCCTTTCAAAGCCCTATCAAACTTATCCATCTGGGCTATTTGTTCTACGTCGTTGATGCAGTTCTGAATTGGAATTTTGAATTGAGAATTTTTAGGTTTTACTCTGCACTGGATTTATGTGTCTGGCATCATCAGGATGTGGTGCTTTTCTTTGATTTGGTATTCTTTAATCATTGATCATAATTGTTATCCATTAGCAAAAGAGCTCCATTGGTGATCTCCTAACTGTTGGGTCAGTCACTTCCTGAAAACATACAAAATGTAGAAAGTCACATTTAATGGCTTTTATTGTCAGGAAAAAAAGCTTATTTTCTTCATGTTTTTGATTTTCAAGTGAGTGGGCATTCATCCCGAGTGAGCAAAGGGTAGGTGGGCCTGGATTCAAACAATGTCATAAATACCCTTCTGCATTAACAATTTGGAGCATATCATTAATGATTTAGGTCTTGATGTTTGAGTTCTAAGATCATTTTAAAAAAAAAAATTATAATTAATGAGGTAACAAGGCTTCTTATTTTCTCCAACACAATGCAACTGATATCATTTGCAACTGGTGGCTTAGCATGAACTTTTTTGTGGTTGTATTATTTATGTTTCATTTTTCACCTTAACATTTGTCATTGTTTCTCGGACAACAGTGCATGCTAGATAATAATAGTAATCCGTTGTGATTGATATGATAGACTTGCATAAACTTTTTTCACCATTTCTTCTTGCTTATTAGTTGTTGTGGGCCACATCTGCAATGTTACTTATTGTCTGGTTTTCTTCGCTTTGAATGCTGTTTTAGTTTAAGTGGTATTGTTATTTGGAATGATGTCATGTTATTTTCGTAAATTTTTTAAAAAAAAATTTTAGGGGCGTGACTTCTATTTTCTGTCAAATGCTGCTTGTGTGATATCCGCTCTGCCTTGACATTGCCTTTGTAATGGTTTGTTGTGTTGAAAACATTTCTTTGTTAAAAAACAATATAGAAAAAGAAATGCTGCTTGTGTGATATCCATAGGACCACATTGGGCATCGTCTTTTTTGTGTTTTTAAGAGTGGATCAGAAAGAAATGCTGCTCGTGTGATATCCATACGACTACATTGGGTATCGTCATTTTTGTGTTTTTAAGAGTGAATCAGTCTCTCTCTCTCTCTCTCTCTCTCTCTCTCTCTCTCTCTATAAATTCTTGCAAATAGGGGTGTAGGAATGGATTCACTGTCTTTCACTTGCACTAGCTTACTCTGACTACACATTGTTGCGTTCTGGGAGTTTTTTGGCACGAACATTGCCCTTTTGTGGCCCTCAGAGAGCATATGGACAACAAATTCCTCTGGAGCTTTTTGGGGCTTCTTGTTTTGATCTTTCCGTCTCATGCAGTGATGAGGGTGTCACCATTTCAATTAGGTTTCAAATGTTTTTTATACGGCATATTTTAATATATTGGAGTCCCATCAGAAATGCCATCTTTAAACTTAATTTGTGATGGGGATTTGAAAAATGAACTACCAGAAATGACTAAATTGTGACTGATTTATTATTATTATAAAAAAGTACACATACTAATTGTTTTCTTGTGGCTGAATTATGACTGCTTGCAGCCAGTTGAAGCTTTCTCATCCAGATCACATGCTTGTCAGAAGCGCATCAGCTGCAGAGGAGAGCTTTGACAGAGCAGTTCAAGCAAATGCGTGAACAAAAAAAGAAACTTTTGAGTTCAATATTCTTTTTTGGCCTTGGCAAGATGTTATTTTCTGTGTTTCTGGATAGGGAACAAACAATTCCTAGATCAACAGAAGAAAGTGTTCTGTTACCAATGGCAGAATTTATTTAGCGCGAAGAGGTTTTTCTTGGCATCCTACTGTTGGGAACATATATTGGACGATTTCATTGTGGATTTTGTGCAGCAATGTGTAACCTGAGTTGCTGATACATGTATATTGCCTTTTTCTTTCTCGTTTTCCTACTCTTTGGCTCCCCAAAAGAGGAGGATTTGCTCTGAAAAAAGGATACACACATATTTAGAATATTCGAGTATTGTGAATGTTTGAATACAATAGTTACGAGCATTTAGGCTAGACTTTATTTTGGCGTAGGTTGAATGTTGTTTGAATGGTTCTGGGAAAATTTGAGATCATATTTTGGTTCGTGTTTTCATTACTCCGCATAGATTGAATGATTTTCGCCAGCCAATGCTTTAATTTGGATTTTTGGATGGAGAGCAAAATCCAGATTGTTAGAGCCTCCGTTAATTTATGAAAATATATATATATATCTATGTTAGAATTGTAAATGTGATGAAGGGTCAAAAGTAACATAGTTGTTTTGTAACTTCTCTAAAGAAATATTGAGAGAATGGAAAATAATGTGACTTATAATTGTTCGAAAATTTGAAAATAAAAAACAATAATGTCTTTTTTGAAACTGAAAAGGCATTTGGAAATTCTTGAAAATGAGTTGTGTATGTGAAAGTTTCAATTATTTAGGGTTTTGGTGTCGTTTGTCAATTTTATTTTTTTGTTTTTTTCTAGTTGTAATAATCGGAAATATATATATATATATATATATATATATATATATAATTATATTTTTTGTCCCTTTCATTTTTTGGTAAGTTGTGTATTTGAGTTGCCTCAGCACCAATCGAAGGTAGAGGACCACTCCCCAGCCATGCTCTCTTGGATTCTTTCCCGCATGCATTTCTCACACATGCCTAACCTGATAGTATTCTTACACTACATTTGATTTATAAAAAAAATTATTTTAAAAAATAAAATAAAATATAATTAAAAATTCAGGAATAGAGGTAATAGATATTTTGTCTATTTATTATTCCTTCCAACTAGAAATATGAAAGGAATAAACATTTAGTAAAAGTTGAGAATAATTATTTCTTAGCTATTCCTTTTTATGAATCCATAAAAAGTTTCAGATGTCTGAGCACCAACTATCAAGTTATTGCATTGTAACTATTTCTATTACATTTCACAAACTCAACGCATGTACACAAAATTCTATATTAAAATAAAAAGCTCAGTTTTTAGATAATATAAATTAAAGTTATTCCTAAATTTTCTAAACATTTATAAAGGAAAGATCATCAAAAATTATTTTCACCATTTTTTAAATATCACGAGCATGAGGATTATTCTTGGAGTACAGTTTTTAAAAATGTAATTATTGAGTAGAATAATTATTAAGAAATTTATTTTCTTAAATTTTATATTATTTTTATTATTCTAATCATATTTTAACTAATTCATGTTTTAAATTTATTTTTAATGTTTGATTTGGGTTTTCCCTCCTTGTGAGGCCCAACAATGGGAAAAAGTTTTTTTTTAATGGTTGTTGGCTTCTCAAGTAAGCAATATTCACCTTCAGCACAAAAGGTCTCACGCGCAGCAATAGCTGGCTGCCCCTTCATCTCCCTTTTTCTTTTATCTCCATTTTTCCTGCTTGCTGCCATTCCACTCTCCGATTTTCAATACGAGCTCCGTTCGCTTGCAGCCAGAATCAGCGCCAGTCATCCTCTCCATTTTCTACAGCAGCTCCGCCGATTACTCCTACAACTCAAGCTGTTTATTATTAACAACATATTGGTATTTTGCTGGATGTGTTAATTTGGTTGGTAATTTTGGTAGTTTTGTTTAGAATATTTGGTTAGACTTTTTCATCTTACTACATTTATTTATACGCTCTTGTGTATTTGTAAGGCTTATGCCTTTTGTAATCCACTTTGTACAACATATTTGGTGATAGTGGATCTGGACCGTCATGCCCCGTGAACGTACCTCAACATTTGAGAGAACCACGTAAAATTTGTTGGGTCTCATTTTTTTTTTTTTATTTATCATTTGCATTACTCCATTGATTTACTTGTGGGAATTTGTTCGTATATATATATATATATATATATTATATTTTTCCCAACAAGTGGTATCATAGTCGTGTTATTTGTAAGCATTAAATTTGTGTAAATCATAGATGGTAATGTTGGTCGTATGATTAGCTTCAATGGAAGCAATTGGGTAACTTGGAAAACAAAAATACAAGATCTTTTATTTTGCAAAGATTTGGATGAGCCTATTGAGGGTGATAGCCGAAAGCCTAAAGACATGAGTGATGATGAGTCGAATAGGCTTAATAGGAAAACTGTTGGTGTTATCCGACAATGGATTGATGATAGTGTTTTTCATTATGTTTCTACTGAAACTTCGGCACATGAATTGTAGAAAAAACTGGATGGTCTTTATGATAGAAAGTCGGCTACAAATAAGTTTTTCTTTTTCGAAAATTGGTGAATTTGAAATATAAAGATGGTGGTCATATTACTGAACATTGGAATGAGATGAAAAATATTATCAATTAGCTTGCTACTATGAAAATAGTTTTCGATAATGAATTGTAGGCCTTAATGCTTCTTAACTCTTTGCCGAAAAAGTTAAGAACTTTGGTTGTGACAGTTAGTAATTCGGCTCCCGATGGAATTATTACTATGAATCAAGTAACTAGCAGCTTGTTGAATAAAGAAATTAGAAGAAAATCAGTTGGCTCCTTTCATTCAGAGGCACTTGTGATAGAAAACCGGGGGAGAGGCAAAAGAAAAAGTAGATATTTTCACCACAATGATAAATCAAGAGGCTGGTCCAGCTCAGTTTCGAAAAAAGTTATTGAGTGCCACTATTGTCATAAAAAGGGGCATATGAAGCGGGAGTATAAAAAATTGAAATTAAAGGAGCAAAACAAAGAGAAAATTTTTGAGAAAAAGCATGAAGAAACAACTTCAGTTGCATCTGATGGTGACCTCATGGTTGTTTGTGATGAAAGTTGCATTAATTTGACAAATCAAGAGACTGATTGGATTATTGATTTCAGTGCATCATTTCATGTCACTTCTCGAGAAGATTTCTTCACTTCTTATTCCAAAGGAAATTATGGAGTTGTTCGGATGGGAAATGAAGGTTTGTCAAAAATTGTTGGAATGGGAAATGTTTGTTTGGAAACAAATTTGGGATGCAAGTTGGTGCTCAAAGATGTGAGACATGTACCCGATATTCGACTAAATTTGATATCTACTAGAAAGCTTGATGATGAAGGGTTTGACAACCATTTTGGTGATGGAAAATGGAAGCTCACAAAGGGTTATTTGGTGGTGGCTAAAGGCAAGAAGACTGGTACACTTTATATGATGCAAGGTAAAATTGGTAATGGTGTTGTGAATGCAATTGAGAGTCACTCTTCCACTGATTTGTGACATAAGCAGCTTGGGCACATGAGGGAAAAAGGAATGCAGTTTTTGTTAAAAAAGAAGCTCCTACCCGGGATGAAAGGTACCTCTCTTAAAGCTTGTGTTCATTGTTTTGCCGGTAAGCAACATAGAGCTCCTTTTCGTTCAAAGTTTGTTACTAAAAAATCTAATATTTTAGATTTGATACATTCAGATGTATGTGGTCCTTTGAAAGTTAAATCTCATGGTGGTACATTTTATTTTGTTACCTTTATTGATGATTGTTCAGGAAAAGTTTGGGCTTACACTTTGAAAACTAAAGATCAAGTTTTAGATGTGTTTAAGCATTTTCAAGTTAAATTTGAAAGAGAGACTAGAAATAAGGTGAAATGTGTGCGCTCAGATAATGGTGGAGAGTACATTGACCTATTTGATGAATATTGTTATAGCTAAGGCATTAGACATCAAAAGACCATCAAGAAAACCCCACAACAAAATGGAATTGCTGAAAGGATCAACTGCACCATACTGGAGAGAATGAGATGTATGCTCTCTCATGCAAAGTTGTCAAAATCATTTTGGGGTGAAGCAATGAGGACGACGGTGGACTTGATTAATTTGTCTCCTTCAACTCCTTTACTTGGTGAAGTTGCCGAAAAAATTTGGAAAGGTAAGGATGTCACTTATGATCACTTGAAAGTGTTTGGTTGTCGTGCATTTGTTCACATTCCAAAAGATGAAAGATCCAAACTTGACGACAAGACAATGTAATGTATTTTTCTTGGCTATGGGCAGGATGAATTTGGATACAGATTGTCGATCCGGTTGACAAGAAAATTGTTAGAAGCCGAGATGTTTTATATTTTGAAGATCAAACAATTGAAGATTTTGGCATGATTGAGCAACCACAATCTAATGGGAATGATTTTGTTGACTTAGACTTACCTTCTTCACCTTTGGCACATGATGAAAATTTAGAAGATGTTTTTCCACCTTTTGAAGATGTTGTAAATGATGAAATTCCTAGTGATGCTGAAGATGAAAATGAAGGGGGGCAACAAGTTCAAGAGCAAGTTCCGTTAAGAAGATCTTCAAGAGATCCAAGACCTTCAACTAAATATCCATCAAGTGATTATGTTACTCTAATAGATCAAAGGGAGCCCGAAAGCTATCAAGAAGTCATGAACCATGAAAATAAAGTTGAATGGAAGGAGGCTATGCAAGAGGAAATGAATTCCATAGTTGATAATCACACTTATGATTTGGTTAAACTTCCTCCTGGAAAGAAATCTTTGAAAAATAAATGAGTGTTTAGACTAAAAAATGATGGAAAGAATCTTAGGTACAAGGCTAGGCTTGTGGTAAAAGGTTTTGGTCAGAAAAAGGGAATTGACTTTGATGAAATATTCTCACCGGTTGTGAAGATGTCATTTATTCGGGTTGTTCTTGGCATGACAGTATACTTGAATTTAGAAGTTAAGCAACTAGATGTGAAAACCGCTTTCTTACACGGTGACTTGGAAAATGAAATTTACATGGAAAAACCAGAAGGCTTCAAACAAAAAGGGAAAGAAAATTTAGTGTGCAATTTAAAGAAAAGTTTGTATGGGTTGAAGCAAGCACCACAGAGATGGTACAAGAAATTTGATTCTTTCATGATTGATCATGGTTACTCAAAAACCTCTTCAGATGATTGTGTTTGTGAAAAAATTTTCGGATGGTACTTACATTATTCTTTTACTCTATGTTGATGATATGCTCATTGTAGGACAGGACTTCTCCAAGATTGACAAGTTGATGTTGGAGTTGAGCAAGTCTTTTGCTATGAAAGAATTGGGACTAGAAAAGCAAATTCTTGGCATGAGAATTGTTCATGATCGTGAAAAAGGGCGAATTTGGTTGTCTTAAGAAAGTTACATTGAAAAAGTTATTGAGAGTTTCGATATGGATAAAGAAAAACCTGTTGGTTGCCCACTTGCTAGTCACTTCAAGTTTAGTATAAAACAAAGTCCTACAAGTGAGAAAGATAAGGAAGAGATGAAGAAAATTCCTTATACTTTGACCGTTGGTTCCTTAATGTATGCAATGGTTTGCACAAGACCGGATTTAGCTTATGTTGTTGGAGTTGTTAGTCAGTTTCTCTCTAATCCAGGAAATGAGCATTGGTTAGCAGTAAAATGGATTCTCTGATACCTTAGAGGCACTTCAAAGGTGTATTTGTGCTTTGGAAATGGCAAATCTACACTCCATGGATTCACGGATGCTGACATGGCCGGTGATGTTGATTCTAGAAAATCCACTTTGGGTTATTTGATGACTTTTGCAGGGGGACCTGTGGCATGACAATCTAAATTGCAGAATGTGTTGCTCTATCTACTACGGAAGCTGAGTTTATTGCCATTACAGAAGCTTGCAAAGAATTACTTTGGTTGAAGAGATTCTTGAAAGAGTTGGGCATGAAACAAGAAAGATATGTTCTTTATTGTGATAGCCAAAGTGCAATTCATGAGTAAGAATTCTATCTTCCATTCAAAGTCAAAACATATTGATGTTAGATATCATTGGATTCTAGATGTGTTAGATAAGAAATTGTTGGAACTTGACAAAATTCACACTAATGATAATGGTTCAGATATGATGACAAAAGCATTGACTAAAGACAAGCATGTGAAGTGTCGAGTTTTGGCCGGATTGGTGGAGTTGTCCCCATAAGTCGGGAGGGGGAGATTTGTTGGGTTTTCCCTCCTTGTGGGGCCAACGATTGGAAAGAGTTTTTTTTAATGGTTGTTAGCTTCTCAAGGAAGCAGTACTCACCTTCAGCACAAAAGGTCTCACGCGCAGCAATAGTTGACTGCCCCTTCATCTCCCTTTTTCTTTTATCTCCATTTTTCTTGCTTGCTGCCATTCTACTCTCTGATTTTCAATACAAGCTCGCTTCGCCTGCAGCCAGCATCAGCGCTACTCGTCCTCTCCATTTTCTGCAGCAGCTTCGCCGGTCACTCCTGCAACTCAAGCTGTTTATTATTAACAATATTGATATTTTGCTGGATGTGTTAGTTTAGTTGGTTCTTTTGGGAGTTTTGTTCAAGATATTTGGTGAAGATTTTTCATCTTATTACATTTATTTATACACTCTTGTGTATTTGTAAGGCTTATGCCTTTTGTATCCACTTTGTACAACATATTTGGTGATAGTAGATTTGGACCGTCATGCCCCGTGGACGTACCTCAACATTTGAGGGAACCACGTTAAATTTCTTGTGTCTTATTTTTTTTATTTATCATTTGCATTACTCCATTGATTTACTTGTAGGAATTTGTTCGTATATATTATATTTTTCTCAACATGATTTAGTATGGTTGGACAGGACAGTGGTATGTCAAATTGGTTAGCATTTGATAGTGAGAAATTTGATGGCCATTGAATGGATAATAATTGCTATTGGATCCAAGGATAAACATTAACATCCAATCAATTGAAATTTTGATTTGCTTTTGCTATTAAAATGTGAATTATATCAATAACTTTAAATTTTTAAAGTTTTATTTACATTTTTTCTTTTTTGGATTATAATTATCATAATATTACACAATCCCTTTTAACTTTCACAATTTATTTAAAAGGTAGAAATGAAATGTTGGCATAAGTGGTAGCGTGATAATTTTCATATAAAAAGAAAATCCTTTTCATGTAAATTTTTAAAATCTGCAAGTTCTCATTTCGAAGTCAATGTTTTGACAGCAAGATGAATAATTGTCAAACCGTAACATGAGTATATTTATAAGAAACGAAATTGTGGTCCACTGCAATTCTCAAAAAACAATAAAGGCTTTGACATCCAGATGCATGGAATAAGTGATTAATAAATATTAATATGCAAATAGCACTATCCTAGAGAGAAAATAAAATAGGTATTTGAGTAATTCCAAAGTCAAAAAATGTCGGCCATTTAGTAACTTCTTCTTCTTTTAATTATTATTATTATTATTATTATATTTTTTATTTTTTTTTGAAAGTTCTTATATCTTGGGTTAGATGTTGGCATCAGAGCTAGTTGGCGTAGGTAATCTTTGAACTTAATTCTCATAAAATTTTAAGCTTAAAGACGGTAAGTTAGGATAGTAAGTCCCGATTTATGGAAATGAAGGGCCGTACAGCCAGTATGCTAGGCCGTTGTGGTTGAAAATTTTTGTGGAAATTAAGTTTAATAATTACTTATGACAAGTGTCTCAAGTTCTAGTAGCCATCTAGGCTGTGAAACTAGCAAAACAATAATAAGCAAAGAATCATGTTGGAATGATAAAAAACTTTCAGATTGGAAATTACCTAATATGGATAAAAATATAATTTACAAAAAAGGGAAAATATTAGAATTCAGTTCCATGATAGGGCAAAAGTTAAAAGAAATTGATGTTAAATTTAAAGGCAAATTTTATGCAACCAATCTTCTATATGAAAAATCCTTAATAGGAGCAAATTAGGATATAATAATCTTCATATTGGATGTGTGCAAATTGGAATAAAACCAATATAAAAATTATGAGTTAATAATTCCCTCCTCGTCTGTCTTAGAGATGATAGAATATCAGAATACAAAGAATCAATTTTAGGGATGGTAGAAACTTCCCTTACAAATGAACCAATTTACTTCAAATGTTACCCAGATTTTACAATTAGTCTAAAGGCCAATGATTTAAAAGAAAAATGTTTAATTTTAGATATTCAAACCTATAACTATCAATTCAAACACGCAACAATATCATACAAAATAATCTACAAAATACACTATAGAGTCCTTACATCTAAAATTACTCTTCTTTTTAATTCTCCAAATGTTCCTCTGGGCCAACCAATTTGTTTTGAAGCAATGGGACACTCAAATTTATTAGTTCCCAAAACTCTAAAATGGACAGAAATTAATTTTCTAAGAGAATGGACTAAACCTAAGGTAACCAAACCAAAAATTCAAAGTATATCAAATGGAAATTTTGAAGGATTCATTACATATGACTCAGGAGATTTAGGATTTAGATTTAGTAGGGATGACATAATTTCAGATGATGAGTCAAATGAGGAATTTCAAACAGTTAGAGAAAATCTCCTCTCTAGGCAAAGATCTTTTGTTCGATATAGGAAAAATACTTCAGAATTTGAAGAGTCTAGGCCATCTTCATCAAAAATTAATATTCCATAAAAACTCAAAGGAATAAAAATAGAAGACCAAATAGTCCAACCAATTCATGAAGATAATAAATCAAAAGAAAATAGTTAATTTCCACCCAACTCAATCTAGCGTATCTGAAATTAATGTTATAAACAAAACAAAAATATTCCAAATAGATAAAGCAAAATTAAATAAAGAATTATTTTCAAATAAAAATAATAACTTAAGAGAACAATTTTTTTAAAAAATTCTTGAAAGAAAAGATTAATGAATATAAGAAAAGATGGATAAGTGAAATGGAGAAACAAGGAAGAAATATATATTTCTTTGATTGGTTTTGCAATAGAAAGAAAAATTGTGACCCAATTGATAGAAAAGGAAGGATTTACAAGTCAACAACAAATGCATTTGTAGGAAATCATCCTCCAAAAGGAAAAATTCAATTTCAACGCAACAAAAATGAGGTAGAAGCATTGACATTTGCCAAAGCAAAAATAGAAAATGCTCACCAACGTGCAACTCAAAGTCAATGCGACACAATAATTAAATAAAATAATTTTGCAAATGAATACCTTACATTTATAGGTGAACAAATAGATAGAATAGAAGAAAGTATTGATAGGATGGAAACAATTCCACCCCAAACTACAAAAGTACACACCTATCCAATATTTAAACCAAAAGACACATAAAAGCCAGCAACAATAAAAAAAAATAGGGGGATACAAATGGCCTGATCCAACTCACCTAAAAGCATGCTTTGATAAGGATGATGATATTTTAAAAACTATTAATGAAAAACTCAAAGACATTCCATCTAAAAAGTAAGGTGTACTCCCAAAGGGGAGGGGGGGGGGGGGGGTGAATTAGGATTTTAAAAAATTTCTTTACAAACCTTCTTTTTTATAAGTTCCTTTAGTTAATTTTGAACTCCAGCTATCATTCTTTTCATCCGTCACATACAAACACAATGATAAAAAATCCTTTGAACTTTAGTCAACTCAATCGTACAAATATTATAGGTTTGCAATGATCAACATTCAATTCAATCAATAAGGTAACCTTAAATTCACAATAAAATAAAAATTTCAGCAAGCTTCCAAAATTCAGATTTTGATATCAAACAAATTACTTGAGTTTAAGTATGTCTTTGATATGTACTTCCTTTAATCAAGATTTCCGTAATCAACGTACTTTCTTTAATCAAGGTTTCCGCAATTCCCAATGGTTATTTAATTTCCAGCAATTAAGTAAGCATCCACACAATTTATATATGTAGAAAATTAAAGAGAGTAGGGTAAGGAGAGTGACACTGTATTTTTACAAGGTTCGGTCCAAGACCTACGTCCTTGCCCCAAGCAAACCGCTGTGAGGATTTCCCTTTCCAACTTTTTTATTAGGCCAAAGTTACGACCTCTCTAACAAGAATCTCCTCTCATTAGTCGAACGATCCAATCCTTTGAACCATAAAAAAATCTCTCTAGCAAGAATCCCCTCTCAGTAGTCCAACGATTCAATAACCTAAACCGTCAAAAATTAACAAGAAAAGATTTGGTGTAAATGACACTCTCAAAAGAGCTGATTAGTACAATAGAATGCACAACAAATATACTTCAATTAAATATCAATATAGAAAGAATTAAAGCTCAAAAATTTATCACCGGGTTCTTTCTTAAATTTGAATTTCTCAATAATTGAGCAATGAACTATGTGATTTGATCAGTAAGAACTTTAGCAGAGTGTTTGCAATAAGACTTTTGAAGAGTATGAATAATATAGCTTGATTGCTTGATTGTAGTAGTTGGTGTGTAAAATATTTAGGTTTTTCATGTATTTATAGATGGAAAAAGCTTTTATTTCATATTCCCCAAGTTACTTGGAGTGTTTCCCAAGTTTTCATAAAGTTTGGGGGTTAAGCAATCCGATTTGGAAACTTTTCTTCGCTGTATAAATTTGAATTTTATGAAGTTTAGTCGATTGGGCTATTGGGGTCAGTCGCCTGATCTTTTAAAATCTAGCGAAAATTCAAAGTTAGAATAGGGTTAGTCGCCTGGACTCACGAGGTCAGTCTACTGGGAATTTATTTCAGGATAAAAATTACATTTTCCTGACCAGAACCGATCAGTCACCTGAACATGCAACAATATATGCTTTTACAATTTTGTTTCAAAAAACTTTTGTTTACTTTTATACTTGCCATATAGCTTTGAGACTTTTGAAAATATTTTCTGGGGTTTTCAAAATTTGGTCTTTAAGTCAATAATTAAACCTAAGAGCTTCAATGCATTCATATTAACATTAAATGAAGTACTTACATAAGACTTCTTATTCTAAGCACTAAGTCTTCATGTTTGTCTTTATTTGAGTCCATATTTTCTTCAAGCTTCAATATACTTTAAGCTTCATCCTTCAAGCTTCAATATACTTTAAGCTTTATCATATTTTTCTATCTTTGAGTCCAAGCCTTAAATATACTTTAAGCTTTCATTTGATCATTTGTCTTTGGAGTATAAACTTTTAACAAAGCTTGTTAGCACTTGATCTTGAAATTATATATTTGATTCCTGAAACATCATCACTTAACCAAAACACATTAAGTTCCCTTGATTTGCTATCATCAAAATCATATTTGTAAGCCTTGTTAGGCCAACAATCTCCTCCTTTTTAATGATGACAAATAAGAAGCAAAAAGTGAGTGAACCTTAATAAGGCTCCCCCTTACAATAAGCATACTTTTAACAATATTTGTAAAGTAAAGCAATCAATTATATGATGGTATATTAGATAGTATCAGATTCAATTTTAGTAGTATCAGATTCAGTTTTAGATTCTATGTAAGTTCATTTTTCAAGATCTATGACTATCAACAATATATGTCTCAGGTCATCTCAGTTTTATGTCTTTATATGTCTCAGTTTTGCTCAAAAGTTCTCCCCCTTTTGACATCAATCAAAAAGAGATAAAGCAATAAACTCATACATACTAAGACAAATATTATAATTGAGCATAAAAACAGAGAATACCATTTAGCATGTTAAGTCCAAACATAACATAACATATTAATAACATGCTTCAAGGAGATAAGCAATACATGCAATAAGCACGTAAAAAAAAAAAAAAAAAAAATCACAATAGTGCACAAAGCTGTTTTTAGTACAAATTTAGAATGTTTAAAGAGCAAATAGATCTAAGCGTCACCAACATCATTATCAGACTCATCATATTCTCCTTCTTTTTTCATCTTCGTCATCACTTCCATCAGACTCAGCTTCCATTGGAGCCTTTCCACGTGAAGAGGAAGTGCCGGTTATATGCTGTTCAATCCGGCCAAGTCTCTGGTCTAGAGAAGTATAGTGCACCTGAAGAGAACTGTAGTTAAGACACATTTTAGTACGAAAGTACATGAACTGCTGTTGATAAAACATAGACCATGAAGGTACATCAAGATGAGGTGCTGGTCGTTGATCATAAGGTGGAGCTATTTCAGCAGCTTGTCTTGGTTGTCTTTCGCCTTTTTGAAACCAACCTTGCTTGTGTTTTTCATATCCTATTTGTTTGAGTGTTGTAAAGGAGAAAAGACCATATCGAGTACATTTTATAAACAACTCAGTGGGAGATGTTACATCGAGACGAGCAAAAAGGAGGTTAAGAATTCCACCATAAGGAAGAGTTACATGACGAGTTTCCAATTGTGAGAGCATCCACTTAAGAATTATGTTTGATAAATCGAGCTTCTTTCCTTTCAACAAGCACCACATAACAAAGCAATCCACATATGACATATAGTCATGAAAACCAGTGTGAGGCAAAATATTATATGTGATAATATTTTGAAGAATTTGTGCCTGGAGGTTCAATTGCTTGCATAGTGGAGGATTTCCAAAGTAAACTAGAGCTTTAGTCATGATAAGTGGCAGGAAATATTTAGGGGTAAAGTTTTTTTCCATTATCCACGATTGCCCGAAGTTTGGACAATCAAAATCTCCTCGGTAAATAAGGAAAATAGGGGCAAAGGTTTCTAGAGTAAAGGCAAAAGATTTCCCCATAACTTCGGTAGAAATTACCGACTTGCCTTGAACTAAATTGGCTTCAAATATTTTTAACTAAGTTTGGAAAAACACCCTTAGCTTGATAAGTAACAAATTGCTTCCATCCAAGGGTCTCAAACATAGGTAATATGGCAGGACATTCAGTGTTGAAGAAGGTGGTCTCTAGAATCTTACCTAAAAGCGGTTCCATTCAACGAAGATGAGTTCGGTATAGTTGTTTGGCGTGTGTAGATACCAACCATTTCTCAATTGAAGGGCTATCATCTTGTCTTGAAGATGATTCCTTTTGTCTTACAGTTTTTGTTCTCGGCATTTTGATTTGGAGAGCAAATCGAATGGTAGAAACCTTAGAAATATGAAAGGGAATGATATGGGAAGATGAAATTCATGATTTAATATGTGTATTTTGAGTGTAGTTCGAAGAAGAATGAGTTCGAGGGAGTGAAGAAACAAACTTAGTTGACTGGGGATCTGAAGAGATTAGGGTTTCACATATTGTTTGTATTAAAAATCTCTCAGTTAGTCGACTGGACTCAAGGCTCAGTCGCCTGAGCTTTAGCGCATTTTAATTTTTCTCAAACAGTAGCTTGTCAGTCGACTGAGGTCCGAGGGTCAGTCGCCTGACCTTACTGATCTTGAAATATTTAGAAAGTCAGAACGAGTTTAGTTGACTGGGGCTTAAGGCACAGTCGCTTGTCCTCATCTATCTTTCAAGTTTTCTCTTAGCACTCATTATGTATCCTTCTAAGCAACTTTCCTATTGTATAATAAGCCAAGTTCTCTTCTTATAGATATGAATCTATATTCTGGAAGAGGTTTGGTAAAGATATCTACCCATTGGTCACTTGTATTCACAAATTCAAGTATAATATCTTCTTTTTGCACATGATCTCTTAAAAAAAATGATGCCTTATGTCTATATGCCTAGTTCTTGCGTGAGATATAGGACTTTTGGGGATGTTTATCGCACTTGTATTGTACCACTTTATAGGAATAGCTGAATCTAAATTAAAATATTTTAATTATTATTTCATATAGAGTGATTGTCCATAGAAACTACCTGCGGCCACATACTCAGCTTCAACAGTAGACAAAGCTACGAAGTTTTGTTTCTTAGAGAACCAAGAGACAAGAGATCATCCGAGAAAGTTACAAGTTCCATTAGTGCTTTTTCTATCAATCTTACATCTATTATAATTAGCATCCGAGTACTTTATTATCTCAAAGTCGGTGTCCTAAGTTAATAGTACCTATCAAGTATCTTAAAATCCTTTTCACGGCTATTTGGTGAGACTCTTTAAGAGCCGACTGAAACCGAACACACATACATACACTAAACAATAAATCCGTTCTACTTGGTATCAAGTATAGTAAACTTCCTATCATCCCTCAATAATATTTCATATCAACTGGTTTTCCCTTTTCATCTTTGTTAAGACTTATGGATGTACTCATTAGAGTTCCTATCGACTTGCTACTTTCCATGTCCTTTATATACTTATATTGATTTATGAAAGTTCCATTCCTAGTTTGCTTAATTTGAAGTCCTAGGAAGTAATTCAATTCTCCCATCATACTCATTTCAAATTCACCTTGCATACATTTTGCAAAATCCTTACATAAATTTTTGTTTGTAGCACCAAAAATAATATCATCCACATAGATTTGAATGATAAGCATGTATTTATTTTTAGTTTTAATAAACAATGTGCTATCTATTTTTCCTCTAGAGAAGCCATTGTCTAATAGAAATCTACTTAATCTCTCATACCAAGCCCTAGGGGCTTGTTTCAACCCATATAAAGCTTTTGTCAACCTAAACACATGATTAGGGCTATTGATATCTTCAAATCCTGGAGGTTATGCCATATAGACTTCTTTATTTATGAATCCATTTAAGAATGCACTCTTCACATCCATTTGGTATAGTTTAAAATCTTTGTGAGATGCATATGCTAATAGCATTCTTATGGGCTTCCATTCTAGTTACAGGAGCAAAGGTCTCATCATAGTCTATTCCTTCTTCTTGATTATATCCTTGAGCCACTAGACTAGCTTTATTTCTTACTATGATACAATTTTCATCCTTTTTATTCCCAAATATTCATTTTGTTCCAATTATTGAATGATCATTGGGTCTAGGAACTAATTTTTATACTTTATTTCTTTCAAATTGATTTAACTCCGTGCATGGAAACTATCCATGAATCATCACTTAAAGTTTCTTCAATGTTCTTTGGTTCTTCTTGAGATAAGAATGCATAATGATTGCATATATTTTTCAATGAAGATCTAGTGGATACACCACGTGAAGGTTATCCTATAATTTGATCTTTTGGATGATTCCTTACAAATTTTCATTCTCAAGGTAGTTCAGAGTTTTCTAAAGATTCATTGTTTGAAGTTGGTTCATTTGTCTCATCCTTGTCTTCTTTTATTTCTAAGTCTTCTAACTTTTGTGTTGTTTCAGCTTCCTTAACATTTATTGTTTTAGTGAATGGATTTTCCTCATTAAAGTTACATGTATTGATTCTATAATTGAGAGAGTTCTTTTATTGTAGATTCTGAATGCCTTACTTTTGAATGCATATCTTAAGAATATTCCTTCATCTGATTTTGCATCGAATTTTCCTAAGTCATCTTTATCATTCAATACAAAACACTTGCACCCAAATACATGAAAATAAGATATGTTAGGCCTTCTTCGTTTCCACAGTTCATAGGGGGTTTTATCTGAGCTTGATCTTATGGAAACTCTATTCATTACATAGCATGCGGAATTAACCGCTTCAAACAAAAAATATTTAGGTAGCTTATGTTCATTAAGCATGGTCGTAGCCATTTCTTGAAGAGATCTATTATTTCTTTCTTTTTTTGAGGAGTTCGAGGTGCTAAAAAGTTATGATTTATTCCATGTTCATTACAAAATTTTTCAACTTCTTTATTGTTAAATTTTCTTCATTAATCACTTCTTATATTTAAAACACCATATCCTTTTTCATTTTAAAGTCTTTTACACAAGTTAATTATCATCTTGCAAGCTTCATCTTTGGAGGCTAAGAAGAGTACCTAGATAAACTTGGAGTAGTCATCAACTATGACAAAGCATATTGCTTTCCTCCTATACTTTGTTTTCTATAAGGACTAAATAAGTCTAAATGGATAAGTTCTAAAGGTCTACTAGTTGAAATATGTTTCTTCTTTTTAAGCTTGTCTTGGTTTGCTTCCCAAGTTGGCAAGCATCATTGATTTTGTCCTTCATGAATTTTGTGATGGGTAGACCTTTGATTAAATTCTTTTTAGATAATTTTGATAACAAATCCATGCTTGCATGTCCTAATCTTATATTCCATAGCCAACTGGCTTCATTTATGGCTGCTAAGCATGTGACCTCTTTAGAAATTAGATTTTCAAAGTTTATACAATATAAATTATTGACTCTATAAGCAATGAATAGAACATCATGTTTTTCTAGATTTTTAACTATACATTTATCTTGTTTAAAGATTATGTCAAACCCCTTATCACTTAACTAACTTATACTTAATAGATTGTGTTTTAATCCTTCTTCTAATAACACTTTATCAGTGGTTAAGGAAGGTTCTTTACCTATTTTTCCAATTCCAATAATATTACCTTTAGCGTTGTCACCGAATGTGACATACCCTCCATCTTTTTGCATTAGAGTGGTGAATTTTTTTTTATCCCCAATCATGTGTCTTGAACACCCGCTGTCCAAGTACCACTTGTCCTTTGATGGAGTGGTCCTAAAGCACACCTACAAGAATAATTCAAGGTGTTACTTTCGATACCCAAACCTTCTTAATCCTTTTTAAGTCATGTGTATTTTTAGAGTTGACTTTCCATTCATTCTTGATTTTGACATATTTCTTTTTAAGTAGACATTCAAATTTTATATGTCCCTTTTTCTTACACAAGAAGTAAGTAGTGTGTTCATAAACATTTGTAGAAGATGTGCTTGCATAGTATTTTGATTCCTTTACAAAATATCCCATGTATAAGTTCTTTTTCTTTTTTCTTTTGATTCCATTGAATCCAATTCCTTCTTTATCACAAGTCATCTTTTGATGTCCATCCATCTTTTCAAAATTTTCTTTTCCTCTAGTAAAATTATAGATGATTATTTCTTCATCCTCAACTTTACTTTTAAGATTACTTATTTCCATGTCCTTCCTGTTTTCACCATTAACTTATAACTTTACTAAATCTTGAGTGTTACTCATTTAAAAATCAAAATTTTAAACTTTTTCGCAGGTTCAAATGACTAAGGGTTAAGGCTCAAACAACTGAAGTTCCTTGGAGCTTCGAAAAAATTAACCTGGACACAGGGTCTAACGACTGAAGTTGGGGTTCAATCTTCTAAAGTGTCGGGTTCAAATGATTGAAGTCTGAGTTCAGTCTTCTAATGTGCTTCAGCCAGGTTCTGTGTTTCACCATTAATTCTTCAGACGACTAAATTTAATCTCCGGTCTTCTGAAGAAATTCTTCAGACGATTGAGCTTAACTTCGGTATTCTGAAGTTAAATCTTCAAACGACTGAACGTGGAGTTCAGTCTTCTAAACTGTTCATTTTATGGATTTTTCATTTTTAGTTTCAAAAATCTGATTTGCTCTCTTTCTTTGCTCTTTTATAAAATACTTTTTGGGGTTTTTAAAAAATATCTCTAAGTTCATAAATATCCCCTAATGATGTTCATGAGATGCATGAGTTCTAAGGTCAGTCTAGGGTATAATTTGAGCCTCAAATTAAATCATATGAAAAATATGAATACATTCAGTTCTAAATACCCATTCCCATGACGATTTTGAACTTGCCGCTTTCTTCTTCATTCTTCAACTCTTTTAGTTCCATGGATTTTTCCAAGATGTATATACTTTAGTATTCATGGTTTCCAAGACTTTCTACCCTTCCGTGCATGCTAAATATTGTTCTTGTTAACAATCTCAATGCACAGATCAAATACCAAGCCATTTGTCATTATTAAAACAAGATTGGACTCATAGAGTCAACAATCTCTTCCTTTTTGATGATGACAAATACACGAGCAAAAAAATAAAATGGGTTATGCCTAACAAGGCTCCCTCTCAAATAACACACAAATATAGCAAATGAAATATGCTCATGCCAAATGGAATATCAATGAAATATGCTAATGCTCATACACAATTAGTTTGCCAAACCATTTTTGCCCATTTTTGCTATAGCTTGATTCTTCTCCTATAACCTGATTCTTCTCCAAAATGGAATATGAATGAAATATGCTCATGCTCATACACAATTAGTTTTTCCCAACCATTTTGCCCATTTTTTATATAGCCTGATTCTTATCCCCATTTTGACATCAACAAAAAGGTGTATAATAATAATACATTAGTGGACATAATCTTATAATCTTCTCCCCTGTTTAATCTTCAAGTTTTGAACTTATTCAACCATGAAATTTGAAAAATTGTACTATGAGATGTGTCTTCCTGTGTTAATTCAATGTACTTCTCCTCCTTGCTCATTCAGAAAGCTGTGATATTGAATGTAAATTGTAATGTGAACATACACAGTGTGTCAAATTTCATATATCACTAAGGTTCAAAGATTACATGATGATGAACATGTGTAAGTCGATATGCTCTTATCATGATGTGAACAAATGTGATATCGAATAAGAAAAATTAGTTGAATATGAAATTTTTGTCAATTGTGAATGTTAAGTGACGTTGCTCCCCCTAAATTATATCATCTAATATAATTCTAGGCAACCTCTCGACTATGCATTAGGCTTAATTCACGCCTAATTTGGACAGACCTATCCTCCAAAAGTGGTTTCCTGAATATGTCTGCCCATTGTTTATCTGTGCATACAAACTTAAGTGTCATATCTCCTTTTTGCACATGATCAAGAAGAAAGTGATGTCTTATTTCTATATGTTTAGTTTGTGAATGTAATATGGGATTCTTTGAGATGTTTATTGCACTCGTAGTGTCTCATCTTATAAGAATTGTGTCATAGCTTAATCCAAAATCCCTCAGTTGTTGCTTCATGTATAGTGTTTGAGCACAACTTCCTGCCGTTACGTATTTAGCCTTAGCTGTGGAGAGAGCAACTGAATTCTACTTCTTTGAAAACCAAGAGACTAATGAATGTCCTAAGAAATGACATGTACCACTCGTGCTCTTCCTATCTACTTTGCTACTAGAAAAATCAGCATCTGAATAGCTGATAATCTCAAAAGATGTATACTTAGAATACCATAACCCAAGTTCCACAGTTCCTATCAGGTATCTAAGTATTCATTTGACAGCTAACAAATGTGACTCTTTTGGTGCAGCCTGAAATCTTGCGCACAAACTTGCGCTAAACATTACGTCAGGTCGGCTAACAGTCAGATAAAGTAAGCTCCCGATCATTCCACAATAGAGCTTGAAATCTATTGGTATACCTTGTTCATCTTTGTCTAATTTCAAGGAAGAGCTCATAGGTGTTCCTAATGTTTTTCCATCTTCCATATTAAACTTTTTGAGCAAATCTCTAATGTACTTCGACTAATTTATAAAGATTCCATGTTTCACTTGTTTGATCTAAAGTCCTAGGAAAAAGTTTAGTTCACCCGTCATACTCATCTCAAATTCATTTTGCATAGTGTTTGCAAACTTATTGCACAAGTCTTTATTTGTAGCTCCAAATATGATGTCATCTACATATACTTGAACTAGGAGCATGTCATCTTTCATAGACTTTATGAAAAGTGTTGTGTCTATCCTTCCTCTGATAAATACATTATCCAGTAGAAAGCCACTTAATCTCTCATACCAAGCTCTAGGAGCTTGCTTTAAACCGTACAAGGCTTTTGTTAGTTGATAAATGTGATCCGGATTCTTATGGTTTTCAAAGCATAGGGTTCAACATATACCTCTTCACTTATCTAGCCATTTAACATTGCACTTTTGACATCCATTTGGTATAGCTTGAAATCCTTAAAGGCAGCATATGCTAAAAGCATTCGAATGGCTTCCATTCTAGCTACAGGTGCAAAGGTTTCTTCAAAATCTATTCCTTCTTCCTGGTTATATCCCTGAGCTATTAGTCTTGCCTTAATTCTAACAACTATTCCATGTTCATTTTCTTGTTCTTATATATCCATTTTGTTCCGATAATTGTCTTATCCTCGGGTCTAGGAACTAATGTCCATACTTTGTTTCTCTCAAACTGGTTTAACTCAACTTGCATGGACAACACTCACGATTCATCCTCGATTGCTTTACTCACATTCTTAGGTTCTTCTTGAGATAGAAAGGCAAAATGACTAATCATATTCCTAAGTGAGGATCGAGTGGTTACTCCACGTAATGATTCACCTATTATTTGATCAATGTAATGATTCTTTATGTACTTCCATTCTCTTGTTAGTTCATTAACCTCATTTTCAATTTGAGTAATTTCAGCAGATGGTTCCTTAATTTCATTTTTCTTTCCTGAATCATCTTTAGTGGATAGTTTTTCAAATTCATTATTTATCTCAATTTCATCTTCATCAGTCCTTTTTGAGAAGGGATTTGACTCATCGAACACTACATGAATGGATTCTATAACAGTTAATGTTCGTTTATTGTAAACTCTATAGGCTTTACTATCTAAGGCATACCCTAGGAAGATACCTTCATCTGATTTCACATCAAACTTTTCTAAATGTTCATTGTCTCTAAGCACAAAACATTTGCAGCCAAAGACATGAAAATATGATATGTTTGGTCTATGGTCATTCCATAATTCATAAGGAGTCTTATTAAGAGATGGTCTAATCAACACTCTATTTAGAACATAACAGGCGGTATTCACTGTCTCAGCCGGAAAGTACTTAGGTAGCTTATGTTTGTTAAGCATAGTTCTGGCCATTTCTTGTATAGACCTATTCTTCCTTTCAACTACACCATTTTGTTGTGTTCTAGGAGCTTAAAAATTATGAGATATTCCAAATGAATTGCAGTAGTCTTCCATGCTTTAATTTTTAAATTCTCTACCCCTATCACTTCAGATTTTTTCATTTTGAATTTTCTTACACATATTTATGAATTGTTCACACGCTTCATATTTGTGACCTAAAAATAGAACCCATGTATATCTTGAATAATTGTCAACTATAGCAAATGCATATGATTTTCCTCTTAAACTCTGAATTAGGTTTGGGCTAAATAAATCTAAGTGTAGCATTTGAAGTGGTCTAGTAGTAGAGATTACTTTCTTCTTCTTAAAGCTCATTCTTGTTTGTTTTCCTAGTTGACATGCATCACAAATTTTCTCAAGTATTTTAAGGGTGTACAAATATTCTTGATGCAATTCATCATACGAAAGCATGCTATTTTCATTTTCGGAATCACTAGAATAGTAAGATGATACGGAACAAAATGATTGTACCTCGTGGTCATCATGTGCCATCAGATATAGGTTTGCCATCTCATCATCACTGGATTTCGATTCTGAACTACTAGTACTATGCGTGTCTTAGCCCACTTTTTGAGCATTCTTTTTCTTTTTAGACCCTTTCTTTAGCTGGGGACAATCCAGCTTGATGTGTTCGAATTCTCTACAATTATAACATGTGGAAGGATCATCTTTTTGCTTCCTTTTGCTTGACTCTCCCTTTTTTGCTTTTGAGCCCTTGAATTTTCTAGTGTATTTCTTGTTCTTTCTCATGAACTCTCCAAATCTCTTGGTGATGGGTGCCATGTTGTCATTCAGTTATGAATCAGTTCCCTCATTGAAAAAGTGAGATGATGCCTTAAGTTTTGTGGCTTTTTTTTTCTTTGCTTTGCTCATTCTTCCTCTCATTTGTTGCAAGCTCATAGGTACGGTGATGAGCAATCCAATTAGTTCGTCAACTTACATCTCCTTGAGACTTCTCCCTGCTGCTATTGCAGTAGCTTTAGCTTCCCAAACTTGAGGTAGTCCCCTGAGTGTTTTCCTGATCAACTCATAAGTAGGGTAAGATTTTCCAAGAACATTTAAAGAATTTGTGATGTGTGTGAATCTAGTGTACATGGATTGGATAGATTCATCAGCAGTCATTTTAAATGCTTGATACTCACTAGTAAGCATGTCTATCCTACTATCTTTTACTTCCTTAGTACCTTCATATGTAACTTCTAATTTTTCCCAAATCTCTTTAGCAGAGTTACAAGCCATTACCCTATTAAATTCATTTACATCTAGTGCACAGAAAAGTAAGTTCATCGCAGTAGTATTTATTTGTACCGATTTCCAATCTTCCTTTGTATACTCATCTTCAGTTTTAGGAACATTTACCTTATCAATTACTTTCATGGGGACTTGATTTACCTTAGTAACTATTTTCCATACCTTCCAATCTATATTTCATAGGTATATGCTTATCCTACGTTTCCAATAGGTGTAATTTACACCACAGAAAATTGGTGGTCTAGTCGACGAGTGTCCCACCCCGAATGGAGTTGCACCGATGTGTGCCATGTGATCTTTTTTACAAATGAACAATTAAGTCTATGTAAACCCACTTTGATACCAAATGTTAATTTAGGTGTAATCCCAAGAGGGGGGGGGGTGAATTGGATATTTTTAAACAACCTTTAATATTATTTACCACTTAAACCCTATTTCTATATTTAACAAATTAATTGCAAGGGTTTGAGGCTGATTTAAATTATTATATCAAAGAATGTTTTCCCAATTATTTATCAAGTGCGTATGAAGTTATTCAAACATATACACATGAAATACGAGTAATGAAATGCAGTGCGGAAAAAAAAAAGAGTGAGGAAAGAGAGAAGACAAACACATATTTTATGAGGTTCAGCCAACCCTGCTTATGTCCTCACCTTGAGCAACCCACTCAAGGATTCCACTAAATCCCTACTCCTTTAACCGGTATGGAGCTTCTCTTACATCTGCTGCTTACAAGAGGCACAACTTCCTTCTCACCTGGTTCACAGCCCGAACTGTGATTACAATATAATTTTCAATCTGTAAAACAACTCAAGATTTGCTTCTAACAAAGCTAGTGAGTACAATTGAAATCCAAACACATATCCATATAATGAAACTTGAAACTCAGTATGTATCTAACGATATAATCATTAGATGAATGATATGCTTCAACACACAATTTCCCTTTTTATCAAATCTCCAAAAATAATGATATAAGTAAAATTTTTGGAGAAATTAGGTTTCTAGTTCAACTTACTAGATGCACGAATACTAAATGTAATTTTATCAAAAGATTTGTCTTCAATATTATAAGATCAAAATCAATAATTTTTCTTCCAAATATTCAACCACAATATGATCTTTGTAATATGCAAATATATATATATATATATATATATATATATGATTTCCAAAGATCAAAACCTAATATAAGATTTTTCAGTAAATATCTCTCAATAATATATATAGTTGTGCACTCTATGGATATTTAATCAAGTGGTTTTGTAATATCAAAAATATCAAGTCTTTAAATGAAAACTCACTTGAATAAAAAATATTTAACCAATGGTTGAAGCTTTTCTCAATTAGTGATCTTATCAAAATGATTTAATATATGCACACTACAGATCAACCTCTTCAACAAATATTCAATAATTAATTTTGGGATGAAAAGCTCTTTGAAAAATAAATATCAACAAGCAAATCAGTTAAGATGAAAAAACTCTATGAGAATAACTATTACAAGTTGATCAATTTACCAAATCTCAATACCAAAATGATTGCACAGTGATTGCTAGATTGCCTTTTGAAAATTGAGATAGCCTTAGCTCAAATTCGACATATAAACTTTGAAATCCCAAGAAAAAGTTTCAGTAGTGTGTTCAAAGTTGTGCTAAAAGTGCAATCTCTCAATTGTATGCCAAAGGTTTGTTCTCTTGTCTTCTCTTGGGGCACTAGGGTTTAGATGTTGATTATATAGGTAACCTTCCCTTTAGAATGAATCTTAACCATTGGATAAAAAAATACTTCGCGTGTTCCCTCATTTTAAAATAAAAAATTTGAACTTTCCCGTAGGTTTAGATGACTGATGGTTAAGGGTTAGATGACTGAAGTTGGGGTTCAGTCTTTTGAACTGTTGGGTTTGAACAACTAAAGTCTGAGTTCAGTCATATGATGTGCTTCTGATTCGATCTTCTGAAGAAATTCTTCAGATGACTAAGCTTAACTTCGGTCTTCTGAAGTTAAATATTCAGACGACTGAGCTTAACTTCAGTCTTCTGAAGTTAAATCTTCAGACGAATGAACATGGAGTTCGGTCTTCTAAACTGTTCATTTTATGGATTTTTCATTTTTAGTTCCAAAAATATGCTTTGCTCTCTTTCTTTGCTCTTTTATAAAATACTTTCTGGGGTTTTTAAAAAATATCTCTAAGTCTATAAATATCCCCTAATGATGTTCATGAGATGCATGAGTCCTAAGGTCAATCTAGGGTGTAATTTGAGCCTCAAATTAAATCATAAAAAGATGTGAGTACATTTAGTTCTAAATACCCATTCCCACGACGATCTTGAACTTGTTGCGTACTTCTTCATTCTTCAACTCTTTTAGTTCCATGGATTTTTCCAAGATGTATATACTTTAGTCTTCATGGTTTCCAAGATTTTCTATCCTTCCGTGCATGCTAAATATTGTTCCTATTCACAATCTCAATGCACAGATCAAATACCAAGTGATTTGTCATTATCAAAATAGGATTGGACTCATAGAGTCAATATTGAGACATCTCATTTATTTTCGTCATAAGATCATGAATATGTGAGTCCTTTTCTTTTTCAGCAGAAATTGAGGTGTCTAGTTGGTTCTTTTTCTTTTTATTTTGTTCTTTCAAGGCTATGTTTCTTTTAGTTACTTTTATGAACCTATTATGTAAGACAAATAGTTCAGCCTGAATTTCTTTATATGAAGGCATGCTATCACATGAATCACTACATGATTCATCACTAGATCCTTTAAATGAAATTGTGTAGGAGTTTACCTCAACATCTCTAGCCATGAAGCAGATGTTAGCCACTTCTTGATCACTTGATTCATCCTTTGATTCACTTGAGCTCGTGTCATCCCATGTTGCCTTCATTGCCTTCTGCTTTTTCTTTTTGTCTTTCTTGAGTTGTGGACAATCAGGTTTAATATGCCCAACTTTTTTACAATTATAACAAATAGGGGGTTCATTTTTAGTTTACTTTTTTACTTGTTTCCCCTTTGTCAGATTTAGAACCTTTAAAATTTTGAGTGAACTTCTTATTTTTTTTGAAAAACTTTCCAAGTCTTCTAGTGATGAAGGCTATATCATCATCATCTAATACGTTTTTTTCTTCTTCGCTAGGGCTATCTTTAGCAACTTTGAGAGCTATTGATTTCTTGTTTTTTATATTCTCAGAATTTATTTCTTTTTTCGCCATCTCATAAGTGAGGAGTGATCCTATTAATTCATCTAGGAAAGTATTTTTCAAGTTTCTTCCTTCCATTATTGCAGTGGCCTTAGGTTCCCATATTGGAAGAAGTCCTCTAAGGATTTTCCAAATCATCTCATAAGTTGAGTAATTTTTTCCTAAAGCACTGAGAGAGTTTATTATATGGGTGAACCTAGTATATGATAGTTTCATCTGGGTTCATCCTAAAAGCCTTGTACTCGCTTGTGAGCATGTTGATTCTACTATCTCTAATATCAATTGTTCCTTCATAGGTTACCTCTAGTTTATCCCATATTTCTTTGGCTGATTTGCATCCCATAATTCTATTGAACTCATTTATTTCAAGAGCACAACAAAGTTTGGGGGTCAAGCAATCTAATTTGGAAACTTTTCGTTGTTGTTTAAATTTGAATTTTACGAAGTTCAATCGATAGGACTATCAGGGTTAGTCCCTTGGTCTTTTAAAATCCAGTGAAAATTCAAAGTTAGAATGGGGTCAGTTGCCTGGACTCACGAGGTCAGTCTACTGGGAATTTATTTCAGCATAAAAAGTACATTCACCTGACCAGATTTGATCAGTAGCCTGAACATGCAACAACATATGCTTCTACAATTTTGTTTCAAAAAACTTTTGTTTACTTTTACACTTGCCATATTCCTTTGATACTTTTGAAAATATTTTCTTGGGTTTTCAAATTTGGTCTCTAAGTTAATAATTAAACCTAAGAGCTTCAATGCATCCATATCGACATTAAATGAAGTACTTACATAATACTTCTTATTCTAAGCACTAAGTTTTTATGTTTGTCTTTCTTTGAGTCTATCTTTTCTTCAAGCTTCAATATACTTTAAGCTTCATCCTTCAAGCTTCAATGTATTTTAAGCTTCATCAAATTTTTCTATCTTTGAGTCCAAGCTTTAAATATACTTTAAGCTTTCTTTTGACCATCTGTCTTTGGAGTATTATAAACTTTCAAGAAAGCTTGTAAGCACTTGATCTTGAATTCATATATTTGATTCCTGAAACATCATCACTTAACCAAAACACGTTAAGTTCCCTTGATTTGCTATCATCAAAATAAGATTCATAAGCCTTGTTAGGCCAACACCATCCACTTAAAAAGGAATTCAAGCCTTAGATGACCAAAATAGCAATCTAGCTTCAGAGGACTTCGATCCAGAAATTGGAAAAAATGATTATTTTGAAGAAGAATTTTTTGACAATATTACTAAAATAGAAGAAAACTCTAAGAATTTAACAGTCAATCCTATTGCTTATATATACAGATTAAGAGATAATATGGCTACTCCAATACCCCAAGCTAAACCATTTTATCCTAAACCAAGTGCTCTAGATCTACAATACAAGGAGTCAATACTGTCAGCCTAGGGGTAGAGTTAAGAGGGGGGGGGGGTGAATGGTCTTTTTTGCACATTTCTGGATTTATTTACAAAATAAAAATCTTGGCAAGATTCAAGAAATTATATCACAATATATAAAATGTAAATAATGCCCAAGACACAAATTAAAAAGAGAGAGAAGAGAAAGCTTAATACTGGTATTTTAACGTGGTTTGGCACAAAGCCTACGTTCACGCCTTGAGATCAACTCAAGGATTCCATAGTCCACTATCCAAACTCTTTCACTAGTGGAGAAGCCTTACAAGCCGGGAACAAATCCCTACCGCTCACCAAGAGCCGCAAGGTTCACCAAGAAGCCTTGCACTTCGGTTCACAAAGAACCTTCACCAATTGGTTCACAAAGAACCTATTACACCAAGAAGATGATTACAATGAAATGATCCTTATTGATCTGATATAAATACAAACCAACCTCACACTAATTTTTTAAGGAATGAATCAAACAAGATTAGAGAGCAAGAGAGAAATTGAGCACTTGTGATGAAGAACAAAAATGCAAAGTGCCTAGGTTTTGTATTCAAAGATTTTTTTCACTGAGAACTTGTAAAATCATCAAAACCTTGTTTAATAGAGTCTAATAACTTGTATTTATAGAAAAAAGGCCATTATAGCCATTATCTGACCATGGGGAGTGAATCCCAAATGATTGGCTCGAGAACTAGCCATTTTCTAGTTTTTGGTGTTTTGTTCTCGATGTTAATCGTCGATGAATTACACCCAATCATCGACGAGTAACCTTCAGTCATCGACGAATCACCCATTTTCGTTGATGAGTCACCTTGTCTAAAAAACATATTTGGCTATTGGAGAAATTCTTTGACGATTCAATACCATTCGTCGACAAGCCATGCTCATTTGTTGACCAGTCTACCCTATTCGTCGACGATTGCTCTGTTTTTCATTTCAATAGGCATTTTAGTGAATGAACTCATTCTTGGACAAAAGTATATGAAAGATATTAAGTCTAATGAAGATTAATATTTGTCCAAATGAATTTACCTTTGAATATAATACATCTTGATTATGAAAGCACATTTGAAGGCTCATTTTGATATCTTATATGCTAGCATGTCCTTTATAAAAATATGCTTGACTTTCTTGAGGCTTTAGGACATAAAGCTTGTTTTGAATCAATCAAGACCAAGTATGTAAAGTTTATAATACTACGATGTTAAAAACATATCCCTTATGAAAACATATTTTGAGTTTAGGATTCTTTTGACAAACTCTTTGTTTTATCTTTGAAAACTATGGAAGATGAGTTTGTGACTTTAGTGATATCCTATAAACTCATGTGTCCAAGCATGCATGTGCATTTTGCTTAATTCTTACTCAAAAATCGTGCGTGAAACAAAACCGCAAGAGTCACAAAATATACCACCTCAAACACTCCCCATTACATATATTTCTACATTTAACTTTCTTTGGTTGTGCTTGAGTTCTTCTGAGTGTGTGTCCATATGATTTTTCCTACTTGACATCTACTCTATCTGATCTTTGCCTTTGATCCAGTACTTCATGTATTTGTCACTTGTACCTATACTAAACATGATCTGCAAAGATAGGATGCACTAAGAACCACAAATAGGTTAATATCATCAAAACATATTAAATATGATAATGTAGCTACCAAGGCTAACAAATACCTTACCGAGCCTATTCTAGTGATGTTGTTAATAACTGGAATATTGATGGATTATCAAAATATCAAATTTTAACATTATGTAGGCAAATGTTTATAGTAGGCCAGATTTATGTGTTAAAACAAAAACATACAATCCCTGATGCTGTTAGGGCACTTGTTATGGGATTTAAAGAACAATTATGTCATTGGTGGGAAAATAGTCTTTCTAAAAAACAAGAAGAAGACATAATAAACTCCTTAAAATTAGAGTTACATGGCAATCCAATTTTTGATGAAAGAGGACAAGCCCAAGGTGATGGGGTTGGGACTCTTTGCTTTACAATTGTTCATCATTTTACTGGAGGACTTCCTTTCAAAGAAGAAAGGCAAATTGAACTCCTACAAAATATTAGATGTAAAAAATTATCACATTTCAAATGGTACAAAGATACATTTCTAACAAGAATATTTATGAACACAGATTGTAATTCAAAATATTGGAAAGATAAATTCATAAATGGATTACCAACTTTATTTGCTCAAAAGGTTAGGAAAAATATGACAAAATACAAAGATTGTGATACTTATCAAAAAATTGATCTAGGAGATTGGACTTATGGAGAAATAATTCATGTCATTAATATGACATAAATATCACTTTGTAGTGATCTAAGATTGAAAAAAAAATTAAAGAAACAAAAATTAACAAAAGAATTAGGCAATTGGGGTTAACAATTTGGATTTGATAGAATACCAACAAAGGGTAAAAAGAGAGCAAAAAGACAAAAAATTAAGTCTTCAAAACCCAGAATTTATAGAAAATATAAAAATTACAAAAGGAAAGAAGAATGGGACAAGAGCCCTAAAAAACAAATGAAATAAAAAAGAAAGAAAGCCGCAAAAAATCATACTACCACAAAGAAAGGAAGATGTTACATTTGTGGAAGCAAAATCTATTGACTCTACGAGTCTAATCCTATTTTGATAATGACAAATCACTTTGTATTTGATCTATGCATTGAGTTGTGAACAAGACTTACATTAAGCATGCATGGAAAGATAACGAGTCATGGAAGCCTTCAAGTAAAACTTACAAATCTTGGAAAGCACCATGGAACTCAAAGAGTACGAGAATCAAGATACAAGCGGCAAAGTTCAAGAATATCTTGGGAATGGGTATTTAGAACTTATGTACTTACATTTTCGTATGATTTAATTTGAGGCTCAACATAACTTAGAATGATTTTAGGATTCATGCATTTCATGTACATCATTAGGGAACTTCCATGGACTTAGAAATGTTTTTGAAATCATGGAAAATATGTTTTATAAAAGGTCCAAGAAAAAGAGTAAAGCATTTTTTAAAATTAAAAAAAAAGGAAATAAAAAAAAAGGACTTCGGTAGCCTGAACTTCACCTAAATAGCCTGAAGAATTTTTCGGTTGCCTAAAGATTAAGATCGGTAGCCTGAAGAATTAAATGGGAAAACAGAACCTGGTAGAGGTACTTCGGTCGCCTGACCTTGGAACCTCCGGTGGCTGAAGTTGTCACTTTAGGAGCCTGAGCCCCACTTCGGTTGCCTGAAGTCGCGGGAAAGTCTAAAAATCAGATTTTTATTAAAAGAACTCGAGAGCTATTTTATTGATCCAACGTCTGAGATCAATCCTAAGGGTAATATACTATATATTCTGAATATCTAAACCTTAGAACACAAGTTAGACACACAAGAAAGAGAAGAACACACATTGCTGAAAGAATGTTGAAAATCTGCTCCTAGTGATATACGATTGCCTACACTTCAATCTCTAATCTTCAAGCTTGGGCAAATCAACCCAGATTCTCAAAGGGAACTTGTTTACTCAACTGTACTTCAATCTAGTATTGAGGTTTGATCTTTCAAGTTATTATTCTTAAGAACATCTCATCTCATCTTATTACGTGCTCTTGACTATCATTAGAAAATTTTTGATCTTGAGTGTGCATATTCGTATAAAAATTGAGTTTTGAAAAGATCATTACTTGAGAAAACTTATTTAACTTGGTTGATTGATTTTTTGGATTCAAGTGGGTGTTTTTCTAAAGGATTTATATTTTAGATATATTAAAGCTTGATTAAATATCCTTGGTACTTATAACTAACTATACATTTAATTAAGGGATATGTTCTGAAAATTAATATACTCAGTTTGTGATTGAATACATGAAATAAAATTTTTTGAGTTTGATTGAGTTTGTATTCAAGACAAAGTTTTTGTTAACTAGTTCACATCAAACATACTTGTGCATTTTTGCAAAGTGAACCAAGAACCCTAGTTGACTCCAATACATTTTAAATATATCTTTACTTGGGAGTTTTGGTTAAATAGGGAGTTGTGTGTTGAAGCATATCATACATAAAACGATTGTATCGTTTTTCATACATTCATGAGCTTCAAGTTATATCATATGTTAATGTATTAAGATTTTAAATTGTACTCACCAGCTTTTGTTAGAAGCATTGTTTTGAGTGTTAATTTTCAGATACTATTGTTTACACGGTTCGGCGTGTGAACCGGTGTGTGAGGAGAGAGCTGTATCTCTTGTAAGCAGCGGAGTGGGAGGAAGCTGTGCCTCTTGTAAGTAGCGGATTGTAAGGGAAGCTCCATCCCACTTTAAGGAGCAGGGTTTTAGTGAATCCTTGAGTGGTTGCTCAAGGCAAGGACATAGGCCAAGTCGGCTGAACCTTGTAAAACTGTGTTTGTCTTCTCTCTTCCCTTTACTATTTATTTTCAGCATTGCATTTAAATTGTGTATATTGCATGCATAGGTTGGATAGTCTTGCACAAAAGTAATTGAGTAACAATAATTTATTGGTAAATATATAAGAAGAGTTTAAGCGGTAAATTAGTGCCAAAGTATTTTTTAAATATCCAATTCACCCCCCCTCTTGGGATTACACCTAATTCAACAAAATCATTACGCCAACAAATGCAAACACAAACAAAAAATAAATAACATAGAAATGGAAGAAGAAACCAGAAATAAAAACTTTAATCTTCTAGACAATCTCCAAAAATCTTCCTCTGACTCTTCTTTGGAAACTTCAGAAGGATAACTTTTAGCAATAATTTCATATTCATCCCATCGATCCTCTTTAGAAGAGTTAGAAATTGGTGGAAAATAAATATGTTTTCGCAAAAAACAAATTAATGTCCTTGATAAAGAAGACTACAAATTATTCCTTGAAATGATAGACAAAATTGAAGATACAATTGAAAAAGGAATTTATCTGAAAAAACTAAAACAATCAAGAGAACAAGAAGTAATTCTCGACAAACCTAAAAGTTCCAACAAGATTGAAAATTTGAAAGACCAGTTACTTTACCAAAGAATCCCGAGCTTTGAAGAAGAAGTTCTGGGAAAATTCAAATCAAAACCAAAGAAAACTTCAATTCAAGATTTGCAAAAGGAAATACTTCAATTGAAAAAAGAGATTAAAATCCTTAAACAAGGGGAGAATGTAAAGACCAAAAAATTATAATAATAAAAGAAATTGGAAAAAAAAATTAGATTTTTGGCTAAGAGAGGAGAAAATCGGTGATGGTTTTCTGGAGAGGATAGAAAACCGTTGACGGTTTTGGGAATTTACGGCGGGTCAGTAACAGGTAAACAATAATTTTTGGGTCGGTTAAATAGAAAACCGACAATGATTTTCCAAGAGCCAGAGAAAACCGTCGACCGTTTTCTCAGAAGAATGTTTTTTGAAGGGGAATCGAGAGTATTTTGTAATTTTTTTTTAAAAAAATAAACTCTCTCACCTCCTCTCTCAAACCCTACGGTTCTCTACCCTTCCACCTTCAATTTTCACTCCATTAAGCCATATTTTGATGATTAGGAACCACAACGAGTTTCTGGGAAGATTTTATGCAACTTTTGCAGAGCGGATTTTCAGTTTGGGGTTTCGGGGCACCATCCCAAAATCAGGGTAAGTGAGTTATTTTACGGTTTTCTTGATTATTAAATATTTCTGGGCCTAGAAAATGTATTAAATATTAATATACTGGAGTTTGAGTTGATTAAACTAAGGTTGAACTAAGGAATTTGGATTTTGTGAAATATAGGGTTATGGTGTAAATGCCACAGGCATAAATTTAGAATTCGGTGGGTATTTATCAAGAAATGAGGTATGGATAATAATGTTTGTCTAGTTGATAGTTTGTAGATAAAATAGAATATGTGGGTTCAGAAAATGTGAATATATGTGTATAATTTCAAGGTTTTGAATTTAGAATGCCGCGAGCATGAGATAGGAAAATAATAAAGAGTTCTCAGATAGTCTAGTAAGGGAAATATGTTATACCAGATAAATTAGATATTTTTACTAGTAAAATATAGTATATGATTATAGGTTTCTAGAGTAAGATCTTGAATAATTCAGCGTAAGAAATTATACAGTTTTACAGATTATATTTAATGAGTTTTAGTTATTATGTGGCATGAGAATATTGGTATAGTACATAATTTTACACAACTTTTATAGAATTGCGAGTATATAGTTTTTATAGAATCATGATATATAGATTATATAGTTTTATTTACAAAGCTATGGCTATAGATTCAGTTGATTGAGCCTTATAGATTCAGTTGCCTGACGTTCACTTATTCAATTTTCATCATCAAACTACTTCTTTACTATGCAATAATCCTAGTTCGCGTCTTATAGAAATAAATCTATCCTCTGGAAGAGGTTTTGTAAAGATATTGACCCATTGATCACTTGTGTTAATAAACTCAAGAGTTATATCCTCTTTGTGCATATGATCTCTCAAAAAATGATGCCTAATATCAATATTCTTGGTTCTTGAATGAGATATGAGATTTTTGGAAATATTGATGGCGCTGGTATTATCACATTTTATAGGTACAACCAAATACTCCAAATTGAAATCCTTTAACTGTTGCTTCATATAGAGAGTTTGTGGACAACAGCTACCTGCTGCACATACGCTGCTTCGGCAGTAGATAGTGCTATGGAATTTTGTTTCTTGGAGAACCAAGACACAAGAGATTTTCTAAAAAGTGGCAAGTACCACATGTGCTTTTTCGGTCAGTTTTACATCCTCCATAATCAACATCTAAATAGCTGATCATCTCAAAGGCTGTATCTTTAGGATACCACAGACCTAAGTCAATAGTACCTGTTGGCCTTACAAGACTTAACATGTTGTTTTGATGCTAACAAACAAGTAAAACTTGACATATTTGGTTAAGTGTTGTCATTTCAGGATTCAATGATGAATGCAAGGTCAAATGTTCAGAAGGATTCATGAAAGCTTATATTTTAAAGAAGGATGATTAATATGAAGTTTAAAGCATGGATTCAAAAATGGATTTAAAGACAAAGCTTGAAGATCATGAGAGCATAAGGATTAAAGAGAACTTGATAAAAGCTCAAAGAAAGATGAAACAAGCATAAAGACCTCAAAGAATTCAAGAATTGAAAATTTGAAAGAGTCTATAGGAAATTTCATGTAAGTACTTCAAATAATTTCAATATGGTTGCATGAAGTTATTAGGTTAATTTTTTGGACCTAGATACCTTTTAACATACTTGAAAAATAGTTTTATAAGGTCAAAAATTATTTCAAAAAGGTTAGAATCATTTTTGGAATTAAAAGCACCAAAAGAGTTTTCTCCAAATGTTGTTAATTTTTCTACATTTGTATTGAGGAGCATTTTTCTCTATCAAAAACTCATTATTTTAAAAAGTGTTCAACATGAAAGTTGTAGGATTTTCTCTTAACTTTGTTTGACAGCAAGAATGTCAAATGAGAAATATTTATGACCAAAATACTGAAGGGTGCTCAAAGCCGACAGCTTGACAGCCGACTGTCCATGTTCTTATAAGCGACTGTCAGTGAAATTTGAGGTGTCTGTTCGTGTTCCATTAGGTGAATGCCACCCTACTGCCCCTTTAAAGTAACTAGACAGGCAACTGACCAAAAAGGGGCAGTCAACTATCATGCGATAGATTTTGAATGTTTTATAACGGACAAATTTTTTAAATGAGATTACTTAGGGTTCAAACTTTGTGAAAACTTGGGGAATACTCCAAGTCACTTGGGGATCAAGTTACAAACTTTTTCAAGTCCATAAATAAGCCTCAAAGATCATTGAATTAATAACCAAGAACTAAATTCAGCTATAACACTCTCTCAACTACTCTCATCATTGAAAGGCTCTCTTGCTCACATCTTATGCATGAATTCAATTGAGTATTGCTGACATTCAATCACCAATCTTGTGCTAGAAATTCTAAATCTTTCAATCATTGAAATAAATAATCAGTGATATACTCCCTTGGGCTTCAAGTTAAATTCCATATTGTTATTTACTTTGAAGTATATTATAATGCTGAATTGTTGTACTAATAAGCTCTTTTTGGAGCAAATTCTTTGTACATCTATTTGATTTGTATCTTGTAGATATTGAAGGTTCAAGGTTATTTGGATCATTGGATAAGTGAGGGGATATTACTTAGAGAGGCGAGCTCTAGCCTTATTGAAGAAGTGATCGAATGAGGGTACATCGTTTGGAGAGGCGACTCTAGCCTCCTGAAGGAGTGTGTAATTGGTGTTGCTCCGCTTGGTAAAGGAACTGATTTTTAGTGAATCCTTTGGTGGTTTACCAAAGGCAAGGATGTAGGCTGGGTATAAGTTGAACCTTGTAAAAATCCTGATCTCACTTTCTCTTTCCCTTACTCTTTATTTTCAGCACATATAAATTACATGGATGATTTAATTTCTTAATCACACATACTACGTAATTTGGAAGTTAAATAAACTTAAAGTTTAATTTTGATTTGGGATTGCAGAAACTGAAAGGGAGTACGTTGGTTGATCAAAACTTTGTGGAAACCTTAAAAGGAATTACACTATTTGGTTAACACCCAAAGACAAATTAACTAAAGAGTTTATTTAAATTTTGAGTTGTTTGGTTATTAAGTTAAGGTTTACATTGAAGGAACAATTTCACATTCACTACAGGGATTGGTTGAAATTCATATCCATCGGGCTTATATAAACAAACAAACCATCTTACATTCTTACATTACCAAAGTGATGTATATTTTAATCTTGGTTTGGTTGCTTGCTTTCAAATTGTGGTTGATTGGTTTGGTTGATTGATTACTTGGATGATTGAATGATTGTGTGGTTGTGGATTGAATTAAGAAATAAGCTTTTTCTAAAATTTTGAAAAATCAACAAGAAGTTAAGAATTCCTAAAAAGATTTAAAAGATAATTTTTAAACCCAATTCACCCCCCTCTTGGGACTACACCTAGCTTTTCAGTACCTATCAAATATCTTAAAATTCTTTTGATAGCTATTTGGTGAGACTCTTTAGGGGCTGCTTGAAATCGGGTGCACAAGCACACACTGAACATAAACATAATGTTTGGTCTATTGGCTGTTAAATAAAGCAGACTTCCTATCAGGCCTCGATAGTATTTCATATCTACCGTTTTTCCTTTCTTATCTTTATCAAGATTTATAGACGTGCTCATAGGAGTCCCTAAAGGTTTGCCATATTCCATATCGAATTTCTTGAACAAGTCTCTTTTGTATTTTGACTGATTTATGAATGTTCCAATTTTAACTTGCTTAATTTGAAGTCCAAGAAAGTAGGTCAACTCACCCATCATAGTCATCCAAAATTCGTCCTGTATACATTTTTCAAAGTCTTTGCATAGCTCTTCATTTGTAGCACCAAAAATGATATCGTCAACATATATTTGTATAATAAGAATATTTTATTTTTAGCCTGAATAAATAGTGTACCGTCCATTTTTCCTCTAGAAAATCCATTTTCCAAAAAAAAAAAAAAAAAATCTACTTAAATGCTCATATCAGGCTCTAGGAGCTTGTTTTAGTCCATACAATGTCTTTATTAATCTAAAAACATGATTAGGGTAATAAAAATCTTTAAATCCTAGAGGTTGTGCTACATACACTTCTTCATTTATAAATCCTTTTAAGAATGCACTTTTCACATCCATTTGATAAAGTTTAAAATATTTGTGAGAAGCATAAGTTAATTACATTCTTATGGCATCCATTCTAGCTATGGGAGCAAAGGTCTCATCGTAGTCTATTCCTTATTCTTGATTATATCCTTAAGCTACGAGTCTAGCCTTGTTACGCACTACGATGTCTGTTTCATTCTTCTTATTCCTAAACATCCATTTGGTTCCAATTATTGAATGATCAGTGGGTCTAGGAACTAATTTCCAAACTTTATTTCTTTCAAACTGATTTAATTCTTCTTGCATGGCTACTATCCAAGAGTCATCACTTAATGCTTCATCTATGTTCTTGGGTTCCTCCTGAGATAGGAACGCGTAATAACTACACATATTTTTTTTAAAGAGAATCTAGTAGATACTCCTTGTGAAGGTTCACCAATGATTTGATCCTTTGGGTGTTTTCTTACAACCTTCCATTCTTTAGGTAGTTTATATTGATCTATAGGTCTATCATTTGAAGTTGAGCTCAATTCCTTATTCTCATCTTTTACTTCTTGTATTTCTAAGTCTTCTAGTCTTTGCTTTATTTCAGCTTTTTCAATGTTAGATGATTTTGAGAATGGATTTGCCTCATCAAAGGCTACATGTATTGATTTTATGATTGTAAGGGTCCTTTTGTTATAGATTCTAAAAGCTTTACTATCCAATGCATATCCTAAGAAGATTCCTTCATCTTATTTCGTATCAAATTTTTCTAAGTCCTCTTTTTCAATAATATATATATATATATATATATATATATATATATATCAACATTTCAAACATCTTATAATTTTTACTAATATTGTTAAGACTAAAGGTCTCATTGTTTCGGAAAAAAAAAACAATTCGCTTTCAAACTAAGATTAGATTTCTTGGGCACAATATTGAAAATGGAACAATTATTCCAATTCATAGAAGTATTGATTTTACAAACAAATTTCTAGATGAAATCAAAGACAAGAAACAATTACCAAGATTTTTAGGTTGTCTAAATTACATCTCTAATTTTTACCAAAATCTTAGAAAAGATTGCAAAGTTTTGTTTGACAGGTTAAATAAAAATCCTCCACCCTGGAATCAAGACCACATAGAGGCGATACGGAAGATTAAAGGCAATGTTAATAAAATACCCTGTATGGCAATTTCAGATCCAAATGCTTATAAAATTGTTGAAACTGATGCTTCTGACCTTGGATATGGAGGCATTTTAAAACAAGTCAAAGAAGGCAAAGAACAATTAATAAGATTTCATTCTTGAGGGTGGAATGACACCTAATAGAGATATTCTACTATTATAAATGAAATCTTATCAATCATCCTTTGTGTCTCAAAATTTCAAGACGATCTACTCAACCATAAATTTTTAATAAGAGTAGATTGTCAATCAGAAAAATATGTTTTGAAAAAAAGATGTAAAGAATTTAGCCTACAAACAAAAATTTGTAAGATGACAAGTCCTTTTATCTATTTTTGACTTTGATATCGAACCTATTAAAGGAGAAACAAAATATCTCCCAGATTTTCTAACTCGTGAATTTTTGTAGGGATCAAGATGAATGAGCCTTTGCCACCAAAGGCCAATAAATCCAAATATACAATATTAGGAGCATCCAGTGGATCTCCTTCTCAGGCAAATTCTGGTAATCTTTCCCCTTTTAATATCCACAAGGCAAATTCTTCCCCTAAGAAGGAGAATGTCATGACAATTTCCCTTTTAAATAGATTCTCTCCTTTGAAAAGAGATTTCCCGACAATATCTTCCAATTTGATTTCCCTAAAAGAATCTTTCAAAGCAAAATTGGCAAATTCTCCCAGGGCCTCATCCTTGAGACCAAGCTCTCCATTGGTAAAATTCCCTTTTGAGATCTCCAAGGCAAATGTTCTATTGGCAAAATCTTTTGGTGAAACCTTTTCCTACATAAACAAACAATACTTTCAAAATTTCTTCACTGTTGAAGAACCTTTTTTCAAGCAAAACTTAGATGCAAATAAATTTGTGAAAAAATATATTAATGAAAAATTTCATAGGGTCTATGAAGATCCTAAGAAAACCCAATTATTTTATGAATTTATCATTGTTGATACTAGATCGGTAGATATCTTTGAGCAAGTTGACAGAAATGATCTAGCAAAAATCACTTTTTCAAAATTAAAAATTAACAAAGTAATTTCTCCATCTGAATGGAAAAACCCTCTAAAGACAATGAAATTTTCTCAAGACTGTGATCACAACCATTTCAATTACCGGGATTATTGTGATGCTTGGTTCAAGGTAATTTTACTTCAAAATAAAACCTTCTCTTTCTTTTGGTTCATCTATTTTGATCAGAATTTCTCTGGCAAAGTACCCTTCAGGTTTCATGAATGGTGGGACAAATTCGGTCCAACCATTGAGATTTTCCTGACAAAATTAAAATCATCATATAACTTTTGGACCAATAATCTCTCTCCTCCTAAAGAATGGATTGAATTTTCAGAATTATTTTTATTCTTAAAATTTTTCTAACTTACTTGGATTTTGATGCTATAATATAATTTGTTAAATAAGCTCATTAGCAAACACCAAATCCTTTATTTCGGAAGACAAGCTCAGATTAAATGGCAGAATGACATGAAAATTGACCACATTTCTAAAGAATTTGTCAAGCAATGGTTCAAGAAAATCCAAGATTCTTGAAGACTCCAGAGTTATCTCCTCACCAAATCCCAGCTCTAGGAAAAATTGGCCCAAGCCAAGACTCCGAAAGATTTTAGGGCAATCCTCAGAACAGTGGCAGACTATGCTTCCTCTAAAGATGACGTCAGCCATGACTTCAACTTCTTGTCATGATCAAAATATTTCTAGATGGCAGAATGCATGCAAGTTCGGTGTCAAAAGCATGCAAGCTTGGTGTTGGCAATGTCGACAAGATATAAGCCATATCAATTTTTTAATGGGTGCCGGCAAGATGCCAACTATATCTTTTTAAAGGGAAGTTGAAAGATGACAATGTCGGAAAAATATCTTAATAAACAAAAGTTGGAAATTTTATCTTACAATGGAGGCAATGATGATGGGAAGCTGACAATTTACAATAATAAACATGTCGGCCATCAACAACATTTTACCTTTGAAGATTCAAGAACCGGCAGGAAGACTTTTTTGACTTTAGCGACCATCTTCTGCAAAATGTTATTTTAATATTAAAAAACTTTGTTTAATATTTGTTTGAGTTTTGGGGCCTATTTAAAAGACCTAGCGTCTTTCTCCTTGGGCATAAGTTTTTCCTTCATTCACTACCACAACTCCCTTGTGGAAAAGCTGTGAAGAACAAGTGTTCAAGTTTAAAGTCTGTAGTGATTATAGTTCAGAGTTTGTAGCAATTCTAGAAATTCTATTTGTAGCAAATTAGCCAATATTTCATATTGGATCTCAAAGTCTATAGCAAATATGTGATGATTGTATGTTTGTTTCAAAATCCATCAATAAAGATTGTATATATTCAAATTCAATTGCAATTAAATTTCCGTTCTTTGCAATTTTACTTATTTCTTGCAATTTTATGCATGTTTCTGCAATATTCATATTCTTGCAATATTTTAGAAGTCTTATTATTATTATTGCAAAATTTATTATTATTATTATTATTTCATTTCTACTGTGATTGTCAATTTATTATGCCAACAACAGTTCTTCTTCTTCTTGTATGCAAGTTCTTATATCCTGGGCTAGATATTGATATCAGAGCTAGTTGGTGTAGGTAATCTTTGAACTTAATTCTCATAAAATTTTAAGCTTAAATACAGTAAGCTAGAGTAGTAAGCTTCGATTTATGGAAAGGAACGGCGGTAAAGCCAGGATTTTTGCAAATTCACTTCAAAACGAATTCAAGCCTCAGATGACCAAATTAGAAATTTCAACTTTTTAACTTTATTGACCATCTTCTATAAAATGTTATATTAATATTCTCCATTCTGTAACTATTGGGCAAGCTTTGCAGATTTTGTCATGTTCATAGGGCATTGTTTTGCGTTGTTTTGCATAGTGGCCTTTCTACTAGGTTGGTAATCTTGGAAGAAGCAGTTCTTTTTATGGAAGGGGGAAGAGAAATGGAAGAAGAAAGTCGGGCAGGGGTGATTTCTGTACTTTGAGAGTGAGAATCCATGGGTGAAGTTTTCCTTAAACTATTTGTACCTTGTTCTTCTAAAATCACTTCTATGATCTTAACTCTCCTAGACTCCAAGAAAGACCATGGCTATGATACCACAGGAGAGTCGGGAGCTCCAAGACCTGCCTAAGAAAAGCAACCAATCTAGGACCACATCTCCAACACAGGCCTTCCCATGGCCACTCAAATGGAGAACTTGGGTCCTTCAACCAATGCTTTACCAGAGGAGGTCTTTGGGGACCATACAACCTTTCTGATATGTAGAATCCTCCTTAGAAGTAAGCACAAAGCATACTTGGTGCCATGTCATGATCATCAAAGGAACCCATTATAGTTTCGTTAAACTTGAGGTTAGTCTTGTGCCAGCACTGTGACTCGGCAGGTTATGGGTATCCACTGTAAAGTAATCCCTCATAATATCCTGAAAGATATTACAAGCTCATAAAGGTAAGGCTTAGAAGCCCTTTGGACAAATAGTCCTTGGGAAAGAGAGAACTTAGAAAGCCATGGATAAAACAAAAGGATTTTTATTTCTTCAAACGTTCTAGCTCCTCTGCCTTACAAACGGGAAGTTAGTCCCTTATATAGAGGTCTAAGACCCCAAAGCTTACATGCTAAGCAAACATTGAGAGAGACATAAAGGTGAACAAAGACTTTTGTGGCGATGACTGACTACTGACAAAGACGACCTAACTGACACGACAAAGGTGACAGCACATGGGCAGTTGCATTTGTGCGGGAGTGACCCACCACCTTTAATCACATCAACTACTTTTGACTCACACACAAACTTATTACATATGCAAACATAAAGTGGCCCACCATTGTGGACTTTGGTGACAATAATACATAAAGTAAACAGTATGTGGGGCTAGATGCGAGGAGACGGTGAGAGGTTAAGGTTGATGTAATCCTCATCTGTGATATCTCCATAGATCGGATGGTGGTAAGTTGGTGGATCCCAAGGATAAGCTTCATTAGTGTCCATTGGATCATGATTAGTGTGGTCCTTGTCAAGTGGTTTAGGAGCTAGAATCTCGTCTGGAATGGCTTTAACGAGTTCAGAGCAGAATTGCAGATTGTTTATTTCACAGAGGTGATTTAATAGTGAAGGCTTGTAGATGGGTCATGTATTGGGGAAGTTGTAGAGCGTATCCCATTCGTAGACTTGATTCTGGGACTCTAAGAGGTTCCTGTTTGAATTGTAGAAATATGGTCTATACAGAATGAAGATACTATGTACTGAGGCTGCTTCAGCTGGGTCCATCTTCTAAAGGTTATGATTACCTGTGAGGGTAGTCAATTTATTTCTCCAAGTGAACAAAGGATCAAATAGCTGGAGGAAAGTCCAAAACATGGATTTCTGATTGGCTGGATCATTAAGATGAGCGTGCGTTTCCTGAAGTGGGAGGAATACAACATGTACCTACAAAACAGTGATATACCATATATACCATAATACATGAGTATTAAAGGATAATGGTTTGATGATGTAAGGATTGAGGAAGGGTAAGATGGGAAGATTAGGTGATGGCTTATCAGATCAGCATAGTAACCATAGAAAGTCTTGGCATAGGATTTGATTTTGGAGGCATCAGTGATATCTGGAGGGAACTATATTTGGGTAGAGGCACCAAGGTAAAGGATATCTGGTGGTGAAAAGGAGGATTAGGCCATGAGCATTAGTGGAATGGCTCGGTGTTTTGAAATAAGATAGGAAGTTTTCCGAGGGCAAGATAACATATCAGCGAGGACATTGTGATCGCCCTTTATATGCTTTATAGAGAAGTCATATCTGGAAAACCAATCTTTCAGTCTAAGAATCTGTGGATCAAGAAGAATCTTATTCTGGAATTGAAGCATTTTTGGGAAAGACGAGTTGTCCATTTCTATCATAAAATGCTTTGATCTGACATAAAAGTCAAATTTCTGAATTCCATTTTTTACTGCAATAATTTCTTTGAAGACAGTGTGATAGTGCTTCTAGGAATCTTTGAATTCTCCACTTGCGTGTCCACAATAGGATCTCTTGTTGTCCTTTTCTTCAAGAAGTAAGGCACCCTAATAATGGTCACTAGCATCTGACTGGAGGATAAGATTTCCTGTAGATGGAATAGTTAGAGGCGGTGGATCCTTTGCAGCTTTCTTGAGATATTTGACAGCCTGTGTCTGGTTAGGGCCCCATGGGGGTGGTTTCTTTTTCAAAATCTGTGACAAGGCACTAGTGAGTTGACTTGCATGCGGGATAAAGTCTTTGATGTAGTTAATGATGCTAAGAAATTGCTGTATTTCCTTGATAGAGAGATTATCATTAGGAAATTGTAATAATTGCTCAGCTAGATGAGGACCTAGGCAGATGGTTCCATAGGATATTTTCATTCCTAGAAAATCAATTTCGTGTTGTCCAATCATGCTTTTCTTTTCTGATAGCATTATCCCGTACTGTGATGCCAGCTGATGGAAATGTTCAAGAAGGTGATGATGATTTGCAAGACTCTTAGAAAATAATAGAATATCGTCAATATAGATCAAAGTACTGTGCATGATAGGATTGAAAGTTTTGGTCATCGCCTTTTAAAACAGTGATGGTGCAATCTTTAATCCGAAGGGTAAAACAGTCCATTGGAACTGTTCATTTGGAATATAGAAAGCTTTCTTGAATCTATCATCCGGATGAATTCCAAGTTTCCAAAAAGCTCCTTTCAGATCAATTTTGGACAATATTTTTGCTTCAGCAAGATGGATGAATTGTGTTCAGGCTTTTGGAATAGGGAATTTATCATCCCTAATGAACACTTTCAATGGCTTGTAATCAATAACTAATCTTTTCTTTCCTCTAATCCTTTCTGATCTTTTTTCAACATAAAATGCTTGACATGCCCAAGAGGAATTGGTTGGTTCAATTAGACCTTGCTTTAACAAGGAATGACATTCTTCTTTGGCAAGCTTAAGGTTTGATGGAGACATTCCTAGATGGGAGATTTCGGTTGGGCTAACATCTTCAGTGAGCTTGAAAGGATTGTGAATGAAAAAATATGGGTTTTTCCAGAGCGGATGATCATGGATGAACTGGTCATGACTTTCTGCACACAACTTGAGGAGTTTATTTTGAATGGGCTGGAAATCTGGAGGAGAATAGGAAAGAGAATATATTTTTTTTGTTTGAGTAAAGGGCTTGAATTCTCTTTTGCACTTAATTCCAGTGGGAAGAATCCTAAAAAATTTTGAAAGACAATAAACATCCCATCCTAATAAAACATCTTTTTGAGGAAGTGGACTGCCAATGACATGAGTCCGATGCAATTTGGAAGGAGTTTAATCCTAATTTTCCTTTTGGAAATCAAAGCGGTAGTAAAAATTTGATCATTTGCAGCTCTAAAGAATTGAGTATGGGAAGACCAACAATCTGATGGTAGAACTTTTGGATTAACCATGGTCTTATGGGATCCCGTATCAATGTATGCAACAGCAGGTATGGGTTTACCGTATTTTTCAGGGAGGAGCTAAATTTGAACATGAGGACTTAGCTGAGAATCTTCCAAAGAGAGAATAGGTTAGACCTGGAATGTTTCATCTGAATGATAGTCATCTTCTGAATCAGAATTTTCTGAATCAGTAAGGATGAGAATAGTTTCTTCAGTCATCTTTTGTTGTTCTGAAAGAACATATTCAGCAGCTGCATCGAGTTCTTCATTCTATAACTGTTAGGCAAGCTTTACAGATTTTGTCGTGTTCATAGGGCATTGTTTTTCATAGTGGCCTTTCTTCTTGCAAATGAAATAGCGAGTTTGTCATGTCCTCATCGAAACTTCTTCTTGAAGAATCTGAACTTCTTTCTTCTTCTGGGATCTTTTCTAAAGTGTTTTTCTGAACCATAGTCTTTGAAGTGTTTCTTCTTTTTAGGACTACAAATGCAATCCTTTTCTTTGCATTTGATATGCAAATAAGGCTTTTTTGCATTGCTTTGTAAACTTATGATTCTGCTTCAACATTTTTTAGAACAACTGGTGGGTATCAAATAATTTTTCAAGAGTAGAGAGGGCTAGCTAATGAATTTCCCCTATTGAGATATCTTTGAGTGGTCGTGAGAGAGATACAATCTTTCTCTGTAAATCTAGCTGGATGTCTTCTGGTAAAGGGAAACTTCACCCATGGATTCTCACTCTCAAAGTACAGAAATCACCCCTACCCGACTTTCTTCTTCCATTTCTCTTCCCCCTTCCATAAAAAGAACTACTTCTTCCAAGATTACCAACCTAGTAGAATACTCTTATATTCCTGATTCTGCTCAGATTCAGGAAACCTCTCTTCCTCTTGTAAATCCTTATAATATTTTCAGAAGAAAAAGATCTTTAGCTAGTCAAGTTCGAACCATCCTAGCTTCTCATAACAGACCTCAGGTTAAAGAATATGTCCAGACAATAGCACTTGATAAATGTCTCATCCCAGCCTCCTCTAAAAAGCAATATGTTGATCTTAAGCTCAATCAAGATCTGATCAATCAATGGATAAGAGAAGGCTATACTCATCTTCATTTTGGTGCTGCCAGACTCCTTCTTACCCTTCATGGCCGTAAAGGACATCCTGTCACAGCCAGGATTACTCTTCTCAATACTACCTACACTCAGCATGAGCATGCAGCAATTGGAACCTCTCTTACCACTTTTCAGGTTGGTAGCGTCTGTCTCACATTCTTTCCCAATTTCAATATTCCTCTGAGAGACAAAAATCTAAGGAACTATATAAAGGTTCAACTTCAGATTACGGGTGCTCCGCAAGTTTCTTCAGCCTACATGGCTACTCTTCATCATTAATTGATTTATAGACTTCAAGATCATGCTGTAGATCTTCCCCTTCCGGGACAATCAGAAGACACAATCCAGATCACTGTTGAAAAAGAAGATGATGTTCCCACTATTCTCCAAATTCCACGGCATATTCCAGAGAAGAATTAAAGCAACTCATTCCTCTGGAGTGGAATTCTAGCTATGAGCAACTTCATCAGCAATCGATACCCATCCAACTCTCAGATCCCAAGTTTCAAAGACTTTCAGATGGAACTGTAAAGATGGTGTTCAACCCAAAAGATACGGCTTCATCCAGTACTCCTCCAGTATTCCAATCCTTGATGATAAAGCCTGTAACTTTTGAGAAAGACATTCTTGTAAGCAGCGTTGAAGCAGACGGATCCCCTATTTACACTGATAAAATTGAAGGACATTTCATTTGGGATGTTGATCCTTCGATATGTGATCCAGATTGTGATTGTCATAAATCACAGCAGAAGGAAACCAAGCCGTCCTGTAAGCCATTTCCACCTCACCGAAAACTTGATTATTCAAATAGCCCCTTGATAGGAATCCGACGATTGAATCCTAAACCTAAGCCCTTATGGATCTATGAAAGAGCCATTGAGATTCTTTATGAAGAATTTCTTCTTCCTCCAGAAGAACCTGATCCAGATCCTTACCAAACTCTAGTGCCTAAACTACCCCATTCACAACCAATTCCCTATTTCATGGCCTCTCCATATAACAAACAGTTTCCTACCTTGGAACCAAGATCATATACAGACTCTAACCTTCATACCAGACCTTTCATCCAACCCTTTGAGGTCCAACCAGACGGTTCCAGAAAGCTTCCCTCACAGGCTGAACAAGTTCTGAATTGGCAAACTCAGAATGCTAGATCCCAGAATACAACTTTATCTGCCATTGATCACAAGGTTGATAAACTTATACATCATAGCACTCAGATGGACCAACGTTTTGACTACCTTGATTCCAGAATCGAGGCTATGTATGCTGATCTCAAGAGAAGAATTGATAATCTTGATGCTGAGCTTAGGCAATTTATTTTTGCAGGATATTATGGATCCATTTTAATGAAAATGAAGTAGAAATCAGAAGGCTTAAAGACCAATTATCTCAGATAGAACGAGATCATCATCCAATTCCCCCAGCTACCTATATTCCTAAAGATTTTCCATATACCCACCTTACTCTTTGATTCCTCTATCACCACCAACTCCATCCTACCAACCAGATTATTCCAAACATTTTAAATCCACTGCTGAGATCATTAAAAGACACTCTCTTATTCCACCAACACCCATTTCTCCAAGATCTCCAATCTCAGTAAAACCCTTGCCCTCTGATCCTGTTGATCAAAAACTCACAAGCCCATTTTTACCATATGATCAATCTCCATCTCTGCTTGCTGACTTTGTCCCTGAATTACCCACTGATGATAACAGTGATGTTTCCACTTAAACATTGTCCTCCTCAAAACAAGAGATTACTGATCTCACCAATATGTTGATGGCATCTCCTACTGATCCTGGATCATCCAGAACACAAGAATTTCATGAAGAAACTGACATTACAGTCCCCATTGTGGAAGAACCTACTAAGGCTACTTCAACTATTCATTATTCGGTTCCTCATCATTCTACAAATGGTTCTTGGTTCTCTTTTGATGGATTACCTCCAATTAAATGGAGAGATTGAATTGGTGAATTTGGTGCATGGATTGACCTTCACCTTTCCAAGCCTGGGAATACTTTAGAAACAATTCTCATTGAATTCACATGCAGATTTACTGGAACTTTAAGGGATCGGTTTCAATGTCTCGGTGAATATAGACAGGTAACGTTCATTAGATCCCAGACTCCCTCCTATGCTTTGGGAATGCTTTATCAAGAATTTATTGGAGATCCAGATACTCATGCTAATGAAGTTAGACAAGAGTATTTTGAAATGAGATGCTGCTTTTTGAAAAGAAAAGATCTTGATTTTCACTATCAAAGAATGTCTAGGCGATATTATCTTCTAGGTGGATTTAATGATGATAATCTCAGACAAGTTTATATTATATCTTTATCAGAAGACATCCAGCCAGATTTATGAAGAAAGATTGCATCTCTCTCACAACCACTCAGAGATATCTCAATAGGGGAAATTCATCAGCTGACTCTCTTTGCTCTTGAAAAATTATGTGATACCCATCAGTTGTTCTAAAAAATGTTGAAGCAGAATAATAAGTTTACAAAGCAATGCAAAAAGCCTTATTTTCAGATCAAATGCAAAGAAAGGATTGCATATGTAGTCCTAAAAAGAAGAAACACTTCAAAGACTATGGTTCTGACAAACGCTTCAGAAAAAGATCCCAGAAGAAGAAATAAGTTCAGATTCTTCAAAAAGAAGTTTTGATGAGGACATGAAAAATCTCCTCGCTATTTCATTTGCAAGAAGAAAGGCCACTATGCAAAATAATGCCCTATGAACAGGACAAATCTTCAAAGCTTGCCTAATAGTTAGAGAATGAAGAACTCGATGCAGATGCTGAATCTATTCTTTCAGAATAAGAAGAGATGATTGAAGAAACTATTCTCGTCCTTACTAATTCATAAAATTTTGATTCAGACTATCATTCAGATGAAACTTCCAAGTCCAACCTATTTTCTCTTTTGAAGATTCCTAGATAAGTCCTCATGTTCAAATTCAGCTCCTCCCTGAAAAATACGGTAAACCCATACCTGCTGTTGCATACATTGATACGGGACCCATAAGACCATGGTCAATCCAAAATTTCCACCATCAGATTGTTGGTCTTCCCATAATCAATTCTTTAGAGCTGCAAATGATCAAATTTTTACCACCGCTTTGATTTCCAAAAGGAAAATTGGGATTAAACTCCTTCCTAATTGCATCATTTGGACTCATGTTATTAGCAGTCCACTTCCTCAAAAAGATGTTTTATTAGGATGGGATGTTTATTGTCTTTCAAAATCTCTGAGGATTCTTCCCACTAGAATTAAATGCAAAAGAGAATTAAAGCCCTTTACTCAGACAAACAAAATCTATTCTCTTTCCTATTCTCCTCCAGATTTCCAGCCCATTCAAAATAAACTTCTCAAGATTTGTGCAGAAAGTCATGACCAGTTCATCCATGATCATCTACTCTGGAAAAACCCAGACTTTTTCATTCACATTCCTTTCAAGCTCAATGAATATGTTAGCCCAACCAAAGCCTCTCAATCGAGAATGTCTCCATCAGACCTTAAGCTTGCCAGAGAAGAATGTCATTCCTTATTAAAGCAAGGTCTAATTGAACCAACCAATTCCATTTGGGCATGTCAAGCATTTTATATTGAAAAAAGATCAGAAAGGATTAGAGGAAAGAAAAGATTGGTTATTGATTACAAGACATTGAATGTGTTCATTAGGGATGATAAATTCCCTATTCCAAAAACCAGGACACAATTCATCGATTTTGCTGAAGCAAAAATATTCTCCAAATTTGATCTGAAAGAAGCTTTTTGGCAACTTAGAATTCATCTAGATGATAGATTCAAAACAGCTTTCTGTATTCCAAATGAACAGTTTCAATGGACTGTTTTACCCTTCAGATTAAAGATTGCACCATCACTGTTTCAAAAAGCGATGACCAGGATTTTCAATCCTATCCTGCACAGTACTTTGATCTATATTGACGATATTCTATTATTTTCTAAGAGTCTTGTAGATCATCATCACCTTCTTGAACATTTCCACCAGTTGGCATCATAGTACATGATAATGCTGTCAGAAAAGAAAAGCATGATTGGACAACACGAAATTGATTTTTTGGGAATGAAAATATCCCGTGAAACGATTTGCCCAGGTCCTCATCTTGCTGAGCAATTATTACAATTTCCTAGTGATAATCTCTCTATCAAGGAAATACAACAATTTCTCGGCATCATTAATTACAATATAGACTTTATCCCACATGCAAGTCAGTTCACCAGTGCCTTGTCATAGCTTTTGAAAAAGAAGCCACCCCCATGGGGCCCTAACCAGACACAGGCTATCAAATATCTCAAGAAAGCTACAAAGGATCCACCACTTTTGACTATTCCATCTACAGGAAATCTTATCCTCTAGTCAGACGCTAGTGACCATTATTAGGGTGCCTTACTGCTTGAAGATAAGGACAACAAGAGATCCTATTATGGACACGCAATTGGAGAATTCAAGGATTCCCAGAAGCACTATCACACTGTCTTCAAAGAAATTATTGTAGTAAAAAATGGAATTCAGAAATTTGACTTTTACGTCAGATCAAAGCATTTTACGATTGAAATGGACAACTCATCTTTCTCAAAAGTTCTTGAATTCCGGAATAAGATTCTTCCTGAGCCACAGATTCTCAAACTGAAAGATTGGTTTTCCAGATATGACTTCTCTGTGAAGCATATGAAAGGCGATCACAATGTCCTCGCTGATATGTTATCTCGCCCTCAGAAAACTTCCTATCTTATCTCAAAACACCGAACCATTCCACTAATCCTCATGGCCTCATCCTCCTCTTCACCACCAGATATCCTTTACCTTGATGCCTCTACCCAGATACAGTTCCCTCTAGAGATACCTCCAGAGATCACTGATGCCTCCAAAATCAAATCCTATGCAAAGACCTTTTATGGTTACTATGCTGATCTGATAAGCCATCAGCTGATCTTCCCATCTTACCCTCTCCTCAATCCTTAGATCATCAAACCATCATCCTTTAATACTTATGTATTATGGTATATATGGTATATCTCTATTTTGTAGGTACATGCTGTATTCCTCCCACTTCAGGAAACGTACACTCATCTTAATGATCCAGCTAATCAGAAATCCCTGTTTTGGACTTTCCTCCAGCTGTTTGATCCTCTGTTCACTTGGAGAAAGAAATTGTCTACCCTCATGGATAATCATAACCTTTGGAAGATGGACCCAGCTGAAGCAGCCTCGGTACATAGTATCTTCATTCTGCATAGACAATATTTCTATAATTCAAATAGGAACCTCTTATGGTACCAGAATCAAGTCTACGAATGAGATACGCTGTACAACTTCCCCAGTACATGGCCCAGCTACAAGCCTTCACTATTAAATCACCTCTGTGAAATGAACAATTTGCAATTCTGCTCCGAACTCGTCAAAGCCATTCTAGACGAGATTCTAGCTCCTAAACCACCTAACAAGGACCACACTGATCATGATCCTACGGACACTGATGAAGATTATCCTTGGGATCCACCAACTTACCACCATCCGATCTATGGAAACATCACGGATGAGGATTACATCAACCTCAACCTCTCTCCGTCTCATCGCATCTAGCCCCACATACTGTTTACTTTATGTATTATTGCCACCAAAGTCCACAATGGTGGGCCACTTTATGTTTGCGTATGTAATAAGTTTGTGTGTGAGTCAAAAGTAGTTGATGTGATTAAAGGTGGTGGGTCACTCCTGCACAAATGCAGCTGCCAATGTGCTGTCACCTTTGTCGCGTCAGTTGTTAGGTCGTCTTTGTCAGTAGTCAATCATCGCCACAAAAGTATTTGTTCACCTTTATGTCTCTCTCAATGTTTGCTTAGCGTGTAAGCTTTGGGGTCTCAAACCTCTATATAAGGGCCTGCCTTCCCGTTTGTAAGGTAGAGGAGCTAGAACATTTGAAGAAATAAAAATCCTTTTGTGTTTTATCCATGGCTTTCTAAGTTCTCTCTTTCCCAAGGAATATTTTTCCAAAGGGCTTCTAAGCGTCACTTCTATGAGCTTGTAATATCTTTCATGATATTATGAGGGATTACTTTACCATAGATACCCGTAACCTACCCTGTCATAGTGCTAGCGCATGGCTAACCTCAGGTTTAACGAAACTGTAATGGGTTCCTTTGATGATCATGACATGACACCGAGTATGCTCTATGCTTGCCTCTAAGGAGGATCCTATACATTAGAAATGTTGTACGGTCTCCGAAGACCTTCTCTTGTAAAGCATTGGTTGAAGGACCTGAGTTCTCCGTTTGAGTGGCCATAGGAAGGCCTGTGTTGGAGATGTGGTCCTAGATTGGTTGCTTTCCTTAGGCAGGTCTTGGGGCTCCCGACGGAGGGAGTTAGGAATTTAATGAACGTTATCTGTCTATATTCACCAAGACTTTGAAACGAGTCCCTTAAAGTTCTAGTAAATATGGATGTGAATTCAATGAGAACTGTTTCTAAAGTATTCCTAGGCTTGGAAAGCTGAAGGTCAATCCACGCACCAAAGTCACCAATTCGATCTCTCCATTTAATTGGAGGTAATCCATCAAAAGAGAACCAAGAACCATTGGTTGAATGATGAGGAACCGAATGATGAATAGTTGAAGTAGCCTTAGTAGGTTCTTCCACAATGGGGACTGTGGTGTCGGTTTCTTCATGAAATTCTTGTGTTCTGGATGATCCAGGATCAGTACAAGATGCCATCAACATATTGGTGAGATCAGTAATCTCTTGTTTTGAGGAGGACAATGTTTTAGTGGAAACATCACTATTGTCATTAGTGGGTAATTTAGGGACAAAGACAGCAAGCAGAGATGGAGATTGATAAAGTGGTAAAAATGGGCTTTTGAGTTTTTGATCAACAGGCTCAGAGGGCAAGGGTTTTGCTGGGATTGGAGATCTTGGAGGAATGGGTGCTGGTGGAATAAGAGAATATCTCTTAAAGATCTCAGCAGTGGATTTAAAACGTTTGGAATAATATGGTTGGTAGGATGGAGTTGGTGATGACTGAGGAATCAAAGAGTAAGGTGGAGTATATGGAAAAGCTTTAGGAATATAGGTAGTTGGGGGTATTGGATGATGATCTCGTTCTATCTCAGAAAATTAATCTTCAAGCCTAATGATTTCTGCTTCTTTTTCATTAGACATGGATCCATAATATCTTGCAGAAATAAATTGCCTATGCTCAGCATCAAGATTATCAATTCTTCTTTTGCGATCAGCATACATAGCCTCAATTCTGAAATCAAGGTGGCCAAAACGTTGGTCCATCTGAGTGCCATGATGTATAAGTTTATCAACCTTATGATCAATGGCAGATAAAGTTGTATTCTGGGATCTGGCGTTTTGAGTTTGCTAATTCAGAACTTGTTTAACCTATGAGGGAAGCTTTCTGGAACCGTCTGGTTGGACCTCATAGAGTTGCATGAAAGGTTTGGTATGAAGGTTGGAGTCTGTATATGATTTTGGTTCCAAGGGAGGAAACTGTTTGTCATATGGAGAGGTTATGAAAGAGGGAATTGGTTGTGAATGGGGCAGTTTAGGTACTAGATTTTGGTAAGGATCTGGATCAGGTTCTTCTGGAGGAAGAAGTCCTTCTTCACGAAGAATCTCAATGGCTCTGTCATAGATCCATAAGGGCTTAGGTTTAGGATCCGAGCGTCACATTCCTATCCAAGGGCTATTTGAATCATCAGGTTTTCTATGAGGTGGAAATGGCTTACAGGACAACTTGGTTTCCTTCTGCGGTGATTTATGACAATCACAATCTAGATCACACATCGAAGGATCAACTTCCCATATGAAATGTCCTTCAATTTTATCAGTGTAGATGGGGGATCCGTATGCTTCAACGTTCCTTACAGGAATGTATTTCTTAAAAGTTACTGGCTTTATCATCAAGGATTGGAACACCGGAGGTGTACTGGATGAAGTCATATCTTTTGGGTTGAACACCGTCTTTATAGTTTCATCTGGAAGTCTTTGAAACTTGGGATCTGAGAGATGGATGGGTGTCGATTGTTGATGAAGTTGCTCATTATTGGAAATCCATTCCATAGGAATGAGTTGCTTTAATTCTTCTTTGGGAATTTTTCATGGAATTTAGAGAATAGTGGGAACATCATCTTCTCTTTCGGCAGTGATTAGGATTGTGTCTTTTGATTTTCTCAGAAGGGGAAGATCTACAGCATGATCTTGAAGTCTATAGATCAATTGATGATGAAAAGTAGCCATGTAGGCTGAAGAAACTTGTGGAGCACCTGTAATCTGAAGCTGAACCTTTATACAGTTCCTTAGATTTTTGTCTCTTAGAGGAATATTGAAATTGGGAAAGAACGTGAGACAGACGCTACCATCTTGAAGAGTGGTAAGTGAAGTTCCAATTGTTGCATGCTCATACTGAGTGTAGGTAGTAGTGAGAAGAGTAATCCTGGCTGTGACAGTAAGTCCTTTATAGCCATGAAGGGTAAGAAGGAGTCTGACAGCACCAAAATAAAGATGAGTATAGCCTTATCTGATCCATTGATTGATCAGATCTTGATCGAGGTCAAGATCAACATATTGCTCTTTGGAGGAGGTTGGGATGAGAGATTTATCAAGGGTTGTTGTCTGGACATATTCTTTAACTTGAGGTCTGTTATAAGAACCTAGGATTGTTTGAACTTGACTGGCTAAAGATCTTTTTCTTCTGAAAATATTATAGGGATTTACAAGTGGAAGGGAGGTTTCCTAGATCTGAGCATAATCAAGAATGTAAAAGTATTCTACTAGATTGGTAATCTTGGAAGTAGTAGTTCTTTTTATGGAAGGGGGAAGAGAAATGGAAGAAGAAAGTCGGGCAGGGGTGATTTCTGTACTTTGAGTGTGAGAATCCATGGGTGAGGTTTCCCTTAAACTATTTGTACCTCATTCTTCTAAAATCACTTCTATGATCTTAACTCTCATTGACTCCAGGAAAGACCATATCTTATCTCAAAACACCGAGCCATTCCACTAATCCTCATGGCCTCATCCTCCTCTTCACCACCAGATATCCTTTACTTTGTGCCTTTACCCAGATACAGTTACCTCCAGAGATACCTCCAGAGATCACTGACGCCTCCAGATATCCTACTGATCCTAGATCATCCAGAACACAAGAATTTCATGAAGAAACCGACACCACAGTCCCCATTATGGAAGAACCTACTGAGGCTACTTCAACTACTTATCATTCACTCTTTATCGAGAATTTATTGGAGATCCAAATACTCATGCTAATGAAGTTAGACAAGAGTATTTTGAAATAAGATGCTGCTCCTTAAAAAGAAGATCTTGATTTTCACTATCAAAGAATGTCTAGGCGAAATTATCTTCTTGGTGGATTTAATGATGATAATCTCAGACAAGTTTATAAATGGGCTCTTGAGTTTTTGATCAACAGGCTCAGAGGGCAAGGGTTTTGCCGGGATTGGAGATCTTGGAGAAATGGGTGTTGGTGGAATAAGAGAATGTTTCTTAAAGATCTTAGCAGTGGATTTATTATTATTATTATTATTATTATTATTATTATTATTATTATTATTATTATTATTATTATTATATACTTTTCAAAGGTTGATTTTCTTGTTTGAGAAGTTTTTTTTTTTTTTTTTTGTAAGGTTTGCTTTTAATATAAAATTTTAAACCCCTTGAGCATCTTTAACACGGTTATATGTTTGACTTCTATTATGAACTCCTAATTTTTTCCAAGAAAATCGTTCAACTTGTACTATACCAAGTTCTCAAACGATTGAAAGTGCCTCTAAAACTACTAAAATATTAAAACTACTTTTTAATTTAAGATCTGCCTCTTTTTTCATATAATTTGTAACTCATATAAGCACACTGCATTGCTATTTGAAACAACGAACTTACTAGAAAGACTAAGTCAAAGACAACAATTTGGGAAAGTCATGCATGTTATTGATAAGTCACATGGAGAGTTGAGCATGAGAAGTGGTATCCTCATTTATGAGGACATTTTGAGATTTAAGTAACAATATTGTTGACATTGGGCTTTTAGGACCTATTTGGGTTGCTAACATTTAGGGACCATTTACGAACCAAAGAAGGATAACCGAACCATTTGTTCTCTAACTTATCTCTTTATTTATTTATTTTTAAATGGAGTTGTCACTATTTTAATTTTTAAAAAGATAAAATAAAGAAAAAACTTTTGAAAAAATATTAAATTCGAGAGTACATTTATGAATACAAAGGACAATGCTTTAAATTCATTTTAAGTGAAATTTAAAACATTAGCATTCCAAAACACCCATTCCTTTGAATGATTACCATGCTTACTTTGTGTATATGTGTATATATTTTCATTCTTGAAAATAAGTTTCTGTAAAAAAAAAAAATGAATTTTGAAAAATGCATGAAAATCATTTTTTTTTTTGAAAAAAGAAAACTAAGCGGTTGACCGCTTGTTAAGGTAAATCAACCAACCACCCTTTCTAATATTTCATTTATCTCATTTATTCATTTTAGGAAACTATTCAACCCTTAACCTCTTTGAAAAATGCTTTTGTAGGATTTTATGCAGAGGGCTTAACCTCATGAAAATCCTACTAATGCCTATTCAAAACAAACATACAAGCATGCAAATAACATAAAATGAAGAAAAGAAGAAGGAGAGGCTTTTGGTTTTTTGTTTGGTATGATTGGATCTACAAAGTAGACTACATACATATCCTCAAAAGAAGAATTAATCCACATGTAGTTCTCAAAAACATTTTTATGTTCAAAGTTAAAAATATTTTTTGGGTTATTTTATGAAAACACTTGAATTTGCATGATTTTGGTTTCTTTGGGAGGAAAACTACAAAACCTAACTTAAAATCTTATGTTTTATCTTTTAGAAAAGAAACTTTTTAATCTATTCAATAGCCACATGATGAATGGTTCATGAAAAAGTTAAATTATCCAAAAAGAAAAAAAAATTTTGGTTTCTTTAAAAGGAAAACCATAAAACCATTTATGAATGTGCGGATTTTTGAAGGGAGAACCAAAAACTCGTCTTGATGTAGTTATAAAAGAGTAGAAAACATCCAAACACCACTTCATGCATGTATAACTCTACAATGTTTTGAAAACTTTGTGAAAGCATGAAAGTTTTTTATGAAAACTCATACAAATTCATTTGTTTTGATGAAAAGTTAATTTTTATAGAGAAATTATCAAAAACTTTAACAAAGGTTATTAGAACTTAATCAAAATTGCTCTACCAAATGTAGAGACTTCAAAATACTTGAAACACCAAAGGAAATCAAGGAAGAGTGCAGAAAATAGCATTCTTAGGATTTGGCGGTTGACCGCTTATAGGGGCCGATCGATTGCCTAAAATGAACTTCTTCATAAACGTACAAGTTTGGCATTCAAACATACTTTTTCTGATGCAATCAAGATAAAATTATGTTCTACTACTTCTAACATGCATTTTCAACGTAGGTTAATGAGAAATCATGAAACATTAATCATAATATTCAAACAAGTATCAATATGCTTCCACATGACTAAATTGATCAAATGAATAGAAATAAACGAAGTAAAGGGTTAGACATTGAATTTTTTGAAGATTGAACCTCTGTATCTCAAGTGAAAGACCCCTCACTTCGAATTACTACCCCAAAGCCACTTTTAAAAGATGAGAAGTGTGGTTTCTCTCCTTTCTTTCCTTTAATAGAGCCCACAAAATGTCTTTAAATCTCACCTTGCCCCCACTTGGACATGTCCTAAACTCTACCATATGAGGTCCTTTTATAGACTTGTCGTGTAAAGGAGGGAAAATCTATTTTGTATTTGAATTTTGAAAATTTGAATTCAAAAATAACTTCCATTAACTACCAACCACCAATTTCTAATGGTGGAGGTTGACATGTGACATTATTGAGGTACGTGGTAACCCAAAACCTCCAACCAATCGCATGCAAACAAGTTAAAAATTTAAATATTGGCAGGGCTGGTCGATTGTACTTGTGATCGGTCGATCGCCCAGAGATAAATATACTTTTTTTTTCTCTTTACTTTTTCCTTAACTTTTGATATCTTCGTTTGGGTTAAAAGTTGTTTGGTTAAAAAATAACTATTAACAGCTACCCCCAATTAAGATGCTAAAAAAGATAAAGATGTCATTTTTTGCCCAACTTTAATGCCATTTTTTTCCAAACTCTAATGAGAAGGATATAAATTTCCCCTCCATGATTTAATCATTACTATAGAGACCTGGAGAATTATAGCAATTAAATAATAAAGGAAAAGGGAGAAAATGATTTTTCCAAGGGGGCTTAGCAGGGTCTCATCGACGAATGTAGAATATTTGTCGACGAGTGGCATTGTTGGGAACATCGACGAGGACACATGTCTCATCGACAAAGAGAAACCGAGAGCAGGATTGAGGGCATGCGGGCTCGTCGACAAACCTATAGTCTTCGTCGACGAACTTCTTTCTTGGACTCATTGACGAGGAGACACAGCTCGTCAATGAGGAGACGCGGCTCATCAATGAGGTGACGCGGCTTGCCGACGAGGCCACGTGGACAACACTCTATAAATATACTCAAATCACATTTCTAGTGAGAAAACCTACATGCAAAACCCTCTCTCACTCTCTTTCTCTAAAATTCATCTCTCTGACTTCTCTCTAGGATTTCGACTTCGATTCTCACTGGTTTGATGATCGGAAGCCGCCACGTTACTTCTGGGAAGATTCTCTACAATACTGTCGAATCAGAATTTTGATTTGGAGTATTTGGGCACCATCCCAAAATCTGGGTAGGTTGGTTATTTTAAGTTTTATAAGTTATTGGGTATTTATGGACTGAGGGAAATGTTTTGGAAAGGTATTATATTGGTGATTGTTGATTTGTTGGGAAATATAAATTTTAGGGTGTTGAGCTAGAAAAACATAGGAGTAGGTTTGGTTAGATTTGTGAGCTCTCAATAAGCCAGGTAAGGGGATAGATTAAGTCAATATTTTTCATGAAATTATTTATTTATATACAACATTTATTTTCAAAAAATTACGTATGTTATAGTATAGTGTTTGAAAATACTGTTGTTGAATAGGAAAATAGATTTAATACATTTTATCAAAAAATATGATTTCAAATCAGATTTTATGTTATAGTATTATTCATATTTGTGTGGCATGAGTATAAATTTCCATGAAAATTATGTTATACTAGGTTCTTATGATTTTCCAGAATAAGCATGTTATAACAATTTTTAGAAAAACCATAAAAACAGTATATGAACTATGGTTGAAAATATTATTTTAAACAGTGCAGAAATTTTATGTTCACTATGTTATGCTATGGCTAGCGCAGATGCCGCGATTTATATGTTATGATATGGCCGATGTAGATGCCGTGATTTATGATCGGCGCAGATGCCGTAATTATGTATGATCATGTTAAATATTACTCAGAAATACGAAACAACTATGTATCATAAATATGAAATTTATTATATGTCATCAGAACCAGGATGACTTAGTTTAGTATTTTGGAGCACGGTACCATATCTATACGTATAAGTTCAAGTTTATGTTAGTGCTACCACCCATATCAGATAGAGTGTGGGAGATGACAATCGATGTGGCTTCAGTGTAGTGCAGATGTTCCCCTGGTAGTCCAGAATAGGTGGGACAAGCCCATCGTACTTACAAAATTATGTTGACTTAGTGTGGTCGGCCAGCCATTGCTAGGTCTCGCCTTCGGGCCGCACAACCCTGTCATATGGGTGGTAAGACATGACATTAGCTAGCTATCCATCCTGGGTATTATTTTAGTATTGTACAATTATAGAAGATGTTTTACATGATTACAGAAATTAGTATGATATTTATTATGATATTTATGATGATATGATGAATCATGTTTTGCTGAGAGTTTATACAAGTAGTTTTTATCAGATATACATATTACGTACAGTTCATGTTTAAGCACAATAATACTCATGTTGTCACACACTGATATTAGTTTATCTCCCTTACTGAGTGGTGTCTCACTCTAGCATTAAAAACATTTCAAGAAATCCAGATAGAAGGGCAGATAGAGCTCCGTAGCAGTAGAGGTTGACCGAATTACCCTGTCAGAAGGGTAAATGGTTGAGTTAGGGTCAGATTTATTTTTGGGCTTATGACTCTAGGGTACTTTTTGGTCCTTTTAAGGATGTTTGTATATATATGACAGGTTTAGTAGAATTCTGGCATTACGCCCGTTGTTGTATGACATATACGTAATTTATGTTTTCCGCTGCTTAGGTATCAGAGATATATGACAAGTATATCTTCGGTACCCATGGGTCTGGGTTGATCATGACTAAATAAAAATTAGTAGGATATCAGAGTTATGTGGTTATGTTTAAATAAAAATTTTATATAGAAAAATAGGCAGGTCATTACAGTTTGGTATCAGAGCCTAGGTTGTTAGGTTTTGCAGACTTTAGAGTGCAGTGAAAACAATACCAGAGTATAGGAAAAAAGATTCGAGGTTTTGTTCTGTAGTGTGGAGGCAGGTCTTCCGTGGTGGTTTTTTGTGTCTTTCCCGGGGTGACGATTTCAAGAAAGCCATAGTAAACTATTGTTGGGTTGTGTTTTTAAAGTGTTTGACTGAATCTTGATTTAAGATAAGGATGTCAAGATAGTGGTAAGATACGTAAATTTTAAGGATAGTGAAATTAGGAATAGCTTCCCAAGAGAGGGGGGGGGGGTGAATTGGTTTTCAAAAACTTTCTTTTAGAATTAGTTCTTTTAAGTTGAAAATCTTAAAAACAATCACAATCAATCACAACAAGATTAAACTCTCAATTTAAGTAACAATATATGTGAAAATTTGCTGCACTCAGTTTAAGCCCTGTATCACAATTATTTTTCTTCCCAATGTTCAGTTTTTTAAACAAACTTTCAGATTAATAGGTCAAGGATAATCAACCAATGTAGTCCCTTTCGGTTTCCGCAATCAATGCTGATTTATCCAAAACAAATTACCTTCCGATCTATTTAACAACCAAACATTCAGAATTTAAATTTAAAGCAACCACTCAGATTATATCCTTGAAAAATAAAGAGTAGAGTAGAGAAATAAGAACACACGGATTTTTACGAGGTTCGGCTTCAACATAGCCTACGTCCTCGCCCTTGGCCAAACCGCCAAAGGATTCACTATTACTGTTCCTTTTTCAGCCGGAACAAAAACAATTACAAGCACTCCTTAGGTAAGGCTAGAGCCCGCCTTCTCCAAACAATCTCCCCTTGTTTGGTCCAATGATTCAACTACTCAAATCATCAACAAACCCTATTACAAAGATAGAAAAACAATACGTACAAGAACTTGCTCCTCAAAGAGTTGATTAGTACAAGTTTAAAACACTAATGCACTTCAGTAAATTCAGAATATGAATTTCAGAATGAAGCTCTTAGGAATTTATCACCGTGGGTAACTTTCAATGAAAAAATCAGCAACTCAATGATCAAGCACAGTGAAATTCAGCAAGAACTTCTTAATTTCGAACATGGATGAGAGCAATATGAGGCACTTTCAGAATTTCAGAGTAAGAGAGAGCATGACAGCAGATTGTGAGCTCTTAATAATCTTGGTAATTAATTCAATGAATCTTGGGGGTATTTATAGACGAATAAAACCTTCTTGCTTGTTCCCCAAAGGATACTCAAACTTGTTTCCATATATTACACTTATTTAAGTTTCCAAAAATTTAAATTTCAAAAAATATATCCATTGGAAAACAAAAAATTCCCTTGAGGTAGACGATTGTGAAGTCATGACAGTCGTTTGTCCATTTAGTATAACGGTAAAAATCATAGGCAAAAAGGTGACAGTCGTCTGTCCTTTGAGTGGCAATCATCTGTCATCAGAATATAAGGTGATAGTCGTCTATCCATATGATGACAATCGTCTGTCCATGTGAAATTTTGAGCCTTTTAATAATATATAAGGTGGACAGTCGTTTGGTGAAACTTTCACAGACTTCTCACTTTTCACTGATAGTTGTCTGTTGGAACGTTGACAGTCATTTGTCAGGATTCTGTGTTTCAATTTTTAGCCTTTAATTTAGCCAGTCATCTGTCTATAACCACATAGTCATCTGTCAACTGATTAATTTCTTTCTTAGTCACTTTTTGATTTCTCTCTCATTTTTACTTGGAATATAAATTTGTTTTAACTTTGAAAACATGTTCCAAGTTATTATCTTAAGGTCTCTAAGTCTCTTTGTTTAATGAGCCTCAAAATGAAAACTTCATACTTGAATAAACTTAAAGTACTTATAGAGACTTGTCCTAAGTTCTCAAAAATTCTCCTTTGTCCTGAACTTTCTTTGTTGCAAATCTCTGATCTCGCAGAATAATTTGAACTTTGAGCTCTCATGTTGATCTTCTTTAATCATCATGCTCTTATGGTTTTCAGACTTTGATCCATACTATCAGTTATTGATTCATGCTACATGAGTACCTTCAATACGAATTCCTGAGAAAACACAACAGTCAACTAAAGCATGTTAAATCCAACTTGTTTGTGTGCATCAAAATGGAATATCAAACCTAGTAATGCCAACAATCTCCCCCTTTTTGATGATGAAAAACAAGAAGCAAAAATTTTGAGTGAGTCTTAAAAAGACCCCCCCTTTCAATAAGCTTTATCAATATCATTCATGCTTTATCAATTTCAAGCAAAATTTTAGCCAAACACTTCTCCCCCTTTGACATCAATCAAAAAACAAAATTTGAGTATATAATGATCAAGGGAAAATATCAATATGAGTATGTGAGATGCCAGTGTTAATGTATTAACATCAATTGATTAAGAATTATGCTCAAATGATAACTCATAAAACTCCCTCTGCCAAGCAGCATACTCAAATTAGAACTTGCAAAGTTTTCAAAATTATCATTAATATTAGAACTTATAATACATCAAACGAAGAGCAAAACATTGCAAAAAGTTCAGTGTTTTAGAGCTAGAATACATATAGAGACTCATAGTATTTAGCTTACACATTCTCCCCTTTTGTTCAACAAAAACAAAAATACATCCAGAATTTAAGCATACAAAAGACAAAAACACAAACATAAGTCTATATGACGGAGTTAGTGTCACTGTCTTAAGCAATTCCTTTTCCTTTGGATTGCTATGTGTTGACTCTACGAGTCCAATCCTATTTTGATAATGACAAATCACTTGGTATTTGATCTGTGCATTTAGTTTGTGAATAGGAACCATATTAAGCATGCACGGAAAGATAACGAGTCATGGAAGCCATAAAGTAAAGCTGATACATCTCGGCAAGATCCATGGAACTCAAAGAGTACGAGAATCAAGATGTAGGCGGCAAAGTTCAAGAACATCTGGGGAATGGGTACTTAGACTTCATGTATTTACATTTTCTTATGATTTAATTTGAGGTTCAACGTAACTTAGAATGATTTTAGGATTCATGCATTTCATGTATATCATTAGGGGACTTTCATGGACTTAGAAATATTCTTAAAATCTTGGAAAGTACCTTTATAAAAGAGCAAAGAAAGAAAGTAAAATAGATTTTTAAATAAAAAAAAAAAAGGAAAATTAAGAAAAAAGGGGACTTCGGTAGCTTGAACTCACCCTCAATAGCCGGAAGAATTTCTGCAGGAGCCTGAAGATTAAGTTTGGTAGCTTGAAGAATTAGTGGGAAAACATAGCAAGAAGGCCGAGGTACTTTGATTTTCTGACCCTAGAACTTCAGTCACCTGAAGTCACTTTAGGAGCCTGAACTTCAACATTAATAGTCTGAAGTCACGAGAAAGTTTAAAAATCAGATTTTTATTAATAGAACTCGCGAGCTTTTTCTTTGATCCAATAGTTGAGATCAATCATAAGGGTAAGACACTATAAATACTAAATATCTAAACCCTAGAACCAAGCTAAGACACACAAGAAGAGAAGAATACATATTATTGAAAGAATATTGAGAAACTTGCTCTCATTGCTATACGATTGCTTACACTCGAGCTTGGGCAAATCAACTCAAGATCTCGAAGGGAACTTGTTTACTCATCTAGTTTTTCATTCTAGTATTGAGGTTTGATCATTCAAGTTATTAATTTCAAGAACTTCTCATCTCATTACTTGTTATTGAATATCATTAGAGAAATTGATCTTGAATGTGTACATACATATAAATATATTTTTTACAAGATCATTACTTGAGAAAGGTTTTAGCTATTGGTTGAATAGTGTATGATTCAAGAGTAAATCTATTTTTGAAAGAACTTCTCATTCCAAATCTATTGTTGAAATAAGCCGAGTGATTGATAGTGAGTATATTTTTACATAGATTATTTGGATAATCTCACTACTTGATTAAGTTTTTTTTTTATTGGTTAAAAAGATTTGATTCTAGTGTGTAGTTGTTAAAAGATCTATATTTTAGTCATATTAACGCTTGATTAAACATCCTTGGTTTTTATAAATATACATTTTATTGAGGGATATTTTTCTGAACAACAATATATTCAGTTTGTGAGTGTTGAACATCATTATCTATATACATATATATATATATATATATATGTATATATATACATACTTACATATAACAAAGATTGTGTTGAGATTGAATATTTGAAAGGAACCTTTTTTATTGTAATTGATATAATCTTCAAAGCTATTTGATGAGTTCACAAAAATACGTATTTGTGCATTTTTACCAAGTGGACTAGAACCCTAAAATTCTCCAAAGTGCTTAAATATATCTTTATTTGGGAGATTTCATAAAAAGAGTATTGTGTGTTGAAGCATAATCATTCATAAAATGATTGTATTATTTCCATACATTCTGAGCTTCAAGTTTCATCATACGATTATGTACTAGGACTTTGAATTGTACTCACTAACTTTGTTAGAAGCAATATTGAGTGTTTTGCATGTTAAATTATATTCAAGGTTCGGTTTGTGAACCGGGGTTGAGGAGAGAGCTATATCTCTTATAAGCAACGGATTAGGAGCGAGCTGTACCTCTTGTGAGCAGCGGATTGTAAGGGAAGTTCCGTCCCAATTTAAGAAGCAGGGATTATAGTGGAATCCTTGAGTGGGTTGCTCATGGCAAGGATGTAGGCTGGGTTGGCTAAACCTCATAAAATCGTGGTTGCATTCTCTCTTTCCTTATCCTTTTCATTTTCTGCATCATATATCAATTTCCTGCTTGCTTGTGTACGTTGAATAACTTTACACGCATTTAATTGGGTAAAAGGGAATCCAATGATTTAGTAATTCAATTCAATATCAAATTCCAGCGATTAATTAGTTAAACATAGAAATAGGGATTGATTGGTAAATAAGTTTCAAAGAATTTTTTAAAATACCCAATGCACCCACCTCTTGGTATTACACCTTAATCAACAATTGGTATTAGAGCGGGTGTACATAGACGTAGTTTTTAATTTGTAAAAAGATCCCGACGGATTATTTCGGTGTATCCCCAATTGGTGCGGAAGAAATCTCTGCAAGACCTCCAATGTTTTATGGTGCAAATTTCGCCGAATGAAAAATGAGACTAACTATTTTTATCAAATCCATGGATTGGAGAACTTGGAGAGTAATTGATCAAGGAAACCTAGTTCCTATGAAAATTGTTGATAATGTTGAAATTCCTAAATCTGAATATGAGCTGAATGAGAATGACATGAAATTAATGTAAATAAATTTCGGTGCTATGAATATTCTATTGCTTTGTTTAGATACTAATGTTTTTCATGAAATCAAGTCATGTCAAAGTGCTAAGGAGATATGGGAAGAACTCGATAGGAGATTTGGAGAGGCCAAAGGAAAGAAGTCCTCTACTTGGGAAGATCCACACTCAAGTGATAAGGTAGTAGAAAACTATGGCCTAGTTGCATTGGTTGATGAAGAGGTACACTCTACTCACTCTACTTCTCATTCAAATTCTCAAAATGATTCATGCAATGACTGTGATACATCTTGTGATAGTTCTGGCAGTGAATATTATGATGAATCTGATAACGATAACATGCCGTCTTATGAGGAATTTCAAAAGGAATTTGTTAAGGCTTATAAAATGTTAACAAAGATGACCAAAAAGAAAATAATGTTGAAAAGTGAAAATAAAGACTTAACAAAACAGTTAGAGGATTTTCGAGAGTCTCATACTTCGTGGGAAAAAGAAAAGACGGAAAAGGATTTAGAAATTAAGATATTAGTAACCAAGAATGAGGCATTAATGAAGGATTTAGAATCAAAAAGTTGTATTGAAAAAGAAAAGGACTTGAAAATCTTGAAATTAGAAAACAAGAATGGTATGATGGAAAAAGAGCTGAAGGAGTTAAGATCCAAGATTTAAAGTGGAAATTCCAAAGATCTTAAAATTTCTGAACTTGAATGTAAAGCAAACAGAATAACCGACGAATTGGTAAAGTTACAAGCTATTTGTAAAGGCTTAAAGAATTCAAAAATCCAAGATCTAGAAAGAAAGATAGATGATCAAGCTAAGATCATCCACACATTTACTAAGGGAAAATAAAATTTTGACAAGCTCTTAGGTTTCCAAAAGATAACCTTAGACAAAGAAGGTATAGGTTACAATGTAATTGAAAATAGGAGAAGAAAGAACCTATACATGGGGTATTTTATTAAAGTGTCAAAATTCTATGCTAGTACCTCCTACGGTCCGTATACTCATACCACATGTGTATTATGTAAAAATAAAGGACACATTAAATTTTATTGTCCATTTAAAAGGAAAGGTGTGAAGCTCAAACAGGTTTGACAAGTCAAACAAAAATGAGTACTGAAGAAACCCCAAACACTCCTCTTTAGACTTTAGGATTGAGAATTTAGTGAAGTTAGCCACACAAATAAAATGGGGACGTGATAACTAATAGGCTTGGGAATAGTATATGCTTAATATGTAAATCTTAGTATGTGTGTCTACTGCACTGTTACTATACTAAGAATCCTACAAGAGAGTTGAGTTAGTATGATTCCTGTAAGAAAAATGTCAAATTTAACTACCTAATGCTTTCATATCATAATGATTGGGTGAAATGTTAAAATATTGAATAGCAGACAAGCCTTGAGGCACTCAAAGTGAAGGTTGAGAGATTAACGGTTAAAATATTAGGAACCTTACATCCTTGGAATAAGGGACATGAATCATAACATGAAAGAGTAAATCCACTTCCAAATGTATTAAAGCATTGGTGTTTAACGAATAATACTTATTGCTTAACACAGGCTTAAATATAAAAATCCTAATTTAAGCAGATCATGCCTAATGCATAAGATTGAGCCTTAGGAATAAAACATAGATTGAAGAAAAACATCTAATCCTAAACTCATTCTTGGAGCTTCAAATGGTTAAGTTAGTCATCTTCCTAGCCACAAGCACTAATAAATCATAAACTCTACATCTTTCAAGTGCTTATTAAAAGATATTCCATTATAATCAAATTAGTGGAATTCTCTAAAGGAATAAAATTGTTTACTTAGAGATTGTAAATGAATATTCCCATTGTGTTTAAAATGTAAAAATTCCTAAGTTTGATATGTGATTAAGCAACAGGATCCACAAGAAATCTTTACCATACCCTGATCATATCCGGTAATGACTCATCCATTATAAGGTAGTACCCTTGCTTAAAAATTGAAGACATACTTATAAGGTACCATCCAATAATTGGATAATCAGAATGGCTAAGGAGCAGCGTTCCAAAATTAATATTGTTCGAAATTGCTCTTTGGCCTATGTAGTTGAATACATTCACTTCCACGAAAATATTTTGAATATTGTCCACACACAATGAATATTCTTCCAAATTTAATGATAATTAGATTGTTAAGAGTATCTGCAAAATCTCACTTCACAAGCTCTCAAACTTCAAGCCAAATCTATTAGAAGACTTTGAATGTGTCAAATGGCTAAGCTATATTCTATAGGTTTCAATCTATATGATAATTCGAATGAGTAGAAGACCTGTGCTTTGAGATCCATAAGTAAAGAAGCAGTGTAGGCTTATGACCCTGTGGTAAAAATTGTTTATGACTTTTGCTTCTCTAAGGATAAATAGGTAAAGTCAATTATAAATCATTCCAAATTTGAGAACACTTGGCTAAACTGGTGAAGAATGATTACAAGGAAAAGACATAAAAATATGATAAGTGCAAAACTGAAGGGGAGCAATTTAACTTGAAAATACTATCGCTCGGAAACATAAGCATAAGCACGTTTAGTATCATATTTTGTGTTTACCTCTGGTATCAAATCATGAAAGGTATGCGTAAATTCTTGTGTGCATATTTTATACAACATGTTAACGAAAATGATTTTTTTTTATATTGAATTAAATTGGTTGCATGCTTGAAAATACTTAGGGGAGTTGAGCTCCATTCCTAGAGAAAGAGCATAAAGAATGCATGTGTCACATAGTGTCATTATAGTTGGTCAAAATGTTTTTACAATGACTGCTTATGTGGCTTTGAACTAGTAGTGACATAAATCTTCAATAAGTATAAACAATTCATTTCATCTACACAAGTATTAGAATTCATAGGGGGAGCATCTCAAAATGATTTCCTATCTTATTATGCTTACCAATATGTCTTGTGCTTAGATGTGCAGTGAACTTTCTGTAGCATGCACTTAATAATGATGATTCTATTGAACATGCAAAATGAGAAATATATTGCTTTGTCGAAAATTGCTTGAGTTAACCATATGATCTTGTTTTGAAATGCATTGATAATTAGACTCTATATGGTTAGTCTTTCTGGTTATAATTCTTTTGGGAATGTACTTAAAGCAAATATCTATAACACACTGTGGTTTGAAGATCCAAAAGGTGAGAGATATTTACTAGAGTAAATTTCTGATGAGAACTAAAGCGGGAGATATTTTTTTTAAACTGCATAATCTATAGTGTGTATGAGCTTAAATATGTAAAACAGGGGAGAACTTTTTTGAGGTAAAATAAGTGTGGTTGCCTAGAATTATATTAGATGACATAATTCAGGGGGAGCAACGTCACTTAAGATGTAATCACTTGGTATAAAATTAATGAACTCTTGGTATCGCATTAATCAACATTTGGTATCAAAATTTTGTTCAGTTTTGATGTAACATTAATTAACATTTTATATCCCCTCAATCAAAAATTGGTATCCTCACATAATCGCTGAAACTTATGAAAGGGGGATGGTTGATGTAAAAAGGGGAGAAGTAAAAGTTTTCCAAATCTGACGGTTAAACAAGATTAAAACTTTAAAATTTCAAAGGAAAGAAGAACATAAGGGTATGTCCATTTATGTCTTATTATTATACACCTTTTTGTTGATGTCAAAAGGGGGAGAAAAATCGGGAGTAAAAATAATAACACACAAAAATCAGAAGCAAAGAAAAATCAAGAGCAAAATTTGTTATTAAAGTTATGCAAAGGGTGAGATATACAAAGGGGGAGAAACTGTTGTTGATGTCATGGTTGAACCATCATGAGCATATTAATAAGCATATTCATTATGAGCATATTTCATATTTCATTTGGCTTCAGGCTAAACACTTTGTGTATGAACATGAGCTTATTGTCATTTTTTGAATATTTGATACATTAATTGAGGGGGAGCCTTGTTAGGTGTAACCCATTATATATTTTTTTGCTTGTGTATTTGTCATCATCAAAAAGGGGGAGATTGTTGGGTCTACGAGTCCAATCCTATTTTGATAATGACAAATCACTTGGTATTTGATCTGTGCATTGAGTTTGTGAACAGGAACCATATTAAGCATTCACGGAAAGATAACGAGTCATGGAAGCCATAAAGTAAAGCTGACACATCTCGGCAAGATCCATGGAACTCAAAGAGTACGAGAATCCAGATGCAAGCGGCAAAGTTCAAGAACATCTTAGGAATGAGTACTTAGACCTCATGTATTTACATTTTCGTATGATTTAATTTGAGGCTCAACGTAACTTAGAATGATTTTAGGATTCATGCATTTCATTTATATTATTAAGGGACTTTCATGGACTTAGAAATATTCTTAAAACCTTGGAAAGTACCTTTATAAAAGAGCCAAGAAAGAAAGTAAAATAGATTTTTAAGTAAAAAAAATAAGAAAATAAAATTGAGAAAAGGGGACTTCCGTAGCCTGGACTCACCCTCAAGAGCCTAAAGAATTTGTTCAGGAGCCTAAAGATTAAGTTCGGTAGCCTAAAGAATTAATGGGAAAACACAGCAAGAAGACCGAGGTACTTCGGTTGCCTGACCTTGGAACTTCAGTCGCCTGAAGTCACTTTAGGAGCCTAAACTTGAACATTAGTAGCCTGAAGTCGCGGGAAAGTTTAAAAATCAGATTTTTATTAATAGAACTTGTGAGCTTTTTCTTTGATCCAACGGTTGAGATCAATCCTAAGGGTAAGACACTATAAATACTAAATATCTAAACCCTAGAACCAAGCTAAGACACACAAGAAGAGAAGAATACATATTATTGAAAGAATATTGAGAAACTTGCTCTCATTACTATACGATTGCCTACACTTCAACTTCTAATCATCGAGCATGGGCAAATCAACTTAGAATCTTGAAGGGAACTTGTTTAATCATCTAGTTTTTCATTCCAGTATTGAGGTTAGATCATTCAAGTTATTATTTTCAAGAATTTCTCATCTCATTACTTGTTATTGAATATCATTAGAGAAATTGATCTTGAATGTGTACATACATATAAATATTTTTTTTACAAGATCATTACTTTAGAAGGGTTTTAGCTATTGGTTGAATAGTGTTTGATTCAAGAGTAAATCTATTTTTCAAAGAACTTCTCATTCCAAATCTATTGTTGAAATAAGCGGGTGATTGATAGTGAGTACACTTTCACATAAATTATTTGGATAATCTCACTACTTGATTAAGTTTTTTTATATTGGTTAAAAAGATTTGATTCTAGTGTGTGGTTGTTAAAAGATCCATATTTTAGATATATTAATGCTTGATTAAACATCCTTGGTTTTTATAAATATACATTTTATTGAGGGATATTTTTCTGAACAACAATATATTCAGTTTGTGAGTGTTGAACATCATTATCTGTATATATATATACACATACTTGCATATAACAAAGATTGTGGTTAGATTGACTAATTGAAAGGAACCTTTTTGATTGTAATTGATATAATCTTCAAAGCTATTTGATAAGTTCACAAAAAGATGTATTTGTGCATTTTTACCAAGTGAACTGGAACCCTGAAATTCTCCAAAGTGCTTAAATATATCTTTATTTGGGAGATTTCATAAAAAGAGTATTGTGTGTTGATGCATAATCATTCATAAAACGACTATATCGTTTCCATGCATTCTGAGCTTCAAGTTTCATCATATGATTATGTACTAGGACTTTGAATTGTACTCACTAGCTTCGTTAGAAGCAATATTGAGTGTTTTACAGATTAAATTGTATTCAAGGTTCGATTTGTGAACCGAGGTTGAGGAGAGAGTTGTATCTCTTGTAAGCAGCAGATTAGGAGGGAGCTGTACCTCTTGTAAGCAGCAGATTGTAAGGGAAGTTCCGTCCCAATTTAAGGATCAGGGATTATAGTGGAATCCTTGAGTGGGTTGCTCAAGCTGAGGACGTAGGCTGAGTTGGTTGAACCTCATAAAATCATGGTTGCATTCTCTTTTCCCTCATCCTTTTTCATTTTCCGCATCGTATTTCAATTTCCTGCTTGCTTGTGTATGTTGAATAACTTTACACGCATTTAATTGGGTAAAATGAAATTCATTGATTTAGTAGTTCAATTCAATATCAAATTCCAGCCATTAATTAGTTAAACATAGAAATAGGGATTGATTGGTAAATAAGTTTAAAATAATTTTTTGAAACACCCAATTCACCCCCCTCTTGGGATAACACCTTAATCAACCCAATTCACCCCTCTTCTTCTACTTTAGTTATTGCTTCATTATCTCCTGCATCTTCTTCTGCTTCTTTTTCTTCTTCTTCTCCTTCACCTTCTTCAGATTCAGCTTCTTCCTCATCAGAATTTTTACTATCTTCATTATCTGAATCAGTGTCATGTTTAGTGACATGATGTTCTATCTTAGCAATACGAGTGTCTAATGAGGTATACTTGTCATCAATGGTGGAGAGTTTATCTTGAAGAGAAGAAAAATTTTCTCTTATTTCGGAACTGAAGCTAGTAGAATTCCGATAAAATGGAACAAACCAAGGTGGCATATCAGCTTCTTCAGGAGCTAGGCTTCTTGCCTCAGGTGCAGGTCTTGCCGGCCTATTTCCCCGAAACATCCAACCCTCGGTATACTTTTTGTGACCCATTCATTTCAATGTAGTAGACGAGAAAACATGATAATGGGTTCTTTTTACTATTTTTGAAGCTAGAGAGAGGACTTGAAAATGGGCAAAGATTAAGGAAAGAATACCACCATATGGAAGCCTAATTCTAGGTGATTCAAGCTTCATTACCATCCACTTCAGTATGATACTGGATAAGTCTAGTTTCTTCCCTTTGAGTAAGCACCACATAACAAAACAATCAAAATATGAAACGTGATCAAAAGATCCAGACCTCGGAATTATGTTGTAAGCAATGATCTTATGCAGAATTTGTGCCAGAAGATTAAGCTGCTTGTATGGTGGAGGATGTCCAAAATACACAGGTGCATTATTCATCACAAGAGGAAGAAATTCTTGTGGTGTAAATCCTTGTTCCATGGTCCAATGCTTCTCAACTAGTGTACACTCAAAATTCCCTTGCTTGAAATGAAGATTTTTTCGTAATGAGTGTGAGGTGAGTGTAATCCTTTGACCATAAATTTTAGAAGTAATGCCATCTTCCTTCTTAACCAAGTTAGAGTAAAAAATCTTAATATGATCTGGATAATACCCTTTTACTTGATGAAGGATAAACTTGTCCCATCCTATAGCTTTGAACATTTCTAAAATTTTAGGAAAGTTTTCTTCAAAGAAAGTAACATCTAAAATCTTACAGAATATTGGTTCAATAGCTGATAGATAATTCTGATAAAATGATTTCGTGTGTGAAGAAACTAGCCATTTTTCGATGTCATCGTTGCTTGTAGGCTTCGAAGAAGACGAAGAAGCTTTGTCCTTTTTTCCCACAGTTTTAGTATGAACCATCTTGGCAAGTAGAAACCCTAGATATGTATGGAGTAGGGTATGATGGATAATCGTTTTGTGAAGCTTGGGAGAGAAAGAACTGAAATGAAAGAGAAGAGAAAATGTTTTAGAGGAAGGAAGGCGAATGGTCATTTATCTGAAGGGTTTAAAAATCATGTTTTTAAGTGAAAAGTACCTTACCTGCAGCGAGATAGTCATCTATCTCTAATTGGACAATCGTTTGTCCATAGACAGTGGCCTACCAGTCGAATGCGAGCTCACTGGCAATCATTTGTCTACTATCTTTTACACAGACAGTAGCCTGCCAGTCGTCTGTCAGCTCCCTGGCAGTGGTCTGTCCTGACCAAACTCAGCTTCTTTCCCTTTTTAGTTAACTTCTCTTGTATGTAATATGCCTAATTCTCATCAAATAAATATAAATTGATCCTCAGCTAATGGTTTGGTAAATATATAAGCTAATTGAGCATGAGTATTGACAAATTCAAGAACTATTTCTTTCTTGTCTACATTATCTCTTAAAAAGTGATGTTGTATATCAATATGTTTAGTTCTTGAATGTGATACTGGATTCTTTGAAATATTTATCGCGCTTGTATTATCGCATTTTATGGGGATTGTTTGGTATTGAATTTTGAAGTCCTTTAATTGTTGTTTCATGTATAAAATTTGAGTACAATAGCTCCCAGCTGCTATGTATTTTGCTTTAGTTGTAGATAATGCTATGGAATGTTGTTTCTTTTAAAACCATGAAACTAATGAGTGTCCTAAAAAGTGGCAAGTCCCACTAGTGCTTTTTCTATCTATTTTGCATCCTGTATAATCTGAATCTGAATAACTCATCATTTTGAAATCAGTTCCTTTTGGATACCATAACCCTAAATCAAGTGTGCTTAGCAAATATCTAAGAATTCGTTTTACTGCTATTTGATGTGATTCCTTAGGAGCTGATTGGAACCTAGCACACCTACACACACGGAACATTATATTTGGTCTACTTGCTGTCAAGTAAAGTAAATTTCCTTTCATTCCTTGGTAATGTTTGGTATCAACTTGTTTCCCTTTTTCATCCTTATCTAGACTAGTTGAAGTGCCCATAGGAGTTCCTATAGGTTTACTTTATTCCATATCAAACTTCTCTAACATGTCTTTAATATACTTAGTTGGTTTTATGAAAGTTCCATTTTTAGCTTGTTTGATTTGCAAGCCTAGAAAGTACTTTAATTCTCCCATCTTGCTCATTTCAAACTCTCTCTGCATAGTTTTAGCAAATTATTACACAAATCTTCATGAGCAGCTCCAAATATAACATTATCATCATAAATTTGAACTATAAGCATATTATTATCTTTGGTTTTTATAAATAAAGTGCTGTCTATCTTTCCTCTTGAAAAATTATTTTGGAGTAGAAATTTGCTTAGCCTATTATACCAAGCTCTAGGAGCTTGTTTCAGTCCATATAGGGTTTTAGTTAACTTAAATATATGATTTGGATTTTTAGAGTCTTCAAAACCTGGAGGTTGTTTAACATAGACTTCTTCATTAATATAGCCATTTAGAAATGCACTTTTTACATCCATTTGGTATAATTTGAAGCCTTTATAGGCTGCATAGGCAAGAAGCATCCTTATAACTTCCATTCTTACTACAGAGGCGAAGGTTTCTTCATAATCAATGCCTTCTTCTTGATTGTAACCTTTTTCTACAAGCCTAACTTTATTTCTTACAACTACTCCAGTTTCATCCTTTTTATTTCTAAACACCCATTTTGTTCCGATGATTGACTTGTTTTTGGGTTTAGGTATAAGTTTCCATACTTGACTTCTTTCAAATTGATTTAGTTCCTTCTGCATAGCTTTGATCCAAGAATCATTATTTAAGGCTTCTTTAATATTTTTGGGTTCATCTTGAGATAAAAAGGCATAATGATTGCAAATATTTTTTAATGAGGCTCTAGTAGTTATTCCTTTTGAAGTTTCACCAAGAATTTGTTCTTTTGGGTGATTTTTATCTTATCTCCATTCTTTAGGAAGCTTCAGATTTTCTCTAAGGATTTCATTTGGAGCATCATTATTGATTTCTTCTTTTATTTCAAGATCTTCTTCTTTTTGTGGAGTATCTTCTTTTTCATCATTCTCATTTTTATTGTCATGATTGTTTGATTCATCAAATGTTATGTGCATTGATTCCATAATAGTAAAAGTTCTTTTATTATAAACCATATAAGCTTTACTATTTATAGAGTACCGTAGGAAGATACCTTTATCAGATTTTACATCAAATTTCCATGATCTTCTTTAGTATTAAGAATAAAACATTTGCATCCAAAAACATGAAAGTAGGAAATATTAGGTTTACTTCCTTTCCAAAGTTCATATGATGTTTTTTCCATTTTTGATCTTATTGATACCCTTTTTACAATGTAGCATGCTGTATTTATAGCTTCTGCCCAAAAGTATTTAGGTGGATTATTTTCATTCAACATTGTTCTTGCCATTTCTTGTAGAGTTCTATTTTTTCTTTCTACAACTCCATTTTTTTGTGGAGTCCTAGGTGAGGAAAAATTATGATTTATTCCATATTCATTACAAAATTTTTCAACATTTTTTTTTAAATTTCCTACCTTGATCACTCCTAAAGCTTGTTATATTATAGCCCTTTTCATTTTGTAATTTGTTACATAAAGTAATAAGCATATCATAGGTTTCATCTTTGTTTGCTAGAAATAATACCCAAGTGAATCTTGACTAATCATCCACTATTACAAAAACATATTGTTTTCCTCCTAAACTTAAGGTTCTAGCTGGACCAAATAGGTCTAGGTGCAACAATTCTAGGGGTCTTTTTGTAGATATGTATTTTTTATTTTTGAAACTTATTTTAACTTGCTTTCCCTTTTGACATGCATCACATATCTTGTCTTTTATGAATTTTGTATTAGGTAGTCCTTTGACAAGATTTTTCTTTGATAAATTGGATAATAGGTCCATGCCAGCAAGTCCTAGTTTCTTATGCCATAACCAACTTATTTCATTCATTGCTGCCAAACAAGTTACATTCTGATTTACTAAGTTCTCAAAATTTGTACAATAGACATTGTTTATCCTCTGAGCTATAAACAAGGTTTTATTGTTCTTAGGATTTTGAATAACACATTTTTCTTTCTTAAAGATTATTTCGAACCCTTTATCACTTAATTGACTAATACTTAAAAGGTTATGTTTTAATCCTTCTACTAATAGCACATTATCTATAGTGAATGAAGGTTCTTTACCAATTTTATCGATGCCAATGATTTTACCTTTAGTATTATCGCCGAAGGTGACGTATGCTCCATCCTTTTGTTTTAATGTAGTGAACTTGGTCTTGTCACCGGTCATGTGCCTTGAGCACCTGCTGTCCAAGTACCATTTATCCGTTAAGGTTGTTGTCCTAAGGCAAACCTACAATGAGGGATACTATGTGTTAGTTTTTGGAACCCAAATTCTTTTGACTTTCTTTGTTTTGTTGTTAGTTCCATTAGTTGCTTTCCATTCACCTTGAACTTTAACATACTTTCTTTTTAATGGGGAATTGAACATTACATGACCTTTAGTCTTGCACATATAGCAAGTGGTGTGTTCATGTTTGTTGTTTGATGAAGTGCTAGCATAATACTTAGCTTCCTTAACAAAGTATCCTATGTATAGCTTTTTGTTCCTTTTATTTGCTTTACCATTATATCCTATACCTTCTTTGTTTCCATGAGGCCTTTGTTGTCCAATCATCTTTTCAAAGTTTTCTTTTCCTTTGGTAAAGTTATAGATAATTTTTTCTTTATCTTCTATTACCTTTTTGAGTTCATTTACTTCTAGATCCTTTTTATTCAAATTATCTTTATGAGTTTTGCTTAAATCTTGAGTTACTTTATTTACTTCTTCTTCTAACTTCTCAATACAAGTGTCTTTTTCTTTTTCAATGATTTTGAATGATTCAAGTTGCTTTAATAGTTCTTTATTTTAATCTTTCAAAGTTATATTTCTCTTAGAAATTTTTATGAATCTCTTACGCAAAGAAAATAACTCAGCCTACAATTCCTTATAGGAAGGCATGCTGTCACATGACTTATCACACGACTCATTTCGAGATTCTATAGAGGAATAGTAGGAGTTTACCTCTTCTTCATTTTCCATGAAACATATGTTTGCCATCTCTTGTCAGCTTGATTCATTTTCTGTCTCGCTGGAGCTTGAATCATCCCACGTAGCTTTCATAGGTTTTCTCTTTTCCTTTTTGTCTTTCTTGAGCAACGGACAATCTGGTTTGATATGCCCTAGTTTCTTGCAATGATAACATATTGGAGGTTCATTCTTACTCTTATTTTCCTTCCTACTTGTCTCTCCTTTTTCAGATTTCTTTTTATTGAAATTCCTAGGAAATTTCTTATTTCTTCTATAGAACTTACCTAGTCTCTTAGTGATGAATGCCAATTCATCTTGATCTAAGTCACTTGGCTCACTTTCCTCTTCCCTAGAGCTGTGGCTAGAAGCTTTTAATGCAATAGATCTTTTTGCTTTGGTTCAAGATTCCTTTCTTTTAATGTCATTTCGTAGGTAAGAAGTGAACCTATAAGTTCATCTAAAGAGGTAGTCTTAAGGTTTCTACCTTCAGTGATAGCTGTAGCCTTTGGTTCGCATATTGAGGGAAGGCCTCTTAAGATTTTTCTGATCATTTCGTAGGTAGTATAGGTTTTCCCTAAAGCACTTAAGGAGTTTATTATATGGGTAAATCTGGTGTACATACTTGATATTGTTTCATTAGAATTCATCTTGAATGCTTTACATTCTCTTGTTAATATGTCTATCCTATTGTCTTTAACATCAATAGTTCCTTCGTATGTCATTTCTAATTTGTCCCATATTTCTTTAGCCATCTTGCATGCCATGACCCTATTAAATTCGTTAGCATCTAAGGCACAGTATAAAGCATTTATAGCGCTTGAATTGATTTGAAGCATTTTATAGTCTGAATCGATCATATCCCTTTTTTCTTTTGGAATATGTTTTCCATCAACTATTTTAGTGGGAATAAGGTCTCCATCCATAACTACTTCCCATGCTTTCCAATCCATGTGTTGGAGATAGATTTACATTCTCTTTTTGCAAAACGTATAATTATGTCCACAAAAAATTGGTGGAACCTTCACCAAGGGTGCAACTCCTATATTTGCCATTTGATTTTTTTATAGTTTCTTATTAGGAATTACTATAACTAGGCTCTGATACCAATTGAAATTAGGAATAGCTTCCCAAGAGGGGCGGTGAATTGGTTTTTAAAAACTTTCATTTAGAATTAGTTCTTTTAAGTTGAAAATCTTAGAAACAATCACAATCAATCACAACAAGATTAAACTCTCAATTTAAGTAACAATAAATGTGAAAATTCGCTGCACTCAGTTTAAGCCCTGTATCACAATTATTTTTCTTCCCAATGTTCAGTTTTTTAAACAAACTTTCAAATTAATAGGTCAAGGATAATCAACCAAAGTAGTCCCTTTCGGTTTCCGCAATCAATGCTGATTTATCCAAAACAAATTACCTTCCGATCTATTTAACAACCAAACATTCAGAATTTAAATTTAAAGCAACCACGTAGATTATATCCTTGAAAAATAAAGAGTAGAGTAGAGAAAGAAGAACATAAGGATTTTTACAAGGTTCGGCTTCAACATAGCCTACGTCCTCGCCCTTGGCCAAACCGCCAAAGGATTCACCATTACCATTCCTTTATCAGCTAGAACAAAAACAATTACAAGCCCTCCTTGGGTAAGGCTAGAGCCCGCCTTCTCCAAACAATCTCCCCTCATTTGGTCCAACGATTCAATTACTCAAATCATCAACAAGCCCTGTTACAAACATAAAAAAACAATACGTACAAGAACTTGCTTCTCAAAGAGCTGATTAGTACAAGTTTAAAACACTAATGCGCTTCAGTAAATTCAGAATATGAATTTCAAAATGAAGCTCTTAGGAATTTATTACCGTGGGTATATTTCAATGAAAAATTCAGCAACTCAATGATCAAGCATAGTGAAATTCAGCAAGAACTTCTTAATTTCGAGCATGGATGAGAGCAATATGAGGCACTTTCAAAATTTTAGAGTGAGAGAGAGTATGACAGCAAATTGTGACCTCTTAATAATCTTTGTGATTAATTTATTGAGTCTTGGGGGTATTTATAGATGAATAAAACCTTCTTACTTGTTCCCCAAAGGATACTCAAACTTATTTCCATATATTACACTTATTTAAGTTTCCAAAAATTTAAATCTCAAAAAATAAATCCGTTGGAAAACAGAAAATTGCCGCGAGCCAGACGATTGTGAAGTCGTGATAGTCTTCTATCCATTTAGTATAACGATAAAAATCATAGGCAGAAAGGTGAGAGTCGTCTGTCCCTTGAGTGGCCATCGTTTGTCATAAGAATATAAGGTGATAGTCATCTGTCCATATGATTACAGTCGTCTGTCCATGTGAAATTTTGAGCCTTTTAGTAATTTATAAGGTGGACAGTCGTCTGGTGAAACTTTCACAGACTTCACACTTTTCACTGAGAGTCGTCTGTGGGAACCTTGACAATCGTCTTTTAGGTTTCTATGTTTCAATTTTAAGCCTTGTAATTTAGCGAGTCGTCTGTCTATAACCACACAGTCATCTGAATAAATTTCTTTCTCAGTCACTTTTTGATTTCTCTCTCATTTTTACTTGGAATATAAATTTGTTTTAACTTTGAAAACATGTTCCAAGTTATTATCTTAAGGTCTCTAAGTTTCTTTGTTTAATGAGCTTCAAAATGAAAACTTCTTACTTGAATAAACTTAAAGTACTTACAGAAACTTGTCCTAAGTTTTGAAAAATTCTCCTTTGTTCTGAACTTTCTTTGTTGCTAATCTCAGATCTCGTAGAATAATCTGACCTTTAAGCTCTCATGTTGATCTTCTTTAATCATCATGCTCTTATGGTCTTCAGACTTTGATCCATACTATCAGTTATTGATTCATGCTACATGAGCACCTTCAATATGAATTCCTGAGAAAACACAACAGTCAACTAAAGTAGGTTAAATCCTACTTGTTTGTGTGCATCAAAATGGAATATCAAACCTAGTAAGGCCAACAATCTCCCTCCTTTTGATGATGACAAACAAGAAGCAAAAATTTTGAGTGAGCCTTAAAAACGCTACCCCTTTCAATAAGCTTCATCAATATCATTCATGCTTTAACAATTTCAAGCAAAATTTTGGCTAAACACTTCTCCCCCTTTTGACATCAGTCAAAAAATAAAATTTGAGTATATAATGATCAAGGGCAAATATCAATATGAGTATGTGAGATACCAGTGTTAATGTATTAACATCAACTGATTAAGAATTATGCTCAAATGATAACTCATAATACTCCCTCTGTCAAGCAGCATACTCAAATTAGAACTTGCAAAGTTTTCAGAATTATCATTAATATTAGAACTTATAATACATCAAACGAAGAGAAAAACATTGCAAAAAGTTCAGAGTTTCAGAGCTAGAATACATATAGAGACTCATAGTCTTTAGTTTACACATTCTCCCCTTTTGTTCAACAAAAACAAAAATACATCTAGAATTTAAGCATACAAAAGAGAAACAACACCAACATAAGTCTATATGTCAGAGTTAGTGTCACTGTCTTAAGCAATTCCTTTTCCTTTGGATTGCTATGTGTTGACTCTACGAGTCCAATCCTGTTTTGATAATGACAAATCACTTGGTATTTGATCTAAGCATTGAGTTTGTGAATAGTAACCATATTAAGCATGCACGAAAAGATAACGAGTAATGAAAGCCATAAAGTAAAGCTGACACATCTTGGCAAGATCCATGGAACTCAAAGAGTATGAGAATCAAGATGCAAGCAGCAGAGTTCAACAACATCTTAGGAATGAGTACTTAGACCTCATGTATTTACATTTTCGTATGATTTAATTTGAGGCTCAACGTAACTTAGAATGATTTTAGGATTCATGCATTTCATGTATATCATTAGGGGACTTTCATGGACTTAGAAATATTCTTAAAACCTTGGAAAGTACCTTTATAAAAGAGCCAAGAAAGAAAGTAAAATAGATTTTTAAATTAAAAAAAAAAGAAAATTGAGAAAAAGGGGACTTCAGTAGCCTGAACTCACCCTCAGTAGCCTGAAGAATTTCTTCAGGGACCTGAAGATTAAGTTCGATAGCCTAAAGAATTTATGGTAAAACACAACATGAAGGCTGAGGTACTTCGGTTGCCTGACCCTGGAACTTCAGTCGCCTGAAGTCACTTTAGGAGCCTGAACTTCAACATTAGTAGCCTAAAGTCGCGGGAAAGTTTAAAAATCAGATTTTTATTAATAGACCTCACAAGTTTTTTCTTTGATCCAATGGTTGAGATCAATCCTAAGGGTAAGACACTATAAATACTAAATATCTAAACCCTAGAACCAAACTAAGACACACAAGAAGAGAAGAATACATATTATTGAAAGAATATTGAGAAACTTGCTCTTATTGCTATACGATTGCCTACACTTCAACTTCTAATCATCGAGCTTGGGCAAATCAACTCAGAGTCTCGAAGGGAACTTGTTTACTCATCTAGTTTTTCATTCTAGTATTAAGGTTTGATCATTCAAGTTATTATTTTCAAGAACTTCTCATCTCATTACTTGTTATTGAATATCAATAGAGAAATTGATCTTGAAAGTTTATATACATATAAATATTTTTTTTACAAGATCATTACTTGAGAAAGGTTTTAGCCATTGGTTGAATAATGTTTGATTCAAGAGTAAATCTATTTTTCAAAGAACTTCTCATTCCCAATCTTTTGTTGAAATAAGTCGGGTGACTGATAGTGAGTATATTTTTACATAGATTATTTTGATAATCTCACTACTTGGTTAAGTTCTTTTTTATTGGTTAAAAAGATTTGATTCTAGTATGTGGTTGTTAAAAGATCTATATTTTAGATATATTAACGCTTGATTAAATATCCTTGGTTTTTATAAATATACATTTTATTGAGGGATATTTTTCTAAACAACAATATATTCAATTTGTGAGTGTTGAACATCATTATATATATACATACTTGCATATAATAAAGATTGTGTTGAGATTGAATATTTGAAAGGAACCTTTTTGATTGTAATTGATATAATCTTCAAAGCTATTTGATAAGTTCAAAAAAAGACGTATTTGTGCATTTTTATCAAGTGAACTAGAACCCTAAAATTCTCCAAAGTGCTTAAATATATCTTTATTTGGGAGATTTCATAAAAGAATATTGTGTGTTGAAACATAATCATTCATAAAACGATTGTATCATTTCCATACATTCTGAGCTTCAAGTTTCATTATATGATTATGTACTAAGACTTTGAATTGTACTCACTAGCTTTGTTAGAAGGAATATTGAGTGGTTTGCAGATTAAATTGTATTCAAGGTTCGGTTTGTGAACCGAGATTGAGGAGTGAGTTGTATCTCTTGTAAGAAGCGGATTAGGAGGGAGCTGTTCCTCTTGTAAGCAGAGGATTGTAAGGAAAGCTCTGTCCCAATTTAAGGAGCAAGGATTATAGTGGAATCCCTGAGTGGGTTGCTCAAGGCGAGGACGTAGGCCGGGCCTACTGAACCTCGTAAAATCGTGGTTGCATTCTCTCTTCTCTTATCCTTTTCATTTTTTGCATCGTATTTCAATTTTCTTCTTGCTTGTGTATGTTGAATAACTTTACATGCATTTAATTGGGTAAAAAGGAATTCATTGATTTAGTAATTCAATTCAATATCAAATTCCAGTGATTAATTAGTTAAACATAGAAATAGGGATTGATTGGTAAATAAGTTTCAAAGAATTTTTTAAAATACCCAATTCACCCCCCTCTTGGTATTACATCTTAATCAACAATTGGTATCAGAGTGGGTGTACATAGATGTAGTTTTTAATTTGCAAAAAGATCCCGATGGATTATTTTGGTGTATCCCTAATTGGTGCGGAACAAATCTCTGCAAGACCTCCAATGTTTTATGGTGCAAATTTCGCCGAATGAAAAATGAGACTAACTCTTTTTATCAAATCCATGGATTGGAGAACTTGGAGAGTAATTGATCAAGGAAACCTAGTTCCTATGAAAATTGTTGATAATGTTGAAATTCCTAAATCTGAATATGAGCTGAATGAGAATGACATGAAATTAATGCAAATAAATTTCGGTGCTGTGAATATTCTATTGCTTTGTTTAGATACTAATGTTTTTCATGAAATCAAGTCATGTCAAAGTGCTAAGGAGATATGGGAAGAACTCGATAGGAGATTTGGAGAGGCCAAAGGAAAGAAGTCCTCTACTTGGGAAGATCCACACTCAAGTGATAAGGTAGTAGAAAACTATGGCCTAGTTGCATTGGTTGATGAAGAGGTACACTCTACTCCTTCTACTTCTCATTCAAATTCTCAAAATGATTCATGCAATGACTGTGATACATCTTGTGATAGTTCTGGTAGTGAATATTATGATGAATCTGATAATGATAACATGCCGTCTTATGAGGAATTACAAAAGGAATTTGTTAAGGCTTATAAAATGTTAACAAAGATGACCAAAAAGACTATAATGTTGGAAAGTGAAAATAAAGACTTAGCAAAACAACTAGAGGATTTTCGAGAGTCTCATACTTCCTGGGAAAAAGAAAAGAATGAAAAGAATTTAGAAATTAAGAGATTAGTAACCAAGAATGAAGCATTACTGAAGGATTTAGAATCAAAAAGTTGTATTGAACAAGAAAAGGACTTGAAAATCTTGAAATTAGAAAACAAGAATGATATGATGGAAAAAGAGCTGAAGGAGTTAAGATCTAAGATTTCAAGTGGAAATGCCAAAGATCTTAAAATTTCTGAACTTGAATGTAAAGCAAACAGAATGACCGACGAATTGGTAAAATTACAAGCTGTTTGTAAAGGCTTAAAGAATTCAAAAATCCAAGATCTAGAAAGAAAGATAGATGATCAAGCTAAGATCATCCACACATTTACTAAGGGAAAAGAAAATTTTGACAAGCTCTTAGGTTCCCAAAAGATGACCTGAGACAAAGAAGGTATAGGTTACAATGAAATTGAAAATAGGAGAAGAAAGAACCTATACATGGGGAATTTTGTTAAAGCGTCAAAATTCTATGCTAGTACCTCCTATGGTCCGTATGCTCACACCACCTACGTATTATGTAAAAATAATGGATACATTAAATTTTATTGTCCATTTAAAAGGAAAGGTGTGAAGCTCACACAGGTTTGGCAAGTGAAACAAAAATAAGTACCGAACAAACCCTAAACACTCCTCTTTAGACTTTAAGGTTGAGAATTTAGTGAAATCAGCCACACAAACAAAAGGGGGATGTGATAACTAATGGGCTTGGGAATAGTATATGCTTAATATGTAAATCTTAGTATGTGTATCTACTGCACTGTTGCTATACTAAGAATCCTACAAGAGAGTTGAGTTAATATGATTCCTTTAAGCAAAATTTCAAATTTAACTACCTAATGCTTTCAACTCATAATGATTGGGTGAAATGTTAAAATATTGAATAGCACACAAACCTTGAGGTACTCAAAGTGAAGGTTGAGAGATTAACGGTTAAAATATCAGGAACCTTACATCCTTGGAATGAGGGACATGAATCATAACATGAAAGAGTAAATCCACTTCCAAATGTATTAAAGCATTGGTGTTTAACGAATAATACTTATTGCTTAACACACGCTTAAATATTAAAATCCTAAGTTAAGAAGATCATGCCCAATGCATAAGATTGAGCCTTAGGAATAAAACATAGATTAAAAAAAGCATCTAATCCTAAACTCATTCTTGGAGCTTCAAATGGTTAAGTTAGTCATCTTCCTAGCCACAAGCACTAATAAATCATAAACTCTACATCTTTCATGTGCTTATTAAAAGATATTCCATTATAATCAAATCAGTGGAATTCTCTAAAGGAATAAAATTGTTTACTTATAGATTGTTAATGAATATTCCCATTATGCTTAAAATGTAAAAATTCCTAAGTTTGATATGTGATTAAGCAACAGCCTCCACAAGAAATCTTTACCATACCCTGATCATATCCGGTAAAGACTCATCCATTATAAGGTAGTCCCCTTGCTTAAAAATTGAAGACATACTTATAAGGTACCGTCCAATAATTGGATAATCAGAATGGCTAAAGAGCAGCGTTCCAAAATTAATATTATTCAAAATTGCTCTTTGGCCTATGTAGTTGAATATATTCACTTCCATGAAAATATTTTGAATATTGTCCACACACAATGAATATTCTTCCAAATTTAATGATAATTATATTGTTAAGAGTATCAGCAAAATCTCACTTCACAAGCTCTCAAACATCAAGTCAAATCTATTAGAAGAGTTTGAATGTGTCAAATGGCTAAGCTATATGCTATAGGTTTCAATCTATATGATAATTCGAATGACTAGGAGACCTATGCATTGAGATCCATAAGAAAAGAAGCAGTGTAGGCTTATGACCTTGAGTTAAAAATTGTTTACGAATTTTGGTTCTCTAAGCTAAAACAGGTAAAGTCAATTATAAATCATTCAAAATTTGAGAACACTTGGCTAAACTGGTGAAGAATGATTACAAGGAAAAGACATAAAAATATGATAAGTGCAAAACTAAAGGGGAGCAATTTAACTTGAAAATACTATCACTCGGAAACATAAGCATAAGCACGTTTAGTTTCATATTTTGTGTTTACCTCTGGTATCAAATCATGACAGGTATGGGCAAATTCTTGTGTGCATATTTTATACAACATGTTAACCAAAATGATTTTTTTTTATACTGAATTAAATTGGTTGCATGCTTGAAAATACTTAGGGGAGCTAAGCTCCATTCCTAGATAAGGAGCAAAAAGAACGCATGTGCATCATAGTATCACCATAGTTGGTCAAAATGTTTTTATAATGACTGCTTATGTGGCTTTGAACTAGTAGTGACATAAATCTTCGATAAGTATAAGCATTTCATTCCATCTACACAAGTATTAAAATTCATAGGGGGAGCATCTCAAAATGATTTCCTATCTTATTATGCTTACCAATATGTCTTGTGCTTAGATGTGCAGTGAACTTTCTGTAGCATGCACTCAATAATGATGATTCTATTGAACATGCAAAATGAAAAATATATTGCTTTGTCGAAAATTGCTTGAGTTAACCATATGATCTTGTTTTGAAATGCATTGATAATTAGACTCTATATGGTTAGTCTTTCTGGTTATAATTCTTTTGGGAATGTACTTAAAGCAAATATCTATAACACACTGTGGTTTGAAGATCCAAAAGGTGAGAGATATTTACTAGAGTAAATTTTTGATGAGAACTAAAGCGGGAGAGATTTTTTTTAAACTGCATAATCTATAATGTGTATGAGCTTAAATATGTAAAACATGGGAGAACTTTTCTGAGGTAAAATAAGTGTGGTTGCCTAAAATTATATTAGATGACATAATTCAGGGGGAGCAACGTCACTTTAAGATGTAATCACTTGGTATAAAATCAATCAAATTTTGGTATCGCATTAATCAACATTTGATATAACATTAATTCAAATTTGATATCCCATCAATCAATAATTGGTATCCTCACTTAATCACTTAAACTTATGAAAGGGGGATGGTTGATGTAAAAAGGGGAGAAGTAAAAGTTTTCCAAATCTGACGGTTGAACAAGATTAAAACTTTAAAATTTCAAAGGGGAGAAGAACATAAGGGTATGTCCATTCATGTCTTATTATTATACACCTTTTTGTTAATGTCAAAAGGGGGAGAAAAATCGGGAGCAAAAATAATAAGACAAAAAAATCAGAAACAAAGAAAAATCGAGAGCAAAAATTGTTATTGAAGTTATGCAAAGGGTGAGATATACAAAGGGGGAGAAACTGTTGTTGATGTCATGGTTGAAACATCATGAGCATATCAATAAGCATATTCATTATGAGCATATTTCCTATTTCATTTGGATTCAGTCTAAACACTTTGTGCATGAACATGAGCATATTATCATTCATTGAATATTTGATGCATTAATTGAGGGGGAGCCTTGTTAGGTGTAACCCGTTATATATTTTTTTGCTCGTGTATTTGTCATCATCAAAATGGGGTAGAGTGTTGACTATACGAGTCTAATCCTATTTTGATAATGACAAATCACTTGAAGAAGGCTGAGGTACTTCGGTTGCTTGACCCTGGAACCTCAGTCACCTGAAGTCACTTTAGGAGCCCGAAGTTCAATATTAGTTGCCTGAAGTCGCGAGAAAGTTTAAAAATTAGATTTTTATTAATAGAACTTGCGAGCTTTTTCTTTGATCCAACGGTTGAGATCAATCGTAAGGGTAAGACACTATAAATACTAAATATCTAAACCCTAGAACTAAGCTAAGACACACAAGAAGAGAAGAATACATATTATTGAAAGAATATTGAGAAACTTGCTCTCATTGCTATATGTTTGCCTACACTTCAACTTCTAATCATCGAGTTTGGGCAAATCAACTCAGAATCTCGAAGGGAATGTGTTTACTCATCTAGTTTTTAATTCTAGTATTGAGGTTTGATCATTCAAGTTATTATTTTCAAGAATTTCTCATCTCATTACTTGTTATTGAATATCATTAGAGAAATTGATCTTGAATGTGTATATACATATAAATATTTTTTTTACAAGATCATTACTTGAGAAAGGTTTTAGCTATTGGTTGAATAGTGTTTGATTCAAGAGTAAATCTATTATTCAAAGAACTTCTCATTCCAATTCTATTGTTGAAATAAGCGGGTGATTGGTAGTGAGTATATTTTCACATAGATAGTTTGGATAATCTCACTACTTGATTAAGTTTTGTTTTATTGGTTAAAAAGATTTGATTCTAGTGTGTGGTTGTTAAACAATCTATATTTTAGATATATTAACGCTTGATTAAATATCCTTGGTTTTTATAAGTATACATTTTATTGAGGGATATTTTTCTGAACAACAATATATTCAGTTTGTGAGTGTTGAACATCATTATATATATATATATATATATATATATATATATATATATATATACATACTTGCATATAACAAAGATTGTGTTGAGATTAAATATTTGAAAGGAACCTTTTTGATTGTAATTGATATAATCTTCAAAGCTACTTGATAAGTTCACAAAAAGATGTATTTGTGCATTTTTATCAAGTGAACTAGAAATCCTAAAATTCTCCAAAGTGTTTAAATATATCTTAATTTGGGAGATTTCATAAAAAGTGTATTGTGTGTTGAGGCATAATCATTCATAAAACGATTGTATCATTTCCATACATTCTGAGCTTCAAGTTTCATCATATGATTATGTACTAGGACTTTGAATTGTACTCACTAGCTTTGTTAGAAGCAATATTGAGTGTTTTGTAGATTAAATTCTATTCAAGGTTTGGTTTGTGAACCGGGGTTAAGGAGAGAGCTGTATCTCTTGTAAGCAACGGATTAGGAGGGAGCTATACCTCTTTTAAGCAGTGAATTTGGAGGGAGCTGTACCTCTTGTAAGTTGGGGATTGTAAGGGAAGCTTTGTCCCAATTTAAGGAGCAGGGATTATAGTGGAATCCTTGAGTGGGTTGCTCAAGCCGAGGACATAAGTCGGGTTGGCAGATCCTTGTAAAATCGTGGTTGCATTCTCTCTTCCCTTATCCTTTTGATTTTCCGCTTCGTATTTCAATTTCCTGCTTGCTTGTGTATGTTGAATAACTTTACACGTATTTAATTGGGTAAAAGGGAATTCATTGATTTAGTAATTCAATTCAATATCAACTTCCAGCCATTAATTACTTAAACATAGAAATAGGGATTGATTGGTAAATAAGTTTCAAATAATTTTTTAAAATAGCCAATTCACCCCCCCTCTTGGGATTACACCTTAATCAACACTGTGAACCTTCTTCTTCTTCTTCTTCTTCTTCCTCCTCTTCTTCTTCTTCTTCAGTTGCTGCTTCATTATCTCCTGCATCTTTTTCTTCTTCTCCTTCACCTTCTTCAGATTCAACTTCTTCTTCATCATAATTTTTACTATCTTCATTATCTGAATCAGTGTCGTGTTTAGTGACATGATGTTCTATCTTAGCAATACGAGTGTCTAATGAGATATACTTGTCATCAATGGTGGAGAGTTTATCTTGAAGAGAAGAAAAGTTTTCTCTCATTTCGGAATTGAAGCTAGTATAATTCTGATAATTGGAACAAACCAAGGTGGCATATCAGCTTCTTCAGGAGCTGGACTTCTTGCCTTAGGTGTAGGTCTTGCCGGTCTATTGCCCCGGAACATCCAACCCTCGGTATGCTTTTTGTAACCCATTCGTTTCAATGTAGTAGATGAGAAAACATGATAATGAGTTCTTTTTACTATTTTTGAAGCTGGAGAGAGGACTTGAAAATGGGCAAAGATTAAGGAAAGAATACCACTGTATGGAAGCCCAATTCTAGGTGATTCAAGCTTCATTACCATCCACTTTAGTATGATGCTAGATAAGTCTTGTTTCTTCCCTTTGAGTAAGCACCACATAACAAAACAATCAAAATATGAAACGTGATCAAAAGATCCAGACCTCGGAATTATGTTGTAAGCAATGATCTTATGCAGAATTTGTGCCTGAAGATTAAGCTGCTTGTATGGTGGAGGATGTCCAAAATACACAGGTGCATTATTCATCACAAGAGGCAGAAATTATTGTGGAGTAAATCCTTGTTCCATGGTCCAATGTTTCTCAACTGGTGTACACTCAAAATTTTCCATGCTTGATACGAAGAATTTTCCGTAATGAGTGTGGGGTGAGTGTAATCCTTTGACCATAAATTTCAGAAGTAATGCCATCTTCCTTCTTAACCAAGTTAGAGTAAAAAATCTTAATCTGATCTGGATAATACCCTTTTACTTGATGAAGGATAAACTTATCCCATCCCATAGCTTTGAACATTTCTAAAATTTTAGGAAAATTTTCTTCAAAGAAAGTAACATCTAAAATCTTACAGAATATTGGTTCAATAGCTGATAGATGATTCTGATACAACGATTTCGTGTGTGAAGAAACTAGCCATTTTTTGATGTCATCGTTGCCTGTAGGCTATGAAGAAGATGAAGAAGCTTTGTCCTTCTTTCCCACAGTTTTAGTATGAACCAACTTGACAAGTTGAAATCCTAGATATGTATGGAGTAGGGTATGATGGGTAATATTTTTGTGAAGCTTGGGAGTGAAAGAACTAAAATGAAAGAGAAGAGAAAATGTTTTAGAGGAAGGAAGATGAATGGTTTGTCGTCTGTAGGGTTTAAAAATCATGTTTTTAAGTGAAAAGTACCTTACCCGCCGCGAGATAGTCATCTATCTCTAATTGGACAGTCGTCCGTCCATAGACAGTAGCCTACCAGTCAACTGTGAGCTCACTGGTAGTCGTTTGTCTACTGTCTTTTACACAGACAGTAGCCTGCCAGTCGTCTTTCCACTCTCTGGCTGTTGTCTGTCCTAACCAAACTCAGCTTCTTCCCTTTTTTAGTTAACTTCTTTTATATGTAACATGCGTAATTCTCATCGAATAAATATAAATTGATCCTCAGCTAATGGTTTGGTAAATATATCAACTAATTGAGCATGAGTATTGGCAAATTCAAGAACTATTTCTTTCTTGTCTACATTATCTCTTAAAAAGTGATGTCGTATATCAATATGTTTAGTTCTTAAATATGATACCAGATTCTTTGAAATATTTATCGTGCTTGTATTATTGCATTTTATGGGGATTGTTTGGTATTGAATTTTGAAGTCCTTTAATGGTTGTTTCATGTATAAAATTTGAGCACAAAAGCTCTCAGTTGCTATGTATTTTGCTTCAGCTGTAGATAATGCTACAAAATTTTGTTTCTTTGAAAACCATCAAAACTAATGAGTGTCCTAAAAAGTGGCAAGTCCCACTAATGCTTTTTCTATCTATTTTGCATCCTGCATAATCTGAATCTGAATAACTTATCATTTCGAAATCAGTTCCTTTTGGGTACCATAACCCTAAATCAAGTGTGCCTAGCAAATATCTAAGAATTTGTTTTACTGCTACTTGATGTGATTCCTTAGGAGCTGATTGGAACCTAGCACACATACACACACTGAACATTATATTTGGACTACTTGCTATCAAGTAAAGTAAACTTCCTATCATTCCTCGATAATGTTTGGTATCAACTTGTTTCCCTTTTTCATCCTTATCTAGACTAGTTGAAGTGCTCATAGGAGTTCCTATAGGTTTACTTTCTTCCATATCAAACTTCTTTAACATGTCTTTAATATACTTAGTTTGATTTATGAAAGTTCCATTTTTAGCTTGTTTGATTTGCAAACCTAGAAAGTAATTTAATTCTCCCATCATGCTCATTTCAAACTCTCTTTGCATAGTTTTAGCAAATTCATTACACAATTCTTCATGAGTAGCTCCAAATATAATATTTACAACGTAGCATGCTGTATTTACAGCTTCAGCCCAAACGTATTTAGGTTTGTGAGAGAGAGTATGACAGCAGATTGTGAGCTTTTAATAATCTTGGTGATTAATTAAATGAGTCTTGGGGGTATTTATAAATGAATAAAACCTTCTTGCTTGTTCCTCAAAGGATACTCAGACTTGTTTCCATATATTAAACTTATTTAAGTTTCCAAAAATTTAAATTTAAAAAAATATATCCATTGGAAAATAGAAAATTACCACGAGGAAAACGACTGTGAAGTCCTGACAGTGGTCTGTGCATTTAGTATAACGGTAAAAATCATAGGCAGAAAGGTGGCAGTCGTCTGTCCCTTGAGTGGTAGTTGTCTGTCATCATAATATAAGGTGACAGTCATCTATCCATATGATGACAGTCGTCTGTCCATGTGAAATTTTGAGCCTTTTAGTAATATATAAGGTGGACAGTCGTCTGGTTGAACTTTCACAGACTTATCGCTTTTCACTGATAGTCATCTGTGGGAACCTTGACAATCGTCTGTCAGGCTTCTTTGTTTCAATTTTAAGCCTTTAATTTAGCTAGTTGTCTGTCTATAACCACATAGTGATCTATCAACTTAATAAATTTCTTTCTTAGTCACTTTTTGATTTCTCTCTCATTTTTACTTGGAATATAAATTTGTTTTAACTTTGAAAACATGTTCCAAGTTATTATCTTAAGGTCTCTAAGTCTCTTTGTTTAATGAGCTTCAAAATGAAAACTTCATACTTGAATAAACTTAAAGTACTTACAGAGACTTGTCCTAAGTTCTAAAAAATTCTCCTTTGTTTTGAACTTTCTTTGTTACTAATCTCTGATCTTGCAGAATAATCTGAACTTTGAGCTCTCATGTTGATCTTCTTTAATCATCATGCTCATATGGTCTTCAGACTTTGATCCATACGATCAGTTATTGATTCATGCTACATGAGTACCTTTAATATGAATTCCTGATAAAACACAACACTCAACTAAAACATGTTAAATCCTACTTGTTTGTTAGCATCAAAATGGAATATCAAACCTAGTAAGGCCAACAGATAGGGTCCCTAAGCCATGTTTATTATCCTTGGGGTGCTAGTGCTCATGTGAGTGGTAGTGAGGGTGTAGGGCCCTCGGGCGTAGGCGGAGGTGATTTAGATATGGTATTACGCAGTGTAGCTCAGCAGGTTAAGGCTGATATTGCATGGAGCTTTAGGGAACATCGAGGTCCGTCTATAGGCCACGGGTGTACCATAGAGAAATTCAACAAGATGAATCTACTTAAATTTTCAGGAGGAGCTAATCTTGAAGTTGCCAAAAACTAGATGTAGGAAATTAAGAAAGTATTGGCAATCTGCAGTGCACGAAAGAGAAGAGGGTCTTTTTTGCCACCGATAAGTTGTCAAGAGAGGCCGAGAGATGGTGGACTGCGGTAAAACTATTGGAGGAATAGAGGGTAGTACCTATAGCCATGACTTGGTGCTAGTTTAGAAATTTGTTCTTCAATATATATTTTTCGGCCATTACCAGAGAGGCCAAAGTAGAGGAATTCCTAAATTTGAAGCAGGGGCAGGAAACAGTCTAGCAGTACACGGAGAGGTTCATAGAGTTGTCCCACTTCCCTTCGTATATCATTCCTGATGAGGCAAATAAGGTGAGATAGTCTGAAAAAGGTTTGAGGCATGAAATATATAAACAGGTAGCGGGGTTGAAAGTGCAGGACTTTACCGAGTTAATAGATAGAGCAGTTGTGGCAGAGGCCAATGAGTGGATGGGTGGAGAGGAGCAAGGATAGAAGAAAAGGTCCACACCTTCAAGTTTTTAGCAGGGAGCTAGTCGAGGCCCATGGAGGAGAGGTAATTATGACAGAGGATAGAGGCAGGAGATAAGGGGCCGTGAGGTTCAGGTTATGAAGATCTACCCAGTCTGTCAGACATGCAGAAAGAAACATCTAGGAGAGTGCTGAGTAGGGAGAGGCATATGCTATTGTTGTGGTGGATCGGGAAATTTAGCATGTGATTGCCCTACACCACCTGGTGCCGCTTCTGCTCCCAGACCTTAGTGGGGAGGTTATCAAGTGCCCCGTGGAGGTCAGTAGAGGAATGTAGCCCTAGCAAGGGTTTATGCATTAATGTCGAGAGATGCTGAGACCACAGGCGACGTCGTGACAGGTACCCTTATTACTTTATCATGTCAAGCTATTGTTTTATTTGATTCGGGTGCCACCCATTCCTTTGTTTCTGTGGGATATGTTAAATTGTTTGTTTTTAAGACACAGTTATTAGATGTTGAATTGTCAGTCGCTACATCGGCAGGGTTAGTGGTGAGGTGTCGTAGGGTGCTTAGAGGTTATCCAGTAGATATTTAAGGGAGAGTATTACCAGTTGATCTAATTGTGCTAGATATGCATGGATTCAATGTAATACTCGGTATGGACTGACTGAAAGTTAACTATGCTAGTATCGATTGTCTTCTGAAAGAGGTGATATTCAGACCGCCAGGAAAGCAAGATTTCAAATTTTTAGGGTCGCGGGTGCATTCCCTGCGTCAGTTAGTGTCAGCCATACAGGCAAAAGGACTACTCCTGGATGGGTGTTAGGGGTTTATAGCCTATGTAAAAGAGGTGACAAAATATGAATTGAAGCTTGTCAGTACACCAGTGGTAAAGGAGTTGCCAGACATTTTTCAAGGGTAACTACCCGAGTTACCTCCCGATTGTGACGTAGATTTTGCTATCAATTTACTTCTAGGGATGATACCAATCTTTAAAACTCCTTATCGAATGGCTCCAGCAGAATTAGGAGAATTAAAGGATCAGTTGTAGGGTTTATTGAATAAAGGATTTATAAGACCTAGTGTATTGCCGTAGGGAGCTCTAGTTTTATTTGTGAAAAAGAAAGACGGGACCGTGAGAATGTGCATAGATTACAGGAAAATAAATAAAGTAACAGTTAAGAACATGTATCCTCTACCCTGAAATAAGGAATAGCTTCCAAAGAGGGGGAGGGGGTGAATTGGATTCTTTTAAATTTTAATGATTTTTAAGCTTTTAATTTTAATACCTAGAAAACAAAATATATAAATGATAATCACACTTAAAAATTACTGAAATTTAAATTCACAAATGAAATCAAAGTAATTCAATCACTCAACCAAGAATATTAGAGCTTTTGTTGATTTCTCTAAAAGCTTTTAGTATGCACTTCACTTGATCAAGATTTCCATAGATTAACCAACGTACTCCCTTTTGGGTTTCCGCAAACGGTTAATCAAAATGTAGTTTCTAAATATCAAGTACCTTTGTTTCTTTCTCACTTAAAAAACCTGCAACCTGCACTTTTAAACCATACAACAATAGCAAGTAAAGAATATAAAGTAAAGCAGAGAGAAAGACACAAGATTTTTACGAGGTTCGGCTTCAACACAGCCTACGTCCTTGCCCTTGGCAAAACACCCAAGGGTTCCACTATATTAGTTCCGTTACTGGGTGGAACAACACCTGTTTACAACTACTCCTTCTGTTAGGCTAGAGCTTGCCTCTCCAAATGACAATCCCTCGTTTGGTCCAACGATTCAACAGCTCTGAATCGTCTATGAATGAAGATAAAGAAATTTTGTGTACAAAATAAAACTCTCACAGCAGAGTAGATTAGTACAATAATCAGCACAATGATACTTCAAGGTAATTCAAATATAAAAGAATTTGAAGCTCAATACTTAGTATGAATCACCAATATAATTTTCAAAAGATGTGAGATTCTGTCTTTTGAAAACATTGCCTCAAAGTATAAATCAGTAGCAAATCAATAATTTGAACACAAGAGAGTTTTTAGATCCTTTAAGAATTTTGAATGCTTGAAGATTGCTTGATCAAAAAAAATTTGAAGATTGCTTGATCTAAAACCTTTTGAAGATTGCTGGATTTGAAAACCCTTGAAGATTGCTTAATTTCAAAAACCTTTGGGTATTGCTAAATCGTTCTCTCTTAAAAAACCTTTGAAGATTTGAGCTATTTATAGATGTTTAGAAGCTATTCATTACTCCCAAAGATTCCTAAAAGTCGTGTCCAATTATTTTAAATTAATTATGTCCAAAAACGTGGTTTAAAGAATCTTCCCGTTTAGAGATTTAATGCCAACGTTCAAGTGGCAGTTGCCTGCCATGACTTGGCACTCGCCTATCATAGAACAAACTCTCATTACAGAATGCTGGCAGTCGCCTGCTAGAACCAAGGCAGTCGCCTGACTTGTTCGCGCAGGCGCCTGACAGGTTTAGGCAGTCGCCTGTCTAGCTACTGACTTTTTGAAAAACCTCTTTCTTAATGTGGCAGTCGCCTGCCATTTTATGGCAGTTGCCTGGCCCTTCAATATTTGAAAATTTTCCTTTTTCAAAAAATTTTCTTTTCATAAAAATATTCTTTAAAGTATATATATAAAAATATATTTTTGAATTTCTAAGAGCTTCAAACCAATTTATACTTGAAATTAACTTTGAAGTACTTACATTTAGAACATCTTTAAAAATATAATTCTTTGATCTTCAATCTTGTTCTTCCATCATCTTTGTTGTTTCAATCTTTTCTTTAAGCTTTTCACCAGTATAAATTTATTCCTCATGCTCATTGTAATCCATAAGCTTTACTATGTTCTTCAAGAATTCTTTGTGATCCATAGGCTTCCTTATGCACTTGAGCTTTGTCACTTTCCTGAAAAACTTACACTTGAACCATATTAAATACATCATTGATTTGTTATCATCAAAATAAGAATTGTAAGCCTTATTAGGCCAACAATCTCCCCCTTTTTGATGATGACAAATCGAGAGCAAAAATAATAAGATTTTAATAAGCATGGCTCCCCCTATCAATAAGCATGATATGATTTTATAGGTATGATCCATACATATAAGTCTAAAAGAGAATCCACGAATAAACCATGAGTACAAAGATAATCCATAAAAGATTCACCCATGCATTTAAAGTTTTACAAACCATGGTATATCATATTTACAAACAATGATATATCATATTTTTGCACTCACATCTCTTAAACATTTCTCCCCCTTTGGACATCAATCAAAAAGGAGAAAGAAATGCAAAAATAGAGAAATGCTGCAAGACAAAGTGCTATTTTTAGAACATTTAGAACAACCTATCCGATAAAGCTTGAATTCACAGAAGCACATAAAAATGATAAATATCTTATAGATGAAAACACATCAATCAGAAGCTTCCATAGATCCACTTTCATCATCATCTCCTTCCTCTTGTTCACTAGATTCATCATCATCTCCTTCCTCTTGGTCACCAGATTCATCATCACTGGATGTAGCAGAATTGATACTCATAGGAGATTTTCCTTTAGAAGAACTGGCCAACTGTTGCTCAATCTTATTAACTCGCTTATCAATATGTGAACAATGAGTTTCTATAGAGGTAACCTTCTCTTGCAGAGTACCAAGACCAGATTTCATTCCATCACTGAAAGTCATATAATGATTAAAAAATGGAACAAACCATGAAGGAGTGTCTGGATCAAGCTGAACTGAAGGTGTTGGGATGGAAGATGAAGGAGGTTATGGAGCAGATGATACATGCCGATGTCCTTTATGAAACCATCCTTAAGGAGAATTCTTATAGCCCATATGTTTAAGAACGGTATCAGAAAAGATATCATAATAGTCTTGCTAGTGAAGTTGAATGATGGTGTTAGAACATTAAAATGAGCAAAAACCATATTTAACATCCCAGCATATGGTAGAACAATACGAGGAGCATCGACTTTCATGAGAATCCACTGGATAATTAAACTTGGAAGATCCATATTTTTTCCTTTGAGAATACACCACATTACAAAACAATCCAGGAATGAAATATGATCATAAGAACCAAAACGTGGTAAGATGTTGTTTGTAATGGGCTTGTGCAGAATTAAAGCTTTCAGATTAAGCTGCTTGTAAAGAGGAGGATGCCCAAAATTAACAGGAGTTTCAGTCATGACTAGAGGCAAAAAATCTTGTGGAGTAAAACCTTGAGCCATAATCCATTGCTTCTCAATAATATGAACCTCAAAATCCCCTGGCTTGATTCAGAGATTCTTTCCCAAGGATATGGAAGTTAGATGGATATTTTGCCCCAGCAGATTGGTTTTGATCCCATTATCGCATCGTTCCATGTTTGCATAAAAAATCCAAACAACATTGGGATAATATCCTTTAGCTTGATAGGTAATAAACTTATCCCATCCAATATTCTTAAAAAGTTCCATGATTTCAAGAAAATATGAATTGAAGAATGTTACGTCAAGTACCTTACCTAATGTAGGTTCAGCTGAAGCAATCTGATTTCGATAAAGTTGCTTAGCATGTGGAGTCACTAACCATTTCTCCACCTCATCATTATTGATTCTTGTTGAAGACGAAGATCACTTGACACCAACAAATTTTGATCGGGGCATATTTGCATGGAGGAGAAGAACAAGGAAACCCTAAGTTAGGTTCGTGATTTGGTGAGTAGGAAGGATTAGAACCTTGGTTTTAAGATTATTTGAATGGGATATGTGTATGGAAAAAGGTAGAGATGAAAGATTTTAGAGAGAAAGATGAATGAGCAGTCACCCGGTGGAAGTAAAAAAGACTTAAAACAGGGTTTTAAACCCTACCTACCGCGAGGCAGTTGCCTGCTTGAATGTGGCAGGCGCTTGTCTATGTGGAATTTTAAAAGACAGTAACCTGGCAGTCACCTGCCAAGAAGAACAATGTTTAAATTACTTCACGATTGTGTACCATGCCCAATTCTCTTCTTATAAATATGAATCTTTCTTCCGACAAAGGTTTTGTGAAAATATTTGCTAATTGTGTAACGTCCCTCAATTTCTCAACATAAAATATCACATAATAGATAAAATGGTCAACCTGAACCCATGGGTAACGGGGACACCTGTTATTTACAGCGGAAACCTAAGCAGCAGTAAGTATAAAATTGAAATCATCCATCCATCATACATAATACCAGAGTTTATTACATCATCAATATATTGTATTTATACACAACTACCAAAAAGTCAAAACAATGCTAGGACCATACAAAAAAAATCTCCTGGTCCTAGTTCAACGCTTACCCTTCTAGTAGGGAAGCTCCACTCACTCAACGGCGGCCTTGACCCGCCGGTTTCTCTGGGTTTCTTGAAAAGTTAAATAAGTTCGGGGGTGAGACACTTCTCAGTAAGGGAAAGTAAACTAAATACAGTTATATGGCAACATGAATATTTAATGTAATTGTACGTATACAGTACATTTCAGATTTCATAAACGTTCATCATATCATACTGAATAATCACATGCTTTCATATTTTCTAATAAGTCATATTATACATAAAACATCTATTATACTGATAATACTGAAAATAAACCCAGGATGAATAGCTAGCTGGTGTCATGTATCACCCCCATGACGGGTTGTGCAGCCCGAAGGCGGGACCCGATAATGGCTGGCCGACCACTACCGAGTCAAATATGTCTGTAAGTACGATGAGCCCACCACACCCTGGTCCGGACTGCCAGGTGGACGTCCACACTCTGCTGAAAGCCACATCGACTATCCATCTCCCATCCCCTCATGGGATGGTTTGCACTAATCTGACATAGATATCTTATCTACAATATAGCTACGGTACCGAGCCCCTGAACTGAACTAAACTAACATCCTGGTTGTGATAACTTATAATACATGATCATATATATAACATCATTACGGCCTCGTGCCGAAAATATAGTAATTACAGCCTCGTGCCGAAATCGTGCATAAATACGGCCTTGCACCGATATCATAAATACGGCCTCGTGCCGATAACATATATACGGCCTCGTGCTGATAACATAAATACATGGCCTTGCGCCAAAATTGTTTCAGGTATATATATTCTGAAAATAAATCATTTATCATATATTCGTCAAATTCATCACAACATAACTCATCTTTTCATAATACCTAAAATCATGCTTTGTTCGTAAAATCTTTTACATCATAATACATTTCACATAAAATAATATTCATGCCACACATATGCTATTAAAAGTCATACTTCATATTCTAAAATCGTGATTTTCTGGCATCTCATACATACATATATATTTTAATCATCATAGCAGTATTTTCCCAATCGCACATTTCATTCAAAATAAACAATATATTATATGCTTTTTTGAAAATAAATTTACTCATAATTAATAATAATTTGCATGGAAAATAACTTCTTTAGTTTATTCCCTTACCTGGCTACTGAGAAATTCGTTAGGACCCAAAATTTCACGCCCTTGGCACTCGAAATTTAACTCCTGCAATTTACATTTTCCCCAGATTAATTAATCTATTTCTCTAAAATAATACTCATCTAGCCTTTACTAGGCTCCATATACCTTAAATTAATATTTAAACTATTATTTAACATCCTCACTTAATTTTTTAAATTTTGCCTACGGGTCCCAAAATTACACCCGCGGCACTCACCCGGGCCTAAATTCTAGAAATCCTACTTCAGTCCCAAATGCTTAATATTTTAGCATTTCTAAATTAATGCTAATTAATTAAAAATAAGCCCCTTAATAACCCCTGCACCCCAAATTTGAGGTTTCGGCCCGACACCCCCACGAGAATTCTGTCCCACTAGACTTGTAGAGAATCATCCCTAGATTCTCGTGGTGGTGTCCGTTCGTCAATTGAGCTTATATTTTGCAAGAAATTAAATAAAAAGGGGAAAATGGCTTACCCCAGGGAATATGCCTATGTCGCTCCTACCACCGATCCGCTCCGGTAGAAATGACGGCAGCGGCGAATGGAGTCCAGTGGTATCTTCGAATTTTCGATCGGGCGAAAATCCGTCAGGAAATTGAGGAGAGAGGGAGAGAGAACGTGAGGAGAGAGAGAGAGAGTTCAGAGAGTTGCAGAGAAAAGAAAAGAAAAGAAAAGAAAAGAAGAAGAAGAAGATAATAGAGGGGGGGGCGTGAAAGAAGCTTCAGGTAGTTTAACATATATATATATATAATAATAATAATAATAATAATAATAATATATTTTATTAATAAAAATAAAAATAAATTTTAATTATTTTTTTCTTTTTCTTTTAAATCAGATTAATTAATTAGTTAATTAATTAATTAATTAATTAATTTTTATTTATATTTATTTTTTATTTTTTTGGAAATCATTCCACTAATCTTTTATATCTCTTTTTGGGGTTTTTACAAATTGATCATGTGTATTTACAAATTCTAGTATTATATCTTCATTTTGCACATGATCTCTCAAGAAATGATGTCTTATGTCAATATGTTTTGTTCTTGAGTGAGATACTGGATTTTTTGAAATAATAATAGCACTTGTGTTGTCACATTTGATAGGAATAGTTTGATATTGTATTTGAAAATCTTAGTTGCTGTTTCATATACAATGTTTGAGCACAACAACTTCCTGTAGCAATGTATTCTGCTTCTGCTGTGAATAATGCTACAAAGTTTTGTTTCTTTGAAGACCATGAAACTAAAGAGTGTCCTAGAAAATGACACGTTCCACTTGTGATTTTTCTATTGATTTTACATCTAGCAAAGTCGCATATGAATAACTAATCATTTCAAATTTAGATTCCTTTGGATACCATAAACCTAATTCAAGTGTGCCTAATATATATCTAAGGATTCTTTTGACTGCTGTTTGGTGTGATTCCTTAGGAGCTAACTGAAACCTTTCACACATACATACACTAAACATAATATCCGGTCTACTTGCTATTAAATAAAGTAAGCTCCTTATCATTCCTCGATAGTGCTTAGTATCAACTTGTTTCCCTTTTTCATCTTTGTCAAGACTAGTTGAAGTACTCATAGGAGTTCCTATAGGTTTACTTTCTTCCATGTCAAAATTTTTTAACATGTATTTAATATATTTAGTTTGATTTATGAAAGTTCCATTTTTGCTTGTTTGATTTGTAATCCAAGAAAGTAATTTAATTCTCCCATCATACTCATCTTAAACTGTTTTTGCATACATGTGGCAAATTCTTTACATAGATCTTTATTTGTAGCTCCAAATATAATATCATCCACATATATTTGAACTAATATCATATCTTTGTTTTTAGTTTTAATGAATAAGGTACTATCAATCTTTCCTCTTGTAAATTCATTTTTAAGTAAAAATTTACTTAACCTCTCATACCAAGCTCTTGGAGCTTGTTTCAAACCATAAAGGGCTTTTGTTAATTTGAATACATGGTTTGGATTTTTAGAATTTTCAAACCCTGGAGGTTGTTTGACATATACTTCTTCATTTATATATCCATTTAAAAATGCATTCTTCACATCCATTTGATATAACTTAAAATCTTTAAAGGCTGCATAGGCTAAGAGCATCCTAATAGCTTCCATCCTTGCCACAGGTGCAAAAGTTTCATCATAATCAATTCCTTCTTCTTGATTATACCCTTGTGCCACTAGCCTAGCTTTATTTCTTACAACAACTCCATTTTCATCCTTCTTATTTCTAAACACCCATTTAGTTCCTATAATTGATTTATCTTTGGGTTTTGGTATAAGTTCCCATACTTGACTTCTTTCGAATTGATTTAATTCCTCTTGCATAGCTATAATCTAAGAATCATCATTTAAAGCATCTTCAATATTTTTTGGTTCATCTTGGGATAAGAAAGCATAATGATTGCAAATATTTTTTAGTGAGGCTTTAGTGGTTATTCCTTTTGATGTTTTACCAAGAATTTGTTCTTTTGGGTGATTTTTGTCATATTTCCACTTTTTAGGGAGTTTCAAATTCTCTGAAAAGTTTTCATTTAGAGCATCATTATTCTTTTCTTCTTTTATTTCAAGAACTTCTTTCTTTTGTGAAGTGACTTCTTTTTCATCATTCATATCTTTAATGTCATAATGATTTGATTAATCAAAAGTTCTATGAATTGATTCCATAATTGTAGAAGTTCTTTTATTATAAATCCTATAAGCTTTACTATTTGTAGAATAACCTAAGAAAATACCTTCATCCATCTTTGTATCAAATTTTCCAAGATGATCTTTAGTATTTAATATAAAGCATTTACAACTGAATACATGAAAGTAGGATATATTAGGTTTTCTCTCTTTCCAAAGTTCATATGGTGTTTTATCTATTTTTGATCTTATTGATACCCTATTTATAATATGACATGCTGTATTTACAGCTTCTACCCAAAAATATGTAGGTAGACTATTTTCATTGAGCATTGTTCTTGCCATTTCTTGCAAAGTTCTATTTTTCCTTTCAACAAATCCATTTTGTTGTGGAGTTCTAGGTGCTGAAAAATTGTGAGTTATTCCATGTTCATTACAAAATTTATCAACTTCCTTATTTTTAAACTTTCTTCCTTGGTCACTTCTAAAGCTTGTTACATTATAACCTTTCGCATTTTGTAATTTCTTGCATAAGGTTATTAATTTGGTTACAAGCTTCATCTTTGTTTGCTAAAAAGATTACCCAAGTAAATCTTGAAAAAGCATCTACTATTACAAAAACATATTGTTTTCCACCTAAGCTTAAGGTTCTAATTGGACCAAATAAGTCTAAGTGTAAGAGTTCTAGGGGTCTTTTGGTGGATATGAATTTTTTCTTTTTAAAACTTGTTTTTACTTGTTTTCCCTTTTGACATGCATCACACATCTTGTCTTTTATGTACTTAATGTTTGGTAATCCTTTTACAAGATTTTTCTTAGATAATTTAGATAGTAGGTCCATGTTAGCATGACCTAGTTTCCTATGCCATAACCAACTTACTTCATTCATAGCTGTTAAACAAGTTATGTTTTGATTTGCTATTTTCTCAAGATTTATACCGTAAATATTATTTATTCTATGAGCCATAAACAAGGTTTCTTTATTTTTGGGATTTTGGATAACACATTTTTCTTTCATGAAAATTACTTCGAACCCTTTATCACTTAATTGAGTAAAACTTGAAAGATTATGTTGTAGTCCTTCCACTAATAGCACATTATTTATAGTGAGTGAAGATTCTTTACCAATTTTCCCGATACCAACAATTTTACCTTTGACATTGTTGCCGAAGGTGAGGTATCCCCCATCCTTTTGTTTTAAGGTAGTGAACTTGGTCTTGTCACCGGTCATATGCCTTGAGCATCTGCTGTCCAAGTACCATTTGTCCATTGTTGTTGTTGTCCTAAGGCAAATCTACAATGAGGGACACTGTGTGTTAGTTTTTGGAACCCAAATTATTTTGACTTTCTTTGTTTTGTTGCTGGTTCCACTATTTGCTTTCCATTCTCCTTGAACTTTAACATATTTTTTCTTTAATGGGCAATTGAACATCACATGACCTTTAGTCTTGCACATATAGCAAGTGGTGTGTTCATGTTTGTTATTTGATGAAATGCTAGCATAAAATTTAGCTTCCTTAACAAAATATCCCATATATATCTTTTTATTCCTTTTATTTGCTTTGCCATTGTAGCCTATTCCTTCTTTGTTTCCATGAAGCCTTTGTTGTCCAATCATCTTTTCAAAGTTTTCTTTACCTTTAGTAAAATTATAGATAATCTTTTCTTTATCCTCAATTATCTTTTTGAGTTCATTTATTTCTAAATTTTTCTTATTCAAATCATTTTTATGAGTTTTATCTAATTCTTGTTTTGCTATGTTTATTTCTTCTTCCAACTTCTTAGTATAAGTTTTTCTTTCTTCTTCAATAACTTTGAATGATTCAAGTTGCTCTACTAGTTCTTGATTTTGATCTTTCAAAGTTATATTTCTTTTAGACACTTTTATAAATCTTTTATGTAGTGAAAATAATTCCGTTTGTATTCCTTATAAGAAGGCAAACTATCACATGACTCATCACAAGACTCATTTTGAGATTCGGTTGAAGAGTAATAAGAGTTTACCTCTTCGTCGTTCGCCATTAAGCATATATTTGCCATCTCTTGTTCACTTGATTCGAATTCAGTTTCACTAGAGCTTGAGTCATCCCAAGTGGCTTTCATTGCTTCCTTCTTTTTCTTCTTGTCTTTCTTGAATAATGGACACTCAGGTTTAATATGCCCTGGCTTTTTGCAATGATAACAGATTGGTAGTTCATTCTTACCTTTATTTTCTTTCCTACTTGTATCTCCTTTTTCAATTTTTTTTTTATTAAACTTTCTAGGAAACCTTTTATTTCTTCTATAGAATTTTCCTAGTCTCTTAGTAATGAATGGCAATTCATCTTGATCTAAGTCACTTGTTTCGCTTTCTTCTTCACTAGTGCTATGACTAGATGCTTTTAGAGCTATGGATCTTTTATGTTTTGGCTCAAGATTCCTTTCTTTCAATGCCATTTCATATGTAAGAAGTGAACCTATAAGTTCATCTAGAGAAGTAGTCTTAAGGTTTCTTCCTTCCGTGATAGTTGTGCCCTTTGGTTCCCAAATAGAGGGTAGGCCTCTTAGAATTTTTCCGATCATTTCATATGTAGTATAGGTTTTTCCTAAGGCACTTAAAGAGTTTATTATGTGCGTATATCTGGTGTACATGCTTGATATTGTTTCATCAGAATTCATTTTGAATGCTTCGTATTCACTTGTTAGCATGTCTATCCTATTGTCTCTAACATCAACGGTTCCTTCATAAGTTACTTCTAGTTTATCCCAAATCTCCTTAGCTGTTTTGCAGGCCATGACTCGATTAAACTCATTAGCATCTAATGCACAATATAACGCATTTATAGCACGAAACATTTATTTGAAGCATTTTATAATCTAAGTCAGTCATCTTTCTTTTCTTTTGGAATATGTTTTCCATCAACTAACTTAGTGGGGATAAGATTTCCATCCATAACAACTTCCTAAGCTTTCCAGTCCATGTGTTGGAGATATATTTCCATTCTCTTTTTCCAAAAAGTATAATTGTGTTCACAAAAGATTGGTGGATAGGTTGGGGATTGTCCTTCACCAAAGGGTACTACTCCAATGTCAGCCATTTGATCTTTTTATAGTTTCTTGTTAGGAATTTCTATAACTAGGCTCTAATACCAATTGAAATAAGGAATAGCTTCCCAAGAGGGGGGTGAATTGGATTCTTTTAAATTTTAATGATTTTTAAGCTTTTGATTTTAATACCCAGAAAATAAAATATATAAATGATAATCACACTTAAAAATTACTGAAATTTAAATTCACAAATGAAATCAAAGTAATTCAATCACTCAACCAAGAATATTAGAGCTTTTGTTGATTTCCCTGTAAGCTTTTAGTATGCACTTCACTTGATCAAGATTTTCACAGATTAACCAACATATTCCCTCTTGGGTTTTTGCAAACGGTTAATCAAAATGTAGTTTCTAAATATTAAGTACCTTTGTTTCTTTCTCACTTAAAAAACCTGCAACCTGCACTTTTAAACCATACAACAATAGCAAGTAAAGAATATAAAGTAAAGCAGAGAGAAAGACACAAGATTTTTACGAGGTTCGGCTTCAACACAGCCTACGTCCTTGCCTTTGGCAAAACTCCCAAGGGTTCCACTATATTAGTTCCGTTACTGGGTGGAACAACACCTGTTTACAACTACTCCTTCTGTTAGGCTAGAGCCTGCCTCTCCAAACGACAATCCCCCGTTTGGTCCAACGATTCAACAGCTCTGAATCGTCTATGAATGAAAATAAAGAAATTTTGTGTACAAAATAAAACTCTCACAGCAGAGTAGATTAGTACAATAATTAGCACAATGATACTTCAAGGTAATTCAAATAGAAAAGAATTTGAAGCTCAATACTTAGTATGAATCACCAATATAATTTTCAAAAGATGAGAGATTCTGTCTTTTGAAAACTTTGCCTCAAAGTATAAATTAGTAGCAAATCAGTAATTTGAACACAAGAGAGTTTTTAGATCCTTTGAGAATTTTGAATGCTTGAAGATTGCTTGATCTAAAAACCTTTTGAAGATTACTGGATTTGAAAACCCTTGAAGATTGCTTAATTTCAAAAACTTTTGAGTATTGCTAAATCGTTCTCTCTTAAAAAACCTTTGAAGATTTAAGCTATTTATAGATGTTTAGAAGCCATTCATTACTCCCAAAGATTCCCAAAAATCATTTCCAATTATTTTAAATTAATTATGTCCAAAAACGTGGTTTAAAAAATCTTCCCGTTTAGAGATTTAATGCCAACGTTCGAGTGGCAGTCGCCTGTCACAGAACAAACTCTTAACATAGAATGTTGGCAGTCGCTTGCCAGAACCAAGGCAGTCACCTGGCTTGTTCACGCAGGCACCTGACAGATTTAGGCAGTCGCTTGTCTAGCTACTGACTTTTTGAAAAACCTCTTTCTTAATGTGGCAGTCACCTAGCCCTTCAATATTTGAAAATTTTCCTTTTTCAAAAACTTTTCTTTTCATAAAAATATTCTTTAGAGTATATATATAAAAATATATTTTTGAATTTTTAAGAGCTTCAAACCAATTTATACTTGAAATTAACTTTGAAGTACTTACATTTAGAACATCTTTAAAAATATAATTCTTTGATCTTCAATCTTGTTCTTCCATCATCTTTGTGGTTTCAATCTTTTCTTTGAGCTTTTCACCAGTATAAATTTATTCCTCATGCTCATTGTAATCCATAAGCTTTACTATGTTCTTCAAGAATTCTTTGTGATTCATAGGCTTCCTTATGCACTTGAGCTTTGTCACTTTCTTGAAAAACTTACACTTGAACCATATTAAACACATCATTGATTTGTTATCATCCAAATAAGAATTGTAAGCCTTATTAGGCCAACATACCCCATATAGATGACTTATTTGATCAGCTTCAGGGTACATGAGTTTATTCAAAGATTGATCTATGCTCTGGGTACCATCAGGTAAAAGTCAGGGCAAAGGACTTTTTTAAGATAGCATTCCGTACTCTGTATGACCATTATGAATTTTTGGTCATGCCATTTGGACTGACGAATGCTCTTGCTATATTCATGAATTTGATGAATAGAGTCTTTCATCAATACTTAGATCAGTTCATTGTGGTTTTCATTGATCATATATTGGTCTACTCGAGGAGCTTTGAGGAACATGAGACGCATTTAAGACTAGTACTTCAGATGCTCAAGGGAAAGGAATTGTATGCCAAGTTTAGCAAATGTGAATTCTGGTTAGAGAAAGTTGCGTTTTTGGGGCATGTCATATCAAGAGATGGAATCTTAGTAGATCCTAGCAAGATAGAGGTAGTGGTGAATTGGGCCAAGCTGGGGAATGTTCAAGAAATTAGGAGTTTCTTGGGAATGGCGGGATATTATCGTCGATTTGTAGAGGGATTCTCAGGATTGTCAGGGCCTTTGACGCGATTAACCCGGAAGAATGTCATGTTTGAATGGGATGACAATTATGAGTAAAGCTTCCAGGAATTGAAGTAGAGGCTCGTCACTGCACCTATATTGACCATTCCATTAGGAGGTGATGGATATGTGATCTACAATGACGCGTCTTTGAAAGGGCTCAGATGTGTGTTTATGCAGTAGGGTAAAGTTGCAGCATATGCTTCCAGAGAATTGAAAGAATATGAAAAGAATTATCCTACCCATGATTTAGAATTGGCTGCAGTGGTTCATGCATTGAAAATTTGGAGGCATTATCTGTATAGAGAGACATGTGAAATATTTTCAGGCCATAAAAGTTTAAAGTACTTATTCACGCAGAAGGAGTTGAATATGATATAGAGAAGATGGTTGGAACTTATTAAGGATTATGACTGCACCATCAGTTACCACCCAGAAAAGGAAAATGTGGTGGTTGATTTTCTGAGCCGAAAATTAGGGGAGCAGCACAATTAGCAGCAGTAATTCAGCACCCGATCCAAACGGACTTGGAGAGGCTCGATGTGGAGCTAGTAGAGGGTGATCCTTAGGCATTTATTGCCAACTTGGTGGTACAACTTACCTTACAGGAAAGGATTAAATCCTCTTAGAGGGATGACGCAGAATTAATGGAGTTGATAGCTAATTTGAAGAATGGATAGAGAAGGGAATTTAGAATTTCAGATGACAGAACTTTGAGGTTCCATACCAGATTGTGCATGTTTGCAGATAAGGATATGAGAATGATGATCCAAGAGGAAGCTCACAGGTCCCTATATATAGTTCATTCTGGTAGTACTAAAATGTATAGGGATCTTCGGGAGTCTTTCTGGTGGAGCAGTATGAAGAGGGAGATAGCTGAATTTGTGCAGCATTGTTTAACGTGCTAGCAGGTGAAGGCTGAGCACCAAAGAACAGCGGGACAGTTGTAGCCACTTCCTATCCCTGAGTGGAAGTGGGACTATATTTCTATGGATTTTGTTATAGGTTTACTGCCGGCATTGCATGGGCATAACTCGATTTGGGTGATTGTAGATAAACTGACAAAGACTACTAATTTTATCCCTATCAAAGTCAGTTCCTCCATAGATAGGCTGGTAGAATTATATATTAGAGAGATAATACGATCACATAGTGTGCCAGTGTCTATAGTATCAGACCGAGACCCACGATTTACGTCACGGTTTTGGAGGAGCTTGTAGAAAGCTATGGGGTCTCAGTTATCATTCAGAACTTTTGACTCTATGAGTCTAATCCTATTTTGATAGTGACAAATCACTTGGTATTTGATCTGTGCATTGAAAGTGTGAACAGGAACATTATTTAGCATGCACAGAAGTTGAGGAAGTCATGGAAGCCATGAGGATTAAAGAATATACAACCAGGCACAATCTATGGAACTAAAAGAGTAGAAGGATGGAGATGCAAGCGTCAAGTTTCAAGATAGTCATGGGAATGGGTATTTAGATTTCATTGTATTTTCATATTTTATATGATATAGCTAGAAGCTCAAAATCATACCTTATACTGACCTTAGGACACATGCATATCATGAAGAATTTATTTAAAAGAGTCTAAGTTAAACTGAATTTTGAAGGCAAATTTTTAGAGGCCTCATCGACAAACCCAATGGCCTCGTTGGCAAACGCATGAAGGCCACTCGGCGATGAATAGATTGTTCTCATCGATGAGAAATTACCGAGGGCACAAAAATTTCAAATAGGTCTCTCATCAACGAACTCACGTTTACGTCGACAAACGAGTGTTGAACACTCGTTGACGAAGGTGTCCTCTCATTGACGAATGTCGGGTGCAGAACTTTGGTTCAACAGGGATACGCATGGAATTTCATTCAAATAAAATAATCCAAAGACTGGGATTAAACCTAGGGTCAAGAACACATATAAAATTAACCTAAGAACCCCAGAGCCTCACTTTTTGAATATATCTTAAGAGCGTTAAACAGAAATTGTCTACGGGCCTGCATTCCAACTTCTATACATCAAGTTTTGAGCATTCTTATTCCAGTCAAGAACTTTCACTCATATCTTACTGCAACGTTTCATTCATCTTGAGGTTTGAGGTTTGGTAAAAGTGTTTTACACATTTAATCTTATTTTTGTTTTCCCTTAACTCATAAATTTTTATATATATTACTTGGGAACAAAAATAACAATCCGAATATTTTATTCACTAATTGAATATACATACTTGAGAAAAAATTTGATTGAACTAAACTCTTTGAGATATTCTTGAATATATTTATCGTTCTAAGATTGACTACTACAAAAATTATTTGATTGCTCAATTTGAGTCTTTTAAATATATATGTGTGAGAAATCTTTGGAATATTTCAAGTCATATTTTTATTCAAAGAGTTAATCTCGCAAATTACTTGATAGCTGGAACCTAAATTTCAGTGCTACTAAAGATTACTTTTACAAGGATCATATCTTGATTTTCCTGCATCAAGGGGGTTGGTTTGAAACCCTAAAACCTCCAAAGTGTTTATATATAAGAAATTAATTTTTCAGAGATATTACCTTGAAGGTAATTTTGTGAAGCATATTATACATATAACGCTTTTATCGTTACATACATACTGAGCTTCAAGTTTTATCATATGAATATGTGTTAGGGATTTCTATTGTACTCACCAGCTTGTGTAGAAGCATTATTGAGTTTTCGCAGAATTTTTATATTGTAATCATAGTTCAAGTTGTGAACTGAGTTTAAGGAAAAAGCTATATCTCTTGTAAGTAGCGGATTAGGATGAAGTTGTACCTCATGTAAGCAGCGGATTGTAAGGGAAGCTCCATCCCAGTTAAAGAAGCAGGGATTTAGTGGAATCCTTGAGTGGGTAGCTCAAGGCAAGGACGTAGGTCAGGTTGGCTGTTGACTTTATTGGTCATATCCCATTTTGATTATGAAAAATACTCTGATATTTAATGGTTGATGAGTTTGTGTGCATGACCAATCAGAAGTATCATATGGTGCATGCACATGGCACATGAAGTGAAGACCTGAAGACCCTGAAAATTATTTCATGTTGTATTGTAATTTAATCCTTTATTTATGTCTGTAATAGTAACATAGGAACATGGTCTGTAATAATTAATGCCTTACGTGCATGGTAGGATCAATAAGCTCAAAACCATAGATGGACCTTAGGGAACACCCTTCGGTCGACCGACGCCAAAATTTTTGGGGTTAATTCTCAAATGTCTTAGATTGACTTTAGGACCCACAAGTCTGCATGAAAAAGTTCCCTATTGCAATAAAAATAAACATCATATGAATAGGGCGAATGTATAAGGGTGTTAGAACCGAAATGCACTTAAGTTGCATGTTTGGTCGACCGTACTGCACAAGTACAATATCTCTCGGTCGACCGAACCGGTGCCGGATCAATAGTTTGACCACTGCTTGGTTGACCAAGCCATGGCAGTTCATTCCCTCCCAGTCGACCGAACTCCCACCAAAGTCAACATTTGACTATACGGTCGACCCAGCCCAATTCTTAAGCCAACTACCTGGTTAACCATACCCACATATGGGAGAATCCAGCGCTACGGTCAACCGAACTACTTTGTTCAAAACCTCCTTATCGACCAAACCACATAGAAAAGAAAAATCACCTTGGAATCTGGTTGTCTGGTTGACCGAACTTTTAGTTCAAATTGGAAATTTTGGAATGTCATTGATCAGGGTGATAGTGTGCCTGTTAAATTCATTGGTTGTACTAGTGTTCCTAAATCTGAGTATGAATTGAATGATCATGATAGGAACCTAGTGTAGGTTAATTTTGATGCCATGAATACCTTAGTACATGCTTTAGATTCTAATATTTTGTGTGAGATTATGGCTTGTAGCAATGTTAAGGAGATCTGGGATGAACTTGAGAGAAGATATGGAGCATCCATGCAAAATAAAGTGATCTCTCCATGTAACTCAAGCTCTACTAATCTTGAAGGAGGTAACTAGTGCTTTGTTGCCTTAACTGATAATGAGGTTATCTCTATTCCTTCGGCTTTATTAGATAAATCTGAAAATGATTCATGTGATGATTTAAATGATGTTTCTAATTCTGAATCATGTGATAGTACTGATAGTGAAAACATGCCTACTTGTGAAGAATTGCAAATTGAATGTATTAGAATTCATAAGTCACTTGTTAAAGCTAACAAAAGGTATATTGCTTTGAAAAAAAAGTATGAGGCATCTTTGAAAGAATGTGAATCAAAAGTTCTTGTTGATAGGGAATATGATTTAAAAATCAAGCAGTTAGTAAACAGGAATGAAAATTAAAAAAAAGATTTGAATGTTGTAAGATCTCAAATTTCAAGTGATAATAACAAGGACCTTCTCATTTCAGAACTTGAGTGTAAAGCGAACAGTGTCTAATGAATTCATAAAATTACAAAGTGTTTGCAAAGACTTAAAAAACTCAAAAATTCAAGATCAAGAAAAGAGAATAGAAGACCTGTCTAAGTTCATCCATACATTCACTAGAGGTAAAGAAAATTTTGACAAACTCTTAGGTTCACAAATGATGACCTTAGATAATGAAGGTATAGGTTTTAATGGAGCTGAAAATAAGAAAAGGAAGAACCTATACATGGGGTACTTTGTAAAAGAATTGAAACACTATGCTAGTATCTCTTCCAGTCCATACACTCACACCACATGTGTCTTATGAAAAAAGAAGGGGCACGTAAAATTTGATTGTCCGCTTAAAAGAAAAGGTGTGAAACCCAAACGAGCATGGAAAGTCAAAGAATCACTGACTCTTAACCCATTAGGAATAAAAGATAGAAAAATGGTATGGGTTGTTAAGAAAACAAACCCCTTGAAATTCAAGGAAGAATTTACTCAAATAGGAATTACATGATCACATAATTCTTCCTTAGCATTTAGGATTAGCCATAGGGGGTAGTGTTGACTAAAGGATTAGGAAGTGGTTCGGGTTGAAACTGTAAAAACTTAGTATTTGTCCACTATTCAAAATTTTACATACTAAGGATCTTGAAAAATTAAGCCAATACTGAAATTCAAGCAAAATAACCAATCTGAACTTAATACATATATTCATTCGTTAAAATATGAAATCATTGGCTACAACTTAATTAAAATCCGCTTCCAAATAGACAAAAGCATCCTTGTTGGGTATAAAATTCTTAATCCTTAATCCGTGCTTGAACTTTTATGTTATCCATACTCTGTCCATTGCAAAAGTTTTGAGTTGAAGGAAATGAATTCTTCCAGTTTAACATCTTATCCTAAACTCATATTGAAAGCCTAAAATGCCTAATAAATTTATTTTGTCATCACTCTAGGCTTAAGTACTTTTGATCATAACTCCTTATTTATTTGGTACTTATTAATAGAAATTCCTCATGAAATCAAAATTAGAGGCATTCACTAAAGAATTCAAGTTTTATTGACAAATCAAGATATCTTCTTTGAACTTTAAATGTAAAAATCCTTTAATTTTAGTTCATCTCCTCCATAGGAAATCTTTACCTTACGACAATCACATCAGGTAAAGATCCATCCTCTCATTGGTTTGTATCCTTACTCCAAATTTGTGATCATATCTAAAGGATACATTCCAACCACCAAAGAGTGTCAATTGCTAGTTATTCATATCCTCCACAATGCTCTTTGCTAGAATAAGTTAGGACACATTCTTTAGTATGCTTATCTTGTACAATGCCCTACTACTACCAAAATGCTCTTTCGAACATAATAGATATTAAAACTATAAGAGTATTTATTTTACTTCACTTCATAAGCTCTCAAACAATAATAAAATCTATTAGAGTTTCATCCTCATGAATTAAGTTAAATGGCCAATATGATTGCTATAGGTTTCAACATACATGAAAATGCAATAATTGAGAAACCTATGCATAAACGTTAAGAAAGAAAAGCCATTTAAACTTAGGCCTCTCACATATTGTAAATCATAAGAAAAGAGGCAAATGTAGGCTTAGCTCACTTAAAGATATATACATTGTGACTTTTTGGTCCTTTGAGCCTATTCATCCAAAGCCAAGTATATATCATTAAAAATCTAGATCTCTTGGCTAAATGATTTCAAAAATAAGAAAAAGACATTAAATGAGTCGAGTGCATAATTGAGGGGATCATTCATCTTTCATATATATACTCATTAAAATTCTCTCAATTTTTATCTATGTTTATATGTTTTTATTAGTTATTGTTCATATCATCTATTGGATAGTTCATTTCTTTTTTGAGTTGTTGATTGAACTACTGGAAAGCACGCTCATGTTGAAAGCCTCCTGCATGGCGGATGAAGTGATATAATTTGCATGCTAGTTGTGGATAGTAGGTTGTTGCTTGTTTTATATGATTTATCTGTTGAAAACAACCCACTATTAGGTACAAGTTTTATGGGAAAATGTCCTATATACAAATGGCATGCTGCTGAAATTTTGCGAGGATTTTTCCATATAAAACCTTGTGTTAAAGATGATTATGATAAAATTAACGTTAAAATATTTTTGAAAGGATGAGTGAAAACTAATTGAAAATTAAGTTTCATCCTTGCATAATCATCAGGTAGTTAGGAGTGCTGAGCACCTTTGCTATAGAAAGAACTTATAGGACTCACATGCATCATTGCCGTTGATTGAAATAGTGAGGATCTTCTGATATCCTTGAACATTATATCCTGTACTTAAAGTTCTATGATTTGATATGAAATGTTCTTAGGTCATGAATTCCATGGAATGCCTTAATATCTATTTTTGATGCACTTATTGTCTATAGGGATGACTATACTGATTAGAGATAAATATTGTTAATAAATATCTAGTATAGTTGTTGAAGAATGGTTTGTGTGCTCACTTATACTTTGACATATTCAATGAAATCAATCCCTTGCAAAGTATAAGTAATTTATTGTATCTAAGCAATAATTCAAATTGATAGGGGAAGCATCTAAAACTAAAATGCCTATCATATTATGCTCACAAACTTTTGAGGCTTAGATATGTTTTAAATATAGTACGACATGTGTTTAAATGAAATGATCTTTGTGAAAATCTTAAGTTTATATTTATTTCTTTGCGACAAGTTGGTTGCATTTGCCATATGATCTTACATGCAATTATTAAATCTTTAGGATCATCATGGTTGTGGTTTTTTGGTTATATTCTTGAATGTGCTTAATTGACAAACCAGAAAATTGGTGCTTGCTTGATCTTTAAAGCTTCTATATCAAGGGGGATATATATTTATATATACATATATATCTATTTACATATACTTTTTGGCAAGAACTAATTTCAAAACTAAATTTTTTTCCCTCTTGCCTTATATACATCTATGTTTTAAAGTCGCATAACTGGTTCAGTAACTTCACATAAAAATTGCATGCGAACTAGTTAGATTGTGTTTATGCTCAAACTTTCTTTTTGATATCATATGCCGTGTGCTTTTAACTTAAATCTTTCACAGGACTTATGATTTGTGGAAAATGAAATGGTTTGTGCATATCTATGGTCTAATTATGTTTTTCATGTCATTTAAATCATTTAAATGACTAGTTATATTATTTGTGTGCTAAATTGCTGAAGTTAACTTTGTCATTCATTTTGCATTGTATGATTATTCTATCTCTTGAATGACTAAAAGTTATACTTGTATTTCATGTTTTGAGAATACTGGACTGTTTGAGTAAGTAGCTATGGATATATTGTCAATATATTACTCAATCAGATCACTTGTATACATACATGTTTTTAGGAAATGTTCTATTTTCAAAAGGCATGCTACCAAATTTTCTAAAAAAATTTTCCCAAACATATCTTGTATTCAGATGATTATTTGCCTATGTACTCAAATATTTATTTAGGCCCTTTTTGTTGTTGCCAAAAGAGGGAGAAGTAGGCAAGTATTTGTCATCATTAAAAAGGGGGAGATTGTTGACCTTATTGGTCATATTCCATTTTGATTATGACAAATACTCTGGTATTTAATGGTTGATGAGTTTGTGTGCAGGACTAATCGGAAGTATCATATGGTACACGCACATGACACATGAAATGAAGACCTGAAGACCCTGAAAATTATTTCATGTTGTATTGTAATTTAATCCATTATTTGGGTCTGTAATAGTAACATAGGAACATGGTTTGTAATAATTTATTCCTCACCTGCATGGTAGGATCGATAAGCTCAAGACCATAGATGGACCTTAGGGAACAACCTTCAGTCGACTGATGCTAGAATTTTTGGGGTTAATTCTCAAATGCCTTAGACTGACCTTAGGACCCATAAATCTGCATGAAAAAGTTCCCTATTGCATTAAAAATAAACATCATATGAATAGGATGAATGTATAAGGGTGTTAGAACCGAAATGCACTTAAGTTGCATATTTGGTTGACCATACTGCACAAGTACAATATCTTTCGGTCAACTGAGCCATGGTAGTTCATTCCCTCCCGATCGACCGAACTCCCACCAAAGTCAACATTTGACCATACGGTTGACCGAGCCTAATTCATAAGCCAACTACCTAGTCGACTGTACCGACACGTGGGAGGATCCAACGCTACGGTCGACCGAACTACTCAGTTCAAAACCTCCTAGTCAACCGAACTACATAGAAAAGAAAAATCGCCTTGGAACTTGATTGTCCGGTCAACCGTTTCGTTCAAATTATGCCTGGTCAACCGAGCTTGCACAACTTGGTCAACCGAACCTTACCTTCGGTCAACCGATGCTCTCAGGTTGGAAATTTTTTTTACTGCAGTTAAATTTTTTAAACAGGGTTAATTATTCTAAAATGTTTTTAAACTTTCCTAATAATACCCTATGTGTCCTGAACAATTATATTTTTGGGGAACTCTATATATACCCCTTTATTTGCAAAAATTAGCATGAGAGTAGCAAAACAATTAGAAAATATCCTATGAATCTCAAAACGCCTATTTTTCATATTCAAGCTTCATACTCCCATTCTTACTCATCCATATTGAAGATACCATTTAGTAAGAGTGCTCTTGTGTTCATCACCAAGCTTAAACTCTCATTTGCTCGTTTTGATTGAAATTATTTTTTCTTTGAGAGTAAGCTTCTAGTTTTTCTAGGGGGCTTTGTAAATAAGCCTTCCATAGAAAAACTTCTTAGAGATTCTAAGTTTTGCATTTTCATTGCAATACTCAAGAGTTCATATTGGGTTTTGGTCGCAAAAAATATTTTACAAATCGTTTTCAAATATCTCTTGTGTTTATTGTTGAGAAATATATATATTTTGAGATATTTGCTTGAGTTCTAAAAGATCTTTGTTGCTATTTATTTTGATTGAGATTATCATTTTAATACAAAGATCAAATAAATTTTTACAAACCATTTTTGAATATCTCTTGTGGTTTATATTGAGAAAAATTATTTGTTGAGATATTTGAAGTGTGGTTGTGATTGTTGTTTGTGCATTGTGATTGAAATCATCATTTGACACAAAGATCATATCATTTACACTCTCACGCACTGATTGCAATATTTGCATAAATATCTGAGTGTAGTCACTTAGACTACATTGAGCTTATCAAATCCTATCTTTTGGTAGTGTATTGATTATACTGTTCGTATTGTAGTACATATCTACTTAGTTGAGAAGCACATTTGCTGTACACAATTTTATTGAGAAATTTATTGTATTCCAAGCGTGGCCTAAGGGGGTGGTAATCCAGCCCAGAAGGATTGTGTAGGTTGAGGTCAGGCCTGTGTTAATTGACCTAATTGTGAAGGTTGAGGTCAATCCTGTAATAATTGACCTAATTGTTTAGGTTCCGCTCCACCCGTTAAGTGAGCGTATAGTGGTAATCCTTGTTCTTGTTAGCCAAGGTGGGGATGTAGGCACTTTGGCCAAACCTCGATAACATATCGCGAGTATCGTTTACTTTTTCCACACTTTACTTTACTGCACGTGTATGTTTGTTTATTGATTGCATAGACTGACCCTAGGTTGTGTAACACTGTGGTTAAACCTATTGACCTTCGCAATAACTTTTAAATACCCAATTCACCCCACCCCTCTTGGGGTTGCACCAAAGCTAACATTGTTCGAACCTTGTAAAAAATTGTGTTTGCCTTCTCTCTTCCCTTACTCCTTTTAATTTTCGGAACGCATTTCATTACCTATCTTGCATATGTGTATGTTGAATAAGCTTACAAGAACTTGGTAATTAATTGGGTATAATTGAATATAAAATTATTGAATTTAATTAATTTCAAGCCCTGGTGATTGTATATGTTAAATCTTAAAATAGGGATTGATTGATGAAGTAAAATTAAATATTTTCAAAATACCCAATTCAAACCCCCTCTTGGGATTAGATCTGAATTCAAATTTGGTATCAGAATGAGGTCTGCATAGACTTGATTGTTATTTTTGTAAAACGATCACATGACACACATCAGTGTAACTCCATTCGGTGAGGGACACTCGTCCACTAGACCACTAATTTTCTGTGGTGTATATTACATTTACTAGAAACATAGGATGAGTATATACCTGTTGAATGTAGATTGGAAAGTATGGAAAATAGTTTCTAAGGGAAACCATGTTCCCATGAAAGTAGTTGATAAGGTAAATGTTCTTAATACTGAAGATGAACAGAGGAAGACTGGAAATCTGTGCAAATAAATGCTACTGCAATGAACTTGCTATTTTGTGCACTAGATGTAAATGGGTTTAATAGGGTGATGACCTATAACACTACAAAAGAGATTTGGGAAAAGTTAGAAGTCATATATGAAGGTACTAAGAAAATAAAAGAAATTAGGATAAACATGCTTACTAGTGAATATGAGGCATTTAAAATGACTGCTAATGAATCTATTCAATCCATGTACACTAGTTTTACCCACATCACGAATTCTTTAAATGCTCTTCGTAAATCTTACCCTACTTATGAGTTGATCATGAAAATACTTAGGGGACTACCACTAGTTTGGGAAGCTAAGGCGACCGCAATAGCAGAAGGAAAAAATATGAAGGAGATGTTGGCTGATGAATTGATCAGTTCGCTTATTACTTAAGAACTAGCAATAAATGAAAGAAAGAATGAGCAAAACAAAACTAAGAAAGTTACAGCGCTTAAGGCATCATCCAATAGCTTTGGTGAGGGAAGTGATTCAGAATCAGATGATAACATGGCTCTTATCACTAAGAAATTCAGAGAGTTCATGAAAAAAAACAAGAAATACACCAAGAAATTCAAGGGCTCAAAGACAGAAAAGGGAGAGTCAAGTAGAAGGAAGCAAAAGGATAATCTTCCCATGTGCTATAACTGTAAAGAAGATGGACATATCAAGCCAAATTGTCCCCAACTGAAGAAAGTGTCTAAGAAGAAGAAGAAGAAGGCACTAAAGGTTGGATGGGATACTTACAGTACCAGTAGTTCATAATTTGAATCCAGTGATGATGAGATTGCAAATCTACGTCTGATGGCTCACGAAGACCACGAGGTACAATCCTTTTGTTCTGCTTCATCTTATTATTCTAGTGATTCATAAAATAAAAATTGCATGCTTTCTTATGATGAACTGCATCAGGAATATTTGTATACCCTTAAAATGCTTGAGAAAATGAATGAAAAAAATTTTTGGTTGAAATTAAAATTGAAATAATTTTAGAAGTTAGTAGAAAGTCAAAATAAATCTCATGCATCCCTCATGAAAGACAAGGATTTGAAAATTGAAGAGTTAGAAAAGGATTTAAAAGATAAATCTAAGATTATCTGTAAATTTATAGAAGGACAAATTAATTTTGAAAAACTCCTTGGAATTCAAAGAAACTCCCTAGAAAAGGAAGGTCTTGGTTATAATGGAAAGGAGAACCTAAAATAGCGACATCTTTACATGAGATATTTCGTAAGAGAGTCAAAATCTTATCTTCCAACTAAAGACTATTATAAAAAATATTACATGTTTTAAATGTAAGAAGTTGGGTCACATAAAATTTGATTGTCCTTTTAAAAATAAAGATGTCTTAAGAAAGTCTGGAAAGTCAAAGGAGAATCTAGTACTAACCCCCATGGACCCAAGAAAATCCGGGTACCAAAAGTTGTTATCTGATTATGTCTTGCATATATGCTTGAGATTGTCCTCCATAAAGGACAAGTGGTGTATGGATAGCAGATGCTCGCAACATATGACAAGTAATAAAGCAAAATTCGCATCCATTATATCCAAAGATGGAGGATTTGTTACATTTGGGGATAACTCGAAAGGTAAAATTATTGGAGTTGGTAAGGTTGGTAAGGAACCTTCACTTGTCATTGATAATGTGTTATTAGTTGATGGATTGAAACACAACTTATTAAGTATAAGTCAATTATGTGATAAAGGTTATAAAGTCTCATTTGAACATGACAAATGTATCGTAGAGAACAAATTTGAAAACAAAGTACTGTTTACTGCATATGGTAATGAAAATGTCTACACCACTAGCTTTGACAATCTTGCTTCTCAACATGTTACTTGTTTTTCTACTATGATGAAATTAATTGGATTTGGCATAGGAGGCTAGGACAGGCAAATATGGACTTGATATCTAAACTAGTTAAGGGAGACTTAGTTAAAGGATTTCCTAAGGCTAAATTCATGAAAGATAAAATCTATGATGCATGTCAATTAGGAAAACAAGCAAGATCTAGTTTTAAGAAGAAGAAAGTTATTTCTACTACAAGGCCACTTCAAAGGCTACCTTTAGACTTATTTGGTCCAAACCCAACTCAGAGTTTAGGGGGAAAATCATATGCATTCGTCATAGTTGATGATCATTCAAGATATACATGGGTACTATTTTTAGGTTACTAAGATGAAGCGTGCAAATAATTCATAAATATATGCAAAAAAATTCAAAATGAAAAGAGATATACTATCACTAAAATTTGAAGTGATAGGGGTAGAGAATTTAAAAATTAAGGCATGGAAGACTAGTGCAATTCATTAGGAATAGCTCATAACTTTTCTTCTCTTACAACACCACAACAGAATGGTGTAGTTGAAAGAAAGAATAGGTCTATACAAGAAATGGCCAAAACTATGCTTAACGAACATAAACTACTCAAGTACTTCTAGGCTGAGGCAGTAAATATTGCCTGCTATGTTCTAAATAGAGTTTTGATTAGACCATCTCTAAATAAGACTCCTTACGAATTATGGAATTGCCATAGACCAAACATATCGTATTTTCATGTCTTTGGCTATAAATGTTTTGTGCTTAGAGACAATGAACACTTAGGAAATTTTGATGTGAAATCAAATGAAAGTATCTTTCTAGGGTATGCTTTAGATAGTAAATCCTACAGGGTATATAATAAACGAACATTAACTGTTGTAGAATCTATCAATGTAGTATTTGATGAGTCAAATCCCTTCTCCAAAAAAATTGATGAGGATGAAATTGAAATAAATAAGGAATTTGAAAAACTGTCTATTGAAAATGATTCAGACAAGAGAAATGAAGCTAAGGAACCATCTACTGAAAATAATCAAATTCAAAATGAGATTAATGAACCTCTTAGAGAATTGAAGCATATAAAAAATCACCCCATTGATCAAATAATAGGTGAACCATCATGTGGAGTAGTTACACGATCCTCACTTAGAAACATGGTTAGTCATTGTGCATTCCTATCTCAAGAAGAACCTAAGAATGTGAGTGATGCATTTGAGAATTAATCATAGGTGATGTCCATGCAAGAAGAGCTAAAACAGTTTGATAGAAATAAAGTATGGATGTTAGTTCCTTGACCTGAAGAAAAGAAAGTTATTGGAAAAAAATAGATATATAAGAACAAGAAAGATGAACATGGGATAGTTCTCAGAAATAAGGCAAGACTAGTAGCTCAGGGATATAACCAGGAAGAAGGAATAGACTTTGAGGAAACCTTTGCACTTGTAGCTCAAACGGAAGCTATTCAAATGCTTTTAGCCTGTGCTGCTTTGAAGGATTTCAAACTGTATCAAATGGATGTCAAAAGCGCATTTTTAAATGGCTACATAAGTGAAGAAGTTTATGTAGAACCACCCCTAGGTTTTGAAAACCATAAGTATCCAAATCACGTTTATAGACTATCAAAAGCCTTGTATGGTTTAAAGCAAGCTTCTAGAGCTTGGTATGAAAGACTAAGCGGTTTTCTACTGGATAATGGATTTATCAGAGGGAAGATAGACATAACACTTTTCATAAAGTCTAAGAATAATAATATGCTCCTAGTTCAAGTATATGTAGATGATATCATATTTGGAGTAACAAATGAAGAGTTGTGCAATGAGTTTGCAGGTACTATGCAAAATGAATTTGAGATAAGCATGATAGGTGAACTAAATTTCTTCCTAGGACTTCAGATCAAACAAGAAAAACATGGAATTTTTATAAATCAATCGAAGTACATTAGAGATCTACTTAAAAGGTTTAATATGGAAGATGGAAAAATACTAAGAGTTTTAAATGTATAGACAGAAACATAATAGTCAACTGTCTAGGAGTTGACAGGCGACTATGAGTGTAATTTGAGATGACTGACTGAGTTTTGACAGTCAACTATCACCCTTCTGCTCATCTTTAAAAATTCAGTTATTTAGCGACAGGCGCTTGACCCCATGTTGATAGGCGATTGCCGCCCTACTGTCTGTGTATTTTATATGTGTAATACATTGATAGGCGACTCATAGAGATTTCTCAGTCAACTTCCATGCGGCAAAAATTTAGAATGCATAATAGACATATTTTGAAAAATTCAATTACTTGAGGCTCAAACTTATTTAAATCTTGGACCCTACTCCAAGTAAACTTGGGGAACAAGTTAGATACTTTTCTACCTCTATAAATACACCCAAGTTAAATTGATTTAATTACAAAGAGTTAAATTTAGCATTCAAATCTCTCTCAATTGCTCTAAAATTCTCAAGGCTCTCTCTTGCTCTTAACTTGCACAAAGCTTACTAAGTTTTTTTTTATTCTCACTCACTGATATTGTGCTACAAATACTAATTCTTTCATCCATTGAAAGAATCATACGGTGAAATACTTTTAGAGCTTCAATCTGAATTTCATATTTTGAATTACATTGAATTATATAGTTTTGAACTATACTAATAAGCTCTTTTAGGAGCAATTCTTGTATATCTTATTTCAAATCTCTTTAGAAGATTGATTGATGGTTCAAGTGTTCAATCGTTGGACCGAACGATCATTTGGGGAGGCGGGCTCTAGCCTACTCTGAAGGAGCGTTTTAAACGGTGTTGTTCCACCCAACAAAGGAACTGGCCTAGTGAATCCTTTGGTGGTTTGCCAATGGTGAGGACGTAGGGTAGGTATAAACTGAACCTCATAAAACCTTGTGTTCCTCTCTCTCTTCCCTACTCTTTACTTTTCAGCAAAATTTACAAACTGCGTGGATGCTTTATAATTTCTGAATTCTGAGTGTTTGGTTGTTAAATAGACTAAAAGATAATTTGTTTTGGTTTGATCATCATTGATTTCGGAAACCGAAAGGGACTACGTTGGTTGATCATCCTAAACTTATTAAACTTAAGGTTTATTTAAAAGCTGAACCTTGGGAAGAAGTGTGATTGTGAATTTCAACATAGGGCTTATACAAATCCAACAAGCATTGCATATTACTATAGGGCTATTGTTACAAGAATCAAGTGCTTGGTTATTTTGTTTTGATTGTTGTTGATTTGGATTGATTATTTTACATGTATTTTGTGATTTTGTTTGGGTTGTGTTTATCGTTATAATACAAAAGCCTTTAAAAAGAGCATAAATATTTAAAAACCCAATTCACCCCTCTCTTGGGAACTATATCCTATTTTCAATTGGTATCAGAGCTTAGTTATAGTAAGTCTTAACAACAAGTTATAAAATGATCGAATGACACACTTAGGAGTAGCTCCCTTCGGAGACGGCCAATCCTCAACCCGGCCGCCTATCTTTTGCGGTCATAACTACACTTTTTGGAAAAAAACGAATGCAAATCTATCTTCAACATATGGATTGGAAAGCTTGGGAATTTTCTATGGATGGAGATCTAATTCCTACAAAAATAGTGGATGGAAAACGAATTCCTAAAGAGAAAAAGGACTTGATCAATATAGACTATAAAATGCTACAAATAAATTCAAGTGCCATAAATGCCTTGTATTGTGCTTTAGATGCCAGTGAATTCAATAAAGTCATGGCTTGCAAAACGGTCAAAGAAATTTGGGACAAGTTAGATGTAACTTAGGAGGGAACGGTAGATGTTAGAGACAATAGGATTGACATGCTAACCAGTGAGTATGAAGCTTTCAAAATGAGTCCGGATGAAACAATCACTAGTATGTATACTAGATTTACTCACATAATAAATTCTCTAAGTACCTTAGGAAAGACCTATACCACCTATGAAATGATTCGGAAAATACTAAGAGGCCTTCCTTCCATATGGGAACCAAAGGCGACTGCAATAATTGAAGGTAGGAACCTTAAAACTACCTCACTAAATGAACTTATAGGTTCACTACTCACGTATGAAATGACATTAAAAGAAAGAAACCTTGAACCTAAGCACAAGAAGTCCATTGCCTTAAAAGCAGCTAGTGAAAGCTCAAGTGAAGAAGAAAGTGAATCTAGTGATCTAGACCAAGATGAATTAGCATTCATTAGTAAAAGACTTGGCAAGTTAAAAAGTTCCCTAAAAAATTTAGTAAAAAGAAATATGAAAAAGGGGAAACTAGTAGGAAAGAAAACAAAAGTAAAATTGACCCTCCTACATGTTATCATTGTAAGAAACTAGGACACATCAAGCCAGACTGTCCTTTACTCAAGAAGGATAAAAAGAAGAAGAAGTCATGAAAGCTACATGAGATGATTCAAGCTCAAGAGAAACGGAGAATGAGTCAAGCGGACAAAAGAGAGCAAAAATGTGCTTCATGGCAAATAATGAAAAGGTAAATTCTTACTACTCCTCATCAACAGAATCTAGTAACGAATCTTATGCTGAATCTTGCGATAGCATGCCCTCCTATAAAGAACTACAAGATGAGTTATTTGCTTTACATAAAGGGTTTATCAAAGTCTCCAAAAGAAATATAAACTTGAAAGAACAAAATGAAAAACTAATGAAACAACTTGAATGATCTAAATCCACTGAAAAGGAGAAAGAATCTCATATTGAAAAGTTAGAAGAAAAAATAGAAGATATGACTCAAGAAATAGTCAAAATACAAGAAGATGATAAAAATAAAAAATTATTTAGAAGTAATTGAACTTAAGAAGTTAATAGAAGATAAAGAGAAAATCATTTATAACTTTACCAAAGATAAAGAAAATTTTGAAAAGATGATTGGACAACAAAAATTGCATGGAAATAAAGAAGGAATCAGATATAATGGAAAAACAAATGAAAGAAGTAAGAAGTTATTCATGGGATATTTTGTTAAAGAAGCAAAGTACTCTGCTAGTACTTCCTCAACCAATATACATGAACATACTACTTGCTACATATGCAAGAATAAAGGACATGTGATGTTTAACTGCTCACTCAAAAGGAAATATGTTAAAGTTCAAAATGAATGGAAAGTAAACAATGGAACTAGAAATAATTCAAAGAAAGTAAAGAAAATTTGGATTCCAAAAACTAACACCATGAATCCTTCATTGTAGGTGTGCTTTAGGACAACACCATCAAGGAAAAAGTGGGACTTGGACAGCGGGTGTTCAAGACACATGACCGGAGATAGGACCAAGTTCACCACACTAAAACAAAATGATGGGGGATACATGACCTTCGGTGACAATGGCAAAGGTAAAATTATTGGCATTGGAAAAATAGGTAAAGAACCCTCTCTTACAATTGATGATGTATTGTTGGTAGATGGTTTAAAACATAATCTTTTAAGTATTAGTCAATTAAGTGACTTGAAATAATTTTTAAGAAAGACAAATGCATTATTCAAAATCCTAAGAATGATGAAACCTTATTCACAACTCATAGGGTAAATAACGTAAATTGTATAAATCTTGATAACCTAGTTAATCAAAATGTGACTTGTTTGGCTATGATTACGCGTCAAAATTGCGTAATTGGGCATCTTAACCCGGGCTTTACGGTTTATATTTTTAATTAAACGTCCAAAATTTTCCAATATTTTAATAAAGTGCCAAAATCATCATTCTTGAACTTTATTGCATTATTTACGAAGTTTTGGTAATTTTTTGTTCCAGGAAAAATTTCTGAAACCAAAACCGACACCTGTTCGTATTTCATGCATAACTTTTTCGTTTGAGCTCTTCTCAAGACGATTCAAATTTTTGGAGAAATAGGAAAGGATTATCTACAACTTTTATGTTTTGAGTTTTGTGAGAAACGGGCTCCAGAAGAGTCAGATTTGTGATGAACAGAGAATGAAAAAAATGAAAAAAAATATAACAATTCGGGTTGGGTAATCTGGGTCTAGGGAAAAAGCCCTCTTCTATTTATTTATCCCTTTCCATCCTTTGCTCTCCTGTGCCCCTGGCACCACCCTTCTCCTTACTCCTTTTCTTTCCCTATTCTCTTTCTTCCCTGCTCTTTCTCTCCCTTAATCCTTAACTCCCGCAGCTCCCTTAATTTTTTTTAGCTCTCTTTTTAACTTTTCTCCCCTTTCCCTTGTCTTCCTCTCTCTCTCTCTCTGTTCTTTTTTTTTTCTTGTCTCTCAGCTCCTTATTTCTCTCAACTCTTTGTTCTTCCCCTATTTTTCTTTCTCTTTTATTCTTCCTTATTCGCCTCTTAGTTCTCTCCCTAAAATCCTCTCTTTTCCTCCTTCTTCCTTCTATTCCCAATAGTTTGTTAAAGCTTTCCTCGACTCCCCTGTTCCAAGCTTCTTCTCCGGCCACATAGCAGCCCCTACCTGTTTCCCCAGCCATCTGCTAAACAGAGTACAACAGCAGCATGCCAAGTAGGAGCTCCCCCCCTGCTGCTGCTATACCAGCACAGCCACGAGACAGGCCAGCCTCAGTTCCAGCACTTCCCAAGCTTCATGCTCTACCTTCCATCTTCCACAGCACCAGCCCCGACCTCCAGCTCCTCCACAGCAGACCCGAAGCCTTGCTATGTGCCCTTGCTGCCATCCAAGACCCAGCCGGAGGCACTCCACTGCAGAACCACATCAGCCTGCTGCCACTACCAGCGACCCCTACAACCTGCCAGCAGCCGAGGATACACTCTCACCATCTTTCTGTCCTTTTTATTTTCTTCCGTTCTTCTTCTTTCTTCATTAAGTTAATTAGAATTATTGTTTTATTTACTGAAAAAGATTGGATTTTGAATGTTATTAATTTGTTTAGTGTTATTATATTTCAATTAATTGTTTGAATTCTCAAGTATTTTTCATAGTAAATTTTATTCATAGTATTCAATTATTTTAAGATCCGGAGTAGTTCTAAAATAAAAAAAATAAAAAAAAAAGAGAATAAAAAAAATATGTTTCTATTAAATTAGTCGTCTTTTCCTCTTAAAATTTAATTTCTAAATGAAGCTTGATTTAGTTAGCTTCCTTTTTGTTAAAGTTCATACTTTTACTTTTTGGTATCATTCAAGCTTAGATTTTTGATGTATTTACATTTTGGTTCGGGTTCTTGATTTGTGTTAGAGTCTTGGTTTTTATTGTATGCTTTGAATCTGATTGAGTTTTTATTGCGTGTTTTAATTCTATGTCCAAAGTTGCCATCTTTAATTAGTGTGTGCTCCAATGTTTCCTTGAGTAGCCTAGGGTTTCCTTTATTATTATTTAATTCTGTGCATGCTAGTTTTAGGACTTTAATTTGCGTGTGTATTTAATTTGTTAAATTAGGTCTCCACAATTTTGAAAATCCCGAATCTGAACTGAGTTCAGTAACTTTTATTTTCGATTGGGCGAACGTGAAATTTGAAATTAAAACGCATTCCCTGAGGAGACGATCTAGCCCTTGGGCTTAATATTACACGACGTAACTCCTATACTTGGGATAGCTTCTGAGCTGCTCATTTTTCGAGTGAGTTAAGTTTTTGGCGCCGTTGCCGGGGAATGCCGTTCTTAGTCTCAATTTTGCATTTTTCCCGTCTTTTTTATTATTTTTATGAAAAATAAAAAAAATAGAAAACAAAAACAGAAAAAAATTTTGAGTTTTGAAAAATGGCTGCACCTGCACCGTGCACGATAATGGATTTTTGCAGCTTGAATATGCCACTGCATCCTCTTCCGCTGTTTTGCCTTATGACGAGCTTAATTTCATGATGCAGCGCAGGAGGACATCATTGCTACCCAAGTTCTACGGGTTGGAATCTGAGTGCCTTTATCAGCACCTAACAGATTTTGAGTTAACCTGCAACATGTTTTTCTCTCATGCTAGAGCTGACGAATCTACTAGATTGAATTTATTTCTTGCTACTTTGCAGGATAGGGCACTGATCTGGTTTCATTCCTTGAAACCTCACTCTATCATTAATTGGGTTGATATGGAGCGTGAATTCCTGCATGCATTTTGTCCCTCATAGAAAACTCAATTTTTGCAGGAATAGATTCTTAATTTTGTTCAGCAGGATGACGAGACATTTTGGGCTTGCTAGGAGCGATTCAAGGATCTACTAAGCACTTGTCCACATCACAGGTTCGACTCATGGAGGTTAGCTGATTGTTTTTATACTACTCTTACTCCTGATTGCAAGTGTTTTGTCCAGACTATGTCTAATGGAGAGCCCATCAGCGAGGATCCAGATCAGGTATTATCATTCTTTGATTACTTAGCTGACAATGTCCCACAGTGGAACACACGATGCACTCAGGCACCCATAACTGCACACCCTATCAGCACAATTAGTGGTGGTGATGCATACGAGCCACAAAACTTTCAAAACAACCCTCCTCTTCAATATCAGCCACAACAGATCCCTCCGAGCTGTACGTCGTCAGACCTTTTCGGGGATAGCATAACACATATGGCGAACATGCTCCAGCAATTCATGCAAACTCAAGTTGATCATAATAATGAATTGCGGGATACCATTAATGCGATAAGCACACAGTTGGATATCTTAGAAAATGAAGAATTGCTCACAGAACCTCAGCCTAGTCCTTAAGAGTACCAGCAGCCGCACCAACAAATACATGATGTTTCTCTTGAGACAGCAGAGACCACCACCACTTCAAGAAGCGAGAAAGAATTTCCCCAACCTGAGATGCTCATCGTCGGACAACCAGTTGTCCTAGCACTAGAAGTCACAGCTGAACCAGAAGAGGTCAAAGAAAAATCAGAGGAAACAGGGCCATAAGAGGAGCAGTTAGTTGATGAGGAGACTGATACTCATACGGAGTACCAACCTGTGGTACCTCATACTCCAAACTCAGAAATCGTGAAATCATCACTCCTGCATGAATCAGATGTTAAGGAGCCTAATGTGGAGGCAGACTCTCGCAGTGGTATGATGATATGTACACCCGATAAAGAGGGTGACCAGTCTAGTGAGCATATAATTTTCAAAGAATCAGGTAAAACCTTTAATGTTAATGCTTCTGAAGAACTGCAGGTAATTATTCCGATCACTTTCTTTCAACCGTTAGTTCGTAAAGAAGCACATTTCCTGGACACAATATTGTATAAAGACCCTTTCTTGTCAACACAAGAGGGTCGACCTGCGCACAAATTGTTTGGTATTTTAACATGCATTAATTTATCTGAGGTTGATTTTCGTACAAGTATGAAGATTGATCCACTGTGGCGGCTCAAATTTGGAGACCCGCCGATGCAATTTATAGACCTGCGGCCACCAGACAAAATTCCTCCTGAGCCTCCGCCAGACAATTGTGATGGTTTCTTTCCCTTATTTTACTTTTATTTTATCTTATTTTATTTTTAGTTAGTTTTCAGGTCCATTTTCTCGTAGTTCGATTTTTGTTTTCCATTATTTCATCACTCAGGTATGCTTTACTTTTCCCATGCACAATCTTTTCTATTTTCCCTATGCTTTCACATTGAGGACAATGTTCCACTTTAGTTGGGGGGAATAAGCATTCGCATGTGACATTGTGCACGTACACATACCAGGTTTTATATTTCAAAAAAAAAAATACAAAAAAAATCAAAAAAATAAAATCAAAAAGAGAGAGAAAGAAAGGAGGAGCACTGAGGAATTACATTGCATTGTGCTATGCTTAACATTGCGTATACCTTTCACATACTCGCGTATCACTTAAGAATGACACACTTGAGTCAATCATGCATAGTTTCTCTCTATATGATCTTATGACTCCATGAAGAATCGATTGGTAGTACATTCGTGTTAATTTGACTATATAATTTCCTGTATTTACACGGCATCTCACGAGGCTGAATAAACACATTCACGTGATTCATTGTACTTAGGGTTTCCTGTGAGCACTGAGAGAGCACCTGTGGCGACTATGACACCTTGTGAGATATCCTTGAGCTATTTATCGTCTTTTTGAGCGTTAATATCAAATCAAAGTTCATGGAACTCAATTCTATTTTTCTGGATGATTCCTTTGTACACTAATCTATGTTTTGATTTGCTAGCCTAGAGGTGACACCTAGTGGGGAGATAGAAACCTAGGTCTTGTAGCCTACTCAAGATGTGAAGGCTGAGCCACCCCTAGAGATAGACTTAGTTCATAGACCACTATTTGAGCTCAATTCCCATTGATGGTATGAAGATTACAAAAGAAGTGTTATGATTGTCCTAATTGATCAAGAAAAGACATAAAATGAAGAATGAGCAAAATAAAGAATAAGCAATACACATGCTCATGAGATGAAACACTAATGCTTGATCCACGTACATATCACAAAAAGTCAAGGACACGACACATGTTTTTCCACGTATGAAGATTCTTCAACCTATTCATGCCTCAGATGTATTCACGACAAGTTTGTGAATGAGTTGATCTAGGGTGGTCTGAATTGGATATGGCGAGTAGGTGAGAAGATGCTAGGGTGAAGGACCCGACACCTCATAGATAAGCTAGATCCTTTCCAGACTAATCCACTCCATACACTTACCGTTGTTCCTTTTAGTATGTGGGATGTTTGATCGCGACACTCCATCTCACATATAATGAGTGAACCCATTTTCTTTGAGTGTTCTTGAGGGTATACCAGTTAGGCCGAGTCAAAGAGACCGTTCTGTAGGTGTCCACTAGTATCCTAGGTGTATAGAGTCACACACATCACACACACCTCGAGAGTTTACCTGTTTATACTCGAACTTATATGATTGCATTAACTCTGAATGTGCCACTGATTAACTTCATGTGAGTATACTACTTTTAAATCACATATAAACGATGAAACTTGCATGAGTGACGTGCTTTGGAGTCGTGTGCATTGAATATGAACAAGCTTGTGTGAAATTCAGTTATGTTCTTGTATGTGAAGTGGTATAATTATGTCGCATGTGCATTGATTTCATGATTCCTGGAGTATGTAGTTGTAGATACCACCCTGAGATTCATTCATGTCATTTGCTAGAGACTAGCAAAACGTTAGTTGGGGGGTGTGATTACGCGTCAAAACTGCGTAATTGGGCATCTTAACCCAGGCTTTACGGTTTATATTTTTAATTAAATGTCCAAAATTTTCCAATATTTTAATAAAGTGCCAAAATCATCATTCTTGAACTTTATTGCATTATTTATGAAGTTTTGGTAATTTTTTGTTGCAGGAAAAATCTCCGAAACAAAAATTGACACCTGTTCGTATTTTGTACATAAATTTTCTGTCTGAGCTCCGATTGAGATGATTCAAATTTCTGAAGAAATAGGAAAGGATTATCTACAACTTTTGTCTTTTGAGTTTTGCAAGAAACGGGCTCTGGAAGAGTCAGATTTGTGATGAACAGAGAATGAAAAAAATGAAAAAAAATATAACAATTCGGGTTGGGTAATCCGGGTCTTGGGCAAAAGCCCTCTTCTATTTATTTATCCCTTTCCATCCTTTGCTCCCCTGTGCCCCTGGCACCACCCTTCTCCTTACTCCTCTTCTTTCCCTGTTCTCTTTCTTCCCTGCTCTTTCTCTTCCTTAATCCTTAACTCTCGCAGCTCCCTTAATTTTTTTTAGCTCTCTTTTTACCTTTTCTCCCCTTTCCCTTGTCTTCCTCTCTCTCTCTCTCTCTCTCTCTCTCTCTCTCTCTCTCTCTCTCTCTCTCTCTCTCTCTCTGTTCTTATGTTTTTTTTCTTGTCTCTCAACTCTCTGTTCTTCCCCTATTTTTCTCTCTCTTTTATTCTTCCTTATTCCCCTCTTAGTTCTCTCCCTAAAATCCTCTCTTTTCCTCCTTATTCCTTCTGTTCCCAGCAGTCTGTTAAAGCTTTCCTCGACTCCCCTGTTCCAAGCTTCTTCTCCGGCCACATAGCAGCCCCTACCTGTTTCCCCAGCCATCTGCCGAACAGAGTACAGCAGCAGCACGCCAAGTAGGAGCTCCCCCCCTGCTGCTGCCATACCAGCACAGCCACGAGACAGGCGAGCCATAGTTCCAGCACTTCCCAAGCTTCATGCTCTGCCTTCCATCTTCCACAACACCAGCCCTGACCTCCAGCTCCTCCACAACAGACCCGAAGCCTTGTTATGTGCCCTTGCTACCTTCCAAGACCCAGCCGAAGGCACTCCACTGCAGAACCACATCAGCCTGCTGCCACTACTAGCGACCCCTACAACCTGCCAGCAGCCGAGGATACACTCTCACCATCTTTCTCTCCTTTTTATTTTCTTCCGTTCTTCTTCTTTCTTCATTAAGTTAATTTGAATTCATGTTTTATTTATTGAAAAAGATTGGATTTTGAATGTTATTTTAATTTGTTTAGTGTTATTAGATTTCAATTAATTGTTTGAATTCTCAAGTATTTTTCACAGTAAATTTTCTTCATAGTATTCAATTATTTTAAGATCTGGAGTAGTTCTAAAAAAAAAAAAAAAAACAGAGAATAAAAAAAATATGTTTCTATTAAATTAGTCATCTTTTCCTCTTAAAATTTAATTTCTAAATAAAGCTTGATTTAGTTAGCTTCCTTTTTGTTAAAGTTCATACTTTTACTTTTTGGTATCATTCAAGCTTAGGATTTTGATGTATTTAAAGTTTGGTTCGGGTTCTTGATTTGTGTTAAAGTCTTGGTTTTTATTGTATGCTTTGAATCTGATTGAGTTTTCATTGCGTGTTTTAATTCCATGTCCAAAGTTGCCATCTTTAATTAGTGTGTGCTCCAATGTTTCCTTGAGTAGCCTAGGGTTTCCTTTATTATTATTTAATTCTATGCGTGCTAGTTTTAGGACTTTAATTTGCGTGTGTATTTAATTTGTTAAATTAGGTCTGCACAATTTTGAAAATCTCGAATTTGAACTGAGTTCAGTAACTTTTATTTTTGATTGGGCGAACGTGAAATTTGAAATTAAAACGCATTCCCTGAGGAAACGATCTAGCCCTTGGGCTTAATATTACACGACATAACTCCTATACTTGGGATAGCTTCTGAGTTGCTCATTTTTCGAAGTGAGTCAGGTTGCCATGAATGAAACTAGTTGGCTTTGGCATTGGAAACTAGGACATGCAAGCATGGACCTATTATCTAAACTATCCAAGAAAAATTTAGTAAAAGGATTACCATATACAAAATTTATAAAAGACAAGATTTGTGATGCATGCCAAAAAGGAAAATAAGTCAAGACAAGTTTCAAAAAGAAGAAGTACATATCAACTAGTAGACCCTTAGAACTCTTTCACCTAGACTTATTTGGTCCTACTAGAATGCAAAGCTTAAGAGGCAAACAATATGCCTTTTTGATTGCAGATGATTACTCAAGATATACTTGGTTATTGTTCTTAGAAAATAAAGATGAAGCTTGTAACATGTTAATTACTCTATGCAAGAAACTACAAAATGAAAAAGGCTATAACGTAACTAACTTTAGGAGTGATCAAGGTAGAGAGTTCTAAAACAAAGATGTTGATAAATTTTGTGATGATCATGGTATAAACCATAACTTCTCAGCACCTAGGACTCCACAACAAAATGGAGTTGTTGAGAGGAAAAATAGAACTCTTCAAGAGATGACAAGAACCATGTTAAATGAAAATGATTTACCTAAGTACTTTTGGGTTGCAGCTGTAAATACAACTTGTTATTTTATAAATAGATAAAATACCTTATGAACTATGGAAAGGTAGAAGACCCAACATAGCTTACTTCCATGTATTTGGATGGAAATGCTTTGTTCAATAATAAAGATGATCTAGGTAAATTTGATGCAAAATTAGATGAAGACATTTTCTTAGGATATTCCACAAATAGTAAAGCCTATAGAGTTTATAATAAAATAACACTTACTATCATTGAATCCATATATATAACTTTTGATGAATCAAATCACTATGTCAAAGAAATTAAGAATGATGAAAGAGAAGATATCTCACAAAAAGAAGAAAATATTGAAATAAAAGAAGAAAACAATGATGAAACTTCAAGTGAAAACCCCATAGAAAACCAAGAACTACAAAAAGAGTGGAAATATGTTAAAAGTCATCCAAAAGATCAAATTCTTGGAGAACCATAAAAAAGAGTAACCACTAGAGCATCATTGAAAAATATATGCAACCACTATGCATTTTTATCTCAAGATGAACCCAAAAACATTGAAGAAGCCTTAAATGATGATTCTTGGATTATGACTAGCTAAGAAGAACCAAATCAGTTTGAAAGAAGTCAAGTATGGCAACTAGTACCTAAACCCAAAGATATTCAATCATAGGGACTAAATGGGTCTTTAGAAATAAGAAGGATGAAAAAGGGGTAGTTCTTAGAAACAAAGCTAGGTTAGTGGCACAAGGTTATAATCAAGAAGAAGGTATCGATTATGAAGAAACCTTTGCACCCGTAGCAAGAATGGAAGCAATAAGGATGCTCCTAGCCTGTGTAGCCCATAAGGATTTTAAACTATACCAAATGAACGTAAAAAGTGCATTCTTAAACAGATGTATAAATGAAGAAGTTTATGTTAAACAACCTCCAGGTTTTGAAGACACAAAAAATTCAAATCATGTATTCAAGTTAACAAAAGCTTTGTACGAATTGAAACAAGCTCCTAGAGCTTGGTATGAAAGACTAAGCAAGTTTTTACTCAAATATAATTTTTCAAGAGGAAAGATAGATAGCACTCTATTCAAAAAACTAAAAATAAAGATATGCTAATAGTATAAATCTATGTTGATGATATGATATTTGGTGCAACACATGAAGAATTATGTAAAGAATTTGCTGCATGTATGCAAAGAGAATTTGAAATAAGTATGATGGGAGAGTTGAATTACTTCCTAGGGTTACAAATTAAACAAGCTAAAAATGGAACATTCATAAATCAAACTAAATATATTAAGGATATGTTGAAAAAGTTTGATATGGAAGAAAGAAAACCCATAGGAACCCCCATGAGCACTTCAACAAGTCTTGATAAAGATGTAAAAGGAAAACAAGTAGACACTAAACATTACCAAGGAATGATAGGAAGCCTATTATATCTAATAGTAAGTCGACCAAAAATTATGTTTAGTGTATGCATATGTGCTAGGTTTCAATCAGCACATCAAATTGCAGTTAAATGAATACTTAGGTACTTACTAGGCACACTCGATCTAGGCTTATAATATCCAAAGGGAACTGATTTTGAAATGATAAGCTAATTAGAAGCGGATTATGCAGGGTGTAAAATAGATAGAAAGAGCACTAGTGGGACTTGTCACTTTCTAGGACACTCACTAGTCTCCTGGTTTTCAAAGAAATAAAATTGCGTGACATTATCTATAGCTGAAGCAGAATACATAGCAGGTGGGAGTTGTTGTTCTCAAATGTTATATATGAAACAACAATTAAGAGATTTCAAAATTCAATATCAAATAATCCCAACAAAGTGCGACAACAAAAGTGCCATAAATATTTCAAAAAATCCAGTATAACACTCAAGAACAAAACATATAGACATACGACATCGCTTCTTGAGAGATAATGTTTATAAGGAAGAAATAATTCTTGAATTTGTCAACACACATGATTAATTAGCTGATATATTAACAAAACCACTTGCAGAAGATCGATTTGTATTTATCAGATGTGAATTGGGAATGTTACATATATGTGAAGTCAACTAAAAGAGAGAAGAAATGAAAAAAAAAAAAAATCAAGTTCCCTACATTGTAGGCGACCGCCAAAATACCAGGTAGGCGCCTGACAGGCTACTATCTATTTGGAAATTCATTTAGTAGCCACATGTCACCTTGAAGACAGACGACTGTCTCACGGCAATTTAGCTAACTTATACGTGAAAAACACACTTTTTTAATGTCCCAGACGCCTATCCACTCGTCACTCCCTTACTAAAATAGTTTCTCTCCATCTTTCCACAAAAACTTACTTCTCTAAAACTCTTCCTACTTCATTCTATCAAGCCCTAAATCCTCCTCACCTAGGGTTTTTCGGTTTCCACTTCATCAACATGCCAAGAACTAAGATAGTTGGGCACAAAGACAAGGTTTCTTCTTCACAAACTAGCAGTGACAAAGTAGAAAAAGGGTTGGTCTCCACTCAAGAAAAATCTTTATACCGAAATCACATCTTCTTTATCAATTGAATATTTGGTAAGGTACTGGATGTCTCCTTTTTTGAAACCAATTTCCCTGAAATTCTTGAGTTATTCAAAGACATAGGATGGGAAAAATTCATCCAACGCCAAGTCAAAGGATATTATCCCGATCTGGTCGAACTTTTTTATTCCAACTTGGTGAAGAAGGATATTGGTTTTTCTACCGAATTGTTAGGCCAAAAAATCACCCTTACTCCACCATTTCTAAGAAAAATCCTCCGCATAAAAAGTGGTGATTTTGAGTGTAATCCCATTGAAAAACAATGGATAACGGAGCAGGGATTTACTCCACAAGAATTTTTGCCTCTTGTGATTAATGATCCACCTATTTATTTTGGAAATCCTCCACAATATATGCAGCTCACCTTACAAGCTCAAATCCTTATCAAACTTGTTGCTTATAATATTCTTCCTAGAGCAGGATCTTATGATCACATTTCCTTCTTAGATTGTTTTATTATGTGGTGTGTACTCAAAGGTAAGAAATTGGATTTAGCAAGCCTCATACTCAAGTGGATGGTCATGAAGATAGAATCTCCTAGAATTGGACTTCCTTATGGTGGCATACTCTCTTTAGTGAATCTCCAAGATAGTGAAATGAACCCATTATCATCTATTTTCCTCCTCTACTCTAAAAAGGATGGGTTACAAGAAATACACTCAGGGATGGTTGTATAGAGGAAATAGGCTTGAATGACTAGAGCTAGAAGAACCTAATCCAGCTCCTGAAGAAGCTGATATGCCTGCATGGTTCCTTCCCTTCTATCAGCATTATTCCAGTTTTAGTTCTGACATGAGGGCTGGCCTCACTTCACTTGAAGAAAAAATCTCAAATATTGATGTTAAGTACTCTTCACTGGATCAACCTCTTGAAAAACTAGAGCAACATGTCACTAGTACATCACCTATGGATATTAGTTCAGCACCAAATGATACTGATTCAGATAAAGAGAGTGAAGAAAATGATGAAGGCTCACAAGAAAAATCAGATGAAGGCTCTGCTGAAGAAGTAGAAGAAGAAGAATCTCAAGAAAAAAACTCCAAAGGAAAAGCAGTTGCTGAAGATAGTGATACAGCATCTGATGTTTGATTGAGTTTTTCTAGGGTGTTTTTGTATCATTTTGATGTTTGTATAATACACTTGCTTCGTCTCTGAATGTATTACTTCTTTTTGTTGATGTGAAAAGGGGGAGTATGTGTGTATGAGCAAAGTATTACATTATGATATAATGTGTGTTTCAAAATTGTGTTTATGTGTTGAAATGCCATGATGTTTATATGAGTAAGCTTATTAAGGGGGAGCTTTACATTAAAGATGTATGATTATTGAAAGGGGGATTTTTTTTTTTTTAAAGGTTTACTTATCTTTGCTCCTTATTTGTCATCATAAAAAAAAGGGGAGATTGTTGGCCTAACTAGGCTTACGACTCTTGATTTTGATGATAACAAAGTAAGGCTATCTAATTATCTTCAAAGTGGTGATATTTTAGTTAATGGAGGCAAAGTGGATTTTAGATGATAAAATGACAATCCTGAAAGCTCATGTCAAAGATCAAGGATTAAATGAAGCTTAGACCTTAAAATGACATATCTTGAAAGCTCACAAGGATCAAGGTACATGGAAGGCTTATATCAAATTAATGATCCATAATGAAAGCTCTAAGAAGATTGAAATATCAAGGATTAGCAACAAAGAGATAAAAAGTCGAGAGAGTCAATAGGCGATACATTGTAAGTACTTCAAATATAATTCAATTATGGATTTCCATTTTTAAGCTCATTAGGCAAAGAGACCTAGAAACCTTGTTTTTAAGTCTTGGAACATATTTTTCAAAGAAAAAAAAAATTGATATTCCAAGATTTAATAAGCAAAGAAGAGAGAGAACAAAAATATTTTAAAACAAGAAAAAATTGCTTGATAGGCAACTGACTGCACATGGTCAGTCTACTGCCATGTTAAGAGTTTTAAATGTACAGACAGAAACATGACAGTCAACTGTCTAGGAGTTAATAGGAGACTACAAGTGTAATTTGAGACGGCTGACTGAGTTTTGACAGTCAGCTGTCACCCTTCTGCCCATCTTTAATAACTCAGTTATTCAGTGACAGGCGCCTGACCCCATGTTGATAGGTGACTACCACCCTACTACTTGTGTATTTTATATGAGTATACATTGATAGGTGACTGACAGAGACCTCACAGTCAACTGCCACGCGACAAAATTTAAAATGCATAACGAACATATTTTGAAAAATTCAATTACTTGAGGCTCAAACTTATTTAAATCTTGGACCCTACTCCAAGTAAACTTGGGGAACAAGTTAGATATTTTTATACCTCAATAAATACACTCAAGTTAAATTAATTTAATTACCAAGAATAAAATCCAGCATTCAAATCTCTCTCAATTGCTCTAAAATTCTCAAGGCTCTCTCTTGCTCTCAACTTGCACGAAGCTTCCTGAGTTTTTGCTGATTCTCACTCACTGATATTGTGCTACAAATACTAATTCTTTCATCCATTGAAAGAATCATACAATGAAATACTTTTAGTGCTTCAATTTGAATTTCATATTTTGAATTACATTGAAGTAAATAGTTTTGAACGGTATTAATCAGCTCTTTTAGGAGCAATTCTTGTACATCTTGTTTCAAATCTCTTTCGCAGATTGATTGACAGTTTGAGTATTGAATCGTTGGACCAAACAAGGGTATATTAGTTGGAGAGGTGGGCTCTAGCCTAATCGAAGGAGTGTTGTAAATGGTGTTGTTTCGCCCGGCAAAGGAATTAACCTAGTGAATCCTTTGGTGGTTTGTCAAAGATGAGGACGTAGGCTGGGTATAAACCGAACCTTGTAAAACCTTGTGTTCCTCTTTGTCTTCCCTACTCTTTACTTTTTAGAAAACTTTACAAATTGCATGGATGCTTTATAATTTCTAAATTCTGAGTGTTTGGTTGTTATATATACTGGAAGATAATTTTTTTTGGTTTGATCAACATTGATTGCAGAAACTGAAAGGGACTATGTTGGTTGATCATCCTAAACTTATTAAACTGAAGGTTTGTTTAAAATCTGAACCTTGGGAAGAAGTGTAATTGTGAATTTCAACACAGGGCTTATACAAATCCAACAAGCATTGCATATTACTATAGGGCTATTGTTACAAGAATCAAGTGCTTGATTATTTCGTTTTGATTGTTGTTGATTTGGATTGATTATTTTACACGTATTTTGTGATTGTGTTTATTGTTATAATAAAAAAGCCTTTAAAAAGAGCATAAATATTTTAAAACCCAATTCACCCCCCTCTTGGGAACTATGTCCTATTTTCATACATGAGTTATACGTGCAAAACTATTGCCTGCTTTTACATTGTATATGAGCATATTCCGTATTGCTGAATTTTATATTGTGCATTATTTGGGGGTGAGTCTTATTAGGAGAAACCCATTTTCTATTTTTACTCGTGTATTTGTCATAATCAAAAAGGGGGATATTGTTGACTTTTTGAGTCTAATACTGTTTTGATAATGACAAATCACTTGGTATTTGATATGTGCATTGAGAGTGTGAATAGGAACATTATTTAACATGCACGAAGGTTGAGGAAGTCATGGAAGCCATAAGGATTAAAGAATATGCAACCAGGCACAATCCATGGAACTTAAAGAGTAAAAGAATAGAGATGCATGCGTCAAGTTTCAAGATAGTCATGGGAATGGGTATTTAGATTTCATTGTATTTGCATATTTTATATGATATAGCTAGAAACTCAAAATCATACCTTAGACTGACCTTAGGACACATGCATATCATGAAGAATTTATTTAAAAGAGTCTAAGTTTAACTGAATTTTGGAGGCAAATTTTTAGAAGCCTCGTCGATGAACCGAATGGCCTCGTTGATGAATGCATGAAGGCCACTTGGTGATGAACACCTTGTTCTCATCGATGAGAAAATACCGTGAGCACAAAAGTTTTAGATTGGTCTCTTATCGACGAACTCACGTTCGCATCAACAAACGAGTGTTGAACACTTGTCGACGAAGGTGTCCTCTCATCAACAAATGTTGGGTGCAGAACTTCGGTTCAATGGGGATAGGCGTGGAATTTCATTCAGATAAAATAATCCAACAGTTAGGATTAAACCTAGGGTTGAGAACACATATAAAATTATCCTAAGAACCCTAGTGCCTCACTTTTTGAATATATCTTGAGAGCGTTAAGCAAAAATTCTCTACGGGCCTGCATTCGAACTTCTATACATCAAGTTTTGGGCATTCTAATTCAAGAGTCAAGAGCTTTCACTTATATCTTACTACAAAGTTTCATTCATATTAAGGTTTGAGGTTTGGTAAAAGTATTTTACACATTTAAATCTTTTTTTTTTCCTTTAACTCATAAAATTTTTATATATAGTACTTGGGAACAAAAATAACAATCCGAATATTTTATTCACTGATTGAGTATATACATACTTGAGAAAAAAATTGATTGAATTAAACTCTTTGAGATTTTCTTGAATATATTTATCGTTTTAAGATTGACTACTACAAAAACTATTTGATTGCTCAATTTGAGAGTGTTATATATATATATATATATATATATATATGTGTGTGTGTGTGTGTGTGTGTGTGTGTGTGTGTGTGTGTGTGTGAGAAATATTTGGAATATTTCAAGTCGTATTTTTATTCAAAGAGTTAATCTTGCAAATTACTTGATAGTTGGAACTTAGATCTAAGTGCTACTAAAGATTATTTTTACAAGGATCATATCTTGATTTTCTTGCATCAAGTGGATTGGTTTGAAACCCTAAAATTTCCAAAGTGTTTATTTATAAGAAATTAATTTTTAAGAGATACTATCTTGAAGGTAATTTTGTGAAGCATATCATACATATAACGATTTTATCGTTACATACATAATGAGCTTCAAGTTTTATCATATGAATATGTGTTAGGGATTTCTATTGTACTCACCAGTTTGTGTAGAAGTATTATTGAGTTTTTGTAGAATAGTTATATTGTAATCACAGTTTGGATTCTGAATCGGGTTTGAGGAGAAAGCTGTATCTTTTGTAACCAGCGGATTAGAAGGAAGCTATACCTCTTGTAAACAGAGGATTGTAAGGGAAGCTCCGTCCTGGTTAAAGAAAGAGGGATTTAGTGAAATCCTTAAGTGAGTTGCTCAAGGCAAGGACGTAGGTCGGGTTGGCTGAACCTTATAAAAAATTGTGTTTTACTTCTCTCTCCCCTTACTCCGTTTAATTTCCGCAATGTATTTCATTACCTATATTGCATGTGTATACTTTAAATAACCTTACAAGCACTTGGTAATTAATTGGGTATAATTGAATTTAAAATTTATATATTTAATTAATTTCAAGCCCAGACGATTGTTTGTGTTAAATCTTAAAATAGGGACTAATTGATGAAGTAAAATTAAATATTTTTCAAAATACCCAATTCACCCCCCCTCTTGGGATTACACTTGAATTAACTAGCACGATATTCCATCCTCAGATTGATGGGTAGACAAAGAGGATGATCCAGATCCTTGAGGATATACTACGAGTGTGTGTGCTGGATTTGGGGGTAGTTGGATCCAGTATATGCTGTTAGTCGAGTTTGCGTATAATAATAGTTATCAGGCCAGCATCAACATGGCACCTTACGAGACATTATATGGTAGGAGGTGCCGTTCTCCACTATACTGGGATGAGATGGGTGAAAGGCAAGTTTGGGGACCAGAGTTAGTGCAGCAGGTATACGATAAAGTTTGACTTATCAAAGAAAAAATTAGTGTAGCGCAAAATCGGAAGAAAAGTTACGATGATACTCGCCGCCAAAAAATTGGAGTTTGATATAGGAGATCATGTGTTTCTGAAAATAGCATCGTTGAAATGAGCTGTGAGGTTTGGGAGGAAAGGTAACCTGAGCCCTAGGTTTATTGGCTCATTTGAGATGCTTGAGAGAGTGGGGTCAGTAGCCTACTGGCTAGCTTTACCACTAGTTTATCCAGAATACATGACGTATTTCATATTTCCATGTTTAGAAAACACGTCCCAAATCCCTCTCATTTGATCAGCTATGCAGGGATAGAACTCAGTAATACTTTGGCGTATGAGGAAACACCAGTGCAAATTCTGGATAGGAAAGAATAGGAATTGCGTAGTAATAAAATTCCGTTTGTAAAATTCCTTTGAAGGAATCATGCAGTGGAAGAAGTTTCATGGGAGCTCGAGGAGCAAATATGACAGAAATACCCACACCTTTTCAGTGGGGACCAGCAGTAATCAGAAAAGATCAGGTAAGTAAGCAATGTTTCTTTTGTAGGTTAATCAGTGTATATATAGTATCTATTTTGGTTGGTTATGGGAGAATTTTTGTTCATTTATTGTAATCTCCCAGAACCATATATGTAACCATAGTATTCCTCCGCCATAAGTGAGGGTAAGTAATAAAATAAGTAGCCCATCTTTCCTCAAGGGATGGTGTATAGTATGGATAGCAAATCTCGAGAACGATATTTTTATAAGGAGGGGAGAATGTAGAGACCCAGAGAATTATAGCAATTAAATAATAAAGGAAAAGAGAGAAATGTATTTTTACAAGGGGGCTTAGCAGGGTCTCATTGACAAACGTAGAATATTCGTCGACGAGTGGCCTTTTTAGGAACGTTGACGAGGACACGTGTCTTATCGATAAAGAGAAACCAAGAGCAGGATTGAGGGTATGTGTGGAGACCCGAATGATTATCGTAATTTAATAATAAGAGGAGAAGAGGAAAGAAAGAATTAAAGAAGAAAATTAAACAGGGTCTCGTCGACGAACAGAAGGGATTCATCGACGAGCACACATGAGGGGCTCGTCGATGGGGATGTGTCTCGTCGATGAGAAAATATCAAGAGGATACATCTCAGTTTTGAATTTCGTTGACAAGGATAAACATTCGTTGATGAATATCCTTCTTGACCTTGTCAATGAAGTGACGTGGCTCGTTGACGAAGGCTAGTGTATAAACAACCTAAAATTCATTTTCAGCTGAAATCTCACGCACAAACTTCTCTCTCTTTCTCCTATTCGACCCATCTTCCTTCTCTCTAAGTTTTCAGGCCGGATTCTTGCCAGTTTGACAATCTGAGGCCACCACGACCCCTCTTAGGAAAGTTCTCTTCAAATCTAGTGGAGTGGATCATTGGTGGAGCTGCCTTGGATTTCATCTTAAGTTGAGGGTAAGACTTTATATTCAATATTTTACTTTCCTGTAGTTGTAGAAATTGTAGTAGTTAAGAAAATATTGAAGTTTTGTTCTGGTAGATGTTGATTTCAGGGTGTTGAATGGGGAACCTTGTAGGTGCAGGACTAGTTTTTTTAGGGGTTTTTCAGAAGTCAGGTAAGGGAATAAACTAAAGTAGCTATTTTCCATGAAAATTATTATTACTTATTAGCAAATTAATTTTTAGAAAAAATGTATTATATGTATAAGTATATTGGTAGAAAGTGCATATTTTGGAAAATACTACTGTTATATAGGAAATATGATTTTAGAATGGAAATTATGGTTTTATTTAGCATTATGTGGCATGAATATTATTTTACTCAAATTGTATTATGTTAATCAAGTTTACAGGAAAAACATATTTTGCAGTTATTTTAGTGTAATACAATACATTATGATTTCAGAATACATAATAAATAATGCCTACATTCAAATCAGGATGTATGATATGTTCAGCGCAAGGCCGTCATTGATAGCCAACACATGGCCATGCATTAAGTATGTTTTTGGTGTAAGGCCGTAATTATGAATATTTCAACATAAGGCCGCATATATGAATATAATCGGCGCAAGGCTGCATTTATTTATGTTATTACAGAAATCAAAACATGGTATCAATCTATTTACATTAAACAGTATATTATCATGTATTATATGTTATCAAAACTCAGATGATAGTTCAGATCAGTTACAGGAGCACGATACCATAGTTATATATGAAAGTTTAGTTCAGTTCAGGCTTGTGCTAACTTCTGCTGCTAGTAGAGGGGGTGGGAGATGGATAGTTGATGTGGCTTTCATTGTAGAGTTGTAGACATCCACCAGACAGTCTGAACTAGGGTGTGGTGGGCCCATCGTACTTACATACTTTTTTGACTCAGCAGTGGTCATCCAGCCATTGTCGGGTCTCGCCTTCGGGTTGCACAACCTGTCATGGGGGGTTATACATGACATCAGCTAGCTATTCATACTGGGTATATTTCAGAATTACTAGTTATATCAAACGATTTATGAACTGTATGATTTAGAAGAATTATGAACTTATATGTTTACTCGGTTATGTTATTAACAATGTTTTCAAGTATGTGACATGTACTGTATATCTATTATAGCATTAAATATTCATGTTACCACACAACTGTATTTAGTTTATTTCATTTACTAAGAGGTGTCTCACCCCAGCTTAAATTATTTTAAGGAACCCTGATAGACCGGCGGACCGAGGTCGCCGGTGAGGCAGTATTTATTACCCTGCTAGAAGGGTGAGTCTTTTGAACTAGGGTCAGTGGGTTTTGATATCAGATCCTAGATGTATCTTTTGATGTTATTGGGGATTGTATATGTGTATACATGTAGTATTATGGTGGACTGTAGATAACTCTGTTATTATGCACTTTATGGTTTGGAGAATGTAATTTTATTTTTACTGCTGCTTAGGTTTCCGCTGTGTATGACATGTGTATCCCCGTTACCCATGGGTTCGGGTTGATTTTATGGCTATTTAGTGGTATCAGGGTGTTAATTTAATTAATTATATTGCAAATTAAGTAGGTCATTACAGTTTGGTATTAGAGCCTAGGATGCTAGGTTCTGTAGACTCTAGAATGCAGCAGTAATAATTCCAGAGTATAGGACGAAGAAATTTGAGGTCTAGTTTTGAAATCTACATGTAGGATTTCCATGATGATTTGTGTGATTTTCTTGGGGTGTCGATTTCTAGAAAGCCATGGTAAACTATCATCGGGTTGGGTATCTAGGTTGCAGGATTGAACCTTGAATTAAGATCAGGGGTGATGAATTAGTTTAAGATAAAATATACTAGTTAGATGATATGTTATGGAGTTAGGGTCCTAAATTAAGTTTATTGTCTTTTTAGGATGGACCCTAGAGGTAGTAGCGCCCATGCTAGTGGGAATAAGGGAGCTGGGCCCTTAGGCTCTATGGGCAGTGATTCAAATGCAGTATTACGCAGCGTGGCAAAGCAAGTCATGGCTGAAATTTCCAGGAATTCTAGAGAGCTGGGTGGTTCATCTACATGCCACGACAGCTCGATTGAGAAGTTCATTAAGATGAATTCTCTGGCTTTCTTAGGAGGAACTGATCCTGCTGTCGTTGAAAACTGGGTGTAGGAGATCGAGAAAGTATTTGCAGTGCTACAGTGCACTGAGGAGCAAAGGGCATTGTTCGCTATATATAAATTGACTAGAGAGACCGAGAGATGGTGGGTGGCAATGAAACTCCTTGAGCAGCAAAGGACAATGCTTGTGGAGATGACATGTGAGTATTTTAAGGAAATATTCTTTTGATAGGTATTTTCTAGCCTCGTCCATGGAAGTTAAGATAGAGGAGTTCCTAAATCTGAAGCAGGGACAGTAGATAGTGTAGCAGTACGCGGCGAGGTTCATTGACTTATCTCGCTTCACCCCATACATTATCCTAGATGAGACAAAGGAGGTAAGATAGTTTGAAATAGGTTTAGGGAGAGAGATATATAAGTAGGTATCGATACTAAAATTGCAAGATTTGGCTGAGCTAGTAGATCGAGCAACTATAGCAGAGGTTGGAGAGCGATTGGAGGTTGAGGAGCAGAGATCGAAGAAGAGATTCACACCTTTTGTTTCCCAGCAGGGGTTTGGTCATGGTTCGTGGAAGAGAGGTGGCTACTACAAATACCGGAGGCAAATGATAGGGAATTGTGGTTTCCAAGGTATGTAGCCACTTCCAGCTTACCTGTCTTGTGGGAAGAAACACTCGGGTGAGTGCCGCGCCGGTCGAGGTATTTGTTACCGATGTGGGGAGCCAAGGCATGTGATGAGAGATTGTTAGGTGCAGATTGGTGCTGCTCCCACTCCTAGACCTACTTGGGGAGGCTATCAAGTGCCACGTGGAGGCCAGCAGAGGAATATGGCTCCAGCCAGGGCTTTTGCTGTGACGTCGGGTGATGCTGAGACAACCGACGATGTGGTGACAGGTATGGTTAGTATGTTTTCTTTTAAAGTTATTGCATTATTTGATTTAGGAGCCACCCACTTGTTTGTGTCTATGGGGTGTATTAAATTATGTGGGGCAGACACACAATTATTAGACATCGAACTATTGGTGACTACACTGACTGGGTTAGAGTGGGGTGTAGCAGGGTGCTTTATAGTTGTCCAGTTGATATTTAAGGGAGAATTTTATTTGTTCATTTGATAGTACTGGACATGCATGGGTTTGATGTCATATTCAGCATGGATTGACTAGCAGCTAACTTTGCCAGTATAGATTGCCATTCGAGAGAAGTGATATTCATACCTCTAGGAAGACCAGAATTCAGATTTATAGGGTTGCGAGTGCAATCTCTAACTCAGTTGGTTTTAGCTATTCATGCGAGGAGACTGTTCTTGGGTGGTTGTCAGGGATTCGTGGCCTTTGTGAAGGAAAATACAGGGGATGAATTGAAGCTCACTAATACACCAGTAGTAAAGGAATTTGTAGATATGTTTCTAGATGAATTGCTAGGTTTGCCACCTGATCGTGAGGTAGATTTTCCTATTGATCTGCTTCCAGTACAACGCCAATTTATAAAGCACCTTACCGAATAGCGCCAGCAGAGTTGGCAGAAGTAAAAGATCAGTTGCAAGATTTGCTTGATAAGGGTTTTATACGACCTAGTGTATCTCCATGGGGAGCTCCAGTATTATTCGTAAAGAAGAATGACAGGTCTATGAGGATATGTATAGATTATAGAGAAATTAATAAGGTGACAATTAAGAACAAGAATCCTTTACCCCGTATAGATGATTTGTTTGATCAGCTCCAGGGTACACGGGTGTATTCTAAAATTAACCTCAGATCAGGATATCATCAAGTGAAGGTAAGGAAAGAAGATGTATTAAAGACGGCCTTCAAGACTAGATATGGGCATTATGAATTTCTTGTTATGCCTTTTGGTATGACGAATGCTCCTGCGATATTCATGGATTTGATGAATAGGTTTTTCCACCCATATTTAGACCAGTTTGTTATTGTTTTAATTGATGATGTACTGGTCTATTCAAGGAGCATGAGACACATCTGAAGCAGGTTTTGCAGACACTTAGGGAAAAGAAGTTGTACGCTAAGTTCAGTAAATGTGAATTATGGCTCAAGAAGGTTGTGTTTTTGGGGCACGTTATCTCAGGGGATGGAATTTCTATGGATCCTAGTAAGATTGATGCAATAGTGAATTGGGCTAGACCGAGGAATTTCTAGGAGATTAGGAGTTTCTTAGGACTAGCTAGTTATTACCGTCATTTTGTTGTGGGATTCTCAGCGTTATCAGGGCCTCTGACATGACTGACTAAGAAGAACATCATATTTGAATGGGACAATAGCTATGAGTAGGCTTATTAAATATTTTGATTGTACCATCAGTTATCACCCAAGGAAAGCAAATGTGGTAGCTAATGCATTGAGTAGGATGTATGTGGGACCCGTGTTGGCAGCTATGGAGATTCAATAGCCGATTTTGATGGATCTAGAGAGACTTGACATAGAATTGGTCAAGAGTGATCCCCAGGCACGTATTTCCAATTTAGTGGTACAACCTACACTATAGGAAAGAATTAAAGCTGCTCAGAAGGAAGGCCCAGAATTAGTAGAGGTAATGATCAAAGTACGGAATGGTCAGGGAGAGGAATTATGTATTATAGATGACTGAGCTTTGTGATTCTGTTCTAGATTGTGTGTTCCTGATGATGCTGACATCAGAAAGTCTATCCTAGAGGAGGCTCACAAATCTTTATACACAGTTCATCCCTGCAGTACGAAAATGTATAGGGATCTGCGAGAGTTGTATTGGTGGAGTGGTATGAAGAAGGAGATTGCCAAGTATGTAGCATAGTGTTTGACATGCTAGCAGGTAAAAGCTGAGCACCAGAGGTCGGAAGGTTAGTTGCAGCCATTTTTTATCCTAGAGTGGAAGTGGGATCACATTTCTATGGACTTTGTTTCAGGGCTACTGTTGGCATTGAATGGCTAGAATGTGATTTGGGTGATTGTAGACCGTTTGACTAAGACCGCTCATTTCCTTTTTATCAAGATCAACTACTCCCTTAACCGTTTGACAAAAATTTATTTTTAGGAGATTGTCCATTCTCACAGAGTGCCAGTTTCTATAGTGTCAGATTGAGACCCACATTTCACGTCCTGATTTTGGAGGAGTTTGTAGGAAGCTCTAGGGTCTCAATTATATTTTAGCATGGCATTCCATCCTCGGTCAGACAGGCAGACCGAGAGGATGATATAGATATTAGAAGATATGGTTCGAGCATGCATGCTAGACTTTGGGGGTAGTTGGACCCATTTTTTGCCGCTGGTGGAGTTTGTGTATAATAAAAGTTATCAGGCCAGCATTGGCATGGCACCGTTTAAGGCACTGTATGGTAGGAGATGTCATTCTCCTTTATATTGGGATGAGATGGGTGAGAGGCGAGTTGTGGGACTAGAGCTAGTACAACAAGTGTGTTATAAGGTTTGACTCATCAGGGATAGAATCCGTGCAGCTCAGAGCCGATAGAAGAGTTATGTTGATAACAACGACAGGAAGTTTGAAGTTGATATCGATGACTATGTGTTTTTGAAAATAGCTCCGTTAAAAGGGGTTATGAGATTCGAAAGGAAGGGTAAAGTTAGCCCTAGGTTTATTTGTCCGTTGAGATTCTAGAGAAAGTGGGGCCAGTTGCCTACAGGTTAGCTTTACCACTTGTGTTGTCCATGATACATGACATATTTCATGTTGAGGAAATATGTCCTAGATCCTTCTTATGTAATCAGTCATGATGAATTAAAGCTCAGTGATTCACTAGTTTATGAGGAGGTGCCTGTATAGATTCTAGACAGAAAATAGCAAGAATTGCGTAATAAGGAGATTCCTCTAATAAAAATTTTGTGGAGAAATCATGCAATAGAAGAATCTTCTTGGGAGCTCGAGGAATAGATAAGACAGAAATACCCACAATTGTTCCAAGAAGTTCAGTTATAACCAGGGAAAGAGTAAGTGATTAAGTAATATTTCTTTTGCAGGTACATGTAATAGTTTAGTTAGTGAGTAGTCTTTTAGTTTTTGGGAGAAATTATTTTATATATTGAATCTCCTAGAACTTAGAATGTAACCACGATATTCCTCCGCCATAAGTGAGGGTAAGTAATAAAATAAGTAGACTATTTATCTTTAAGGGATGATGAATCATATAGATAGTAAATTTCAAGGATGAAATTTTATAAGGAGGGGAGAATGTGGAGACCTAAATGATTATCGTAATTTAATAATAGGTGGAGGAGAGGAAAGAAGGAATTAAAGAAGAAAATTAAATAGGGTCTCGTCGACGAACACAAGGGATTCGTCGATGAGGACACATGAGGGGCTTATCGATGGGGACGTGTCCCATCGATGAAAAGATACCAAAAGGATACATCTCAGTTCTAAATTTTTTCGATGAGGATAAGCATTCATCGATGAATTTCCTTCTTGACTTCATCGATGAAGTGACGTGGCTTGTTGACGAAGGCCAGTGTATAAATAGCGTAAACTTCATTTTTAGCTGAAATCTCACACACAAACTTCTCTCTCTGTCTCTCTCTCTTTCTCTCTCTCTCTCTCTCCTCTTCGACCCATATTCCTTCTCTCTAAGTTTTCAAGCCAGATTTTTGTCAGTTCAACGATTCGTGGCCACCATGACACTCTTGGGAAAGTTCTCTTCAAATCTACTGGAGTGGATCGTTGGTGAGGCTGCCTTGGATTTCATCCCAAGTTTAGGGTAAGGCTTTATACTAAGTATTTGACTTTCCTGTAGTTGTAAAAATTGTAGTAGTTAAGAAAATACTTAAGTTTTTTTATGGGAGATGTCGATTTCAGGGTGTTGAACGGGAAACCCTACAGGTACAAGATTGGTTTATTTTTGGGGCTTTTTAGAAGTCAGGTAAGGAAATAAACTAAAGCATCTATTTTCCATGAAAATTAATATTACTTATTAGAAAATTAATTTTTAGAAAGCATGTATTATATGTATGAGTATATTGGTAGAAAATGCATATTTGGGAAAATATTGCTGTTATACAGTAAATTTGATTTTAGAATGGAAGTTATGGTTTTATTCAGCGTTGCGTGGCATGAATATTGTTAGAATTGGTGTATTCCCAAGAGGGAGGGGGTGAATTGGAATTTTAAACTTTTCTCCTAGGTTAAGTCAAAAGTCAGTATGATTTGGTAACCTAGGGTCTTTCTATACAAATCCAAATATGCCTATAAATGAAATATGCGGAAATTTAAATCATGCACATCATTCATACCATAACATATATGTGCGGTAAATATAAAGTATGGAAATGTAAACAGACACACGATATATTATCGGGGTTCGGCCAACTGTGCCTATGTCCCCGCCTCTAGCTCGCAAGCCCGATGATTCCACTAAAGGCTCACTTAACGGGTGGAGCGGCACCGATTACAATTAGGTCAATTACCACAGGGCTGACCTCAACCTTTACAACCAGGTCAATTATCGTGGCTGACCTCAACCTACACCTTAACAGGATGGTGCACCTAACTTTCCTAACCGGGTCTAAGCCAATCTGGGACTATTTCACAGGGCTAGTCTCACTCTTCAGGCCCATGCTTGGAAATACAACAGTATTTTCATAATCAATGAAATGGTACAGTGATTATGCTTTCATGTAAAGCAGATATGTACCCAGTTACATGCAATCGCGTACACCACCAAATGATATAATATGTAAGCTCAGTGTGGTCTAATATTTCAAATCTCAAATATATTTGCTATCAATGTAATGATTGCGTGAGAGTGCCAACAGGCAATCTTTGTATCATAAGATATTCAATCAACGTGTTCACACAAGGATATCAAACAAGTCTCAAGAATATCAATTAGTAGGATATCTCAATCACGTAAATGTCAAATAATGTATATGCTTGGTTTACAAAAGATATTTAATCTTTGTATTTAGAAAATGATATGTAAGTTAATGAATATTGCAGCAAAGATTAATATCACATATCTTTTCAAAACAATGTTAAAATAAATCACCCAAGATATTTGAGAATGTTTTTGAAGAAGTTTTTGCAACCCAAAAATAAATACAAACTTCCTAAGTTATTGCAACAAAAATGCAAAACTCAGAAGTTTAATACTAGTCTTCTTAGGAGAGACTTATTAACAAAGTCCCCTAAGAACACTTTGGTTTGGCTCTAAAGAAAAATGAATCAATCAATCAAAACAAAGAGAGAAAACCCTTCAAAACAATCACTCAATAAACTTACAGGGAGTTTTGACAAGAGTAGAAGGTAAGTATGAGTGAAATGGAGTGTAAATATGAGTATTATGGATTTTGGGATTTCAAAGGATTTTTCTTTGACAAGCTTGCTAATCCACCACTAATTATTCCAAATAAGGGGGTATTTATAGACTTCTCCAGAAATATAACCGTTAGGGACATGGTTGGGATAATTAGGAAAGTTTTAACAATATTTAATTAATTTAACCTCGTTTAAAAAAGTTAATCATGGTAAAAAAATAGGTCCAACCCAAGAGCACCGGTTAACCAGGCCAAAAATAAACTGCTGGTTTGGTCGACCAGACATGTACGTCCGAGGCGATTTTTCCATATTTGTGAGGTTTGGTCAACCAAGGTCATTTTGAACTATACTAGTCGGTCGACCAAACCGTTGGGCAACTCGGTCGACCAAACCGTTGGGCAACTCGGTCGACCAGGTTGGTGGTATACAATTTTCGCTCGGTCGACCAGGAAGTCAAAATGTTGACTTCCTAGGGTGTTTGGTTGACCTGGGTCAATTGAACTATAGAAGTTCAGTCAATCAGGCTGTGGTCAACTGGTTGACCTAGACCAGGGGCAGAATGAACTGCATAGGTCGGTCGACCGAAGGTGCACATTTTATGCATTTCGATTCTGTTTCATTACACAATCACCCTATTCAAGTGCCTAGCATATACAAATGTAATGGTGAGTGTCTTAAGGTCATTCCTAGGTCTTTTTGAAGACACTGAAAAAATTCAGCGTCGGTTGACCGAAGGGTGATCCCTAAGGTCTTTCTAAGGTCATTTTAATTTTTGATCTTACCTATTAAATAATGCAGGTGATGCATGCAATTATTACAAGCTATAGAACCTAATTACTATTACAGACCCTTTGCATAAGAATGAAATATAATACAATAGAAATTGGGTCTTCAACTTCAATCTTCTCTTTGTACATTATGATTTGTCAATTTGAGTTCCTACACATAACCTCAAACACTCATTAAATATAACAGGTATTTGTCATTATCAAAACCAGACGTGACCTATAAGGTCAACAAATATTATTTTACTCAAATTGTATTATGTTAACCAAGTTTACAGGAAAAGCATATTTGTAGTTATTTCAGTATAATACAGTACATTATCATTTCTAAATACATGATAAATAATGCCTTTATTCAGATCAGTATGCATGATATGTTCGGCGCAAGGCCGTGATTGATAGCTAACGCATGGCCGTGCATTATGTATGTTTTTGGAGCAAGGCCGTAATTATGAATGTTTTGGCGCAAGGCCTAATATATGAATGTAATCGGTGCAAGGCCGCATTTATTTATGTTATTACAAAAATCAGAACATGCTATCAATCTATTTACGTTAAACAATATATTATCATGTATTATATGTTTTCAAAACCTGGATGATAGTTCAGATCAGTTACAGGAGCGCGGTACCGTAGCTATATATGAAAGTTCAGTTCAGTTCAGACTTGTGCTAACTGCCCCTGCTAGTAGAGGGGGTGGGAGATGGATAGTTGATGTGGCTTTTAGTGTAGAGTCGTAGACGTCCACCTGGCAGTCTGGACCAGGGTGTGGCGGGCCCATCATATTTGCATGCATTTTTGACTCGATAGTCGTAGGCCAGCCCTTGTTAAGTCCTGCCTTTAGGCTGCACAACCCGTCGTGGGGGGGTAATATATGACATCAGTTAGCTATTCATCCTAGGTAAATTTTAGAATTACTAGTTATATGTTTACTCAGTTATGTTATTAACATTGTTTTCAAGTATGTGACATGTACTGTATATCTATTATAGCATTAAATATTCATTATTGACCTGATTGGTCACACCCTATTTTGATTATGATAAATACTCTTGGTACTAATGATTGTACTGAGAATTGCATGCAAGTTCACCGTGTGCGTGCTTTCAGACTAAGAGATGTATCTTGATGGCATACAGTGTTCGTGCCGATAAATGAAGAAATCTGTTGTCTTTGTAATTATTATTTTATTTCTTCATTCTAGGATGTAAATTTAATTATGGATGGTGCGCTCCTATGGCTTGTAATAATTTGCATCATGCATCGTAGGTAGGTATGCTCAAATCGACCTTAACTGGACTTTACGTACCTACACTAAGAACTCAAGTCCCCAACATCACTTATCATAATCAAGGGAATTCAATTAAGGATGAAATGATCTTAAATGCAAAAGTAGAGAGGGTTCAGGCGATTGAGCCTAGGTCGTGTAAAACGGCTCAGGCGACCGAACTAGTCAACATGTTGACTTAAGTGTTCAGGTACTTGAACCAAATTTTAACGTGTTTTCACCGAGCACCCGAGCTTATGTCAGAGCACTTTTCAACTACTTGGGCGACCGAATAACTGCGTTCAAATTGGGCTCGGGAGACTGAATTGCCTAGTTTGGTTAACCGAATTGTGAGCCGGGCACCCAAACTATCAAACAAATGCTATTGACTTTGTTTCAGCCGATCGTCTCACCCTTTAAGCACCCGAACCTCTAAAAGTTGAATTTTTGACTGTGTCTGTTCGGGCACCCAAACCTCTGACTGGGCACGCGAACCTCGCAGGTAAAAATATTTTTTACCGAATTTTTGAATGGGGTAAAAAGGTTAATATTCCTAATGGTCTTTTAAAAAAATTTAATTATGCCCATTGTGTCCCCAATGGTCAAAAATTCCTCCTTGCCTATATATACCCATTCATTTGTCATAATTAGCAAGGATTAGAAAACTTGATTAGGCCAAAATTCTCTCAACATAAAAAATCCTTTATTAGCCAAATAATACTTCCAAACACTCACATACTCCTCATTCTTGATTTTTCTAAGCATTGTGAGTATTTTATAAGGCTATTGTGCTTAAGTTCTGTAGCTAGAACTCTCATTTGCATTATTGTTTGATTGATTTCATTTGAGAGTTTAGCATTAAAGTTCTTCCATTGATTTCATTTGATAAATCTAGTGTGTAAAGAATTTGAGGGTTGTGGTTCTTGCATTGTTACTACAAGATACCTAAACCTAGATTTTGGTGTGCAAAAAATTCTTTTCAAAATGCTAGTGCTTCTAACAACTTTATTGTGCTTTGTATATTAGAATATCGTATTGATTTTGTTTGATTAGAGCATATTTTGATACCCTGATATGATTTTGTGTTATTCACATAGTGTGTTTCAAATATTGCTTGAATATACACTCCAGATTTGAATTGAAAATCTATATGTGATTGAGTGTTTAGTACACATTAGAGCACTGAGCATGTTCACATATCATTCATGCTTGCATTATTGATTGAGCTGTATTGGTACACACATCTACTTGTCCAGAAGTGTATTTCTATGTACAAACATTTTATACACATTAATTGTATTTTAGGCGTGGGCCTGAAGAGGGAGACTAGCCCTGTGGAATAGTCCCGGATTGACTTAGACCCAGTTAGGAAAGCTAGGTGCGCCATCCTGTTAAGGCGTGTTGGTTGAGGTCAGCCCCTTGAATTGACCTGGTTGTATTAGGTGTTGTTTCACCCATTTAAGTGAGCATTATAATGGTAATCCTTGTGCTGGTGTGGGCAAGGCGGGGATATGGGCACAGTTGGCCAAACCCTGATAACATATCGTGCGTGTTCTTTACATTTCCACTTTTTACCTTTACTGCACGTGTATGTTTATCTGTTGATTGCGTAGACTATCCCTGGGCTGTATTGCACTGTTGATAGAACCAGTTAACCTAGGCAATAAATTTTAAATACCCAATTCACCCCCCCTTTTGAGGTTGCACAAAATCTAACAATTGGTATCAGGGCCTCATAACTTAGACTTAGATGTCATTTAGTTAAAAGATCATGATGGCTCGTGTTAGTGCATCCCCTTCACGTGAGGGAAGATTGGTCACACACCCATCTGTATTCTGTGGTAATGATTATTCTATATGGAAATTTAGAATGACGGTGTATGTGAAAGCTTTAAATTAGAAATTTTGGAAAGTCATTGATCCGAGTGATTGTATGCCTATGAAATCTATTGGGTGTACTGATGTTCCTAAATCTGAGTGTGAAATGTATGATCAAGATAGGAACTTTGTAGTGGTTAATTTTGATGTCATGAATACCTTACTGTATGCTTTAGATTCTAATGTTTTATGTGAGGTTATGGCTTGTAGTAGTGCTAAGCAGATTTGGGACGAACTTGAGTAGAGGTATGGTGCGTCCATGCAAAAGGAAGCCATTTCTCCATGTGACTTAGGCTCCACTGATCTCAGGGTAGGTAACTAGTGTTTTGCGGCTTTAACTAATGATGAGGTTATCTCAGTTCCATTTGTCTTAGTAGATAAATATGAACATGATTCTTGTGCTGATTTGAATGTTGTATATGATTATGAATCATATGATAGTAGTGATAGTGAAAGCATGCCATCTTATGAGGAACTGCAAGTTGAATACATTAGGACTCATAAGTTACTTGTAAAATCAAATAAGAAATACTCTGTGCTGAAAAACAAGTATGATGCATGCATTAAAGAATGTGATGCAAAGTTCTTGCTAAAAGAGAAAATAATTTGAAAATTAAAAGACTAGAAAGCAAGAATGAATCATTAGAAAAGGAATTGACTGTTTTGAAAATATAAGTTTCTAATGATGATGAAAAGAATCACTTGATTGCAGATCTTGAAAGTAAAGTAAACAATATGTCTAAAGAACTTTTGAAACTTTAGAATGCTTGCAAAGATTTGGAAAACTTAAAAATTCAAGATCTAGAGAAGAAAATAGAAGAACAATCTAAGATCATCTTCACGTTCACTAGATGCAAGGAAAGCTTTGATAAACTGCTAGGTGCACAAAAGATGACCTTAGATAAGGAATGAATAGGTTATAATGGGATTGAAAATAAGAAAATAAAGAACCTATACATGGGGTACTTTGTAAAAGAATCAAAATATTATGCTAGTACCTCATCTAGCCCATACACTCACACCACATGTATCTTACATAAAAAAAAAAAAAAAGGGGCACACAAAATTTTTTAAAAGAAAAGGTGTGAAACCCAAAAAAGTAGGGAAAATTAAGAAATCACCAACTCCTAACCCATTGAAAATAAAAGGAAGAAAATTGATATGGTTGTTAAGAAAGAAAACCCCTTGAAATTCAAGGAAGAATTTGTTCAAACAGGAATTACATGATCACATAATTCTTCCTTAGTAGATAGAGTTAGCTGTAGGGGGTTGTATCTTCTAAAGGCTTAGGAAGTGGTTTGGGGCTGAAAATGTAAAACATTGGCATATGATCTTATACACTAAGTACTTTGAAAATCTGAAAATTTAAGCACATAATCAATCTAAACTTCATGCATATATTCATTGGTTAAAATAGAAAATCATTGGCTGTTTGAATAAAAATCCACTTCCAAATGGACATGGGTTGTTTGCCTTGTATTTAAGTTTCAAAGTGCCTAATTCAAGCTTAATTATGAATATCTAAAGTTAAGCACACTCTGTCCATTGCACAAGTATGAGGTTTAGGAAACAACTAATAATCTTGAACCAATCTTGAAGTCTTTTCAATGCCTTAAGTCCTGTAGATAAACCATAGGGTTCCTAGCTTTGGAAAACTGGTAAAAAAAAAACAAGTTGACCAAGCTCGGGCGATTGAACCCTATAGTGCTCTTGCACTTCAGGCGACTGAACTTGGAAGTTTGACCAAGCCATTGACCACACTTCGGGCGGCTGAACATTCATATTCAAAAATGCTCAGGCTGCTGAACTAGTTTCAGGTCACCAAACTTATCTTCGGGTAATCGAACTAGGATTTGGCGAGACCAGTTCAGGCAGTTCATTTTTAATTCAGGTGGCCAACCCTTGATTTCACAAAATAGCACCTAAAATTCAACCGATCGAACCTGTGCACTGTCAACCCAAAAGACTCAGTAGGGGTTTATACTTAAAGCTGTTCAGGCGACCAAACTTATGCTCAGGTGCCCGAGCCGTGCTGATATATATGTTCTTTTTCATGAAAAACAGTTCATTTTTTCCTATAACCTTTAGAGCTTCCTCACCTTTCATTCCTTTCAGCCTAGTTTTTCTTTGAAAAATTATTTATGGCTATCGATTAGAGACGTGCCGCTATGGGTATTCCACTTCAACAGTGGTTTCCCACACTCGACCGGAGTATCAAGTATGAGAGGGTCTTTCGCCTTAAAGATCCCATCTTAGGAAAGATCCTAGACATTGAATTCATGCAAGCCCATTTCATCAATGTCCTGGATATGTTTTGTTATCAAGAGTGGTATGAATTCATCACCTTCCAGCCCAAGGGGTTGTACCCCTTGCTCAACCGGCTATTCTATGCCAATCTTGCACAAGATGGGTAGGGCTAGTACTCCAGAGTACTCGAGACTGATCTTCATTTTGACGATGCTTATCTGGTAGAGACATTTGAGATCCAACGTGGCGACTTCATCTGCCCTGATTCTTCCTCCACCTGGATTGGCGAGCATGATTTCATGGTAAGTACCTTCGTCAATCTAGTTATGACGAACCCCGTAGCTGATTTGACACATACTCCCAACCTTAGAGGCAAAGGTGGTACACCACCTAATTTCTTATAACATTTTGCCTAAGTCAGGATCGAGGGACCACATATCCTACTTGGATTGTTTTGTGATGTGGTGCCTTTTCACTAGAAAGAAGTTAGATCTCCCCAGTCTGATCCTACGGTGGATGTTTGTTAAGACCGTAGGAAAGCGGATCATTTTACCTTATGGTGGCATCTTGTCTAGGCTATTCATTAGGGAAAGGATTAATAGGTTGCCACTTCCCACCATCAAGAAAGTTAGGCCCTTTGTCATCTTCAACTCCACCACACTAAAGTTGATGGGATACGAACTCACAGGCAACATGTGGTTACCCAATGCACATAAGAGAGGCCCAGGAGCTTAGGAGATCCCATAGGAGCTACCCAATGTGCCATCCAACACCGAGATTATGGCGGCCATTACTGACCTCTCTTCATCATTCTAGGAGTTTAGGGTCTCCATAACCGAGCAGGCATCTTCATCTCATGCTAGACTTGACTCCTTCTATAGTGAGTTCACTGGGTTCCATTCTGAGGTGCGGGCTAATTTTCATATCCTCGGTGAGCGGTGAGAGAGATGAATGACGAGGACATTGGGGAGGATGACCAGATGGAGTTGAGCGGTGAGGAGGAGGATGATGATCATGATGACAGGGAGACCTAGGAGTGCTTTGTGAGGATCCATTTCATCATACTCCAGCATTTTATCTGATTCACTTTTGTGTTTTATTTAGATACTCTTTTATTTGGCTTGTAATTTACTTAAAACAACTTTTATCCTTGATGATCATACTCACCAGACACACACGCAGATACTATGATGTGGTGATTGTGCTTTTTCTTATGATTATATATATATATATATCTGACAATACTTAGAGTTGTATGTGTTTTGTACTTGGATGACTGTACTGTTGAAATGCATGCTTAGTGTAGAAAGCCTCCTGCATGGCGGATATATATATATATATATATATATATATATATATATATGACAATACTTAGAGTTGTATGTGTTTTGTACTTGGATGATTGTACTATTGAAATGCATGCTCAGTGTAGAAAGCTTCCTGCATGGCGGATGCAGTTGATGAGAATTGCATGCTGTTAGATTTAGGTTCTCGAATGCCTTAAAACTCTTGAGATATTGCTTTTTTGAGAATCATTTTTGTGCAGGTTAATTTTGGGAAATGTCCTGTTTATAGATGGTATGCTGCCGAATTTTCTGTAAACATTTGCCCAAACGGTTGAAACGATTTTTTGAATACCTTGTGTGCAAATGCGATTTGATCTTAAATTTTAAATATTTACGCTTAGCTCATGTTCTTTGAAATCTTAAATTCATTGAAGCTAGTTGTGCGTATATATTTGACGTGCTTAGATATTGACAAGTTCTTATGGATTGATCATATTTTCAAACAAAATGCTGCCAGATTTTTCTTTAATTATTGCACACAACTTTATATCATTTTCTATATGCTAAACTTCTTAAAACTTGAGTTGTGTTTCTAAAATAATATTCAAATTTTACTCAAGTTGATTTATAAAGAAAATGCATATTCCTAGGGGGAGTCACTTAACATTAAAATCATTCTATATATCACTTGGAAAATACACTAACTATGTGATATCAATGTGCATGTTTTGACAAAATCTTTATTTGATATCATACTCATTTCAAAACAACATGCCTTTACAAAAGGCCAAACATGGGCATTATGAATTTCTTGTTATGCCTTTTGGTCTGACGAATGCTCCTGCAATATTCATGGATTTGATGAATAGGATTTTCCACCCATATTTAGACCAATTTGTTGTTGTTTTTATTGATGATGCACTGGTCTTTTCGAGGAGCTATGAGGAGCACAAGATGCATCTGAGGAAGGTTTTGTAGATGCTCAAGGAAAAGAAGTTGTACGCCAAGTTTAGTAAATGTGAATTCTGGCTCGAGAAGGTCGTGTTTTTGGGGCACGTCATCTCAGGGAATGGAATTTTTGTGGATCCTAGTAAGATTGATGCGGTAGTGAATTGGACTAGACCGAGGAATGTCCAGGAGATTAGAAATTTCTTGGGATTAGATGGTTATTACTGTCATTTTGTTATGGGATTCTCAGCGTTATCAGAGCCTCTAATACGACTGACTAAGAAGAACATCATATTTGAATGGGACAATAGCTATAAGCAGAGTTTTCAGGAATTGAAGCAGAGGCTTTTCACGGCACCAGTGCTGATCAACCCATGAGGGGGTGAGGGTTATGTTATCTACAGTGATACGTCCATGAAGGGACTTGGCTGTGTATTGATGCAGCATGGTAGAGTGGTAGCATATGCTTCTAGGCAGTTGAAAGAATATGAAAAGAACTACCCTATCCATGATTTTGAATTGGCTACAGTGGTACATGCATTGAAGATTTGGAGGCATTATTTGTATGGCGAGCGATGTGAAATTTTCTTCAACCATAAAAGTTTAAAGTACTTCTTCACTCAAAAGGAACTGAATATGAGGAGGAGAAGGTGGTTGGAGCTTATTAAAGATTTTGATTGTACCATCAGTTATCACCTAGGGAAAGCAAATATGGTAGCTGATGCGTTGAGCAGGAAGTTTATCAGACCAGTGTTGGCAGCTATAGAGATTTAGTATCTGATTTTGATGGATCTAGAGAGACTCGGCATAAAATTGGTCGAGAGTGATCCCCAGGCACGTATTGCCAGTTTTGTGGTACAACCTACACTAGAGGAAAGGATTAAAGCTACTTATGAAGAATACCCAAAATTAACAGAGGTAATGATCAGAGTATAGAATGGTCGAAGAGAGGAATTATGTATTACAGATGAGAGAGCTTTGCGATTCCATTCTAGATTGTGTGCTCCTGCTAATGCTGACATCAAAAAGACTATCCTAGAGGAAGCTCACAAGTCTTTATACACAGTTCATAATGGTAGTACGAAAATGTATAGGGATCTGCGAGAGTTGTATTGGTGGAGTGGTATGAAGAAGGAAATTACTGAGTATGTAGCACAATGTTTGACGTGCCAACAGGTAAGAGCTAAGCACCAGAGGCCGGCAGGTCAGTAGCAGCCACTTTTTATCCTAGAGTAGAAATGGGATCACATATTTATGGACTTTGTTTCAAGGCTGCCATTGGCATTGCATGGCCATAATGCGATATGGGTGATTGTAGACCTTTTGACTAAGACCGCCCATTTACTTCCTATCAAGATCAGGTACTCCCTTAACTTCTTGGTAGAGATTTATATTCAGAAGATTTTCCATTCTCACGGAGTGCCAGTGTCTATAGTGTCAGATCGAGACCTGCGTTTCACGTCACGATTTTGGAGGAGCTTGTAGGAAGCTCTAGGGTCTCAGTTATCTTTTAGCACGACATTTCATCCTCAGTCACACGGGCAGACCGAGAATACCATACAAATATTAGAAAATATGCTTCGAGCATGCGTGCTAGACTTTGGGGGTAGTTGGAAATAGTTTTTTCCTCTGGTGAAGTTTGCGTATAATAACAGTTATGAGGCTAGCATTGGCATGGCACCATTTGAGGCAATGTATGGTAGGAGATGTCGTTCTCCTTTATATTGGGATGAGATGGCTAAGCGGCGAGTTATGGGACCAGAGCTAGTACAAAAAATGTGTGATAAGGTTCGACTCATCAGGGATAAAATCGGTGCACCTCAGAGTCGATAGAAAAGTTATGCTGATAACCGCCACAGGAAGTTGGAGTTTGATATCGGTGACCATGTGTTTTTGAAAATAGCTCCGTTAAAATGGGTTATGAGATTTGGAAGGAAAGGTAAACTTAGCTCTAGGTTTATTTGTCCGTTTGAGATTCCAGAAAAAGTGGGGTCAGTTGCCTACAGGTTAGCTTTACCACCTGTGTTGTCCAGGATACACGACGTATTCCATGTTTCCATGTTGAGGAAATACGTCCCAGATCCTTCTTATGTAATCAGTTATGGTGAATTAAAGCTCAGTGATTCACTAGTTTATGAGGAGGTACCAGTACAGATTCTGGACAGGAAAGAGCAGGAATTGCGTAATAAGAAGATTCCTCTAGTAAAAGTTTTGGGAAGAAATCATCCAATAGAAGAATCTTCTTGGGAGCTCAAAGAACAGATAGGACAGAAATACTCACAATTGTTCCAAGAAGTTCAATTATAACTAGGGAAAGAGTAACTGATTATGTAATATTTCTTTTGTAGGTACGTGTAATAGTTTAGTAAGTGAGTAGTCTTTTAGTTTTTGGGAGAAATTATTTTATATATGTAATCTCCTAGAACTTAGAATGTAACCACGGTATTCCTCCGCTATAAGTGAGGGTAAGTAATAAAATAAGTGGACTATTTATCTTTAAGGGGTGATGAATCATATAGATAGTAAATTTCAAGGAAGAAATTTTATAAGGAGAGGAGAATGTGGAGACCCGAATGATTATCATAATTTAATAATAGGAGGAGGAGAGGAAAGAAGGAATTAAAGAAGAAAATTAAACAGGGTCTCGTCGACGAGCACAGGGGATTCATCGATGAGCACACATGAGGGGCTTGTCGACGGGGACGTGTCTCTTTGATGGGAAGATACAAAGAGGATACATCTTAGTTATGAATTTCGTTTATGAGGATAAGCATTCGCCGATGAATTTCCTTCTTAACCTTGTTGACGAAGTGACGTGGCTCGTCGACGAAGGCCAGTGTATAAATAGCCTAAACTTCATTTTTAGCTGAAATCTCATGCACAAACTTCTCTCTCTCTCTCTCTCTCTCTCTCTCTCTCTATTGTTCGATCCATCTTCCTTCTCTCTAAGTTTTCAGGCTGGATTCTTGCCGGTTCGATGATCCAAGGCCACCACGACACTCTTAGGAAAGTTCTCTTCAAATCTACTAAAGTGGATTGTTGGTGGGGTTGCCTTGGATTTCATCCCAAGTTTAGGGTAAGGCTTTATATTTAGTATTTGACTTTCTTGTAGTTGTAGAAATTGTAGTAGTTAAGAAAATACTAAAGTTTTGTTCTGGGAGATGTTGATTTCAGGGTGTTGAACAAGGAACCCTGCAGGTGCAAGACTGGTTTATTTTAGGGGCTTTTCAGAAGTTAGGTAAGGGAATAAACTAAAACAGCTATTTTCTATGAAAATTATTATTACTTATTTGCAAGTTAATTTTCAGAAAGCATGTATTATATGTATGAGTATATTGGTAGAAAATACATATTTAGGAAAATACTGTTGTTATATAGGAAATATGAATTTAGAATGGAAGTTATGGTTTTTTCAGCATTGTGTGGTATGACTATTATTTTACTCAAATTGTATTATGTTAATAAAGTTTACAGGAAAAACATATTTGCAATTATTTTAGTATAATACAGTACATTATGATTTCAGAATACATGATAAATAATTTCTTTATTTAGATCAGTATGTATGATATGTTCGACGTAAGGCTGTGATTGATAGCCGACACATAGCCGTAGATTATGTACGTTTTCAGCGCAAGGCCGTAATTATGAATGGTTTGGCGCAAGGTCGTAGATATGAATATAATCGGCACAAGGCCGCATTTATTTATGTTGTTACAGAAATCAGAATATGCTATCAAACTATTTACGTTAAACAGTATATTATCATGTATTATATGTTATCAGAACCTGGATGATAGTTCAAATCAGTTACAGGAGCACGGTACCGTAGCTATATATGAAAGTTCAGTTCAGTTTTGTTCAGACTTGTGCTAACTGCCCCTGCTAGTAGAGGGGGTGGGAGATGGATAGCTGATGTGGCTTTTAGTGTAGAGTTATAGACGTCCACCTAGTAGTATGGACCAGGGTGTGGTGGTCCTATCATACTTACATACATTTTTTACTCGGCAGTGGTTAGCCAGCCATTGTTGGGTCCCATGTTCGGGCTGCACAACTCTTCATGGGGACCATGCATGACATCAGCTAACTATTCATCCTGGGTAAATTTCAGAATTACTAGTTATATCAGATGATTTATGAACTGTATGATTTAGTAGAATTATGAATTTATATGTTTACTCAGTTATGTTATTAACATTGTTTTCAAGTATGTGACATGTACTATACATCTATTATAGCATTAAATATTCATGTTGTCACATAGCTGTATTTAGTTTCTTTCCCTTATTGAAATTTTTCTCACCCCAGCTTAAATCATTTCAAGGAACTTAGATAGATCGGCATATCGAGGTCGCCACTGAGGCACTATTTATCACCCTTCCAGGAGGGTGAGTCTTTTGAACTAGGGTCAGTGGGTTTTGATATCAAATCCTAGATGTATCTTTTGATGTTTTTTGGTATTTTATATGTGTTTACATGTAGTATTATGGTGGATTGTAGATAACTCTGGTATTATGCACTTTATGGTTTGGAGAATGTAATTTTTTTTTCACTGTTGCTTAAGTTTCTATTGTGTATGACATGTGTATCCCCGCTACCCACAGGTTCGGGTTGATTTTATGGCTATTTAGTGGGATCAAGTTGTTAATGTGATTAATTATATAACAAATTAAGCAGGTCGTTACAGTTTGCTATCAGAGCCTAGGATGCTAGTCTTGTAGACTCTAGAATGCAGCAGCAATAATACCAGAGTATAGGATAAAGGAATTTGAGGTCTAGTTTTGTGATCTAGATGTAGGATTTCCGTGATGGTTTGTGTTATTTAAACACTAGCCTTCGTCGATGAGCCACGTAGTTTAGTATTTCAGAGTGTGGTACCATAGTTATACGTATAAGTTCAAGTTTATGTTAGTGCTACCACACATATCAGATAGAGTGTGGGAGATGGTAGTCGATGTGGCTTTAGTGTAGTGTAGATGTTTCACTGGTAGTTCGAAACAAGTGGGACAAGCCCATCGTACTTATAGACTTATGTTGACTTAGCGTGGTCGGCCAGCTATTGCTACGTCTCGCCTTTGGGTTGCATAACCTTGTCATGTGGGGGGTAATACATGACATCAGGTAGCTATCCATCCTAGTATTTCAGTATTGCACAATTATAGAGATGTTTTACACGATTACAAAAATTAGTACGATATTTATTATGATATTTATGATGGTATGATGTGCAACGACCTGATTTTTCATACAAATTTTTTTTTATATAGATCATAAAGTTCTACTACTCTGATACCCTGAATAAAATCTATAACGTCATTCCGATCCAAGTGGGGACTAGGAAGCCTGAACATCCATAAAATTTCCTTGCAACGGTAAACAAAAAGGCATACATCCACATTTACAATACCAGAGTTTCAGTATTCCCAAAATATATATACAACATGAACATTCCCAAAAATCTTCCATCTGATTTCCTAGGGACTATTCAAAAATGCATCTTTCCCAAAAATACTCACCCTACAAACAGGGCAGTACTGTAGTTCCCCTACCTCCGAGCCTAATCTGCTCATCTATCTGGTTCACCTGAAAAGTGATAAATTATTGGGATGAGACAACTCTCAGTAAGACGAAATATGCTCTTACCAGTGTGTAGTAGGAGAGTTCATATAATTGTAATATCTGATTTAAAAGTACTGTATGTTGTAAACAACTGAGTTTGAGAAAACACATATAAATAATATGCTGTATAACTCACACCTATGTAGCTTAACATAAATTGTTTCTAAATATTATATTCAGACATACTTTTAATATCTATAGGTATGATTGCTATTTTTGTAAATCTAGATATATAGTAATAATAACTAAGAAAACTTCCCTGGATGGATAACTGAAAGTCATGATTTAACCCCTAATGTCAGGGTTGTGCGGCCCGTAGGCAGGACTTAACAATGGTTGGCTGACCAAGATAAGTCAACTGAACTCCGATAGTCAGATTGACCACCTCAACCCTAACTAATGAGAGCCTATCAACAACCAAGGCATGATCAACTGCTGAAAATCCACACACTATCTGAGATATGTGGTTGCACTCTAAACTAAAATAGCAACGGTACCGTACTCTAAAAATTGATCTAGTCCATCAGGGTCTAATACTATATATATAACCGATATATCTAAGTTATTGATTAACCATGATTCTATTTAACTGAAATAACCATAACGCTGTAATAGTTGATCTAAATAAACTAATATATCTGAATTTTATGGTTCTATAACTTGAATATCATGGTTTACTGAAACTGAATTTCATATTTCAGTGTAAGCTGTAAAAATCATAATCTGTATAAGTCATAATTCTGACTAATACTGCATATCGTGTTTTCTATATTAACTGTATAATCATGGTACTAAGAAAACTGAATTTTTTAACTATGTAAAATTACATAAATTCTGATAACATAAAAGCTGCATAAATTCTATACTGTACTAAAAATTTCTCATGCCACACAATTAATTAAATAAAACATGTTAGCCTTGAAGTATTCCCAAGAGGGGGGGGGGGGTGAATAAATTACGGTTCCAAATGCGCACATAAATAAAACGTGCAGAAATTAAATCATGCACAACTTTCACAATATAACATACATGTGCGGTAAATAAATTATAGAAAAATAAAATGCACACATGATATGTTATCGGGGTTCAACTAATACTACTTACGTCCCCGCCTCTAGCTGGCAAGCTGAAGGATTCCACTAATGCTCACTTAATGGGTGGAGCGACACCAGTTACAACCAGGTTAATTAACGGGATTGACCTCAACCTACACCTTACCAGGATGGTGCACCTAACTTTTCTAACCGGGTCTAAGCCAATCTGGGACTATTCAATGGGGCTAGTCTCCCTCTTTAGGCCCACGCCTGGAATACAAAAAATAATAAATTTTTCGTACACATAAATATGCTTCTCAACAAGCAGATATGTACTACAATATAATCAATCAATGCACATCAATAATATAGGAACTATAAGCTCAGTGCAATTTGTGTGCTAACACTCAAAGTAATGTCTATATCTAATCAAGCACAAAGAGTGTATCTACAAGCAAGTCTTTGAAACTAAGTAATGACAAAATCTCAATCTCAGTTTAGGGTTTCAAAGATTCAAGCTAATGAAAATTTAGAATATCTCAAAAATAGATTTTCTCAATATCAAAGCACAAGGAGATATTTAAATATGATTTTGTAAAAATACTTTTGCACACACAAAATACAAGCCCTAATGAGTCTTGCAATGATAATGCAAAGACCCACTTAGCTCTAAGAATTTTCCCAACCAAAGATTTATCAAATAAAATCAAGGGGAAAACTCCTTTGCTTAACCCTCAAATAAAAATCACAAGCACAAAAGCAAGTGAGGGTTTCTAGCAATATAGAATAATCAAAAAACACTCACAAGGCTTTCATTTCTCAAGAGAATGGAAGTATTTAAGTGTATGAGGTTTGTATAAGAAAATAGGGCTTAGGATTTTTCAGAGATTGTTGAGGACATAGGGGTAGTTATTAAAATTGTTTTAAAATTTTTTAAGAAAATTAACCCCATTTAACCCTATTTACCTCAGTTAAAAATTGGACCAACCCGAGAGTTTCAGGCACCTGACTTGAGTTTCAGTGGCCCGAACAGACACAATGAAAAAAGTTAATTTTTGAAGTTCGGTCGCTTGAGAAAGGGTTCCGTTTGTTGAACCGAAGGCAATTTCAAAAGACCACGATTCAGTCGCCCAATCCTTAGTTTGGTAGCTTGACGTAGATTTGAAGGTGAAGTTTGGGCTACCGAGTTGGTAGAAAAAGTCAGAATAGTGGTTCGGTCGCCTGAGGACACTACAGGCAAATTGGTTCGGTCGCCTAAAACTAAGTCAACCTTCTGACTGGTTAAGGGTTCGGTCTCCTGAGGTGTTTTGAACACCGGGGGTTTGGTTACCCAAATCCTCGCAATTTTGGCCTTTAAGTGCTTATTTAATTCAACTTGTTCCCCTGATATTATATGTGATCTTGGGGACTATTTTACATGTAAGTGCAAGGATGTGAGGTCTTTATATGGTCTTTGAGTTAGTCCCAAAAACCTAGTGTCGGTCGACTGAAGGGTGATCCCTAAGGTCACTTTGTGGTCTTGAGCTTATCAGTTCCTATCATGCATGATATGCAAATTATTACAGACCAGTTTTATTGACTTTATAGGTCGCACCCGGTTTTGATAATGACAAATACTAATATTTGATGATTGACAAGTGCTTGTGTAGGTTCAAATTAATATTCCAAGGAAGGAGACTTGAGGAAACAAGAAGACCGTGAAGATTTGTAATTTGCAATTGAAATTCATATCAGTCTGTAATAATATGGGTCTGTAATAGTAACTTAGGCATGTGGATGTATGCTTATCACATGCACATCATGCACACAAGATATAGTGTAAGCTCAACTAAGACGATAGCAAGACCATAGGCTCCAACACTCACACAAACATTGCATAAAATATGAGTGTGAAATAATTATGCTAAAATTGATCATATCTAAGCAAGCTAAAAGGGGTCGGGCGACCGAACCTTTGGAGTACAAAACTCCTCGAGCGCCCGAACCTTGAAGGTTAAAATGTTGACCTACCCTCGAGAGACCGAACCTTAATTGTGCATATTTTCCTCGGGCGCCCGAACGTCTCAAGAAGAACATCCCACCAACTTGGGAAACTGAACACCTCAGTTCAAAAATGGCTCGGGCGACTGAATGGCCTAGTTTGGTTAACCAAACCTAGGACTGGGCACCCTAACCTACGAACAAATGTTTCCGACTTTTGTTCGGGCTACCAAACGAAGACATGAGCGACCGAATTAGCTTAGAACACTTATATTGTTGTGTCTATTCGGGCGACCGAATGTCGGTTCAGCCACCCGAACTGCAGCCAGTTAAATTAAATTAACTGCGGTAAAACAGGGTTATTTCAGGCTAATTGAATTTTAATCTTTTGAGACTTTTTAATAATACCCATTATATCCCGAACGGTAATAATTTTTTACCTGGCTATAAATATGAGTCCATTTGCTCAATTAAGGGGTGATTAAGAAAAGTGATTAGCAAAAATTCTCTCTCTCTTGAAAATCCATTTTGTGCCCTAACACTTTCAAACTTGCATCATTTTGATAAAATCCGAGAGTGCAAGAGTTCCATCTTTGTTTATGTGATTATTGTTTTGTGCTAATACTCCCATTGTTGTGTGTGCTTGAAATTCATTTTATTGGGAGCATAGTTTAGGTTTATCCCATGGATTTCTCCTTTGTAAATCTCATGTGGGATTAAACCAAGAAAGCTTAGGATATTTGCATTTCATTGAAGAAAACCATTCTGAAACTAGTTTGATTATCTACCTAGTATACTTGGAATATTGATGTTTTGTTGAAATATTCTGTTTAGATTCCAAGCCACTGCTTGTGTTGATTATTCTTGAGCATCATACTGATCATATTGTGTTGAATACTCTTGAGCTTTATATTGACTATACTGTGTTAAGTATTGATAGAACAAATCTTGCATCACTGAGCTTACACTATATCCATACTATTGATGCGTATTTGATTGAGCGTATTATTTGGATACAAATCTGCTTTACGTGAAAGCACTTATCTGTTGTACCATTTGATTGTAAAATCTGAGGGTACTAGGGATGTGATAGTAGGATAGATATGTTGACCAGTGGGTATAAGGCATTTAGGATGAATGTAGGTGATTCCATTCAGAGCATGTGCACTAGATTCACACACATCATAAACTCACTGCATGCATTAGGAAAGACCTATCCCACATATGAGATGGTTAGGAAAATCCTGAGAGGCTTGCCTTATGTTTGGGAAGCCAAAGCTACGACCATTGCTGAGGGTAGAGACCTTAAGGCCATTTCTCTAGATGAACTGATAGGTTCCTTGATCACTTATGAACTAGCCATAAATAAGAGACTAAATGAGCATAATAGGGCTAAGAAAGTGACTGCATTAAAAACCTCCATGAACACATCTAGTGAGTACCGTGGATTTGACACTGATGAGGATATGGCTATGTTAACTAGAAAGTTTAGCAAATTTTTCAAGAAAAATAGAAAGCCATTTAAAAAATACAGGGAATCTGCTACTGAAAAGGGAGAGCCTAGCAAAAGAAAAGAAAAGTTAAATGCTCCCACATGTTACAACTGCAATAAGATCAGGCACATCAAAACGGACTACCCATTGCTGAAAAAGGAAACAAGGAAAAAGAAGAGAGCTATGAAGGTGAGCACCTCATGGGGTAAGTTAAGCAGCAGCAATTCAGATTCAGACCACAGTGACTCGGAGGTCGCTAATTTATGCTTGATGGCACACGATGATGAGGTATCGTTCTCTAGTTCATTATCTTCATTTTGCTCATCTGATTTTGATTCTGATTGCAAGCCTACATTTAGAGAGTTACAACTTGAATATATTCGTGTATCTAAACTGTTAGGAAAAATGACCAAAGAAAATGATGAATTGAAAAAGAAATGTGAAAATTGGTCAAAACTGTTTAATATTGTGAAAACCTCTCATGCTTCCATTTTAAAAGAAAAAGACATTACTATTGTTGAGCTCGAAAGGAAATTGGAGGATAGCTACAAAATAGTTTTTAAATTCATCGAAGGCAAACACAATTTTGAAAAACTACTTAGTACCCAAAGAAATTCCTTAAGTAAAGAAGGTCTTGGCTTTAATGGTGTTGAAAATGTTAGTTGACCTAATCTTTACTTAGGACATTTAATACGTGAGTCAAAATCCCATATTCCTCCTAAATAACCTAAGTGCAGACTAAGATGCTTTAAATATAAACAAATTGGCCATATTCAATTTGATTGTCCACTTAGGAAGAAGTATGCTAGAATTAGGAAAGTATGGGTAGTTAAGGAAGATCCGACTACTAACCCCCATGGACCCAATAAAATTTGAGGACCAACATTAGTTACTTAGTTTATCTTACAGGTTTGTCTAAAATCTTCCTCTTCCTAGGACCGATGGTACTTGGATAGCTGGTGCTCTCGGCACATGACCGGCGACCAGGGAAAATTCTCTTCAATTGTTCCCAAGGATGGAGGCTATGTAACATTTGGTGACAATGCCAAAGGACGCATCATCGGGGTAGGTAAGGTTGGTAAGGATTCCTTTCTTACCATTGATAATGTTTTATTGGTTGATGGGTTGAAGCATAATCTACTTAGCATAAGTAAATTGTGTGACATAGGATATAAAGTATCTTTTGAAAATGACAAGTGCATAGTAGAAAACAAATCAGATCATAAGTGCTTTTTACTACCGATCACCATGAAAATGTCTATACTACCTCTCTTGATAATCTAGCTTCACAACAAGTAACATGTTTTTCTATTGTAAATGAAGCTAGTTGGTTATGGCATAGACGCTTAGAACATGCAAGCATGGATTTATTGCTAAGACTTGTTAGAAAAGAACTGGTAAAAGGCTTGCCTAAGATGTCTTTTGTAAAAGATAAAATTTGTGATGCATGTCAAATGGGTAAGCAAACAAAGTCTAGTTTTAAGAAAAAGAAACTCATATCTACTACTAGACCTCTAGAGATGCTTCACTTAGATTTGTTTGGACCTAATTCTGTGCAAATTCTTGGTGGAAAATCTTATGCTTTTGTAATTGTGGATGACTTTTCTAGGTTCACATGGGTATTATTTCTTGCACATAAAAATGAATCATGTGAACAGTTCACCAAACTTTGCAGAAGAATTTAGAATGAAAAAGGATATAAAATAACTCACATAAGAAGTGATAGAGGCACAAAATTTAAAAATTAGAACATAGAAAAATATTGTGACTTAGAAGGCATATCACATAATTTCTTTGCACCTAGGAGACCTCAACAAAACGGTGTGGTAGAAAGAAAGAAAGAATAGGTCACTGCAAGAAATGTGTAGAAAAATGCTGAATGAACATAACTTACCTAAATATTTTTGGGCTGAGGCCATTAATATTGCATGTTATCTTATGAATAGGGTGTTAATTAGACCATCAATTGATAAAACCCCGTATGGATTGTGGAACAACCATAGACCTAATATTTCCTATTTTCATGTGTTTGGTTGTAAATGTTTTGTGCTTAGGGATAATGAACACTTAGGAAAATTTGACTCTAAATCTGATGAAGATATTTTCCTAGGTTATGCACTCAATAGTAAAGCATATAGAGTTTTCAACAAGAGAACATTAACTGTTATTGAATCTATTCATGTTGTCTTCGATGAATCTAATCCATTTTCTAAGAAATACAATGAAGATGATATTGATATAAGAAAATGCTTAGATAAAATGTCTATTGCTAACAATGCAAATGAAAATCAAGAAGCAAATGAAGAATCACCTGAAGATAATGAAAATGGAAATCAGGAGTTTCCTAAAGATTGGAAATTCATCAAAAATCATCCTATAGATCAAATCATAGGTGAACCGTCTCGTGGTGTAGCCACAAGATCCTCCTTGAGAAATCTAGTGAATCATTATGTTTTCCTATCCCAAGAAGAACCTAAAAATATTAAAGAAGCCATAGAAGATGAGTCTTGGGTAATGTCCATGCAAGAAGAACTTAATCAATTTGAAAGAAGTAAAGTGTGGACTCTAGTTCCTAGGCCTAGTGATCATACCATCATTGGAACTAAATGGGTATATAGAAATAAGAAAGATGAGAATGGGGTAGTAACTAGGAATAAGGGTAAATTAGTTGCCCAAGGTTATAACCAGCAGGAAGGGATTGACTTTGATGAAACATATGCTCCTGTTGCTAGGTTAGAAGCCATTCGTATGCTACTTGCTTTTGCCACTTTTAAAAATTTCAAATTGTTTCAAATGGATGTTAAAAGTGCTTTTCTAAATGGCTTTATTAATGAAGAAGTATATGTAGAACAACCACCCGATTTTGAAAATCATAAGCATCTAGATCATGTTTACCGATTGTCTAAGGCCTTGTATGGATTGAAACAAGCTCCTAGAGCTTGGTATGAAAGGCTTAGTAGTTTTCTACTAGAAAATGGGTTCACCTGTGGCAAGATTGACACTACACTCTTCATCAAGTCTAAAAATGATGATATGCTATTCAAATATATGTGGACGATATCATTTTTGGAGCAACTAATGATGAGTTGTGTAATGAATTTGCCAAATGCATACAAATTGAGTTTGAAATGAGCATGATGGGTGAGCTTAGTTTCTTCTTAGGGTTGCATATTAAATAAGCTAAAAATGGAACTTTCATATGCCAATCTAAATATATCATGGATTTTCTAAAGAAATTTAAAATGGAAGATTGTAAAATTCTTGGTACTCCTATGAATTCTTCCATTAACCTTGATAAAGATGAGAAAGGGATCCCTGTTGACGTAAAACTATATCATGGCATGATTGGGAGTCTCCTATATCTCACTGCAAGTAGGCCTGGCATTATGTTTAGTGTGTGTATGTGTGCTAGATTTCAGGCCGCCCCTAAGGAATCTCATTTAAAAGTTGTTAAAAGAATCCTTAGGTATCTAGTTGGGACTATAGAGTTAGGCTTGTGGTACCCTAAGCATACATCCTATGAGATTGTGAATTATACGGATGCTGACTTTACCGGTAGTAAGGTTGATAGAAAGAGTACAAGCGGCACTTGTCATTATTTAAGACAATCTCTTGTTCTTGGTTCTCCAAGAAGCAAAACTCAGTCGCCTTATCCATAGCCAAAGCAGAATATATTGCGGCTGGAAGTTGTTGTGCCCAAACTCTTTTTATGAAACAACAACTTGTGGACTTTGGATTGCACTATGAAACAATACCGATTAAATGTGATAATACTAGTGCAATCAACATCTCTAAAAATCCTATCTAATATTCAGGAACTAAACATATCGAGATTAGACATCACTTTCTTCATGATCATGTGCAAAAAGGAGATGTGGCTCTTGAGTTTGTATGCACTAATGAACAATGGGAAGATATACTTACTAAACCACTTCCCAAAGATAGGTTCATACAAATTAGACGTGAGTTAGGTCTGATGCATAGTAGAGACGTTTCCTAGATATTTCATGGTTTGCATAAATTTAGGGGGAGCTTTCATATGAAACTTACAAGTCTTAGCAACTAACATCACTGTTGATTTGCCTTCTTCCTTTAGACTTTGTGGATGTTGACTATACCTCATGTACACATATCATATATATATATACATATATCTAAAGCATGATAATATTGAATGCAATGAATATTGATTATTACTTGTGATGCACAACTCCTCTGTCCACTTCATGATGACTTTGAATTTTATACTGGATTGTTGGACTATACTAAATTGTTTGAGTATTTGTGGATAAACTTCTAGGAAATATTTACGCTCAAACAAGTTACAATTATACATGATTTATTTTTGGAAAGTCCGATTTACAAACGACACTCTACCAGAATTTTTTCTAAATATTTCCAAAATGTCTCATGTATAAATGTAACATTTTTCCATTGCCTAGAGTGTTCACTCTTACAGCCCTTTTTGCTATTGCCAAAAGGGGGAGATGGAGAGGCAAAAATAAATAATGGGTAAAATAATTAATTTGGCTAAAATAAATTGGATGCATATTGCTAGGGGGAGCCGTCTTAGGCTGTATCCATATTTTTTGCATGGTGTATTTGTCATCATCTAAAAGGGGGAGAATGTTGACCTTATAGGTCGTAGCCGATTTTGATAATGACAAATACTAATATTTGATGATTGACAAGTGCTTGTGCAAGTTCAAATTAATATTCCAAGGAAGGAGACTTGAGGAAACAAGAAGACCGTGAAGATTTGTAATTTGTAATTGAAATTCATATCGGTCTGTAATAATATGGGTCTGTAATAGTAACTTAGGCATGTGGATGTATGCTTATCACATGCACATCATGCACACAAGATATAGTCTAAGCTCTACTAAAACCATAGCAAGACCCTAGGCACCAACACTCACACACACATTACATAAAATATGAGTGTGAAATAATTGTGCTGAAATTGATCATATCTAAGCAAGCTAAGAGGGGTCGGGCGACCGAACCTTTGGAGTACAAAACTCCTTGGGCGCCCGAACCTTGAAGGTCAAAATGTTGACCTACCCTCGGGTGACCGAACCTTAATTGTGCATATTTTCCTCAAGTGCCCAAATGCCTCGAGAAGAACATCCCACCAATTCGGGCAACCGACCACCTCAGTTCAAAAATGGCTCGGGCGACCGAATGGCCTAGTTCGGTTAACTGAACCCAGGACTGGGCACCCTAACCTACAAACAAATGTTTCTGACTTTTGTTCAGGTTGCTGAACCAAGACACGGGTGACAAAATTAGCTTAGAACACTTATATTGTTGTTTCTGTTCGGGCGGCCGAACCTTGGTTCAGCCACCTAAACTCCAGATGGTTAAAATAAATTAACTGCGGTAAAATAGGGTTATTTCAAGCTAATTGAATTTTAATCTTTTGAGACTTTTTAATAATGCCCATTATATCCTGAACGGTAATAATTTTTACCTGGCTATAAATATGAGTCCATTTGCTCAATTAAGGGGTGATTAAGAAAAGTGATTAGCAAAAATTCTCTTTCTCTTGAAATTCCATTTTGTGCCCTTACACTTTCAAACTTGCTTCTCTTTGATAAAATCCGAGAGTGCAAGAGTTCCATCTTTGTTTATGTGATTATTGCTCTGTGCTAATACTCCCATTGTTGTGTGTGCTTAACATTCATTTTATTGGGAGCATAGCTTAGGTTTAACCCATAGATTTCTCCTTTGTAAATCTCGTGTGGTATTGAACCAAGAAAGCTTGGGGTATTTGCATTCCATTGCAAGTGTCCAAGAGCTTTGTTTTTGGTATGCAAAGAATTTTTCAAACAAGCAAGCAATCTTTTCAAACTAACTTTGTGCTTATTTCATTGAAGAAAACCATTCTGAAACTAGTTTGATTATCTACCTAGTATACTTGGAATATTGATGTTTTGTTGAAATATTCTGTTTAGATTCCAAGCCACTGCTTGTGTTGATTATTCTTGAGCATCATACTGATCATATTGTGTTGAATACTCTTGAGCTTTATATTGGCTATACTGTGTTGAGTATTGATAGAACAAATCTTACATCACTGAGCTTACACTATATCCATGCTATCGATGCGTATTTTATTGAGCGTATTATTTGGGTACAAATATGCTTTACGTGAAAGCACTTATCTGTTGTACCATTTGATTGTAAAATCTGAGTGTTTCCAGGCGTGGCCTGAGGGGGCGATAATCTAGCCCGGTAAGGATTGTATGTACTGGTTAAGGTCAGCCCCTTGAATTGACCTGGTTTGTATAGGTGCACCTCCACCCATTTAAGTGAGCAAGTTATAGTGGTAATCCTTGTGCTTGTTAGCCAAGGTGGGGACGTAGGCAATTGGCCAAACCTCGATAACATTTCTATGTGTCGATTTTACTTTACTGCTTTCTGGTGCATGTATGTTTGATTAAGTTGGTTTATTTACTTTCTTGTATATATTTACATTCTTGCACTAGATTGACTCTAGGGTTGTGAATATACTGGTGTTAGGTGATTGACCTAGTGCTTAAATTTTAAAAATACCAATTCACCCCCCCTCTTGGGATCATGGTAAAGCTAACAAGTTTGAATATAAATATTATAGACTCAGCAAAATGAAATATAGATTACAACAATTAAAAAAAAACATTCTAGGTCTTCATTTTCCTTCGGGTCTTCGAGTGCCATCATATGATATTGCCAAGGTAAACCTATACATCAACTTGGCAGACATTAAATACCTGAGTATTTGTCATAATCAAAACCAAGTATGACCTGTAGGGTCAACAAGACACATATACTGAAATCTGTGAAACTATATAATTTTCTTACTCTAAAAAACATCCATATTCATATATCATATTTTACGGGTAAGTATTTCTAAATCAGCTGGCATAACATACTTCCCTTGCCTTTCTGACTGGGAGGATTGCCTCCAATACAACCCTCACTCCCTCAGCGTACCAACTTCAAAATCTTGCAATTACATATATACAAATTTCCCAGTAAAAACACTAAATTTCCCAAAAAATCATCACACTCATATTTCTTGAATCTACTTGCTCGTAATTTCCTAAACTATAATTTACTTGGGTTCTTGGAAAAATAACCGCTGTGGTCCTCAATCCTTGCATGTAGGGTTCCAAAGACACCCTAATCCTGAAATCATACCACCCTAATTTTACTCCACAAAACACTAGTATATTCTCATACAAGACAAAATATGGCCTCAACTAAACTTGGTAATACTGGAAATAGCAAAATAATCTACTCACCCTAATATTAAGATGGTGTCCAAACTTCTCAAATCAACATTTTGCTCCGGCTAAGTTGTAGAGAATCTCCCCAAGATCACCGTGGTAGCTTCTGATCATCGAAATGGGGAGAAACTGAGCTGGATTTGTAAAAAGAAGTCAGAGTAGCCAAATTTTAGAGAGAGAAAATAAGGGAAAAAAATATTTTTCTTGTTGAATTCTTGATTCTGCATATTTATAGGTGTCTTGACACATGGCTTCATCGATGAGTCACGTGTACTCGTTGACGAGACGAAGAAGGTAGTTTGGTGAAGAAGGTAAGAATCTCGTTGAAGAACCACTTTCATCGACGAAACACTAAACTTCATCCACGAAAGGATGAAGGAGTTTGTCAACGAAGCCAGGGCATTCGTCTAGGAACCCTGATTTACCTTCTTTAAATTCTCTTTTTCCTCTTTATTTAATTACTATTATTTTTTGGGTCTTTATATTCTCCCCTCCTTATAAAATTTCGTCTTCGAAATTCGCTATCTATTAAATGCCATCCTCGGAGAAAATTGGCTACTTATTTTATTACTTACCCTCACTTATGGCAGAGGAATACCGTGGTTATAACTAAACAAGTCAAAATCAGGGTTTAAGGTGCCCAGAACATGTGTTGACTTTATGAATCCAATCCTATTTTGATAATGACAAATCACTTGAAATTTTACCGTGCATTGATATGTTGAATAGGATCATGACTTAGCATGCACAGATGGTAAGCATGCTATGGAAGCCACAAGGAACACGAAGTATATACTACTTGGCTCAACCCATGGAAGCCGAAGAGCAAAAGGATAAAGGCTATCCAAATCCTTGTTGTAATTTGCACTAGGTTTGATTGTATTTGCATAACTCATAAAATATGATACAAAGCTCAAAATGACATATAGATTAACCTTAGGATGCATGTTTTTCATGAAATATTCATACGAAAATTCACCTAGGTTGGATCAAGCTGAATAACAGGCAACTCGTTAACTATTCCCCTAGTCTCGTCGATAAATGACTGAAGGCCTCGTTGTCAAACGCTTTGCTCTCATCAACGAGAAAATACCGAGACCATAAAAATCTCAAACAACCCAGTCATCGATGAATCCCCTGTTCTCGTCAATGAACTTATGAAGGACACTCGACGATGAATGTATCCACTCATCGACGAGTTCATGGCGGAGAATGGCGCTTCAGCGTAGAAACAGATGGAAAGTTTTTTAATTAAATGATCCAACGGCTAGAAATTGATCAAATGTGAGAACACTTATTTAAAACTAACGCTAAACCCTAGGGAAACTTTAAGAAGCAAGAAGAAATACATTAGCACAACTTTTACACATCTTTTGCTAACTTTGCTTGCATTCCAAAGCATTCACATCAAGTTTGGGCAATTCGTTAACATCATGTTCAAGATTCAAGTGCTTACATTCGTACCATCTTACAAAAAATTGGTTTGATCTTGAGGTTTGGTAAAGCTTTTTATTATTATTATTGAGAATTCAATCCTATTCTTAAACTATTATTCACTTCCTTATTCAATTTATTTGAAATTATTTTTAGGAGAAAGAAATCTTTTTTCCTATATATATTTGCTTAAACAATCTTTTGGGAAAAGTATTCTAGAACTTAAAATCTTTGTAATATTCAAGTATATATTTTTATTCAAAGATTTTATAGTTTATTATTCTTACATAAAATATTTGAAATCAAGAACTTAGATATGTGTGATATTCAAGGATATTATAAAAGGGATTTCATATTATATTCTTGCAAATGGTCATTTGAAATAAAACTCTCAAATCTCCAAAGCATATATTTAAAAAAAATTATTTTTGGGAGATATTTAATAAAGTGCTGATCTTTGAAGCATCTCATATACATATATTTTTCATATAAAGTTCATATCTTTACATACATCATTGAGAAAAATAAATTCTCTCTTGAGCTTCATATTATACCTTATGAGAGTGCTTAGGGCTGATTGTACACATTAGCTTATTGAGAAGTGTCTGAGTATTCAAGAATATTTATTATTCATTATTTGTATTAACGATTTGGTTTGTGAATCATGAGGAGGAAGCTACGCCTCTTGTAAGCAGCGGATTAGGAGATAGCTACGTCTCTTGTTAGCAGCGGATTGCAATAGGAATCTTTATCCCAAGTTAATGAGAAATATAGTGGAATCCATGAGGACATAGGCTTGGTTGGATGAACCTCATAAAAATCATGTTTGCATCTCTCTTCCCTTAACTCTTTTATGTTTGTTGTGTATGTTAAGTAATTAGGTAATATTGTTTGTGTTGGCCCAATGGAGGGGGGGTGAATAAACGTTTCTTGCGGATATGTAAGTTTTCTACAAACACGAAAATTTTTCCAAGAACAAGTATATTATATCACAATATAAAAGTGAAGCAAATGGCAATGAATAAGCAATATAAACCAAAGAAGAGAGAAGAGAAGCTTAACACGATAATATTAAAATGGTTCAGCACCCCGCCTACGTTCACACCTTGAGACCAACTCAAGGATTCCCAAAATTCACTATACAATCCTCCTTTGGGTGGAGAAGCCAATACACACAACAGCTCACAAAGAGCTTTAACGAGGTACTCACTTAGAGATACCCTATAATGGCTCACAAAAGGCCTTTCTATACAAGTAGTAGATGAGAAGTGGATACAATATTAAATGCTTCTTTTGAGCTAAGTATTACAATAAAATCCTAACACACTGTATCCTCTATTCAATGGAGTAAAAACAAGAGCAAGAGCAAGAGGAATAGGGCAAGTGAGTTGCACAAAGAAAACCCTAGAGTGAAAGCACAATAAATTATCTTAATGACTAAATGAGCTTTCTTAGTTTGAAGTAAATGCAAAAACCCTTATTTAAACAACAAATGGGTGAGCAGGGTGCTAGAGAGCCGTTGGGCATTTATCCATGTAAGACGAGACCAAAACTAGCTGTTCTTCTGCATTTAATGAACCCTGTAGCCCGACATTCATCGATGAGGTCTTGCCTTCGTCGATGAGCTCTTCAGTATATTTGTCGATGAAGCCCTGTGTTCGTCAACGAGTTGCTGGTTCTGAATTCAGACAAGTCTCAGTTTCCTTTCATCGATGAGAACCCTATGTTTGTCAACGAAGTTTGCACATACCTCATCGCTGAGTCCCCTGTATTCGTCGACGAGGGGTGCTCTGAACTTTTAGGCACTCTCGATATATTCTTGTCAACAAGAATCATGTGTTCGTCGACGAGGGCATGTGTTATACTCATCGATGAAACCCTGTGTTCATCAATGAGGCCCTTTTTACTACTTTAGAAAAAATCTTTTTAAGTTCTAAGAAAGGTCCTTGTCTGTTTATGAGGGATGATCCCTAATTCATTGTAAGATGTCTTTAAATTTTGTAAAACATGTTTGAGGATTTTTAGACACCTTAAGAAGCTTTACTTGTCTTTGTTGTGTGTGTGTGATATGCCCATTTCTTGCTCTTTATTTGAGTCACTCCATATACAAGGGATTTTACAAAAAATAATTTCTCTCACTCTCACACTCAATCTTTAGAACACTTGCATATTATGTAGAGTCCATGAATGCTTTGAGTGACTGAGCTTTTGTTCATGTCATGAGTTGCTTTGGGCTGATTTGAAACTTCACTTACTTTGGTACTATTTTGTGCAACTGAACAGGACTAGAGAAAAAAGTTAGTAGCCTTAAAGAACTGCTAATGGGTTGTTGTCATCAAAACATGGTTGGAATGAAAGACCCTTAACCACTTGGTCTAACAGTTTGCTTGATAAAGTCACACATTAAATTGATAAGTTGAGAAATACTGAATTGATTGTCAAGTAGCTTGTGGTTGTGTGATTGTAAGTTTTCAAAATTAGGACTTGAGAGACCTAGATTTTAAAATACCTAATTCACCCCCCTATTGGGAGTACACATAAATTCACATTTGGTATCAAAGCGAGGTTACACTAGGCTTAAACATTTTTTTTGTAAAAGATCACAATGGCAGACATTGGTGTAACCCCATTCAGTGAGGGACACTCATCCACATGACCACCCATTTTTTGTAGTGTTAACTACACATATTGGAAACAAAGAATGCGAGCATTTCTTCAAAATGCTGATTGGAAAGTATGGAAAGTTGTTTCTAGATGAAATTATATTCCTATGAAAATTGTAGAGAAAGAAAATAAACCTAAGACTGAAGATGAACATACAGATGAGGACATGAAAGCTCTTCAAATAAATGCTACTACAATGAATCTATTATATTGTGCTTTATACGTAATTGAATTTAATAGGGTCATGGCATGTACAACTACTAAGGAAATATGTGATAAATTAGAAGTCACAAATGAAGACACTAAATATGTAAAAGAAAGTAGAATAGACATGCTAACAAGTGAATATGAAGCATTTAAAATGTCTTCTAGTGAATCAATCCAATCTATGTACACCAGGTTCACCCACATCACAAATTCATTGCATGCTCTGGTAAGACTTACCCAACTTATGAAATGATTAGGAAAATTCTTAGGGATCTACCACCAGCCTGGGAGGCAAAGGCTACAGCCATAACAGAAGGATGGAACCTAAAAGTAATGACACTAGACGAGTTAATCAAATCGCTTATCACTTACAAATTAATAATAAATGAAAGACTAAGTGAGCAGAATAAAACTAAGAAAGTAACATCCCTCAAAGCATCCTCCAGAAAATCCGGTGAAGAGAGCTGTTCAGAATCAGAAGACGATATGAATCTTCTAACTAAGAAGTTCAGAAAGTTCTTGAAAAAAAAAAAATAGGAAGTATACCAAGAAATTCCAGAACTCAAAAACAGAAAAAGGAGAGTCAAGTAGAAGGAAGCAAAAGGATGATCCTCTTATGTACTACAATTGTAGAGAAGTTGGGCACATCAAGCCAGAATGTCCTCGGCTAAAGAAAGTGTACGAAAAGAAGTGAAATTGGAATAGCTTTCCTAAGATGGGGGTGAATTGGGAATTAAAAATTTTATTCCCTTTCTTTTTATTCTTTTGTGTTATAACTATAATCAATGCTCAAACACAATCACAAAATTAATTCAGAGTAATCACAATGAAAGCAAAATAATCGACCACTTAATTCTTGAAACAATAGCCCTATATCAATATGTAAAACTTTGCTGAATTTGTATAAGCCCTGTTTTAAAATTCACAAACACACTTCTTCCCAATGTTCAGCTTTTAAATAAACTTTAAGTTTAATAAGTTAAGGATAATCAACCAACATAATCCCTTTCGGTTTCTGCAATCAATGCTGATCAAACCAAAACAAATTACCTTCCGGTCTATTTAACAACCAAACACTTAGAATTTAGAGTTTGATAAAACATCCGCACAATTTATAAATTTTTCTAGAAAGTAAAGAGTAGGGAAGAGAGAGAAGAACACAAGATCTTTACGAGGTTCGACTTCGACACAGCCTATGTCCTCGCCCTTGGCAAAACCACCAAAGGATTCACTATCACCATTCCTTTACTAGGCGGAACAATACTGATTACAACACTCCTTGGTTTAAGGCTAGAGCCCACCTTATCCAAACAATATTCCCTTGTTTGGTCCAACGATTCAACACTCAAATCGTCATCAATCTACTACAAATATTTAAAACAAGATGTACAAGAATTGCTCCTCAAAGAGCTGATTACTACGGATCAAAAACTATATACTTTAGTAAATTCACAATACAAAAATCAGATTGAAGCTCTAGAGATTTATCACTGTAGGAATCTTTCAATAGATGAAAGAATTAACAATTGGAGTGCAATATCAGTGAGAAAACCAGCAAGACTTTAGAGAACTTCGTGGATGTTGTGAGTAACAAAGAACTTTCAGAATTTCAGAATGCTTGAGAGAGAGTTTGATTGCTAAATTGATTTCTTGGTATTCAAATCAATGTAACTTGATGGTATTTATAGATGTAGAAAGGTTTCTTACTTGTTCCTCAAGTTTACTTGGAGTTGGGTCCAAGTTTTATATTAATTTGGGCCTTAAGTAATTGAAATTTCAAAAATATATTCGTTGGTTATTTTGAAATTTGTCATGAGCCAGACGACTGTGTGCTCTCTGGCAGTCGTCTGTCCATATATTTCAAGCATATATTTCACAAACAGTAAGGTGGCAGTCGCCTGTCATCAGGGTAGCAACCGTCTATCACTGAATAACCAAGTTTTTAAAATATACATAAGAGTGGCAGTCGGTTGACAAAACACTTATAGTCATCTTAATTGTCACTAATAGTCGTCTGTCAAGTACTTGACAACCATCCGTCATGCTTCTATCTTCTTAATTAAAGTCCTTTAATATTTCAGTCATCTGTCCATAGACAAACAGTCATCTGCCAAGTGGTTGTTTCTCATTTTAAGACATTTTTTATTTCTCTCCTTTGTTTATTTCGACTTTGAATCTCAATTTGGTTTTTCTTTGAAAAATAAGTTCCAAGTCATAAAACTAAGGTCTCTAAGTCTCTTTGCCTAATGAGCTTCAAAACGAACATTCATTTTTGAATCAACTTGAAGTACTTACAAAGCTTTGTTGTAAAAAAAAATTTGACACTTCTATGCTTTGAGTGTTTTTTTTTTTTTTTTTTGTCATTGATCTTTGATCTTTCAGACATCTCTGAGCTTTCATTATGGATCACTTACATTTATATGAGGCTTTCCTTGTTCCTTGATCCTTGTGAGCTTTTGAAGATATGGCATTTGAAGTTTGAGCTTTCAGAATTGTCCTTTTTATTTATGAAATCATCTTTGCCTGAAATAGTATCACTTGGAAACACATTAGATAACCATACTTTGTTATCATGAAAATCAAGAGTTGTAAGCCTAGTTAAGCCAACAATCTCCCCCTTTTTGATGATGACAAAGAAGTAGCAAAGGTACAAATAATACTCCCCTTGTCAATAAGCATAGACTTAATTTCATTAAGACATAATTTCAGATTTAACATTGAAGCATATACATAGAGACAAATACATAGAACTCATAGTACATAGAACTCATAATTCATCAAACTAGAAACATAAACTCATAGACTTTGCGCACAACACATACTCCCCCTTTTGACATCAACGAAAAGACATAATACATCCATAAACTGAGCATGTGTAGCATACAAAAAAGTTCAATCATCATAAGAGGTCTATAGTCAAGTATCAGAAGCAATGTCACTATCTGCAGCAATTCCTTTCCCTTTAGATTTTTGTGATCCTTCTTCTTCTTCTTCAGCTTCTTCTTCAGCTTCAACAGAGTTTTCATCTGATTTTGCCTCTTCATCAGATGATTTGTGTGAGCCATCATCATTTTCATCACTTTCTTCACCAGTGTCATTTGGTTTTGAAATAGTGACACGTTGCTCTATGTTGTCAAGACGTTTATCCAGTAAAGAGTATTTATCATCAGTATGTGAGGATTTGTCTTGGAGAAAAGCAAAACCATCCCTCATTTCAGAACTGAAACCGGAATAATGCTGATAAAAAGGAAGAAACCATGTAGGCATATCAACTTCTTCAGGAGCTGGATTACGTTCTTCTAGCTCTGGTTGAATAATTTTATTTCCCCTAAACATCCATCCCTCAGTATATTTCTTGTAACCCATCCTTTTTAGAGTAGTGGAGGAGAATATGTTGTAATGGGTTTGCTTCACTAGTTTTTGAAGATAGTGTGAGGACTTGGAAGTGAGCAAAAACTAAGGAAAGAATGCCACCATATGCAAGTCCAATTCTAGGAGATTCAAGCTTCATGATCATCCATTTGAGTATGAGGCTAGTTAAATCCAATTTCTTTCCTTTTAGTATGCACCACATGACGAAGCAATCAAAGAAGAAAATATGATCAAAGGATCCTGCTCTAGGAATTATATTATAAGCAATAATTTTGTGAAGAATTTGTGCTTGCAAATTGAGCTGTTTGTATTATGGAGGATTTCCAAAATAGATAGATTGATTGTTCATCACAAGAGGCAGAAATTCCTGTGGAGAAAAACCCTGCTCCATTGTCTATTGTTTTTTTATTGGATTGCACTCAAAATCACCATGCTTTATACGAAGTATTTTCCTTAGTGAGTGTGGAGTAAGTGTAATCTTTTGGCCAAAAACTTTAGTGGCAAAACCAACATCTTTCTTTACCAAGTATGAATAAAAAAGTTTCATCTAATCAGGGTAATAGCCTTCAACTTGGTGAAGAACACACTTATCCCATCCTATATTTTTGAATATCTCAAGAATCTTAGGGAAATTTTCTTCAAAGAAAGAGACATTAAGTACCATGCCAAATATTGGATCGATAATGGAGATGTGGTTTTGGTACAAATATTTTGCATAAGATGAGACCAACCATTTTTCAATGTCATTGTTGCTATCAGACCTTGAAGAAGAGGATCATTTGTCCTTTTTCCCAATTGTTTTGGTTCGTGGCATTTTGGTGAAGCAGAAATTTGAGGAACCCTAGATGTGAGGGATTTAGGGTTTTGATGAAGCGATGCTGGGAAGAGGTTTGGTGAGGAGAAACTTAGAGGCGATATGAAGAGAGGATGGTTTCATGAAGGGTAGACGAGTGGACAGACTTATAGGGCTTTAAAAAGAGTGTTTTACATGTTAAATGAACGTGAACCGCTGTGAGAAAATCGTATGTCATCAAGTTGACAGTGGGCTGTCAACTGTCTTTCCAGATAGATAGTAGCTTGTCAAGCCCCTACCTGATATTTGGTAGTCGTCTACACTGAAGAAAAATTATTTTCTCTCTTAGTTAACCTCTCGTATATGTAACATTCCAAATTCCCGTCGGATAAATAAAAATTGATCTTTAGCTAGTGGTTTTGTGAATATATTAGCTAATTGATCATGAGTGTTAGCAAATTCAAGAACTATTTCTTTCTTATCTACATTATCTCTTAAAAAGTGATGACGTATATCAATATGTTTTGTTCTTGAGTGTGATACTGGATTTTTTTAAATATTTATAACACTTGTATTGTCACACTTTATAAGAATTGTTTGGTATTGAATTTTGAAGTCCCTTAATTGTTGTTTCATATATAACGTTAAGCACAACAGCTCCCAGCTGCTAAGTATTCTGCTTCAGCTGTAGATAATGCTATGGAATTTTGTTTCTTTGAAAACCAAGAAACTAGTGAGTGTCCTATAAAGTGACAAGTGCCACTAGTGCTCTTTCTATCTATTTTGCATCCCGCATAATCCACATCTGAATAACTTATCATTTCGAAATCGGTTCCCTTTGGATACCATAAACCTAGATCGAGTGTGCCTAACAAATATCTAAGTATTCGTTTAACTGTGATTAGATGTGATTCCTTAAGAGCATATTGAAACCTAGCACACATACATACACCAAACATGATATCCAGTCTACTTACTATTAGATATAGTAAGCTTCCTATCATTCCTCGGTAATGTTTTGTATCTTTTTGTTTTCCTTTTTCATCCATGTCAAGACTCATTGAGGTGCTCATGGGAGTTCCTATGGGTTTACTTTCTTCCATATCAAACTTTTTTTAACATGTCTTTAATATATTTAGTTTGATTTTTGAATGTTCCATTTTTAGCTTATTTAATTTGTAACCCAAGGAAGTAATTTAACTCTCCCATCATGCTCATTCCTAATTTTTTTTGCATAGATGTCGCAAATTCATTACACAAATCTTCATGAGTTGCTCCAAATATAATGTTATCAACGTAAATTTGAACTATAAGCATATCATTATTTTTGGCTTTTATGAATAGAGTGCTATCTATCTTTCCTCTTGAAAATTTGTTTTGGAGTAGGAACTTGCTTAGTCTTTCATACCAAGCTCTAGGAGTTTGTTTCATTCCATATAACGCTTTTGTTAACTTGAATACATGATTTTGGTTTTTAGAGTCTTCAAATCTTGGAGATTGTTTAATGTAAACTTCTTCATTTATATAACCGTTTAAAAATGCACTTTTTACGTCCATTTGATATATTTAAAATCTTTATGTGCTGCATAGCAAGAAGCATCCTTATAGCTTCCATTCTTGCTATAGGAGCAAAGGTTTCTTTATAATTGATACCTTCTTCTTCATTATAACTCTGTGCTACTAACATAGCTTTGTTTCTAATAACCACCCAATTTTCATCCTTTTTATTTATAAATACCCATTTGGTTCCTATGATTAATTTATCTTTGGGTTTAGGTATAAGTTCCCATACTTGACTTCTTTCAAATTGATTTAGTTCCTTTTGCATAGCTAAAATCCAAGAATCATCTTTTAAGGCTTCTTCAATATTCTTGGGTTCATCTTGAGACAAAAAAGCATAATGGTTACAAATATTTTTTAATGAGGCTCTAATGGTTATTCCTTTGATGGTTTACCAAGAATTTGATCTTTTGGGTGACTTTTAGCATATCTCCATTCTTTTGGTAGTTCTAGATTTTCTATGATATTTTCATTTGAAGCTTCATTATTGTTTTCTTCTTTTATTTCAAGATCTTCTTCCTTTTGTGAGATATCTTCCTTTTCATCAATCTTAAGTTTATTGTCATAATTATTTGATTCATCAAACATTATGTGTATTAATTCAATAATATTAAGAGTCCTTTAATAATAAACCCTATAAGATTTACTATTTTTAGAATAACCTAAGAAGATACCTTCATTAGATTTTGCCTTGAACTTACCTAAATCATCTTTAGCATTAAGAATAAAGCATTTACACCCAAATACATGAAAGAAGGAAATGTTGGGTTTTCTACCTTTCCCAAGTTCATACAGTGTTTTGTCTATACTTGATCTTATAGATACCGTATTTATAATATAACAAGTTGTATTCACAGCTTCTACCCAAAAGTATTTAGGTAGATTGTTTTCGTTTATCATGGTTCTTGTCATTTCTTGGAGGGTTCTATTTTTTCTTTTTATAACTCCATTTTGTTATGGAGTCTTAGGTGCTAAAAAATTATGGTTTATTCCATGTTCATTACAAAATTTATCACAATCTTTGTTTTTAAACTCCCTACTTTGATCACTTCTAAAATTAGTTACATTATAGACTTTTTCATTTTGTAATTTCTTACATAAGGTGATTAGCAAGTTACAAGTTTCATCTTTGTTTTCTAAGAATAATACCCAAGTAAATCTTGAATAGTCATCTACAATTACAAAAGCATATTGTTTGTCTCCTAAGCTTAAGGTTCTAGTTGGACCAAATAAGTCTAGGTGCAAGAGTTCTAGGGGTCTACTATGTGATGACCCAAAAAAATATATATATAATTAAAGTACAATAATAATAAAATAATAAAAATGGTCATTAAGTTAATATCAATACAGAAGTGTTTTTCTGTAGGATCCTTGATTCTATGTTTGATGCCTAAGAAAGACTTTGTCTTAGCGAGTGCTCAGAGACCATTGCGGCTCAGTCGCTCTCTGTAGGTCGGTCTGGTCAAAATGGAATTTCATAGGATAAACAAAATAAACACTGTTTGTACACGTAAAGAAGTATATATACATAAAATAGTGTTTTGACAGACATAATTTGTAGAAATACATAATAAGATGATAATAATATATGTATCATATGTGGGGCCCACAAGACTATGTGGGGTCCACATGAGTCCCGAAGCCACAAGACACTATTTATATATGTAAATAAGTACATAAAAAAATGTTTTGACTAATATAATTTGTAAAAATATATGATAAAATAATAATAATATAGGTATCCTATGTGGGGTTCACAAGACTGTGTAGGGCCCACATGAGTCCCGAAGCCGTATGGAGGTTTACATGAGTCTCAAAGGTAAGTAGGATGCATAAAATCGTATAAGAGTTATTTGAGTTACGTAAGATCCATTTGGGTCTCGAAGTTGTGTGAGGTCCACATGGGGCCCACATGAGTTTTCAAAATTTAAATTTAATTCTTGTTCAAAAATAAATAATAAAATAAATAAATACTAAAAATAGTTTAAAAGTAATAACAATGATAATAATAATGATAATAATGATTAAGAAAAATAATAAAATAATAAAATAATTAATTAACTAATTGATTAATTAATTAGGTAAGTAGTTAATTAAAAATTTATTTAATGGGAATGGTGGCAAGCACTCCCACATGACCTCCTTCCCCATCCCATACTCAACCCATCCCTTGCCCATTCTTTAATTTAAAAAAAAAATTATAATTTCACTCATCTCCCCACACTTTTATAAATTCCATTTCTTCCCCAAAATTTTCCTATAAATAGGGAGCTCTCAACCTTCATTTTTCATAACAATTTTCTAAGGAAGAGAAGAATTAGTGAGTGAAAGAATTTGTGGTGGAGAGAGAATTTTGAGTAAGTTCTCACTTACCCACTCTTTCCGATCTCATTTTTTAAAGATAGTTATTGTGTTCGTAGCACACGGTAAAAGAAGAAGGTAAGTAAATTTTGATTATGTTAGTTTTTTTTTTATTTAAAATTCATACCCGAGTTTATTTTATAAGTAAATTTCAATTATGTTAATTAGTTCCACAAAATTTCCATGAGTTTATTTTTACGCGTATTTAATTATACCAGTTCTATGTTTAATATACTTGCATCTATTTTTGGGTTAAGAAATGTTCTAATCCCCTCGGGTAAATTTTTAGCATTTATTTCTATTCAAAAATAAAATTATATATATTTTTAACACAAAAATTGTGTGGCATGAGTTTATTTCTACGTTACATTTTTTTATGAAAATATGAGTAAAGATGAGATTTTCACGATATTATTTTAAATTGCATAAATTATAATAAGATGATGTTAAAACCCCTTATGGCAACGAAAGTTCAAAATTACAGATGCTCGGTACCGCAGCTTAAAGTTTATACGGATCAGAGTGCACCCACACTGTTTACAGAGTGGTTATTTATGTTAGTAGATTTCTCCTGAGTGCACACCTGGTTCCGAACCAGGACTTAATAAGGAAAATCTCACTTAAAGTTTACATACGTTGATTTAGTTTGGTCGGCTAGCCAGCTAAGTCTAGTTTTCGGACCGCACAACCCAGTCATGGGGGTAAACATGACTTACGACAAACAGGCCTAAGGGTGGTTTTTACAATATATATTTATACATAGTTAATTACGAATACAAAGTCACTGATGATTTGAAGAAAAAGTGTAAGTTTACATGAAAAGGATCATTCTAGTGCTTAAATGACGATCTAAAGAAAACGTATAAGGAAAAGTATATGTATATTTATCATTAAATATTTATACAGTTTTAAAGTTAAAAGTTTAATTTAACAGTTATAGTATATGATTATAAAATTTTACTATTATACTTGATGGTAAAAGTTTTATACAGAAATTTAAATTTATATTTATTCTAGAGACAGTTTTGAAGTTATAATATTAAATATTGTTTTACGAAATTTTTAAAAAACTCATTTTGGCCACACACTAATAATAATCTTGTTTACTTATTGAGCGTCGTCTCACTCCAATCATATTTTTATTTCAGATAACTCTGAAGAGCATGTTGGAAATCAGACTTAACAAGCATGCGGGTGGGGATAGAAAAATAAAGATTGTTTAGAAATATTAGTATGATGTCAGATATTTATATTTGTCTAATTTTTCTTTTTTGAAATAAATGATTGTAATATGAATAATTAGCGCTCTGGTGTAATAATAATCGAGTTTATTTCCTTCCGCTGTAAATCAGTAGTAAAAAGTTAATATCCCTGACCCCTCGGGGTCGAGGTGTTACAAACTAGTTAATATTACTTTTTCTTTTGGAAACTTGTTTTGACTTGTTTTCCCTTTTGGCATGCATCACAAATTTTGTCTTTTATAAATTTTGTTTTTGGTAATCCTTTTACAAGATTTTTCTTAGATAGTTTGGATAATAGATCCATACTAGCATGTCCTAGTTTTCTATGCCAAAGCCAACTCATTTCATTCATTACAGCTGAATAGGTTACATTTTGATTTACTAAGTTCTCAAGGTTTATACAATATACATTATTTTATCCTATGAGCTATAAACAAGGTTTCATTGTTCTTAGGGTTTTGAATAAAAAATTTTTATTTCTTAAAAGTTATTTCAAATCCTTTTTCACTTAATTGGCTAATGCTTAAAAGATTGTTTTTTAATCCTTCTACTAATAGCACATTATCAATAGTAAAAGAAGGTTCTTTATCTATTTTTCCAACGCCAACAATTTTACCTTTGGCATTGTCACCGAAGGTGACGTATCCCCCATCCTTTTCTTTCAATGTGGTGAACTTGGTTCTATCACCGGTTATGTGCTTTGAACACCTGCTGTCCAAGTACCATTTATCCGTTGATGGCATTGTCCTAAAGCACACCTACAATGAGGGATTCTTTGTGTTAGTATTTGGAACCCATATTCTCTTAACTTTCTTTGAATTGTTTTTAGTTCCATTATTTACTTTCCATTCTCGTTGAATTGCTACAGTCTCCCATAGAGGTTCTCCTGATCGTTTGTGATAGAGTATACTTTGGTTCCTGACCGTGCTCTAGACGGCAGTGCACCCTTGCTACTCTATGCCATCGAACGACTCCTTGGATTGTTTACCAATGCTCTGGTTAGTTTAGTACGGTAAACCCACTGAACTTAGATTACGCAAAACTACATCCTAAACTATACTCATGTCAAAACACTGCTTTGTAGGAGTAGGGTTAATTTAGATTTCCTTGTTTTCATTTAATCACTTTCTAGTAGTTGGTTAGATTTCACCCATTGAAAATTACCACTTTTTTACTTCTATTTTATACAAGGCTATAGTAAACTAATTTGGAAGTAGCTTAAAAACTGTGACTTAAGTCCCTAAGGATCGACATCCGACTTCCCAACTTTCTACTGAACTTGGAATTATTAGGTAGTATAAATTTTATCTTTGGTAGTTAAGTACCCAAGGCTTGGCGTGCCTACCAAATTTTGGTGCCATTGCCGGGGACTTGGCTATGGTTATAAGCCAACTTCCACTTTAGAGTATTGTTGCCTTGTGTTTTCTATTTGCTCTCCTTTAATTTTCATCTTTCTTTATTTGTTCTCATTTTTTATTTTTTATTTTGTTATCTCAGAAGTTTTGATTATGGGTGCTTTAATTGTGTGTGTTTGGTTTGTTTTCTTGGGACCCTGAGATAGTTCCTGTAGATCTTGAGATTGAAATATCCCGTAGGTCCATTAGGAAACTTGGCTCCAATCCAGATATCACTAAGTGTTCTGAGTCAAAAGTTATGTCTGAATGAAACCCACTGATTCCCATTGATCAATTCTCGGAATGCCAAGCTCCCCACCTACCTATGGTGGGAAAGCAACCATATCGTCCACTTAGGGACTATTTTGTGCCTAACGCATACACATTGCTATCCTGCATCTGGTTCCCGGATGTTCAAGTGCCACAATTCAAGATTATGACTTCAATCATCTTGATGTTGCCCAACTTTCATGGGAACCCCACTTAAAAATCCTTATCAGCATCTAGATGAGTTCTTGGAAATTTGCTCCACCATCCATATACCTAATTTTAGTGATGGCACCCTTCGTCTTAGGCCTTTTCCATTCTCTCTTAAGTATGAGGCCAAATATTGGTTAAAGTCCTTAAAGCTGAACTCGGTGACCAACTGGGCCACCATGCAGCATAAATTTTTGAAAAAGTACTTCCCAATCAAGAAGACTAACTAGCTACAAAGGGCAATCACAAGTTTCACACAAATGGATGGGGAACTTGTCTTTGAGACTTGGAAGCGCTTCAGGGACCTACTTCGTAAATGCCCACACCATCAAGTCCCTAAGTGGATATTAGTTCATACTTTTTACGAAGGGTTAGTTGAGAGAGATAGGTCCATGTTTTATGTATCGTGCGGAGGTACATTCCTCACAAAGCACGAGAACGAGGCTTGGGTCCTCTTTGAAAACTTGGCTAAAAATTATCAGTAGCACATGGCTACCACTCGTAGACTACCCAGTCCATCAAACTCTAAACCTAAGGGAGTTTACAAGTTGGCCACAAGTTAGGACCTAGCCCCTACCCTACATGCCATATCCAAAAAATTAGACCAGTGCTTGTCCTTAGGGCTGCAGACAATGGCGTGTGCAGAGGCTTGTGCAATTTGCTCTGACCCTTCCCATACAAGTTATAATTGCTCCCACGTGCATTCCTAGCCCGAGCTTGTGCAAGAGAAAGTGAAGGCCACCCACAACTGGTATGATAGGTCATCCAACGACCCTTACTCAAATATCTATAGCCCTAGGTGGAAACAACATCCCAATTTCCCACGGAGGCTGCAAGCTCTGGATTTTCAATCCCAAAGACCTCCACAAGCCCCTAAATTTTTCCTCCTTAGCCAAACCAAAACTCTCAAAATCCCTCTATGCTCACCCTTCAACCACCTCCTTATCAGCAACCAGCGTCTCAACCCAAGTATGATCAAACCTTCCAAGAAATGGTGCTAAAAGCGCTCAAGGGCATTGAGATTGATAACTAAGTGGCAAGCGATTAATTGACTCTCAATCTATTGCCAAGCTAAAAGCTTCTATAGGCCAACTAGCTCTTTATGTGAACCGCAAAGATAAACTAGTCCCTAGTGCATCCTAAAGAACCAGACACTAGGCAATCATCGTGTCATGAGCAGGCCTAGGCGGTAATCACTTTGTGAACTAGTGGGTCAATAAACATGAGGGCAAAAGATAAGTCAAGCAAGGGCAAGGACAAAAAGATAATAGAGGTAGAACTTAATGCTAAATTAAACTCCTATAACTCGGTGAGCAATCCTGAAGTTTCCACAACCTCCAGTGGAGAAACATTGCCACACTTTGCCTCTCCAGCACCATATCCTACTGTCTTGCGAGCAAATTTAAAATCTAATAAGGAAAAATCTGAAGATTCCATAATGAACACCTTTAGGGAAGCAAAGAATAACCTTTTCCTCCTAGATGTTATCAAAAAAATGTCTAATTACAAGAAGTTCCTCAAAGAGTTGTGCACTCAAAAGCGTGAATCAATGGTGCACTCGAATCAAGAAGTCCAACAGACTGAAACCATAATCTCAATCTCTTTAGTGTCTGCTCCTCTCAAGCTCAAAGACCCTGGTGTCGTCACTGTCTTATATATAATAGGTGCATGCACTATTGATAGGGCCTTTTAGGACCTGGGAGCTAGTGTGAACATACTACCCTACTCGGTCAATTAGAAAGTTGGTTTAGGAGATTTGTAGCCAACTCCATTCATGTTGCATTTTTCTGATCAATCTATAAAAAGACCCCAGGGCATTATAAATGATGTCCTAGTCAAGGTAGATAAATTCTTTTACTCTACTGATTTCCTTGTTCTATATATGGAACTTGTCAACCCATCACAGCAGTCGAGCCCAATCCTTTTGGGCCGACCATTTTTAGCTAATGCCTATATTTAGTGTAGGACAAGCGTCATGGACATTTCCTTTGGCAACATGCAACTCCGACTTAACGTGTTCCGTACTCCGCAGCACCAACCTGACAAACTTCCTTACAAGGATGTCGATATGATCAATGAGGGTGCTGAAGAAGATACATCCCTGACTTTGTTGGGTGATTCCCCTAAGAGGAAGCTTCCATGTGATCAAGCTCCTACTACAAGTTTAGAGGATCCGTGTACCCAAATTCTTGGTATGGTTAAGTCGGCCTCTACATTAGAAGGAAGACCTTGGAAAGTGTGATTTGAGAGCCTTCCTATGGTTTTGAAAGAAGTGGTTAAACTCTTAGACACAGTGATCATATTTCCCATATCCGATAATGACTTCATGAGCCCCACACAAGTGGTCCCAAAGAAGTCTGCGATTACTATTGTTGAGAATGATAAGCGTGAAGGTATCCCCTCTTATGTCACCAGTGGTTGGCGGGTATGCATTGACTATAGGAAACTTAATAACCTTAGCCTAAAGGACCACTTCCTATTACCATTTATCGATTAAATCCAAGAGAGGTTAGTAGGAAAGAATTTCTATTGCTTCTTGGATGGATATTATGGGTACAATTAGGTCGCAGTCCACCCAGGTGATCAGGAGAAGACTACCTTCACTTGTCCGTTTGGGACCTTTGCTGTGACGACCTGCTTAATTTAGACTTTTTTTTTATAATAAAAATAATATCACAAAGCTTAGCACATCATAATCCACTTGGACCCATGGGTACCAAGGATACATTAAAACATATCATTATACCATACATCACAATACCAGAGTTACTAAAATCACCGTATATATATATATATACTCAATACACAACCCAAAAGATGTCTTAGGGCCATCTCCACAAAAAACATCTGACCCTATCAAAACACTTACCCTTCTAGAAGGGCAGATCAACCGTACGAGAACAGCGGGGCTTTACCCACTCTCCTATCAGGGGCTCCTGAAATGTTTATAAAATTTTGGGGTAAGACACCTTTCCGTAAGCGAAATAAACTAATATTAGTGTGTGGCAACATGAGTATTCCGTGTTATACATATACCATGCAAAACATATTTAATAAACTGTTACTTCATATCTGGGAAAACATATATATCATCGTAGCATGGCAGAACATATTGCATTTTCATAAACATATATCATCTCATATAATAATAATACAAAACATTCCTAGTAGGTTAGATGGTTGTTGTTATGCGTTACCCCCACATGACTGGGTTGTGTGGCCCAAAGGCAGGACCTGATAATGGTTGGCCGACCACTGCCAAGTCAAAAGTATAGTTTGTAAGTGTGATAGGTCTGCCAGACCTGGTCCGTACACCAGGGGCACTCACACGTTTCTTAAAAACCACATCGACCATCAAATCTCACACCACTTCATACAGCGGCGTTAACACAAATATCATGATCATGATGACCATGGACACATAGCAATGGTACCGTGCAGGTGCTAGCTTAGACCAAGCCAACTAGGTTCTGATATCATATAACATATACCGAAACTGTGATACATGGATATTTCACATCATTAATTTTCAAATCAATCATATCATTTTGCATATTTATGTATATCATGAAAATCATCGGCCCGTACATCGGTATTTCACATTTTACCACAGCTTGGCTCGTATGCCAGCAATTTATACACATAGCTCAGCCCGTATGCTGTCAAATCACATCCATAGCTCAGCTCATACATTGGCAAATCATATCCATAGCTCGGCCCGTACGCTGACAAATCATACACATAGCTCGGCATGTACGTCGGCAAATATATCAAAATTTCAGCCGTACGCTGGAAAATATATCAAAATCTTGGCCCGTACGCTGGTTTTCACATTATAAAAATTCATATCTTATCATATTCCTAGAAAACAATAACTCATATCAATTTCAACTCATACCACATGAAACAAGTTTTCCATATATTTAACATACCATCATTTTCAACAGTATTTCCCAACATAATACGTATATAAATATATTTATTTTTCTAAAGTCAAATGCTGTAATAATGTACATATTTTTCATAAAATACTAGCTTAGTTTATCCCCTTATCTGTGTCCTGAAAAGCCCCTATGAAAAATACTCCTGCACCCGCAGGGTTCCCCATTCAACACCCTGAAAAATGGAATTTCCCAAAACTAAAGTTCAGTATTTCTATGCGTACTACGCTTTCTACAATTGTCAAATAACCAAATACTGAGTAGAAAGCCTTACCCTATATTTGGGATGGTTTCCAACTCAGCCCCACCGATGATCCGCTTAGAAAGACTTGTAGAAAACTTTCCCAGGAGCGTCGTGGTGGCTTCAGATCGTCGAACTGGCGAGAATCCAGCCCGAGATCATATAGAGAAGGTAGGAGGGGCGTAAAGGAGAGAGAAGGAGGAATATTTGCGCAGGTTTTCAGCCAAAAATGAATTTTAGGCCTATTTATACTGTGGCCTTCATCAACGAGCCACGTCAACTCGTCGACGAGGTCATGAAGAAGACTTGTTGAAGAAATCTCTCCTTATTGACCAAATTCAGAATCCCTCAAACCCTTGCTCAGTATTTTCTCATCGACAAAATCTATCCTCGTCGACGAGCTCCTCTTATACCCTCGTCGAAGAATCCCCTGTGTTCATCGATGAGGCCTAGAGAATTTCTTGGGGTTATCCCATCCAAAATACAACGTCGTCGATGAACGCGAGGCGTTCGTCGACAAAGTCAGCTGCTTCCTTCTGTTCCTGTTTCCATTTCCCTTTCTTTTTATTATTTAAATACCATTATTCTTAGGGTCGTTACATTTTCCCCTCCTTATAAAACTTTTGTCCTCAAAATTTACTGTTCACGTAACTCATCATCCCTTAATAGGAAAAATGATCTACTTATTTTAATACTTACCCTCACTTATGGCAGAGGAATACTATGGTTACATTCCGAGTCCTAGGAGATTACATATACAAAAGAAAAATTCTCCCAAAACTGAAATGCTACACTAATTAAACCATTACATGTACCTGCAAAAGAAATACTACCTACATTTTTCCTATTTAGACTCCTTGGAATAGGTGCAGATACTTCTGCTTCAATTGTTCCTCGAATTCACAAGAAGCCTCTTCAATTGTATGATTCCTCCACAAAACTTTTACCTGAGGAATCTCCTTATTACGTAACTCCTATACTTTCCTATCCAGAATCTGTACTAGCACCTCCTCATACACCAGTGAATTATTGAGTTCTAATTCACCATAACTGATGATATGATAAGGATTTGTGATGTATTTTCTTAACATAGCAATATGGAATACGTTGTGGATCCTGGACAACACAGATGGCAAAGCTAGTTGTAGGCTACCAGTCCCACTTTATCTAGAATGTCAAATGGACCGATAAACCTAGGACTAAGTTTACCCTTCTTCCCAAATCGCATAACCCCTTTCAACGGAGCTATCTTCAAAAACACATGATTACCCACATCAAATTCCAGATTCCTGTGGCGATTATCGGCATAACTTTTCTGTCAACTCTGAGCTGCACTGATCCTATCTCTGATAAGCCGAACCTTATCACGCGCTTGCTGAACAAGCTCTGGCCCCGCTACTCGCCGCTCACCCACTTTATCCAAAAATAAAGGAGAACGGCATCTCCTACCGTATAAAGCCTCAAACGGTGCCATGCCAAAATATGGTCTAATAACTGTTATTATATGCAAATTCCACCAGTGGCATGAACTGAGTCCAACTACCCCCAAAATCCAATACACACGCTTAGAGCATATCCTCTAATATTTGTATCATCCTCTCAGTTTGCCCATCTGACTAAGGATAGAATGTCGTGATAAACGATAACTGAGACCCTAGTGTTTCCTACAAGCTCTTCCAGAAACGTGATGTAAATCACGGGTCTCGATCAAATACAATCGATACTGGCACCCCATGAGAATGAACTATCTCCTTAATGTAAATCTCCGCCAAACGGTTAAGGGAGTAGCGGATCTTGATAGGTAAAAAGTGAATGGTCTTAGTCAAACGGTCAACAATCACCTAGATGGCATTCTGGCCATGTAACGCCATTGGCATTCCTGACACGAAGTCTATAGATATATGATCTCACTTCCATTTTGGGATAAATAGTGGCAGAAACTACCCTGCTAGCCTTTAGTTCTCATCTTTTACTTGCTGGCATGTCAAACACTGGGCTACATACTCGGTGATCCCTCTCTTCATACCACTCCACCAGTACAACTCTCACAAATCTCAGTACATCTTCGTACTACCTAGATGAATTGTATACAAAGATCTGTGAGCCTCCTCTAGAATAGTCTTCTTGATCTCAGTATCGGAAGGAACTCATAATCTAGTACAGAACTACAAAGCTCCGTCATCTGCAATACTGAATTCCTCCCCCTGACCACTCTGTACCCTATTTATCACCTCTGCTAACTCTAGGTCTTCCTTCTGGGCAGCTTTAATCCTCTTTTGTAGAATAGGCTGCACCACCAAACTGGAAATGTGAGCCTGAGAACCACTTTCAACTAATTCGATGCCAAGTCTCTCTAGATCCATCATGATCCGATATTGGATCTCCATAGTCACCAACATTGATTCCTTGGACTTCCTGCTCAACGCATCAGCTACCACGTTTGCTTTCCCTAGGTGATAACTGATGGTACAATCAAAATCCTTAATTAACTCCAACCACCTTCTCTGTCTCATATTCAATTCATTTTGGGTGAAGAAATACTTCAAACTCTTATGGTCGGAGAAGATCTCACACCGCTCGCCATACAGATAATGCCTCTAAATCTACAAGGCGTGTACTACTGCCGCCAATTCAAGATCATGTGTAGTGTAGTTCTTTTCATATTCTTTCAACTGTCTGGATGCATACGCCACCACCCTGCCATGCTGCATCAACACACAATTAAGTCCCTTCAAGGACGCATCACTGTAGATAGTATACCCCTCACCCCCAGACGGGATGATCAATACTGGTGCTGTGACTAGTCTCTGCTCTTGAAAACTCTGTTCATAGTTGTCGTCCCATTCAAATATGGCATTCTTCCTTGTCAGTCATGTCAGAGACCCTAATAATGCTGAGAATCCCTCTACAAAACGACGGCAATACCCAGCTAGCCCCAAGAAACTCCTGATCTCCTAGAAATTCCTCGGTCTAGCCCAATTACCCTTACTAGGATCCACAAAAATAACGTCTCTAGATACAACATGCCCCAAGAACACGACCTTTTTAAGCCAGAATTCACATTTACTGAACTTGGCATACAACTTCTTTTCCCGTAGCGTCTGCAGAATCTACCTCAAGTGTATCTCATGCTCCTCATAGTTCCTCGAATAGACCAGTACATCATCAATAAAAATAACAAAACTGATCTAAATATGGATGAAAGATCTTATTCATCAAATCCATAAATATCGTAGGAGCATTCGTCAGGCCAAATGGCATAACTAGGAACTCGTAATGTGCATATCTAGTCCTAAAAGTCATCTTTGATACATCTTCTGCTCTCACCTTTACCTGATGGTAGCCTGACCTGAGGTCGATCTTCAAATACACTCGTGTACCCTGGAGCTGGTCAAACAAATTGTCGATACGAGGTAAAGGATACTTGTTCCTGATTGTCACTTTATTAATCTCCTTATAATCTATACACATCCTGATGAACCTGTCCTTCTTCTTCACAAATAGAATTGGAGCTCCCCATGGAGATACATTGGGTTGTATAAAGCCCTTATCAAGCAGATCTTGCAACTAATTCTTCAACTCTGTTAACTCCGCTGGCGCCATCCGATACGGTACTTTAGAAATCGGCATTGTACCTGGAAGTAGATCAATAGGAAAATCTACCTCACGATTGGGTGGCAAGCCTAGTAACTCATCTGGGATAACATCTACAAACTCCTTTACTATGGGCGTGCTAGCAAGTTTTAATTCATTCTATGACATCTCCTTCACCACTGCCACAAACCCCTGACAACCACTCAACAGTAGTCTCCTGGCCTGGATAGCTAAAACTAGCTGAGGTGGGCATTGCACCTACGACCCTACGAACCTGAATTCTGCCTTCCTTGGAGGTCTAAATATTACTTCCCGTGCTCGGCAATCTATGCTGAAAAAATTAGCTAGTAGCTAATCCATTCCAAATATAACATCAAACCCGTGCATGTCCAACACTATCAAATCAGAAAACAAAGTCTTCCCTTAGATATCAACTGGACAACCTCAGAGTATTTTACTAAATCTTACTACAAATCCAGTTGGTGTAGACGCTAACAGTTCAGTATTCAACAACTGTGTTTCTGCCCCACATAGTTTAACACACCTCGAAGACACGAACGAGTGTGTAGCTTCTGAATCAAACAATGCAATAACTTTAAAAGAAAGCATAATAAACATACCTGTTATCACGTCACCTGCCATCTCAGCCCCACCCGACGTCGGAGTAAACACCCTGGCTGGATCCGCATTCCTCTGTTGGCCCCCACGTGGCGCCTGGTAACCTCCTTGGTATGGTCTGGGAGTTGGAACTGCATCTGGTGGTGTAGGGCAATCTCGCACCATGTGCCCCAATCTACCACTGTGATAGCAGACCACACCACCAGCTCGACACTCTCCCTAGTGCCTCTTACCACAAGTCTGACAGACTGGAGGACCATGCATTGCCTGAACCTCGCGTCCTCCAGTCTCTTGTCTCCGCCCTCAGCCATGGTTTCCTCTCCTCCAATGACTTGGTCTATGACCCTGCTGATAACCTATGGATACAAATCTCTTCCTTTGTCCTTGTTCCTCTACATCTAGTCGCTCACCAATCTCTGCCAAGGCTGCCCTATCGACTAACTCAGCAAAGTCCTGGATCTGCAACCCCACCACCTGCTTAAATATACTCCACCTCAAGCCACTCTCAAATTGCCTCGCCTTCTTCACTTCATCAATAACAATAAACGAGACGAAATGAGAGAGCTCAATGAAACGCGCCGCATATTGCTGGATGAATAGCTAACCCTGCTTCAGACTTAGGAACTCTTCTACTTTAGCCTCCCTAACAGTAGCTAAAAAATATCTATCAAAGAACAACTCTTTAAACCGGTCCAATGTCATGGCTATCGGAGTCACCCTCTACTGCTCCAACAGTCTCACCATAGTTCACCACCTCTCGGCCTCTTTTGTCAGTCTATAGGTGGCAAAGAGGACCCTCTGTTCCTCAATATACTACAACACAACCAAAACTTTCTCAGTCTCCTACATCCAGTTCTCAGCAGCTGGAGGATCGACTCCACCTGAGAATGTTGGAGGATTCATCTTCATAAACTTCTCTATGGTGCACCCATGGCTAGCAGATGGACCACCTTGCTCCCTCGAGCTCCTAGTGATCTCAGCCATTACCTGCTGAGCCACGCTACATAATACTGCGTCAGAGTAGGTCCCAGCAGCAACTGATGGCCCTGCTCCATCACTGCCACTCACATGGGCACTATTTCCTCCTGGATCCATCTTGAAAACAACAAACGCAACTTAGAAATTCTATCCTTATAACTTACCCACCTAACCTTACCACTTATCTTAATATTCTCAACTTATTTCTAATCCTCAATCCTACATTCTAGGAACACAACCTGACAATAGCTTACTATGGTTTTCCTAAAATCGTCACCCTAGGAAAAACATAGAAACTACCATAGAAGTCCTACCTTTAGACTATAGAACAACCTTAAATCATTTCCTATACTCTGGTTCTATTTCTGTTGCATTCTAAAGTTTACAGAACCTAGCGACCTAAGCTACGATACCAAGCTGTGACAACCTACTTAATTTCCACATTTTTTTTATAATAAAAATAATATCACAAATCTCAGCAGATCATAATCCACCTGGACCTATGGGTACCAGGGATACATTAAAACACATCATTATACCATACCTCACAATACCAGAGTTACAAAAGTCACCGTATATATATATACTCAACACACAACCCAAAAGATGTCTTAGGGCCATCTTCACAAAATACATCCGACCCTATCAAAACACTTACCCTTCTGGAAGGGCTGATCAAACATACTAGATCAGTGGGGCTTTCCTCGCTAGGGGCTCCTGAAATGTTCATAAAATTTTGGGGTGAGACACCTTTAAGTAAGGGAAATAAACTAATACTAATGTGTGGCAACATGAGTATTCCGTGTTATACATATACCATACATAACATATTTAATAAACTGTTATGTCAGATCTGGGAAAGCATATATATCATCATAGCATGGCAGAACATACTGCATTTTCATAAACATATATCATCTCATATAATAATAATACAAAACATTCCTGGTAGGTTAGCTGGCTATTGTCATGTATTACCCCCACATGACTGAATTGTGTGGCCCCAAGGCGGGACCTGATAATGGTTGGCCGACCACTGCCAAGTCAAAAGTACAGTCTGTAAGTCTGATGGGTCTACCAGATCTAGTCCGTACACCAGGGGCACTCACACACTTCTTAAAAATCACATAAACCATCCAATCTCACACCACTTTGTACAGCGGCATTAACACAAATATCATGATCATGATGACCATGGACATATAGCAACGGTACTGTGTAAGTGCTAGCCTAGACCAAGCCAACCAGGTTCTGATATCATATAACATATACTGAAACTGTGATACATGGATATTTCATACCAATAATTTTCAAATCAATCGTATCATTTTTCATATTTACGTATATCATGAAAATCATCGGCCCCTACGCCGGTATTTCACATTTTACCATAGCTCAGCCCGTACGCTAGCAAATTATACACATAGCTCAGCCCGTATGCTGAAAAATCACATCTATAGCTTGGCCCGTACGCTGAAAAATCATATACATAGCTCAGCCCATACGCTAGAAAATCATATCTATAGCTCGGCCCGTACGCCAGCAAATCATACACATAGCTCGGCCCATACGCCAGCAAATCATACACATAGCTCGGCCTGTACACCAAAAAATATATCAAAATCTCGGCCCGTATGTCATTTTTCACATTATAAAAATTCATATCTTATCATATTCCCATAAAACAGTATCTTATATCAATTTCAACTCATGCCATATGAAACAGGTTTTTCGTATATTTAACATACCATCATTTTTAGCAATATTTCCAAACATAATACATATATGAATATATTTATTTTTCTAAAGTCAAATGCTGTAATAATATACATATTTTTCATAAAATACTAGCTTAGTTTATCCCCTTACCTGTGTCCTGAAAAGCCCCTATGAGAAATACTCCTGCACCCACAGGGTTCCCCATTCAACACCCTAAAAATGGAATTTCCCAGGACTAAAGTTCAGTATTTCTACGCATACTATGCTTTCTACAACTATCAAATAACCAAATACAAAGTAGAAAGTCTTACCCTGGATTTGGGATTAATTCCAACTCAGCCCCACTGACGATCCACTCCGACAGACTTACAAAGAACTTTCCCAGAAGCGTCATGGTGGCTTCAGATCATCGAACCGACAAGAATCCAACCCGAGATCATAGAGAGAAGGTAGGAGGGGTGTAGAGGAGAGAGAAGGTGGAATATTTGCGCAGGTTTTCAGCCAAAAATGAATTTTAGGCCTATTTATATTGTGGCCTTCGTTGACGAGCCACGTCATCTTGTCGACGAGGTCATGAAGAAGACTCGTCGACGAAATCTCTCCTCGTCGACGAAATTCAGAATCCCTCAAACCCTTGCTTGGTATTTTCTCATCGATGAAATCTGTCCTCATCGACGAGCTCCTTTTATACCCTCGTCGGTGAATCCCCTGTGTTTGTCGATGAGGCCTGGAGAATTTCTTGGGGTTATCCCATCCAAAATGCAATGTCATCAACTGCCTCCTTCTGTTCCTATTTCAATTTCTTTTTCTTTTTATAATTTAAATACCATTATTCTTCGGGTCATTACATTTGCATATAGGAGGATGCCTTTTGGGCTATGCAATGCCCTAGCAACATTTCAAATATGCATGCTAGCCAAATTTTTCGACATGGTGGAGAATTTCTTGAAGTGTTTATGGACGACTTCTCCGTTTTTGGGCCGTCTTTTGATGCATGCTTGGACAATCTATCTAAGGTCTTCGCAAGATGAGTAGAAAAGAATTTGGTGCTGAGCTAGGAAAATATTTATTTCATGGTCCAAGAGGGCATAGTGTTACGCCGTATTGTATTCGCTAAAGGGATTGAACTAGATAGGGCAAAAGTAGAACTGAGTATAGCTTAGGATGTTGTTTTTTCTTAATCTAAGTTTAGTCAGTTTACCGTACTAAACTAACCAGAACCTAGTTAAACAATCCAAGGAGCCGTTCGATGGCATCGAGTAGTAAGGGTGCACAGGTCGTCCGAAGCATAGTCGGGAACCAGAGTATACTCTATCACAAACGATCATGAGAACCTCTATGGGAGACTGTAGCCTAATACATGTACCTAACTGAGGCAATAGAGGTGCTAATTATGTCACTAAAATCATCACCATCCAAACAATAAATGAAAGCAATAAAGGAAAGCTCTAAATGAAAGCAATAAATAGAAAGCATGTAAAAGATCACCCCTTTGCAATCAAAACGTCTATCACTAACACTCAAAAATACAACCGAACGATCATGTAATATACACTGGAAAACACAAAGGCTCTGCTGGTTGTCATAGGCCCTTGAATACACCTTGCACAACCTAGAGATCTACACTACTCCTAATCTAACTTGGCTCTCAATGACATCTTAAGTCTGTCACTTGCCTAAGAGAGGCCAAAGAGGAACCCAGAGCTCGTGTTCGTAGCAAATAATTATGAGCTCTAGTGTTTACAAGGTTTTTTTTTACAAGTTAGGAAAGTTTGCAGCAAATCTCGTGTAGAAGATTGTCACTGTCGACCAAGTCGCCCTTATGTAATTCTTGTGTGCGCCTTCGTCAAAACTTGCAGGAAATGAAGAATTAGAATCTTTAATGTCTTCAACTGTGTCGCACCTTAGTTTCTTGTAGCTCGAGTTGATGGTCAAGAATTGTAGCTTCTTGAGCTTTAGGAAATCTCAGGAACTCGACATAGTCGCCCCTCAAAGTCTCTTGGTTAAACACTTCATCGAGGCTCTCGATAATTTTGCTCTCAGTTTTGGCTCAGTATCTCAATGTGATCTCCCTAGAGAGTTACTTGGTTGAGGACTAGGTTGAGATCTCAGTCTGAACCTTGGAGTCTGCAAGTAAAGACTTAGTCACCCCTTATGCTGCAAGTTGCACCACATGGTCAAGCATCGTCTTTTTGTCCCTTGATGATCTAAAGCTTCAGGAGCTTGGCTGGGCATCTGATTTGAGCTTTGAGTCCTCTAAATCCTCATTGGCTTCTCGTAATGCCTAACTCCATGGTTTTAACCTATTTTTCCTGAAAAGACAAACAAACCTTACATAGCTCTGAACAATAATAACTTTGGGCAAATACATAGTAAAATGACGATAAACAAATATAAATGAGGATCTAAAATCATGCATTTTAGGGACTCATCACAACCCCCAACTTACACTTTGTTTGGCCTCGAGTAAATAAAAATCAAAGAAAACTACCAAATCCTACCTACATCCTCTTTCACAGGAAACACGGTTGTATTTACCATATGCAACAAGGCTTTAAACCCCTAGGTTGATCCTAGTGGACGAGTTCTAGTCTCGTAGGGGTTTTCTGGGTGGTACTACAAACACCAGTTCAATGAACAAAATATGAGAACACATGCAGCACAATCATACCATTTCACATACATAGATATAGCCTTATAACATATAGGTTCCCTTGTACATGACTATACTATACACACACTCCGCAGCAATTCAATCATGCAAATCTCAACAATAAACAACCATCTCAAGACACAACTCTCATAGAATCAACCTATGATTATAATTCAGAGTTAATATTAGCATGTAAATTCGGGTATGAATAGGCCACTTCACAAGGCATGTGTAAAGTATATGATTTGTCTCACTCAGCATGCCTTGAGACACTTATAGAACAGTCATCTTGACTCAGCCTCACTGATTTATTCCCTCAAAATTCACTTAGGAAAATGGGTTCACTCTCATATGTGATGAAGAGTGTCATGATCAAACATCCTACATATTTGAAGAACTAATGCTAAAATTAAGGAGTGGACTAGTCTTATAGGAAAGGAATCCAGCCTTTACTGAGGTGTCAGGTCCTTCACCTTAACATTTTCTCACTTACTTGCCACATTCAATCAAAACCACCCTAGATGAACTTATTTCTAGACTACGCGTGAATTTAGCAAGTGCATTTGTTAGCAGAATATTCTTCATACGTGCAGAATTGTGGTGTCGTGTCCTTAGCTTAACCTCTTTATATTTATTTGGAGCAGGTGTATATTTTTGTTTTCATTTCATCTGCTCAATTTTTTTCTCATTTTCTTTCTTTGCATGGTCAGCTAAGACAATCATTACATTATTTAATTGTCTTCATAACTCCAATGAGAATGTAACTCAAATAGGAGTCCATGGAAAAATTTTGTCTCTAGGGGTGGCTTAACCTTTATGTCTTGAGTAAGCTACAAGACCTATATTTATATCTCTCCACTTGATGTCACCTCTCAGCTAGCAATTGCAAAACGAAGACCAGTTGGAAAAAGAAGTCTAGAAAAAGGAGGAAGGTTAAGTTTTATAAACTCAGTGTTTGACGTCAACAACTCAAGAAATGAAAAAGCGACTCAACGGTACCTCACGAGGTGTCATAGTCACCACGGGTGTTCTCTGAGTGCTCTCAAAGAGCCCTAAGTGCTACAAATCATGTGTAAGTGTGTTTTTAGCCTCACAAAGTACCATGCAAATACAAAAGTTTCCACAGCAGTATTAACCCAAACAAACCATTAGTCAAAATACCTGGAGTAATACCAAGATATCAGCCATGTTATGCGACTTTTACACAACTAATTCACTACATTGTTAGTGTGCATAATAAAATTATGTAACTAAGAATCCTATGCATGTAAGACTAGGTTATATAGGTGTATGTAGAGGGTATAATATATATATATATATATATATATATATATATATATGTTTGCATGGCCTGGAGAGATAGAGTTCACTATAAATTTTTTCAAGAATTTAAAATTTGTCATATTTGTGCATGAAATATGCCATGCAATGTGCCACCCCCTACCCCCAACTTAGAACTTCAATGTCCTCACTAAAGTGTAGAAAGAAAGACAGAACTCGGGCATGGGAGAGGACGGTGCATGGTGCCAATAATATCAAATAGTGTACCTACATATTATAGAATCCAGAAATGGCATGCACGCAAATATACATTGTAGCACAAAAGACACGTGATAACCACAATATCATGTAAAATTTTCATTATTTTGCAAAATGGCATTACATTGTAGGTGGATTCATTCCAAGCATTTGGAATGCCACATAATCATTGTCAATGAACAAAAAAGAAGGAGAAAACAAAAGTGTGTTGTAGAAGCACAATACATAAATCGGTCATACAAAAAGAAGCTGAAATGGCCATCCCAACCCTAGCCTAATGATTCCCAGGTGCCCTCCCGGAATCACTATCACTGAAATCACCAGAAGTCGCAGCATGAGTGCGCAAAGCATCCTCCAGTCTCACGTAAGCATTGGAAACCCATGCAGGTGGTCCTGGTGAAGTGGGGGTAGATGGTGGTACACAAGGAAAGGCCAGCGGGGCTGTCACAGTTGCTCGAGAGTGGTGTGAGGTGGTCTTATTAGAGATATGAGGAATGGTAGCCAGGATCATCTGAACACCCTAATCAAACTGTTCCCGTAATACAATATATGTTTCAAGGATGAAGGATTGGAGGAATGTAAATTCCTGATGCAGCTGGCAAAGTGACACACTGCATGGCACATTTCAAGCACAAAAATGACAAATTTTAAATTCTTGAAAAAATTTCTAGTGAACTCTATCTGTCCAAGCCATGCTAACATATATATTATACCCTCTACATACACCTATATAACCTAGTGTTACATGCATAAGATTATCAGTTACATAATTTTATTATGTGCACTAACAATGTAGTGAATTAGTTGTGTAAAAGTTGCATAATATGGCCAGTATCTTGGTATTACTCTAGGTATTTTGACTAATGGTTTTTTTGGGTTAATACTACTGTGTAAACTCTTGTATTTTCATGGTACTTCATGAGGCTAAAAACACTCTTACATGTGATTTGTAGCACTTAGGGTTCTTTGAGAGCATTGAAAGAACACCCGTGGAGACTATAATATCTTGTGAGGTATCGTTGAGCCGCTTGTTTATTTCTTGAGTTTTTGACATCAAACTTTGAGTTTATAAAACTCAACCTTCCTCTTTTTACTAGACTTCCTTTGCCAACTAGTCTTCGTTTTTGCATTTGCTAGCTGAGAGGTGACATCAAGTGGGGGGATATAAATCTAGGTCTTGTAGCTTACTCAAGATGTGAAGGTTAAGCCACCTCTAGAGAAAGACTTTTTCCATGGACTCCTATTTGAGCTACATTCCCATTGGAGTTATGAAGACAATACAAGAATGTAATGATTGTCTTAGCTGACCATGCAAAGAAATAAAATGAGAAAATTAAGTAGAGGAAACAAAAACAAAAATACACACTTGCTCCAAATAAATATAAAGAGGTCGAGCTAAGGACACAACACCACAATTTTGCACGTATGAAGAATCTTCTACTAACCAATGCACTAGCTAAATTTACATGTAGTCTGGAAATAAGTTCATTTAGGGTGCTATTGATTGAATGTGGCAATTAAGTGAGAAGATGTTAAGGTCAAGGACCTGGCACTTAGTAAAGGTTGGATCCCTTTCAGACTAGTCCACTCCACAATTTTAGCTTTAGTTCTTCAAATATGTGGGACGTTTGATCATGACACTCTTCCTCACATATGAGAGTGAACTCATTTTCCTGAATGAATTTTGAGGGAATAAACCAATGAAGTTGAGTCAAGATGACCTTTTTATAAGTGTCTCAGGGCATGCTGAGTGAGACAAATCATATACTTTACACACGCATTGTGAAATGGCCTATTCATGCCTGATTTTACATGTTAACATTAACTTTGAATTATAATCATGGGTTGATTCTCTAAGAGTTGTGTCTTGAGATGGTTGTGTATTGTTGATATTTGCATGATTGAATTCCTACGGAGTGTGTGTATAGTAAAGTCATGTGCAAGGGATCCTATATGTAATAAGGCTATATCTCATTCTATGTGAAATGGTATGATTGTGTTGCATGTGTTCTCATCTTTTGTTCACTGAACTGGTATCACCCTGGAAACCCTCACGAGACTAGAACTCATCCACTGGGATCAACCTAGGGGTTTAAAGCCTTGTTGCTTATGGTAAATGCAATCGTGTTTCCCGCGAAAGAGGATGTAGGTAGGATTTCGTAGTTTTCTTAGATTTTGTTTTGCTCGAGGACTAGCAAAGTGTAAGTTGGGGTTTGTGATGAGTCCCTAAAATGCATGATTTTAATTGCCTCATTTATCTTTTTTATCCCCATTTTACTGTGTATTTTCCCATAGTTATTATTGTTCAGAGTAATTCAAGGTTTGTCTGTCTTTTCAAGAAAAATAGGTTAAAACCATGGAGTTAGTAATTACGAGAAGCCAAGGAGGATTTGGAGTACTTAAAGCTCAAATTAGATGCTCAGCCAAGCTCCTGAAGCTTCAGATCATCAAGGGATAAAAAGAGGATGCTCGACCATGTGGTGCGACTAGCAGCGTAAGGGGCAGCTAAGACTTTACTTGCAGACTCCAAGGTTTAGACTAAGATCAAAATGCTGCAAATATTGACCAAGTTCTCAACCAAGTAACTCTTCAGGGTGACCACATCGGGATACTAATCTAGAACGGAGAGCAGAATTATCGAGAGTCTCAACAATGTGTTAGGCAGGCTCGCCAAGTCTTGGGTCCTTAACTACCAAAAATAATATCTATAAAACCTAACTATCCCAAGTTCAGTAGAGAGTGGATAAGTCGGGTATCAATCTAATGAGACTTAAAGTGCAGTTATCAAACCACTTCCAATTTAGTTTATTATAGCCTTATTATGAAAAAGAAGTAAAAGGTGGTATTTTTCAATGGGTGAAATGTAACCAACTACTGGAAAGAGATTAAATGAAAGCAAGTAAATCTTTATTAACTCTACTCCTGCAAAGCAATGTTTAAACATGAGTATAGTTTAGGATGTTGTTATGCTTACTCCAAGTTCAGTGAGTTTACCATACTAAACTAACCGGGACCCAACTAAATAGTCCAAGGAGTCATTCGAGGGCATAGAGTTGCAAGGGTGCACCAGCCGTCCATAGCATGGTTGAGAACCAGATTATACTCTATCATAACGATCACGAGAACCTCTATAGGAGATTGTAGCCTAATACATGTACTTGTTTGAAGCAATAGAGGTGTTAATCTTGTCACTAAACATCATCACAATCTAAACCATAAATGAAAGTAGTAAAGGAAAACTGTAAATGAAAGCATGTAAAAGATCATCCCTTTGCATTCATCACGTCTGTCACTAATGCCAAGACGTAAAAAAGAAGACCGTGTAATGTACACGAAGAGCATATAAATGCCACCGGTTGTCACAGGCCATCGAACACTTCATATACGCACTGAAACAAAAATTGAAAAACTATGCTAAGTAATCTACAATGGCTCTCAATGACATCTTAAGTCTGTCACTAACCTAAGAGAGGCCAAATAGGAACCCAGAGCTTGTGTTCATAGAGAATACTTATAGGCTATAGGGTTTACAAGGTTTTTTTTACAAGTTAGGAAAGTTTGCAGCAAATCCCGTGTAGAAGATCGTTGCTTTCAACCAAGTCACCCCTCTGTCATTCTTGTGTGTGCCCTGGTCGACACTCACGGGAAGTCAGGGATTCGAATCTTAAATTTCTTTGACTTTGTTGCACCTCAGTGTTTTGCTGGTCGAGTAGATGGTCGAGACTTGTAGGATCTTGATCTTTAGAAAATATCAGGAACTCGACATGGTCACCCCTAAAGGTCTACTGGTCGAACACTTCGTCTAGACTCTCAGTATTTCTACTCTCAGTTTTGTCTCAGCATCTTGACGTGGTTGCCCAGGAGAGTCATTTGCTCAAGCATTTGGTCAAACCTTGTAGTATTCCGATATCAGTCTGAACCTTGGAGTCTGCAGTGGAAGACTAAGTCATGCCTGTGTATCGCTGGTCGCGCCACATGGTCGAGCATCATCTTCTTGCCCCTTTATGATCTGAAGCTTTCGAATCTTGGATGAACATCTAAATTCGAGCTTTGAGTCTCCCAAATCCTCCTTGGCTTCTCATAATGCCTAACTCCATGGTTTTAACCTATTTTTCCTGAAAAGACAAACAAACCATACATAGCTCTGAACAATGAAAACTCTGAGCAAATACAAAATGAAATAAGGATAAACAAAGGTAAATAACGGTCTAAAATCATGTATTTTAGGGGCTCATAACAACCCCCAACTTACACTTTTCTAGTCCTCAAGCAAAGAAAAATCTAAGAAAACTACCAAATCCTACCTACATCCTCTTTCACGGGAAACACGATTGCATTTAAAGTATGCAACAAGGCTTTAAACCCCTAGGTTGGTCCTAGTGGATGAGTTCTATTCTCGTGAGGGTTTCTAGAGTGATACCCATAAACACTAGTGGAGTAAACAGAATATAAGAACACATCCAACATAATTATACTATTTTACATACAAAGATATAACCTTATTACATATAGATTCCTTCATACATGACTCCATTATACACACACTCCACAACATTTCAATCATGCAATGCTCAACACAACACAACCATCTCAAGACACCCCTCACAAAAGATTAACCCATGATTATAATTTAGATTTAATATTTGCATGTAAATCCAAGTATGAATAGGCCACTTCACAAGGCATGTGTAAGGTATATGATTTGTTTCACTCAAAATGCTTTAGGGCACCTACAAAATGGTCGTCTTGACTCAGCCTCACTGGTTTATTCCCTCAAAATTCATTCAAGAGAATGGGTTCACTCTCATATGTGAGGAAGGGTGTTATGATCAAACATCCCACATATTTGAAGAACTAACGCTAGAATTATGGAGTGGACTAGTCTTATAAGAAAGGAATCCAGCCCTTACTGAGGTGTCGAGTCGTTCACCCTAGCATCTTCTCACTTACTCGCCACATTTAATCAAAACCACCCTAGATGAACTTATTCCCAGGCTAATGTGAATTCAGTAAATGCATTAGTCAGAAGATCCATCATACGTGCAAAATCGTAGTGTCGTGTCCTTAGCTTGACCTCTTTATCTTTGCTTAAAGCAGGTGTATATTCTCGCTTTCATTTTTATCTGCTCAGGTCTTTCTTTCTTTTTCATTTTCTTTCTTCGCATGGTCAGCTAAGACAATCATCACATTCTTATATTGTCTTCATGTTTCCAATGGGAATGTAGCTCGAAAAAGAGTCCATGGAAAAAGTCTATCTCTAAGGTGACTTAACCTTCATGTCTTTAGTAAGCTACAAGACCTAGATTTACATCTCCCCACTTGATGTCACCTCTAGGCTAGAAAATACAAGAGCAAATACTAGTTGATAAAGGAAATCCAGAAAAAGAAGGAAGGTTGAGTTTTATAAACTCAGAGTTTGACGTCAAAAACTCGATAAATGAATGAATGTCTCAACAGTACCTCACAAGGTGTCAGAGTCACCACGGTTGTTTTCTCAGTGTTCTCAAAGAACCCTAAGTTCTACAAATCACATGTAAGTGTGTTTTTAGCCCTGTGAAGTACCATTTAAATACAAGAGTTTGCATTGTAGTATTAACCCAAATAAACCACTAGTCAACTACCTAGAGTAATATCAAGTTGTCGACCATGTTATGTGAATTTTACATAACTAATTAACTACATTGTTAGTGAGTCTAATGAAATCATGTCACTGGATATTTTCAAAAATTTTAAAATGTGTCATTTTTGTGCACGAAATGTGCCATGCAGTCTGCCACCCCCTACCCCCAACTTAGAACTTTAGTGTCCTCACTGAAGTGTAGGAATAAAAATAGAACCCATGCATGGGATAGGACAATACATGGAGCCAGTAATAACAAGCAGTGGTCTGCATATTATAAAATCCAGAAATATCATTCATGCAATAATATATTGTAGCACAAAAGACACGTAGTAGACAAAAGCACCATGAATGTTTTCATTACTTTTCAAAAACTATATTATAAAGCAGGAAGGTTCATGGTGAAAGAAAAAAAAGGAAACAAAAGTGTGCCTTAGAAGCACATTACAGAAGGGTTTATACAAAAAGGAGTTGAATAGGTCATCCCCATCCTATCCTAATCGTGCCCAGATTACCGGTCATAATCATTGTCACCGACATCCTAGGGCATCGTAGCATGAGTACACAGTGTATCCTCCAGTCTTACAGAGGCATTGGAACCCAACATAGGTTGGCTCTGTGAAGTGGGTTTAGATGGTAAAACCCTAAGAGGTGCTGGTGAGATCGTCACAGTTGCCCGAGAGAGGTGCAAAATGGCCTCATTGGTGAGATGTGGAATGGTAGCGAGAATCATTTGAACACCCTAATAAAAAATTTCCTATAAGACAGCAAATGTTTCAAGGATGAAGGATTTAAGGAATGTTACTTCCTAACGTAGCTAGTAGAGTTCAGACAATATGAGATACCGAAGGAGGGGTGGAAGGCGACGGAGCATCCGAGTGCGGAAAGTGATCATGAGCTGAAGAAGCATTAGATGGTGGTCGAGAAGGCATATTGAGGAAGAACTAAGGATTGCCTTAATGGCCACGAGCATGAAGTGAACAGGTAGTTGCCTAGCAAGAGGCAAAAGGAGGGAGAAAAAGGGTCGGGTGCAAACAAGTTTTAAACGACTCTTCAGTGTTTTCGACTAGGGCGCACCCAGCTCAGTGTTGGTCATAAACATGGTCGATCCTCTTGGTATTTTCACATCTTAGTTTAGTGCAATGATTGAACTAGGTCACCTATATGTGTAATGGTTGCTCCCTTAGTCGCACCCCCAACTTATCCTAAGACCTACTTTAAAGGCTTTAACTTCTATCTAATCTACTCTAAATAATCTAAAGACCTAAAAATAAAATAAAAACTATCAGGTTGCCTCCCGGAAGTGCTAATTTTACTGTCTTTAGCCTGATGCATTGAAGCTCAACCTAAACTCATCCTAATTCCTAGTTAACATTGGTTTCCCCCTTCTCATCCTCACACTCGAAGTTGCATACCCCCCAACTTATTTTCAGTATTGGGGACCGAAACATGTTTTTTTTTTTTTAATTTCCTAAAAGGGTCCTCTAATTCAATATTGAGTGGATTTTCGAGTTGAAGGGTACTATCCAAAGGGTTTTGCTAGAGAATTGAAGGAACCATTTCCCCAACAATTTTTTCAATCACATCTTCGTCCACATCTTGGATGACTTCAAGTGGATGTTGGGAGGTATTGAACACATTCAGCCTACGTTGCTTATGGCCCCATGAGATGTCCATAATCCTCATCTTATATTGAATGCAAGCATTGGCTGTGACTTGGAATGGTCATCTCAGAAGGACAAGGATCAAATTTGTGGAAGTCCCCATATCTAAAATGATGAAATCAATAGAGTAATGGATATATCCCACCTTGACTATCACATCTTCTACCACACCCTAGAGTTGCTTAAGAGATCTATTAGCAAGACTTATTATTATCGAGGTGGACATCAGCTTCCCCAGGTTAAGTTATTAATAGGTTGAGTATGGAAGGATATTTACTCTTGCTCCTAAATCTAGAAGAGCCCCTTCAATAGTGTAACTGTCAATTACACATGAAATAGTATGCGAGCTAGGGTCTTTTAGTTTAGGAACAAGGTGCTTTAGTATTAGAGAGCTCATATGCCCGGCTTGCTTAACCAAACCATCCATATGCACCCTTAACCCTGTTTCCTGCATTGACAAGTCCCAAAGGAATTTTTTGAACGCAAGTGATTGCTGAATGTCATTGAGGAGAGGCTTATCCATTTTCACTTGTTTGAATTTGTCCCAGATGGACTTAGTGGAGGCCTCTTTCCTAAATATAGAAGGTGCAAGAAAGGTTGCAGGATGTGTCACTGAGGGGCTGTGAAAAGCCCTATGGGGCGAAGTGAGGTGTGGTCCTTCTAAAGGTGGGAGTGAGACTCAAGGGTTTGTGTGCCCAACAAAAGGAGGAGAGAGTGCATGAATCAGTGTTGGGTACTTCAATTTTTTTATCTTTTGTCTCCCTCTTGCTCAATTGCTACTTACCTTGTATGTCTATCATCTTGCTACTTTAGAAGGTGGTCACCACCTGGGCTTGCTTAGGGTAAGATGAGGGACCAGCTTTCAGTTCACATTCCACCCCATATTGTCCCTTAGGATTTACTATGGGCTGACTTGGCAACTTGCCCTCATCTCTCTGACTCAAAGTAGAAGCCAGTTGCCCCAAGGTAGCTTCTAGTTTCGCAATGGATTGGGAGTGAGAGTGAAGAAGTTGCCAATCCGATTGGCGATCAACCTTAATGTTCTTAAGGGTTCTCAGCATCGTCTCTTGAAAGGTGTCATATTTAGGCGGAGGTGGAAATGGCTACTAAACGGTTGAAGATTTGGGGGTTGAATTCGGATGACTTTGGAAATGTTGATATGGTCACGAAGGCAAATCAATAGGGTTGTGTTGAGGTCTACGGCTTTGAACACCCGTGACTTGTGGCCTCTAGGAGAAGTTAGGATGTTGTTTCCACCCAGGGTTGTACGTATTCAAATAAGGATCTTTGGACAGCTTATCATACCAATTACAGGTAGCTTTCACTTCCTCCTACACAAGCTCATGTCGAGAGTGTGCGTGGGGGCAATTATAACATGTATGGGAAGGATCGGAGCAAATTGCACAAACCTCTGCACACACTATTATCTACGGTCCTAAGGTCAAGCATTGATCTAATTTTTTAGATATGGCATGCAGGCTAGGGGCTAGGTCCTGGCTTGTGGCCAACTTGTAAACTCCCTTAGGTTTAGAGGTTGATAGATTAGGTAGTCTATGAGTGGCAACCATGTGCTACTGAGAATTTGGTAGGCTCGCCAAGGTTTGGGTCCTTAACTACCAAAAATAATATTTATAAAACCTAACTATCCCAAGTTCAGTAGAAAGTGGGTAAGTTAGGTATCAATCCATGGAGACTTGAAGCGCAGTTATTAAACCATCCAATTTAGTTTACTAAAGCCTTGTTATGAAAAAGAAGTGAAAGATGGTATTTTGCAATAGTGATTTTCTAACAACTACTGGAAAACATGTAACTGAAAGCAAATAAATCTAAACTATTGGAAAGCAAGTAAATTTCTACGTTACCCAACTCCTACAAAGTGATACTATGGTCCAAATCTGACGTTATATGCCATGCTTCTAACTACGCTTATCCAGACTTCCATAGAAGTACTAACCCAAGTGGGCCAAAGCGGGAGAGGGGCGATCAAGGACACAGGGTAGCAAGGGTGCATCAACCATCCAGAGTACGGTTGGGAACCAGAGTATGCACTGTATCAATGATAACAAGCAGCTCCACGGTTCCGTAGCCTACTATTTCCCTATAACTGATACGTAGCATTGCTTATCCTTATCTACAATCTTTCATCAAAGACACGGCAAGTAAATGGAAAGCATTAAATGAAAGCATAAGTAAAAATATCATCCCTTTATCATTCAAAACTTCTATCACTAACACTAGAAGTACAAGAAAAGATAATCTAATATACACAACTTTTGTATGAACGCTGCCGGTTGTCACAGGCCGTCAAACACTCCATACACGAATCGAAGCAACTCTACTACTCTAACATGGCTCTCAATGACTTCTTAGGTCTATCACTAACCTAAGAGAGGCCAAAGAGGAGCCCAGATCTTGTGTTCGTAGCGAATACTTATAGGCTCTAGGGTTTAGAAGGGTTGCTTTACAAGTTAGGAAAGTTTGCATAAAATCTCGCGTAGAAGATCGTTGCTGTCAACCAAGTCGCCCTTCTATAATTCTTGTGTGTGCCCTGGTCAAGACTTGCGGGAAGTCAAGGATTTAAATCTTCAATGTCTTTGACTTCATCGTGCCTCAAGGTCTTGCTGGTTGAGTTGATGGTCGAGACTTGCAAGATCTAAATATTCAAAAAATCTTAGGAACTCAACATGGTCGCCCCTGAAGGTCTCTTGGTCGAAGATTTTGTCGAGACTCTCGATATTTTTACTCTTAGTTCTATCTCAGTATCTCGACATTGTCATCCTGGGGAGTCACTTGATCGAGCACTTGGTCGAACCTTATAGCATTTTGATCTCATTCTAAACCTTAGAGTCTGCAGTGGAAGACTAAGTCGCTAATGTGGTTTGCTGGTTGCGCCACATGGTCGAGCATCATCTTCATGTCTATTTATGATCTGAAGCTTCTGGAGCTTGGCTGAACTTTTGAATTCGACATTTGAATCCTCCAAATCCTCTTTGACTTCTTGTAATGCCTAACTCCATGGTTTTAACAAGCTTTTCCTAAAAAAACAAACAAACCTTGCATAACCCTAAACAATGATAACTCTGGGTAAATACATAATCAAATAAGGATAAACAAAGGTAAATGAGGGTATAAAATCATGTATTTTAGGGACTTATTAGAATTTTCAGCCAAATTTTCAAAGAGAATCCAGGCCTCGTTCTCATGCTTTGTGAGGAAAGTACCTCAGCACGATGCATCAACCATGGACCTATCTCTCTTAGCTAACCCTTCAAAAAAAGTTTGAACTAATTGTCAATTGGGAACCTGATGATGTGGACATTTTCAGAGCAGGTCACTATAGTGCTCCCAGGTCTCAAAGAAAAGTTCTCCATCCATTTGTGTGAAACTTGTGATTGCCTTCGCAGCTGGTTAGTCTTCCCGATTGGGAAATACTTTTTCAAAAATTCATGTTGCATAGCGACCCAGTTGGTCACTGAGTTCGTCTCTAAGGATGTCAACCAATATTTGATTTTATCCTTTAGAGAGAATGGAAACAGCCCAAGACGAAGGGCGTCATCACAAAAATTACGCATGCTGATGGTGGAGCAAATCTTCAAGACCTCATCTAGATGCTGATAAGGATTTTTGGTGGAATTCCCATAAAAGTTGGGCAGCATCGAGATGATTGAAGTCTTAATCCCAAACTATACTGCCTGAACATCCGGGAACTCAATGCAAGATGGTGATGTGTATGCATTAGGTACAAAGTAGTCACTAAGAGGCCAAAGGGATTGCTTTCCTACCACAAGTAGGCAGGGAGCGTGGGGTTTTAGGATTTGTTCAATGGGAATCGGTGGATTATTTTCGTCTATGGCGTTCAGTTTAGATGACTAGGCCTTCTTTGGATTGTAGATAGGTTTCCTAAAGGACCTATGGGATTTTTCAATCTCGGTATCTATGGGAATTATATCAGGTTCCAAAGAACGCAGACCAAACATACACACTTGTAAGCACAAAGATTCAAACTTCAGAAACAATAAACAAAAATAAAGAAAAAAAGAAACAAAGAAAGTGTAAATAAAAGGAGAGCCAATCAAAAGAACAAAGCAAAAATACTCTAAAAAGAAAGTTGACTTATAAATGTAGCCAAGTCCCCAGCAACAATGCCAAAATTTGGTAGGCTAGCCAAGGCTTGGGTCCTTAACTACCAAAAATAATATTTATAAAACCTAGCAATCCTAAGTCAAGTAGAAAGTGGGTAAGTCAGGTATAGATCCATGGAGACGTAAAGTGCAGTTATCAAACCACTTCAAATTTTGTTTATTATAGCTTTGTTATGAAAAAGAAGTAAAAGGTAGTATTTTTCAATGAGTGAAATCTAACCAACTACTGGAAAGTAATTAAATGAATGCTACATCTATATGAACTCTACTCCTAGAAAGCAGTGTTTAGAAATGAGTATAGTTTAGGACGGTGTTCTGCTTACTCCAAGTTTAGTGAGTTTACCATACTAAACTAACAAGAACCTGGCTAAACAATCCAAAGAGTCATTCAAGGGCATAGAGTAGCAAGGGTGCACCAGCCGTCCGGAGCACGGTCGGGAACTGGAGTATACTTTATCACAACGATCACGAGAACCTCCATGGGAGACTATAGCCTAATACGTGCACTTGACTGAAGCAATAGAGGTGCTAATCTTGTCACTAAACATCATCACAACCTAAACCATAAATGAAAGCAGTAAAGGAAGGCTATAAATGAAAACATGTAAAAGATCATCCCTTTGCATTCATCACATCTGTCACTAACGCCAAGAAGTACAAAAGAAGACCGCATAATGTACATAGAGAGCACATGAACGCTGCCAGTTGTCATGGGCCGTCGGACACTTTATACATGCACCAAAACAAGAATTGAAAAACTATGCTAACTAATCTACAATGGCTCTCAATGAAATCCTAAGTCTATCACTAACCTAAGAGAGGTCAAAGAGGAACCCAGAGCTCATGTTCATAGCGAATACTTATAATCTCTAGTGTTTACAAGGTTTTCTTTTACAAGTTAGGAAAGTTTACAGCAAATCTTGCGTAGAAGATCGTCACTGTCGACCAAGTCGCCCCTTTGTCATTCTTGTGTGCGCCCTAGTCGAGACTCGCAAGAAGTCAAGGATTCAAATGTTCAATGTATTCGACTTTGTTGCGCCTTGGGGTCTTGCTAGTCGAGCTGATGGTCAACACTTGCAAGATCTCAATCTTCAGAAAATATCAGGAACTCGACATGGTCGCCCCTGAAGGTCTCCTTATCGAACACTTCGTCAAGACTCTAGGTAATTCTGCTCTCAGTTCTGTCTTAGTATCTCAACATGGTCTCCCTAGAGAGTCACTTGGTCGAGCACTTGGTCAAACCTTGCAACATTCTGATCTCAGTCTGAACCTTAGAGTTTGTAGTTTAAGACTAAGTCACCCCTGTGTGTCGCTAGTCGCGCCACATGGTTGAGCATCATCTTCTTGCGCCTTTTTGATTTGAAGCTTCTAGAGCTTAGCTAAACATCTGAATTAGAGCTTTAGGTCTCCTAAATACTCCTTGGCTTCTTGTAATGTCTAACTCCATGGTTTTAACCTGTTTTTCTTGAAAAGACAAACAAACCTTACATAGCTCTGAATAATGATAACTCTGGTCAAATACAACATAAAATGAGGATAAAAAAAGGTAAATGAGGGTCTATAATATTTTGTTTTAGGGACTCATCACAACCCCCAACTTACACTTTGCTAGTCCTCAAGCAAAGCAAAATCTAGGAAAATTACCAAATCCTACCTACATCCTCTTTCACGGGAAACATGGTTGCATTTTACCATATGCAACAAGGCTTTAAACCCCTAAGTTGGTTCTAGTGGACAAGTTCTAGTCTCGTGAGGGTTTCCAGGGTGATACCCACAAACACTAGTGCAGTAAACAGAATATAAGAACATATGCAAGTCTTGACCATCAACTCGACGAGAAAGACCCTGAGGCGGGACACAATCGAATACATTAAAGATTTGAACTCCTGATTTTCCATGAGTCTCAACCAAGGCATGCACAAGAATGACATAGGGGCAACTTGGTCAACAGCGATGATCTTCTGCACGAGATTTGTTGCAAACTTTCCTAACTTGTAAAACAAACCTTATAAACCTTAGAACCTATAAGTATTCACTAAGAACATGGGCTTTGGGTACCCTATTGACCTCTTTTAGGTTCGTGATGGACATAAGATGTCATTAAGAGCCAAGTTAGATTAGGAGTAGTGTAGATCTCTAGATTGTGCAAGGTGTATTCAACGGCCTGTGACAACCGACGGAGCTCTTGTGTTTTCCAGTGTATATTACATGATCGTTCAATTGTATTTCGGGTGTCAGTGACAAACGCTCTAATTGCAAAGGGGTGATCTTTTTACATGCTTTCTCTTTATAGTTTTCATGTAGTGCTTTCCTTTAGTGCTTTCATTTATTATTTGGATGGTGATCACATTTAGTAACAAGATTAGCACCTATATTGCTTCAGTCAGGTACACATAATTAGGCTACAGTCACCCATAGAGATTCTCGTGATCATTTATGATAGAGTATACTCCAGTTACCAACTATGCTCTAGACGACTAGTGCACCCTTGCTACTCTATGCCATCGAACGACTTCTTGGATTGTTTAGCAGAGCTCCGATTAGTTCAGTACGGTAAACTCACCGAACTTAAATTGCACAAAAAAACATCCTAAACTATACTCATGTCTAAACACTTCTTTGTAGGAGTAGGGTTAATTTAGATTTACTTGCTTTCATTTAATTGCTTTCCAGTAGTTGGTTAGATTTCACCCATTGAAAGATACCACATTTTTACTTCTCTTTTATACAGGGCTTTAAGTCCCTGAGGTTTGACACCTAACTTTCCCACTTTCCCACTTTCCAGTGAACTTAGGATTATTAGGTAGTATAAATTTTATCTTTGGTAATTAAGGACCTAAGCCTTGGCAAGCCTACCAAATTTTGGCGCTGTTGTCGGGGACTTAGCTACGGTTATAAGCCAACTTCCATTTTAGAGTATTGTTGCCTTGTGTTTTTTATTTTCTCTCCTTTTATTTTCATCTTTCTTTATTTTATTTTTTTTCATTTTTTTTTTTTTGTTATCTCTGAAGTCTTGACTCTGGGTGCTTTAATTGTGTATGTTTGGTTCACGCTCTTGGGACCCTGAGAATATTCCTATAAATCTTAAGATTGAAAGATCTTGTAGGTCCATTAGGAAACTTTCCTCCAATCCAAAGATCGTTGAGTGGCCTAAGCCAAAAGTTATGGCGGAATGAAACCCATCAGTTCCCGCCGATCAGTTCCTGAAACCCCAAGCTCCCCACCTACCTGTGGTGGGAGAGCAACCACTTCAGGTGCTTAGGGACTACTTTATGCCTAACGTATACACATTGTCATCTTGCATCCGGTTCCTAGATGTTTAGGCAATGCAATTCAAGATTAAGACTTCAATCATCTCGATGTTGTCCAACTTTCATGAGAACCCCACTGAAAATCCTTATCAACATCTGGATGAGTTCTTGGAGATTTCGCCCACCATCCGTATACCTAGTTTTAGTGATGACACCCTCTTGACCTTTTTGGTCATACCCAGTTTTGATTATGACAAATACTATTTGTGCTGATGATTGTACTAAGAATTGCATGCAGGTTCACCGTGCACATGTATTTGAACTAAAAGAAATATCTTGATGGCGTGCGGTGTTCGTGCCGAAGAATGAAGACTTTTGTGCTGTATTTGTATTTATGTTTTTATCTCTTCATTCTGGGATGTAATTTATTATGAATTGTGCGCGTGTATGGCTTGTAATAATTTGCATCATGCATGGTAGGTAGGTATGCTCAAAACAACCATAATTGGACTTTAGGTACCTACACATACCTTAGGGATTTCTCCAGTACGATAGAAAGACCTTAGGTCTCTAAACAAATGCACAATAAGTCCCCATTATCATCTTCACATCAGGGGAATTACAATTGGCTAAACTATGGACTTAAATTGAAAAGGTTGAGAGGGTTCGGGCAACCGAAGCCATGCCGTGTAAAGCGGCTCAGGCAACCGATCAAGTCAACATGTTGACTTAGCTTTGGGTGACCAAACCTCTTTTGAACGTATCTTCCTCGGGCACCCGAATGCTCCTCAGAGCACTTTTCAACTACTCAGGCGACCATCTGTTTACCTTCAAATAGAGGCTCAGGAGACTGAAATGCCTGGTTCGGTTAACCAAACTCAACTTCGGGCACCCGAACCTCAGACTTTTGGCTACTGACTTTGGTTCAGCCAACCGGTCCTCAACTCGAGCACCCGAACCTCTTAAAATTGAATTTTTGACTATGTCTGTTTGGGCACCCAAACCTCGTGGGTCAAAATAATTTTTACTGATTTTTAAATGGGGTAAAATGAGTTAATTTTCTTAATGATGTTTTAGACAATTCTAATTATACCCATTGTTTCCCGAACGGTCAAAAACTCCTCATTGCCTATATATACCAATTCATTTGTCTTAATTAGCAAGGATTTGAAAACTTGATTAGGGTACAAATTCTCTCAACTCTCAAAACCCTAAAAACCCTATATTAGCCAAATATTTCTTGAAAACACTCACATACTCCTCATTCTCTTTCTCTAAGCATTGTGAGTATTTCTTTAAAGCTATTGTGCTTAAACTTCTCCAGCTAATACTCTCTCTTGATATATTGATTAATTGATTTTCTTTGAGAGTTTAGCATTAAAGTTCTTCCACGGATTTCATTTGATAAATCTTGTGTGGGAAGACTTTGAGGATTTAGGTTCTTGCATTATTGTTGCAAGTTACCTAAACCTAGTTTTTGTGTGAAAAAATCTTTTATCAAAAAGCTAGTCTTTCAAACAACTCAATTGTGCCTTATACATTGAACTATACTATTGAGTTTGTTTGATTTATCTTTCTTAGTGTATTTGAAACCCTGATCTGATTTTGTGATATTCAAATAGTGTGTTTCAAATCTTGCTTAGACATGCACTCTAAATCTAAACGGAAAATATATATATATGATTGAGTGTTTAGCGTGCATTAGATCACTGAACATATTTACATATCATTCGTGCTTGCATTATTGACTGAGCTATTTTGGTGCACACATCTGCTTGTGTTGAAGCGCATTTCTGTGTACAAACATTTTTATACACATTCGTTCTATTCCAGGCACAGGCCTGAAGAGGGAGACTAGCCCTGTGGAATAGTCTCGGATTGGCTTAGACTGAGTTAGGAATTCTAGGTGCGCCATCCTGTTAAGGCGTGTTGGTTGAGGTCAGCCCCTTGAATTGACCTGGTTGTATAGGTGTCGCTCCACCCATTTAAGAAAGCATTTTAGTGGTATTCCTTGTGCTGGTGTGGCCAAGGCGGGGACGTAGGCACAGTTGGCGGAACCCCGATAACATATCGTGTGTGTTCTTTACATTTCTGCAATTTACATTTACCGCACGTGTATGTGTGTTTGATGATTGCATAGACTGACCCTAGGCTAAATTACATTGTTGTTAAAATAAGTAGACCTAGGCAACAAATTTTAAATACCCAATTCACACCCCCCCCCCCCTCTTGGGGTTGCACCATAACTATCAATGTGTATCAGAGCCTCGTTACTTAGACTTAAAAGTTATTTTGTAAAAGATCATGATGGCTCGTATTAGTGCATCCCCTTCCTGTGAAGGAAGATTAGTCACACACCCACCTATATTTTGTGGTATTGATTATGCTATATGGAAATTTAGAATGACTGTGTATTTAAAAGCTCAAAATTGGAAATTTTGGAAAGTCATTGATCAGGGTGATTGTGTGCCTATGAAGTCTATTGGGTGTACTGATGTTCCTAAATTTGAGTTTGAAATGAATGATCGTGATAGGGACTTAGTACAGGTAAACTTTGATGCCATGAATACCTTACTGCATGCTTTCGATTCTAATGTTTTATGTTAGGTTATGGCTGTAGTAGTGCTAAGAAAATTTGGGACAAACTTGAGTGGAAATATGGTGCGTCCATGTAAAAGGGGTCATCTCTCCATGCGACTCAGGCTCCACTAATCTTAAGGAAGATAACCAGTGTTCTGTAGCTTTAACCAATAATGAGTTTACTTCAGTTCCATCTGTTTTAGTAGATGAATGCATGATTCTTGTGCTTATTTGAATACTGCATCTGATACTGAATCATATAATAGTACTGATAGTGAAAGCATGCCTACTTATGAGGAATTGCAAATTGAATATCTTAGGACTCATAAGTTACTTGTTAAATGTAACAAGAAATATTTTGCTTTGGAAAACAAGTATGAAGCATGCATGAAAGAATGTGACTCTAAAGTTCTTGCTGAAAGAGAAAATATTTTGAAAATCAATAGTCTAGAAAGCAAGAATGAATCATTAGAAAATGAGTTAACTGTTTTGAAATCTAAAACTTAGCATATCTTGAAAGAAAGCAAACAACATGGCTAAAGAACTTTTGAAACTTCATAATGTTTGCAAAAATTTGGAAAAATAAAAAATTCAAGATCTAGAAAAGAAAATAGAAGACCAATCTAAGATCATCTATACGTTCACTAGAGGCAAGGAAAACTTTGATAAACTGCTAGGTGCATAGAAGATGACCTTAGATAAAGAAGGTATAGGTTATAATGGGATTAAAAATAAGAAAAGAAAGAACCTATACATGGGGTACTTTGTGAAAGAATCAAAGCACTATGTCAGTACCTCCTCTAGTCCATACACTCACACCACATGCATCTTATGTAAAAAGAAAGGGCATACAAAATTCGATTGCCCATTTAAAAGAAAAGGTGTGAAACCTAAACAAGTATGGAAAGCCAAAGAATCACCAACTCCTAACCCATCAAAAGTAAAAAGAAGAAAAATGGTATGGGTAGTTAAGAAAGAAAAGGAAGGACTTGTTCAAACAGGAATTACATGATCACATAGCTCTTCCTTAGTAGTTAGGATTAGCTGTAGGGTGCAGCATTCTCTAAAAGGTTAGGTAGTGGCTTGGGGCTCATTAATATGAAATCTTGTATTTTCATCATTCAAAAGCATACCAAGCATCTTGGAGAATTAAGTCAATACGTAAATTCAAGTACAAAACCAATATGACCTAAATGAATATTCTTGTTGGTTTAAATATATATCATTGGCTGCTTAAATGAAAATCCTCTCCTAAATGGACGTGGCATAAGTGCCTTGCGTTTAAACTTCAAATTGCTTAACCCCTTGCTCAAATATGAACATCTTACGTTAGGCATACTCAGTCCATTGTTCAGCTCTGAGGTTTGGAATTAATGTCACAAATCTTGTCCCAATCTTACCTTGAAGCCATTCCATTTTCCTAACCCTTACAGATAATCCATAGGGTCTCTTGCTTCGAGAAACAGATAAAATAATAACAAATAGACCCAATTCGGGCGACCAAACCATTAATTACATTTGTACTTCGGTCGACCGAACTAGAAGGTTGACTAAGCCGTTGACCACACTTTGGGTGGCTGAACTGTCAAGGTCAAATTAAGTCGGGCTGTCGAACTATCTTCAGGTCCTCGAATATATACTCGGGCTACCGAACTGATCATTTCGGGCGACTGATTGTATTAGTTCAAAATCTATTCGGGTGGCCGACCCTCGAAAATACAAAATGGCGCCTGAAATTCAGCCAACCAAACCCTTCTTCGGGCTGCCGAACAGACTCAGTGACCTCTATAATTAAAGCTGTTCGGGCGACCGAACCAATGCTTAGGCACCCAAACAACGCTGATTTATATGGTTCTCCGCAAATTTTAATTCATTTTCTCCATACATTTGAGAATCCTCCTTTGTTTTTCCTCTCACATCCTTCCCCAGCCTTCTGTCAAATTCATTTCCATGACCAGAGAATAGAGACATGTTGTCGTGGGTGTTCCATTGGATCAGTGGTTTCCCACACCCAATCAGCGAATAAAATATAAGAGGGTGTTTCATCTGAAGGATCCCATTTTGGAAAAAGTCCTCAATATCGTATTCATGCAAACCCACTTCAACAATGTTCTAGACATGTTTCAATATCAGGGATGGCACGAGCTCATCGCCTTTCAGCCTAGGGGGATGTACCTGCTGCTCGTTTGGCTTTTCTATGCCAACCTTGCCCAAGATAGCCAGGGAATACTACACCAGGGTGCTGGAGACAGACATCCACTTTGATGATGCATACCTCGCGGAGACTTTTGACATCTAGCGTGGCGACTTCATCAACCCCGATTCTTCCTCCACTTGGATAGCCTAGCAAGACTTCTCTGTAAGTACCTTCGTTAATTTGGTCATGACACATCCAGTAGTTGATTTAACCCATACCCCCAGCTACAGATCCTTGACTTTAGAGGCAAAGGTAGTACACCACCTGATCTCCTATAACATTTTTCCCAAGTCAGGATCGAGGGATCATGTGTCCTACTTGGACTATTTTGTCATGTGGTGCCTCTTCACCAAGTAGAAGCTAGACCTACCTAGATTGATCCTACAATGGATGTTTGTCAAAATTGTGGGAAAGAGGATCATTTTACCCTACGGTGGGATTTTATCTAGGATATTTGTTAGGGAGATGCTAAATAGGTCACCACTTGCCACCATCAAGAAAGTAAGACCCTCCAACGTCTTCAACTCCACCACCTTAAAGTTGATGGGATACGAGATGACTAGCAACAGGTGGTTTCCTACTGCACATGAGAGAGAGATGGGAGCTCAAAAGGTCCTGTAAGAGCTGCCCCATGTACCATCTACTGCAAAGATCATGACAGCCAACACCAATCTCTCCACCTCATTTCAGGAGTTTCAAGTCTCCATAACTGAACAGGCATCTTCTTCTCAGGCTAGACTTGACTCCTTTTACAGCAAGTTCACCGATTTTCGGTCCGAAGTGCGGGCTAACTTCCACATCCTTGGTGAGCGACTGCGAGAGATGAATGATGAGGATATCGGTGAGGACTACCAAATGGAGCTGAATGGGGAGGAGGGAGATGATGATCATGATGACGGAGAGACCTAGGAGTGCTTCATGAGGATCCAATTCGTCATTCTACAGCTCCTTATTTGATTATCTATGTTATTTTATTCAGATACATTTCTTTTATTTGGTCTGTACCTATACTTAAAACAACTTATATATATGTTCCTATTTGACTTTCACATTCACCACACACACACAGATACTACGATATGGTGACTGTGCTATTTGATTATGATATATATATGCACTACTTTGATTTGCATGTGTTTGTGTTTAAATGATTATTCTGTTAAAATACATGCTTAGTATAGAAAGCCTCCTGCATGACGGATGCAGTGGTTGTGAATTGCCTGTTGGTAGTCTATAGGTTCTCGCATGCCTTACTCTTAAAATATTGCTTGTTTGAGAATCGTTTTTGTGCAGTTTAATTTTGGGAGATGTCCTGTTTACAGCTGGCATGCTGGCAAATTTTCTATAGACATTTGCCCAAAATAATTGAGATGATGTGCTTTGTTGTGTGCAAATATGATTTATACTTAAAATCTAAATTCTTACGCTTGCCTCATTTGCGTTATTTGATTAAACTCCTTGGGGCTAGTTGTGCGTATTTATTTAGAATACTGGCAGATTCTTATGGATTGTTTACATCTTTAGACAAAATGCTGCCAAATTTTTGAAACCTTTGCACTTAACTTAATATCATTTTATTAATGCTAAACTCCTTAAAACTTGAGTGTGTTTCTAAGAAAATTACTGAACTTTACTCAAGTTGATTTATAAAGAAAATGCATATTTTTAGGGGGAGTCCTTTATCGTTAGGCTCTGAGAAAATAAATATATAAATATATCTTGCATTCACCGCTATATCTTTGAAAAATATAATATCAACTGGTATCAATGTGCACATCTTGGTAAACATATATTTGATATCATGTTCATTTCAAAACTAACAATATTTCCTTATAACTAGTGGTATTGTTTTAACAATTGGTATCTTCTCTACCACATAGTTATAACGATTGGTATTAGACTCACACGTTGGAGCATACATGTTTGTTTTGGAAACCAAAGATGATTATGATAAAATTAACTTTAAAATATTTTTGAAAGGTTGAGTGAAAGCCAAATGAAAGATTAATCTTCATCCTTGTATAATCATCCATTGGGGGGAGTATAGAACATTAAAATTGTTAACGCACTTCATGCTACTTATACTTCCTTGATGCATATTCTGTTTGGGTTAATTGATTGAAATATGCTATATACTATTCGTTATAACTCCAAACAGGTCACTTAGGAACAGAGTTATGATTAGGAATAGTCTACTTTCAAATGGCATGCTGCTGAATTTTTTTTAATCTTCCCAATATACCTCTTGTATCTAATTGATGTCCTTTGCCTTCGCGCTTTATTGCTTAAACCTTTTTGTTGTTGCCAAAAGGGGGAGAGGAGGAAAAAGTGAGTAATACTGTGCTTAATTATGCTTACATCTCCTATTACTCATTACTTTAATCACCTTTATGCATAAAGTCAGGGGGAGTCTTTCTTAGCTGAACCCACTTTTGCATAAGGTATTTGTCATCATCAAAAAGGGGGAGATTGTTGACCTCTTTGGTCACACCCAGTTTTGATTATGACAAATACTCTTGGTACTGATGATTGTACTAAGAATTGCATGCAAGTTCACTGTGCACGTGTATTTGAACTAAAAGACATATCATGATGACGTGCAGTGTTCGTGCCGAAGAATGAAGACTTTTGTGCTGTATTTGTATTTATGTTTTTATCTCTTCATTCAGGGATGTAATTTATTATGAACTATGCGCGTGTATGGCTTGTAATAATTTGCATCATACATGGTAGGTAGGTATGCTCAAAACAACCATAATTGGACTTTAGGTACCTACACAAACCTTAGGGATTTCTATGGTAGGATAGAAAGACTTTAGGTCTATGCTCAAAACAACCATAATTGGACTTTAGGTACCTACACAAACCTTAGGGATTTCTCTGGTAGGATAAAAAGACTTTAGGTCTCTAAACAAATGCACAATAAGTCCCCATTATCATCTTCACATCAGGGGAATTACAATTGGCTAAACTATGACTTAAATTGAAAAGGTTGAGAGGGTTCGGGCAACCGAACCCATGTCGTGTAAAGCGGCTTGGGCGACTGATCAAGTCAACATGTTGACTTAGCTTCGTGCGACCGAACCTCTTTGAACGTATCTTCCTCAGGCACCTGAATGCTCCTTAGAGCACTTTTCAACTACTCGGGCGACCGTCTGCTTACGTTCAAATAAAGGCTCGGGCGACCAAACTGCCTGGTTCAGTTAACCGAACTCAACTTCGGGCACCCGAACCTCAGACTTTTGGCTACTGACTTTGGTTTAGCCAACTAGTCCTCAACTCGGGCACCTGAACCTCTTAAAATTGAATTTTTGACTGTCTGTTCAGGCACCCAAACCTTGTGGGTTAGAATACTTTTTATTGATTTTTAAAAGGGGTAAAATGGGTTAATTTTCTTAATGATGTTTTATACAATTCTAATTACACCCATTGTGTTCCCAACGGCCAAAAAATCCTCCTTGCCTATATATACCAATTCATTTGTCTTAATTAGCAAGGATTTGAAAACTTGATTAGGGTACAAATTCTCTCAACTCTCAAAACCCTAAAAACCCTATATTAGCCAAATATTTCTTGAAAACACTCACATACTCCTCATTCTCTTTCTCTAAGCATTGTGAGTATTTCTTTAAGGCTATTGTGCTTAAAATTCTCAAGCTAATACTCTCTCTTGATAAATTGATTAATTGATTTTCTTTGATAGTTTAGCATTAAACTTCTTCCACGGATTTCATTTGATAAATCTTGTGTGAGAAGACTTTGAGGATTTAGGTTCTTGCATTATTGTTGCAAGTTACCTAAACCTAGTTTTTGTGTGCAAAAATCTTTTATCAAAAAGCTAGTTTTTTAAACAACTCCATTGTGCCTTACACATTGAAATATACTATTGAGTTTGTTTGATTTATCTTGCTTAGCATATTTGAAACCCTGATCTGATTTTGTGATATTCAAATAGTGTGTTTGAAATCTTGCTTAGATATACACTCTAGATCTAAACGGAAAATATATACGTGATTGAGTGTTCAGCACACATTAAAGCACTGAGCATATTTACATATCATTTGTGCTTGCATTATTGACTGAGCTATATTGGTGCACACATCTGCTTGTGTTGAAGCGCATTTCCGTGTACAAACATTTTTATACACATTGGTTGTATTCCAGGTACGGTCCTGAAGAGGGAGACTAGCCCTGTGGAATAGTCCCGAATTGACTTAGACCCACTTAGGAAAGCTAGGTGCGCCATCCTGTTAAGGTATGTCGGTTGAGGTTTGCCCCTTCAATTGACCTAATTGTATAGGTGCCGCTCCACCCATTTAAGAGAGCATTTTAGTGGTAATCCTTGTGTTGGTGTGGCCAAGGCGGGGATGTAAGCACAGTTGGCGAGCCCCAATAACATATCGTGCGTGTTCTTTACATTTCCGTAATTTATATTTACTACACGTGTATGTGTGTTTGATGATTGCATAGACTAACCCTAGGCTAAATTACATTGTTCTTAAAATAAGTAGACCTAGGCAACAAATTTTAAATACCCAATTCACCCCCCCCCCCCCTCTTGGGGTTGCACCATAACTATCACACCCTTCATCTTAGGCTTCTTCCATTCTCTCTGAAGGATAGGGCCAAATATTGGCTGACATCCTTAGAGCCGAAGTCAGTGACCAAGTAGGCCACCATGCAGCATGAATTCTTGAAAAAGTACTTCCTAATGGGGAAGACTAACCAGCTACAAAGGGCAATCATAAGTTTCACACAAATGGAGGGGAAACTTTTCTTTGAGACCTGGGAGCGCTTTAAAGACCTACTGCATAAATGCCCACACCATCAGGTCCCCAAGTGGCAAGTTAGGGATTGTGATGAGTCTCTAAAATGCATTTTTGACCTAACTGAGCTTTTCAATCTTATTTTGATGATAACAAAATGAAGGGTATTTTAACATATGTTGTTAAGTGGTTTTATTTTAGGTCTAAGTAAAAGGACACTCACGGTTAATCATGGAAGTAAGTTGAAGATTAATGTCAATCAAGTGAAAGCTTCTTAGTATATTGAAGCAATTAACAACAAATGAAGAGCTTAAAGGCCTAGCTAATCTTGAAATCAAAAGTAAACCTCAAGAGGCTGTAAAACTTAGTGATTAAGGATATCATACTTAGAATGATATTTGTAAGTACTTCAAAGTCATTACTATTTAGATATGTGAAGCTCCTTAAGATACAAAAACTTAGAGACCAGCACTTGAAAAACTATTGAAAATGTTTTTGAAAAGTTATAATTAAGTTTTTCAAGTAAACTAGAATTTTAAAGAAATCAAAAATAGGAAATATTTGAAAATGTGGTCTGCCCAGCTGACTGACTCGTTGAAATAAAAGTTCCCAGTCCACTTACAGTACCTAGCCGACTGACCAGTTTTGAACATGGTTCAATCAGCTGACTAACAGTGCCCAGGCAACTGACTATGTTGAACGTGGTTCAGTCAACCGACTGACAATTTACTAGAATTAATTTTTGAAAGTCAGAATGGTGTCAGCCGCCTATCCATCCAACTGACTAGTGCAAAAAATGACCCAATTGAGTGGGTCAGCCGACTGACTCTGCGGGGAATTTCAAATTTCAAACTTGCGAGAAATTTATCAAAATTGATTCTCTGAATTAATATTTTTCAAAAAGTTACCTAGATTATCTAAATTAAATGAGGAAAATTTTCTTCAAAAAGGTCCATAAATACCTCATTTGTTCAATGAAAAAATACAAGCCTACAAGCCACACAAGCAAGCAAGCAATACACGATCTCTATGCAAAAACTCTCCTAAAGTTCTTTCTTGCTCACATCTTTTTGCTAGGGAAAAACTCTACGAAATTGCTGGATTGAAAAAAACAAGGGCTTGGTTCTGAGTTGCATCTAGAATTCTTTTTAAGAACCACTAGTGACTTCTAAACCTTAATGAAATTAGGATAGCTTGTTGGTGATCTTTCGAAACTTTGTTGGTTTTGGCTTTCTAAGTTACCTAAAAAACTTCAGTACTTGAACACACAATATCATCAAACCCTTCCTTCATTTGTTATCATAAAAACAAGAGGTGAAAGCCTTATTAGGCCAACAATCTCCCACTTTTTGATAATGACAAATGAGGAGCAAAAATTTAGAAACACTTGTAGAATGCTCCCCCTTACAATAAGCATAGATTCAAGTAATGTTTAAAATAAGCCAAAGTAATCCAAAACTCCACAAAGTTTAAAATCATATATATATTTCTATTTCAACAGCCATTTGCACATAACGTTTTCATTAATTAGCAGTATTTGTATCATTAGCTAAGATTGACAATTTAGCCCAAATATTTATATTATTCATATTGCATTCATTTGCAGCTATTTCAACATTTAGCATCATATTTTTTAACAAGGTTTTGTCAAAGCTAATATATATATATATATATATATATATAGCATTCATATCTCATATTGCATATTGCATTTTCAACATATAGTTACATGCATATTTAACATTCAGCTACTTTTTAACAATTTTAGCATATAACAATTTCAGCATATAGCATTTTCAACATTCAACATCATATTTTTGCTCTCTAAATCATCTCTCCCCCTTTGACATCATACAAAAAGGGATACAAATTTTAGTACAAAAAGCAAAGTATCATCAAAAAGTTATAAGTAATACAAACCCAAAAACATGTCACTAAGATGTGACATATAATCATACAATGCATCACAATGAGAAACTGTTTTTAGGATTATGTTTTTAGAGCTAAGAACATTTAATCATCATCTCTGTCAACACCATCAGAAACTTCATCGTCTTCTTCCTCTTCTTCTTCATCTTCATCTTCTTCCTCTTCATCACCAGCTTCCTCTTCTTCTTCATCATCTCCTTCTTTCTCTTCTTCAGATTCTTCAGCTAATGAATCATCACTACGGGGTATGGAGCTAGTTTCCATAGGATCACCGTGTGAGGAACTACCCCGAATCTGCTCAATGCGTAAAAGACACTGATCTAAGGAGGAATAGTTATCCTGCAGAGTTTTAATACCCTTGCGCATATCTCGGCTAGAGGAGGTGAATTCATTATAGAATGGTGTGAACCATGAGGGAGCTTCAAAGGCTGAACCTTGTGATTGAGCCTCAGGTGAAGGAGGAGGTGTAGCAGCTGCCCTCCGTTGTCTACCTCCTTTTAAGAGCCACTTCTGATATCTTTTCCCATATCCCATCTGTTTAAGAGTGGTTAAGGTAAAAAGTTCGTATCTGGTCCTTTTAATGAAAAAAATCTTATGAGGATGTGATATTCTGATTTGCAAAGATCATATTGAGGGCTCCCACGTATGGAAAAGTGACTCGTGATGCATCTATCTCTGCCCACATCCATTTCATGATAAGACTAGCCAAATCAAGCTTCTTTCCTTTTACAAACACCACAGTACAAAGCAATCTATATATGAAATATGGTCATATGATCTAGCTTGTGGTAGAATGTTGTTGGTAATGATCTTCAAAAGGATCTGAGCTTTCAAGTTTAGCTGCTTATAGAGTGGCGGATGTCCAAAGCAAATAGGTTCATTCTCCATGATTAGTGGCAAAAACTCTTCTAGTGTAAACTCTTGTTGAAGTATCCAAGATTGGGCAAATGCACGGCATTCAAACTCTCTTGGAGTAATGTGAAGAATGGGAGCCAATGATTAAGGAGTAAGAATTATTTTCCTACCCTTAACTTTAGTTGATAAGCTATTTTCTCCTTGCATCATGTTAGCGTAAAATATCTTGACAAGATTTGGGAATAGTCCTTTAGCTTGGTATACAATAAAGTTTTTCCATCCTATGGTTTGGAATAATGGAAGAATATCAGGAAACTCTATGTTGAAGAATTGGACATCAAGAACCTTAACAAATATAGGATCTGTGGACTGAAGATGGGTCGATAAACATGCTTTGCATGAGAAGATACCAGCCATTGATCGATATTAGGATCATCTCTACTAGAGGATGAGCCATGATTTTTTGTTTACTTTATTCGAGGCATCGTGAAGGTTTCTTGGAGCAATAGTTGGCTTCTTATCAAACCATAGAATGGGTGTGATCGTGCTGAGGAGCTTGGAATCGAAGGTTTTAGCGCCGGAGATTAAAGGAGGTTTGATGTTTGGAACTTCGGGTGAGTGATAGGCTTTGGTTCAGGAGCCTAGAGTTTAGAAAAAGTAGGGTTTCGTGTGTTTAAAATATAAGGACTCCGTGACTTTAGGCTCCTAAAGAATAAGTACAGGCATCTAAAGAATTTTCTGGGCTAAAATTCAACAGGCAGTAGTTGTTCGGTCGCTTGAGGTCTGGAGCTCAGGCGCCTGAGCTACATGTAGGAGCCTGAAGTTTTAGTTCAATCAACCGAAGTTCTTCTACTTCTGAAATTTCCTTATTCCCTTGTTTTGAACCTTTCTAACTTATTTCCCTTATTGTATAATGGTTCAAGTTTCTCATTTTATTGATGTATATTTTTCTTTTAACAACACTTATGCTATAAACTTTTAGATTTTATTTTTGCTTTAAAACATCTAACCTTTATGTATACTGCTTCTTTCTATTTTATATGTGCTTGGAGTTATTTTATTTTTGGTACCCATATTTTTTGAGTATGGTTGATTTGTCAAGGAATTCTTCTTTTATTTTCCATACTTGTTTAGTCTTCACACCCTTTCTCTTAAAAGCCGAACCTCGTAAAAGTTGTGGTGTCACTATCTTTCCTTTACTCTCTTTGAATTTCAACAAAAATATAACCTGCGTGGATGTCGTAATTCTTTCAATCATAAAATAACGCATATTGGAAATTCAGTAAACTAGAGCCTAATTTGTTCTTGGGCTTGCGGAAACCAAAAGGGAGTACATTGGTTAATCAATTTTTTTTGCGAAAACCGTAAGGAAGTATGTTGATTGGTTAACAATCCAAAACCTATTAGCTGAAGGTTTATTTAAATTCTGATCTTGAAAAAGTGTTTGATGATATTTTAATATTCAATTCAAAAGCCAACTACAGGACTTGCACATTCATATATAGGGTTGCTGAATATAGCAAATTAAAAATTGATTTCTTGTGTTGTGATTGTTTTGCTTGAATAGTTAATTAATTGGTTATGTTTGTTGTGGTTGTGGATTGAATAGAGGAAGTAAGAGTTTGTGTGGATTGCCTAATCAACAAGAATATAAGAAATCTTTAAAAGATTGTAAAAAGGCAAGAACTCTTAAAAAGACTAATGATAATTTTAAAATAACCCAATTCACCTCCCCCCCCCCCCCCCTCTCTCTCTCTCTCTTGGGACTACACCTTAGGTTTCAATTGGTATCAGAGTCTAGTTATAGAAAAAATTAACAAGTAGCTATATAAAGATCAAAATGGCACAAATAGGAGTAGCTCCCTTTGGTGAGGGTCAATCCTCAACTAGGCCACCCATTTTTTGTGGACTAATTTACACTTTTTGGAAGCAACGAATGAGAATCTACCCTCAAACAATGGACTGGAAGACATGGAATTTTGTTACAAATGGAAATCTAATTCCTACTAAACTAGTAGATGGAAAAGAAGTACCTAAAGAAGATAAAGAACTAATCGAATTAGATTACAAAATGCTGCAAATTAACTTAAGTGCAATAAATGTCTTATATTGTGCACTTGATGCAAATGAATTCAATAGAGTAATGGTGTGTAAAAAAACAAAAGAGATTTGGAATAAATTAGAAGTAACCTATGAAGGCACAGTAGATGTTAGGGACAATAGAATTGATATGTTAACTAGTGAATACGAAGCTTTTAGAATGAATTCCGATGAAACTATAACAAGCATGTACACTAGGTTCACACATATCATAAACTCACTAAGTGCCTTAGGAAGAACATATTCCACCCATGAGATGATCCGCAAAATTCTACGAACACTTCCACCTATTTGGGAACTAAAAGCAACAGTCATAACGGAAGGGAGAAACCTTAAAACAACATCCTTAGACGAACTCATAGGATCTCTTCTAACCTATGAAATAATATTGAAGGAAAGAAGCACTGAAAACAAAAACAACAAGTCTATAGCTCTAAAAGCCTTGAAATAACATTCAAATGAGAAAGATAATGAATCTAGTGAATTAGAAGATGAAGAATTAGCTCTCTTAACTAAAAGACTTGGAAAATTCTTGAAATGAAACAAGATATTCCTTAGAAAATTCAATGGATCAAAAGCTGAAAGAGGTCAAAGTAATAAAAAGGAATACAAAAGCAAAAATAATCCTTTTGCTTGCTATCACTGTAAAAAGGTTAGGCACATCAAGCCGGAATTCCCACAACTCAAGAAGGAAAAGAAGAAAAAGAAGCCTATAATGAAGGCAACTTGGGATGACACAAGTTCGAGTGAATCGAAGAGTGAGTCAAGCGATCAAGAAGTAGAAAACATGTGCTTTATGACACATAACAAAAAGGTAAACTATTATTACTCTCTCTGAAGATTCGTGTGATGAATCTTGTAGTAATTCGTGTGAAAGCATGCCTTCTTGCAAAGAACTTCAAGCTAAATTATTCTCCCTACATAACAAGTTTATTAAAGTCTCAAAGAGGAACATAAGCTTGAAACGACAAAATGAAACACTTAGAAATCAGCTTGAATCCTCAAAACTTGTTGAAGAAGAAAAAGACTTAAAGATTGAAGAGCTTGAGAAGAAAGTACATAACTTGTCTCAAAAATTAGCTAAGTCTCAAGTGAATGAAGATGGCAAGAGAGTGCAAGAAATAAATGATCTTAAAAACCAAATTCGAGAGAAAGAAAAGGTCATCTACAAATTTACCAAAGGTAAAGATAATTTCGAAAAAATGGTAAGACAACAAAGGATGACAAACAACAAAGAAGGAACTGGTTACAATAGAGCACCAAACAAAAGAAAGAAAAACTTGCTTGTGGGATATTTTGTAAATCAATGTAAACATTATGCAAGCACTTCATCAACAAATATTTATAAGCACACCACTTGCTACATGTGTAAAAATAAAGCATATAATGTTTAATTGTCCACTCAAGAAAAAGTACATTAAAGTAAAAAATGAGTGGAAGATAAATGCTAAAACTAGACAAGATTTAAAGAAAGTTAAGAAGGTTTGGATTCCAAAAGTGACAACATAAATCCTTTCTTGTAGGTTTTCTTTAGGACCACTCTGTCTAAGGATAAATGGTACTTAGACAATGGATGTTGAAGACATATGACGGGAGATAAATCTAAGTTCACTTCTCTCACTCAAAAGGATGGAAGATTTGTAGCCTTCGATGACAATGCAAAAGGCAAGATCATCGGAATTCGTAAAATAGGTAAAGACCCTTCACTCACTATAGATGATATCTTGTTAGTAGATGGTCTAAAGCACAATTTATTAAGCATTAGTCAACTCAGTGACAAAGGATTTGAAATAATATTTAAGAAAGAAAAATGCATAATTCAAGATTCTAAGGATCAAAAGAAACTATTCACTACACATAGAATGAACAATGTATATTACATAAACCTTGATAGCTTGATCTCTCAAGATATAACTTGCTTAGCTGCCATGAGTGAAAATAGTTGGCTTTCGCATAGAAGGCTGGGACATGCAAGCATGAATTTTATATCCAAGCTTTCTAAAAAGAATTTAGTTGAAGGCTTGCCTAACACCAAATTTGTCAAAGATAAATTGTGTGATGCTTGTCAACTAGGAAAACAAATCAAGAAAAGCTTCAAAAAGAAGAAACATATATCAACTAGTAGACCCCTAGAACTCATACACTTAGATACACATGGGTGTTGTTCTTAACTAACAAAGAGAAAGCTTTTAACTCGTTAATCACTCTATGTAAGAAGCTTCGAAATGAGAAAGGGTATAATGTCTCAAATCTTAGAAGTGACCAAGGAAGAGAATTTAAGAATCAAGACGTTGAAAAATATTGCAATGAACATGGCATAACTCACAACTTTTCAGCACCTAGAACCCCACAACAAAATGGAGTTGTGGAAAGGAAAAATATAACCCTACAAGAAATGGCAAGAACTATGCTTAGTAAAAATAACTTACCCAAGTATTTTTTGGCCAAAGTTGTAAATATAACTTGCTATATAATTAATAGGGTTTCCATTAGGTCAAGCCTAAATAAGACACCCTATGAATTATGAAAAGGAAGAAGACCTAACATAACTTACTTTTATGTCTTTGGATGTGAGTGTTTCGTACTCAACAAAAAAGACAACTTAGGAAAATTTGATGTTAAATCGGATGAAGGTATTTTCTTAGGATACTCCACAAATAGTAAGGCCTATAGAATCCATAACAAAAGAACACTCACCATAATTGAATCAATTCATGTAGACTTTAATGAATCAAATCATTTTTCAAGAGAAGTCAAAAATGAAGAATTAGATGATATGATCAAAAAGGAGGATAAGATAGAAATCAAGGAAGAAAAGGAAATAAACGAAGAAAACCCAAAAGCTGAACTCATACAAAATTCGGAATTACCAAGAGAATGGAAGTATAAGAAAGATCACCCTCAAGAACAAATTATAAGTGAACCATCTAGAGGTGTGACTACTAGATCTTATCTAAAGAACCTGTGCAATCACTATGCATTCCTATCTCAAAATGAACCTAAAGATGTTGAAGAGGACCTTAAGGATGAATCTTGGATAATTGCGATGCAAGAAGAATTAAACTAATTTGAAGGAAGCAAAGTATGGCAACTAGTACCCAAACTTGAAAATCATTCGATCATAGGAACTAAATGGGTATTTAGAAATAAAAAAGATGAGAATGGTATAATCATTAGAAACAAAGTTAGACTTGTAGTAAAAGGGTAACCAAGAAGAAGGGTATACTATGATGAAACCTTTGCCCCTATAGCTAGAATGGAGGCCATAAGAATGCTATTAGCCTATGCTTCCTACAAAGAATTTAAGTTATACCAAATGGATGACAAAAGTGCATTCTTGAATGGGTATGTTAATGAAGACGTATATGTTGAACAACCCCCTGATTTTGAAAATATTGAAAATCCTAACCACGTATTTAGACTAACTAAGGCTTTGTATGGATTAAAACAGGCCCCTAGTGTAATGACCCCGACCCACCACATGGGCCCAGAGTGCTACTTTAGTGACGTCAGTGTACCTGATACCTTATTCATCAAATATAAAACACACATACACAGCCAAAATAATATATAAAATTCTTAAATTACATTACCAAAGTTCTCACTATCTTTATACACAAATATATCCATTTTCACATAATTACATCCCACAAACTAAACAAAAATAAAATCTCTATTTACACGCTACCTACAAAAAATTTACACCACTTGCCCAGATCCTTTAGCCTACTCAACCCGATCTCTAGGATTCCCTAAAAAGACAGTTTGTAAAGTAGGGGTGAGGCACAACTTAGTAAGGGAAAGACTAAGCTAATGTCAGTGTGTGGCCAACATGCATTTAGTGTATTGAAAATAACCAGTTCACTAAGAAGATAAACACATTTATGAAAACATTCTTATTTTACACTCACACACACAATTAGCCGAGGATTAGGAAAATTACTCACCCATACAAGTAGCTTCCCTCTGCTCTAGTACCATTACTGCTACCAAGAAACTCCCCTTCTCAGTAAGCCCTCGAAGTTATCTTATTAGTTAATCATATTCACATAAATTAACAAATATGCATATAAGACACTCCCTGCGACAAACAGCCATTTACATCCCTATGGCACGGATTGTGCGGCCCGAAAGCTGGACTAAGCTTGGGTGATCAACCCAAACAAAGTCACAAACAACATCCTCTACAAACACATCTGCAGGCATCCACAGTAAAGCTGCAGGTCTGACGCCCTTACTTCAACCTCACGTAGGCAGTCGGCTGAACCCCCCACACTTCTATCCAGACAGTGTGGGTGCACATGGTCTAACTAACAACAGTACCGTGCTCACAATACACTAGTCCCCAAGGTTCCTAAAGCATATCATACATTTTAGATAATAGAAATCACCATTTAAAATATTAATTCACATATATTTCCTCTTATTCCAAAAATCTAGCCCCCGACCACAATTACAATTTGACATATAGTCGTCAATTAAAACTCGGTCCTTGACCATCAAATAATAATCCTGACCCTTGGCCAATCAAATAACACCCGACCGTTAGCTCAAACTCCTGCATTTCATAAACAGTTCTAGTATTTTCAAAAACATTTCCAGTATTTCTTAAACAATTCAATATTTCAAAATCTCAAATCCAGATATACAATAATCCATACAAATTAAATCATTTGCCACACGATTTTCACATTTTAACATATCCATATAAATAATCAAGCTTTCCACCATTCATTTTATTCAAAAATACCATACCATATATCCTAAGTTTGTAAAATCCATTTCGAACGGTTGGTTTTCAAAATAATCTTCAAATTCTTAAATAAATAAATAAATAAATATATTAATTAAATCAGTTCAAATTAAATAAAATTCTTGATTTAACTTAATTTCCCTTACCTGATTCCTGAAAAGCCCGACAAAACCCTTGTTTACGCCCCACGGTGTTCAAAAACCCCTAAAATCCTGAAATTCAAATTTCACTATATCATTCGTCACAATCCCTAGAGTAACTTCTCCTAAAATTTTCCTAATTTCTGAATACCCTAAATAGTCTAATAAAAGCCTAAATTATCAAACTTACCCTGATTTAGGATTAGTAACCCGGAGCTCCAATTCAAAAACCTGCTTCGGCTAGATTGTAGAGAATCTCCCTACGAGTCTCTTGAAAATCTCCATTTGTTAATGGGGCTTATAGTTTAAGAGAAATTGAGGTAAGTTTGAGATTTGGCCTTACCCCACGAGATATGCCTACGCCGCTCCCATGACAGATCCGCTCCAGTAGAAATGTCAGTGGTGGCGAGCAAAGCCCAACAATATTTTTGAATTTTTGATCGACTGAATAACGGAGATGAGATGGAGGAGAGTGGGAGAGAGAGATGGAGGGACTCGTTGAGACGTTCTCTCTCTACGCAGAATGAAAAATAAGAACAAGGAGAACAAGAAAGGTTTCTATTTCCTAAAGGATTATCCTTCAGGAAACCTTAACTTACCTTAACTTATATATATATATTATATTAATTAATTAATTAATTTTAATTTTAATTTTAATTTTTTTAATAATAAATTTTTTTATTTTTTATTTTTTATTTTTAGGATCACTACATTCTTCCCTCCTTACAAAAATTTCGTCCTCGAAATTTGTTAACTATTACTAGTCACATTCTTAACTCACTACCCTTGCTTACAAAATAGTCGGTAGCCACCCACGTAGTAGCTTCGTCCCAAGTTTATTAACTACCCTCATTTATGGCGAAGGAATACCGTGGTTACAATAATGCCTTTGGTAAATTACAATAACCATAACAAATTTTCCCAAAGACTATACATAATTAAAACTATACACAACTAACCACACAACATACTCCAATCCCTCTATATACCATCATACCCTTACCTGTCGACACTAGCCCTCGCTGAACAGTTACGGGTACTTCTGGCGTATTTTCGCTTCTAACCCCAAGAAGCCTCCTTAAGTGCATGATTTCGCCACAACACCTTCACTAACGGTATATCCTTAGTACGCAGTTCTTGTATTTTTTTATCCAAAATCTGAACTGGTACCTCCTCATATGTTAGAGTATCCCCGATCTCCAACAATTCATAACTGATCACATACGAGGGTCTGGAACGTACCTCCTCAACATAAACACATGAAACACGTCGTGTATCCTAGACAGCACTGGGGGTAGTGCTATCATGTACGCCGCCGAACCAATCCTCTCCAGAATCTCGAATGGTCCAATGTATCTAGGGCTCAGCTTACCCTTATTTCCATACCTCATCACTCCCTTCATCGGAGCAATCCTCAAGAATATCATATCCCCTATTTCGAATTCTAGCTCCCGTCGAAGAGTATCCACATAACTCTTCTATCGAATTTGGGCTGCTTTAATCCTTTACCTGATAAGTTCAACCTTTGTAGAGGCTTGCTGAATAAGTTCTAGTCCCAAAATCTGCCGCTCGCCTACTTCATCCCAGTATAACGGAGATCTACACCAGTGACCATACAAAGCCACATATGGTACCATTCCAATGCTGATCTAGTGACTGTTATTGTATGCAAACTCAACCAACAGAAAATATCGGATCCAACTGCCCCCAAAATCTAACACACATGCCTGTAGCATATCCTCGAGAATATGAATGGTTCATTCAGACTGTCCATCTGTCTAAGGGTGAAATGCAGTACTGAAAGTGAGTTGAGAACCCAATGCTCCCTGCAAACTCTTCCAGAAACGGGAAGTGAACTGTGGATCTTGATCTGAAACGATGGACACGGCCACGCCATGTATTCTGACTATCTCTTGAACATAGAATTCTGCCATCTTATCCATGGAATAACAGGTTCTAACCAGAATGAAATGGGCAGTCTTTGTTAATCTGTGAACCACTACCCATATGGCATTTTGCCCATGCAACACTAAAGGCAATCCCGATACAAAGTCCATCGAGATATGCTTCCACTTCCACGTAGGGATGTCCGATGGTTGAAGTGGTGCTGCTGGCCTCTAGTGTTCTACCTTCACCTGTTGACATGTCAAACACTGATCCACAAATTTAGCAATTTCGCTCTTCATTTTACTCCACCAGAATGTTTCACACAAGTCTCTATACATCTTCGTGCTACCTAGGTGAACAGTATAGAGAGAACGGTGAGCTTCCCCCAGAATCGTCCTCTTTATCTCTGCGTCATCTGGCACACACAATCGAGTGTGAAATCTAAGAACTCCATCCTTAGCAACATTAAATTCTATGTGCTGCTCATCCTATATCTTCTCCACTATCTCCATCAACTTTGCATCTCTCAACTGAGCTGTTCTGATTTTCTCTGGTAAAGTCGGCTGAACCACTAGACTAGAAATGAATGCCTGATGATTCCTTTCTACCAATTCTACACCCAACCTCTCTAGGTCCATCACGATATGATGAGAACCATAATTGTTGAGGTTGACGTACCCCCAGATTTTCGGCTCAATGCATCGGCTACCACGTTCGCCTTTCCTGGGTGATAACTAATGGTGCAGTCGTAATCCTTTATCAACTCGAGCCATCTGCGCTGCCTCATATTTAACTCCTTCTGGGTGAAGAAGTACTTGAGACTTTTATGGTTAGTAAAGATCTCACACCTTACACCATAAAGGTAATGTCGCCAGATCTTCAATGCAAACACAGCTGCTGTCATCTCCAAGTTATGCATAGGGTAGTTCTTTCTGTACTCTTTCAGTTGACAAGTCGCATACGCAATGACTTTCCCCTACTGCATTAGAACACAACCAAGTCCTTTCTGCGATGTGTCACTGTAAATTAAAAATCCACCCTCACCTAATGGAAGGGTCAACACTGGGGCAGTGACTAGATGCTGCTTCAATTCCTGGAAGCTCTGCTCACATTCGTCGATCCAGTCAAACTTCACATTCTTCCTCGTGAGTCATGTCAAAGACCCTAATAATCTGGAGAACCCCTTGACAAACCGGTGGTAGTATCTGACAAGACCTAGAAAACTTCTAACTTCCTACATGTTCTTCGGCCTTGCCCAGTAAACTACAGCCTCTTTTTTGCTCAGATCCACTATAATCCCTTCCTTGGATACCACATGACCCAGAAATGCAACCTGCTCTAGCTAGAATTCACACTTCTTAAGTTTAGCAAATAACTTCTTTTCCTTAAGTACCTAAAGTACTAGTCGTAGATGACCTTCATGCTCCTCAAGGCTCCTCGAATAAACCAAAATATCATCTATGAACACAATAACAAACTGGTCTAATACTAGTGGAATACCCTATTCATCAGATCCATAAATACCGTTGGAGCATTCATCAACCCCAATGGCATAACCAAGAACTCGTAGTGGTCGTATCGAGTTCGAAAAGCAGTTTTCGGTACATCATCTGATCTAACCTTCACCCGATGATATCCAGATCGCATATTGATTGAAATAAGGAATAGCTTCCCAAGAGGGGGGGTGAATTGGATTCTTTTTAAATTTTAATGATTTTTAAGCTATTGATTTTAATTACCCAGAAAACAAGATATATAAATGATAACTACACTTAAAAATACTGAAATTTAAATTCACAACTCAATTAATGAAATCAACGTAATTCAATCACTCAACCAAAAATATTAGAACTTTAGTTGATTTTTTTGTAAACTCTTAGTATGCACTTTACTTGATCAAGATTTCCGCAGATTAACCAACGTACTCCCTTTTAGGGTTTCCGCAAATGATTAATCAAAACGTACTTTCTAAATATCAAGTACCTTTGTTTCTTTCTCACTTAAGAATCTGCAACCTACACATTTAAATCATACCACAATAGCAAGTAAATAATATAAAGTAAAGTACAGAGAAAGACACAAGATTTTAACGAGGTTCGGCTTCAACACAGCCTACGTCCTCGCCTTTGGAAAAACACCAAAGGATTCCACTATATCAGTTCCGTTACCTGGTGGAACAATACCAATTTACAACCACTCCTTCTGTCAGGCCAGAGCCCGCCTCTCCAAACAATAACCCCTTGTTTGGTCCAACGATTCAACAACTCTGAATCGTTTAAGAATGATGATAAAGAAATTTGTGTACAAAAGAGAACTCTCACAATAGAGTAGATTAGTACAATGATCAACTCACTTATATTCCAAAGTAATTCAAATATAATAAATTTGAAACTCAACGCTTAGTATGAATTACCAAATGATTTTTCAAAGAAAATAAAAGATTCTGATTTTTTAAAGCTTTGCTTCAAAAATATAAATCAATATCAGATCAAAAAGTTTAAGCACAAGAAAATTTTAGATCCTATGAGAAATTTGAATATTTGAAAATCACTTGATCTAAAAACCTTTGAAAAGTAGCTTGATCTAAAAACCTTGAAGGTTGCTTGATCTTAAACTTTGAAGATTGCTGGATCTAAAACTTTGAAGATTTCTGGATCTAAAACTTTATAAGATTTCTGGATCTGAAACATTTGAGAATTTCTTAATTTCAAAAACCTTTCAATATTGCCTCTATGATCATTATTTTAAACCTTTGAAGCTTTTGACTATTTATAGATGTTTTTAAAAGCCATCCATTACTCCCAAAGATTCCCAAAATTCATTTCCAAATATTTTGAAATAAATATGTTTAAAAACATGGTTTAAAAAATCCTCCCTTCTTAAGCCCTTTTTATTTACTAAAAAAAATACTTTTTAGAGTATATATGTTTAAAAAAATATTTTTGATTTTCTATGAGCTTCAAACCACTTTATATTTGAGTTTAACCTTTGAAGTGTACATTAAGAACATCCTAAAATATAATTCTTTAATCTTCAATCTTGTTCTTCCATCATCTTTGTTGTTTCAATCTTTATTTGAACTTTTCACCAGTATAATTTTATTCCTAATGCTCTTTGTAATCCATAAGCTTTTCTTTGTGATCTTCAAGGATTCTTTGTAATCCATAAACTATACATGTATTCTTCAAGAATTCTTTGTAATCCATAGGCTTCTTTATGCACTTGGGCTTTGTCACTTTCTTGAAAAAAATTTACTTGAAACATATTAAACATATCATTGATTTGTTATCATCAAAATAAGAATTATAAGCCTTATTAGGCCAACATTGATTTTAGATAAAATCTGCATGCCCTGAAACTGATTGAATAGGTCATCAATTCGGGGTAATGGATACTTGTTCTTCACCGTTACCTTATTAATCTCTCGGTAGTCGATGCACATCCTCATCGACCCATCCGTCGTCTTCACAAATAACACCGGTGCACCCCAGGGCAATACACTTGGTCTAATAAACCCCATGTCTAGAAGCTCCTGTAGTTGCTCCTTTAACTCCTTTAATCCAGTTGGAGTCATTCTGTATGGGGTTTTGGAGATTGGTGTTGTCCCTGGATTCAGATCAATTGCAAATTCCACCTCTTGATCAGGAGGCAACCCCGGTAAATCCTTTGTAAAAACATCAGAGAACTTCCATATCACTGGGATATCTTCCAACATGAGTTCCTCCTTCGGCGCTTCCTTCACCATTGCAAGGTAACCCTGGCATCCCCCCCAAAAGTAACCTCTTCACCTAGATAGCCAAAAGGATCCGTGGTGCCAAACGCACACATGACCCGACAAACACAAACTCCTGCTCCCCACGAGGTTTGAATACCACCTCCTTCTTGCGACAGTCAATGCTCGTGTAGTTGGATGCTAGCCAGTCCATGCCCAGAATAATGTCAAAACCATGCATATCAAGGACTATCAAACTAGCAGGCAGCACTCTCCACTGAATCTCTACTGGATAATCCCTGATCTCCCTGCTACATATTAACACTGACCCTGTCGGTGTGCCCACTCCTAACTCAATCCTTAACAGTTGAACCCCTAACCCACATAGTTTAACAAATCCCCGAGATGCAAACAAGTGGGTTATACCTAATTCAATGGCACCATCTGACAATATGTAAATAGGATATAACCCGACTTAGACATTTCACCTTAAATATAATTATTGAAAATATGGAATAATGGAATTGATATAATATACGAATTCTAATTTTATAATTCATATTCCAATTCTATCACAAAACCATTGAGGTAAAAACCTTCATCCCAACATTAACTTCACACACATACCCACTCATCCTAATATTCCAACCTAAATTTTCTGAGTTCAATTCCTTCAATCTAGAAATGAAACCATCGATGGATTTACCATGATTTTTTGAAACTCGCGACTGATTTAGAAAATCATAGAAGTCCGTCAATAGATTTCTGCCTCTAAGCTTCCAAACTAAAACCCATCTCAACCTACCCACTCCTATCCCTATCTTATCTCAACCTATACTCTGGTAATTATCAATCCCCAAAGTCTGCAAAATCTGGAAAACTTAGGCTCTGATACCACTTATAACGACCCTAACTCGCCACATAGGCCCGGAGTGCTACTTTAGTGACGTCAGTGTACTTAATACCTTATTCATCAAATATAAAATACACATACATAGCGGAAATAAAATATAAAATCCTCAAATTACATTACCAGAGTTTTCACTATCTTTATACACAAATATATCCATTTTCACATAATTACAACCCACAAACTAAACAAAAATAAAATCTCTATCTACACGCTACCTACAAAAAATTTACACCACTAGCCCGGCTCCTTTAGCCTACTAGGCCCGATCTCTAGGAATCCCTAAAAAGACAGTTTGTAAAGTAGGGGTGAGGCACAACTCAGTAAGGGAAAGACTAAGTTAATGTTAGTGTGTAACCAACATGCATTTAGTATATAGAAAATAACCAGTTCACTAAGAAGATAAACACATTTATGAAAATATTCTTATTTTACACCCACACACATAATTAGCCGAGGAGAGGGAAGATCACCCGCCCATACAAGTAGCTTCCCTCTGCTCTAATACCATTACTGCTATCAGGACACTCACATTTCTCAGTAAGCCCTCGAAGTTATCTTATTAATTAACCATATTCACATAAATTAACAGATATGCATATAAGACACTCCCTGCGACAAACACGCCGTTTACATCCCCATGGCATGGATTGTGCGACCCGAAGGCTGGACTATGTTGGGGTGATCAGCCCAAACAAAGTCACAAACAGCATCCTTTGCAAACACATCTGCAGGCATCCACAGCAAAGTTGTAGGTCCGATGCCCTTACTTCAACCTCACATAGGTAGTCGGTTGGACCCCCTACACTTCTATCCAGACAGTGTGGGTGCACATGGTCTAACTAGCAATAGTACTGTGCTCACAATACACTGGTTCCCAGGGTTCCTAAAGCATATCATGCAATTTAGATAATAGAAATCACCATTTAAAATATCAATTCACATCTATTTCCATATTATTCCAAAAACCTAGCCCCCGGCCACAATTACAATCCAACATATAGCCGTCAATTAAAACTCGGTCCTCAACAGTCAAATAATAATCCTGGCCCTTGGCCAATCAAATAACACCCGGCCATTGGCTGTTAGTTCAAACTCTTGCATTTCATAAATAGTTCCAGTATTTTCACAAGCATTTCCAGTATTTCTCAAACAATTCAATATTTCACAGACAATTCAGTATTTCAAAATCCCAAATCCAGATATACAATAGTCCATACAAATTAAATCATCTACCACACGATTTTCATATTTTAACATATCCATATAAACAACCAAGATTTCCACCATTCATTTTATTCAAAAATACCATACCATATATCCTAAGTTTGTAAAATCCATTTCAAACGGTTGGTTTTCAAAATAACATTCACATTATTAAATAAATAAATAAATATAGTAATTAAATCAGTTCAAATTAAATAAAATTCCTGACTTAAATTAATCTCCCTTACCTGATTCCTGAAAAATTTGACAAAACCCCGGCCTACGCCCCACGACGTTCAAAAACGCCTGAAATCCTGAAATTCAAATTTCGCGATATCATTCATCACAATCCCTAGAGTAACTTTTGTTAAAATTTCCCTAAGTTTTGAATACCCTAAATAGTCTAATAAAAGTCTAAATTATCAAACTTACCCTGATTTAGGATTGGTACCCCGGAGCTCTAATTCGAAAACCTGTTCCGACTAGATTGTAGAGAAACTCCCCATGACTCTCCTGACAATTTTGGTTCGTTAATGGGGGCTTATAGTTTAAGAGAAATTGAGATAAGTTTGATATTTGACCTTATCCCAGGAGATATGCCTACGCCGCTCTCACGATAGATCCGCTCCAGTAGAAATGTCGGTGGCGGCGAGCAGAACCCAACGGTATTTTCAAATTTTTGATCGGACGAATAATGGAGACGAGATGGATGAGAGTGGGAGAGATAGATGGAGGGACACGTTGAGATGTTCTCTCTCTGCGCAGAATGAAAAAGAAGAAGAAGGAGAATAGGAAAGGTTTTTGTTTCCTGAAGGATTATCCTTCAGGAAACCTTAACTTACCTTAACTTATATTATATATACATATATATATATATATATATATTATATTAATTAATTAATTAATTAATTAATTTTTTACTTTTAATTTTAATTTTAATTTTTTTAATGATAATTTTTTTATTTTTTTATTTTTTATTTTTTATTTTTTTTATTTATTTTTATTTTTTTTATGATCACTACACCTAGGGCTTGGTATGAAAGACTTAGTGGATTTCTAATTGAGAAGGGATTTTTAAGAGAAAAAATTGATAGTACCTTGTTCATTAAAAATAAGAAAGATGACATACTTTTAATTCAAATTTACGTAGATGATATAATATTTGGCGCTACAAATGAACATCTATGTAAAGAATTTGAAAGTGTATGCAAAAAGAATTTGAAATGAGCATGATGGGGGAATTAAACTTTTTTCTTGGGCTTCAAATCAATCAAGCAAAGAATGGGACTTTTATAAGTCAATCCAAATACATAAAAGAAATAATACAAAAATTTGGTATGAAAAATAGTAAACCCATAGGAACACCTATGAGTACCACCATTAGCCTAGACAAAGATGAAAAGGGAAAATCTACAGACACAAAGCACTAAAGAGGTATGATTGGAAGTCCATTATATCTAATAGCTAGTAGACCCGACATAATGTTTAATGTGTGTATGTGTGCCCAGTTTTAATCAGCACCTAAGGAATCACACCAAATAGCCGTTAAGAGAATTCTAAGATACTTAATAGGCACTATGGATTTAGGGCTATGGTATCCTAAGGACACCGATTTTGAAATGATTAGTTATTCAGATGCAGACTATGCCGATTGTAAAATAGATAGAAAAAGTATGAGTGGCACATGCTACTTCTTAGGAAGATCTTTAGTTTCTTGGTTTTCTAAAAAACAAAACTCCATGGCTTTGTCAACTGCTGAGGCTGAATATGTAACAGCCGGTAGTTGTTGTGCACAAACACTATACATGAAACGACAATTAAGAGACTTCAATTTGAAATACACATCTATACCAATTAAGTGTAATAATACGAGTGCGATTAACATGTCTAAAAATCCTATTTCACACTCAAGAACCAAGTACATTGACATAAGACACCACTTCCTAAGAGATCATATTAAAAAAGAAGACATCATTCTAGAATTCATCAATACAAATGATCAATGGGCTGATATCTTCCCTAAACCTCTTTTAAAAGATAGATTTGTAACCATTATAAGAAAGTTTGATCTACTACATTGTAGAGAAACTAACTAAAAGGATAAAACTTAAAGAAAAATCTACATTCGGCCAATTGACTCTAAGGTCAGCCGACTGAGTGGAGCGGTTTTTTTTTGGAACAGAGGCTAGTCAGCCAATTAACCCTAAGGTCAGCCGATTGACTGAGGTAAATTGTCTTGGACCAGAGAGCAGTCAGCCAACTGACACTGAGGTCAGCTGACTGACTGATAGAGCAACCCTAGACTTGTTTGTAAAACCTAAAGTTGTCAGTCAACTAACCTAGGGTTTGTCTCTTTGTGTGTTCTAAGTTTGTTTTGGCATGCACTTTGATGTATTGTATGATACAACACTCACCTTGGTTGCTTTCCTTGTTTCTCAAAAAATAGACTTATGCTTATGTGATATGAAATATGCTACATGTGTCTGTTTTAAAATTGGTATCTTGAAATCTTTAAAGACAATGAAAATATTAATGATTTATACCTCACTATATTTTTGAAAATCTAAGCTTAAAGTTATTAAGTATGATTTAGAAACATGAATTTTGAAATGTCTTGACCATATATGCTTATAATTGTTCACATGAATAAATAAAAAATTGGCATCTATGAGTAGTATGTGATACGACATCAACATTAGTATCTAAAACGTATATTGGAATCCATGAATATATCAATTGGTATTACTTGGTATTTGAGCAATACAGCATAATTATGAGCATGTAATGATATTGATAATATCGTCATGATCTTGGATATTGAATGATAAAATATGAATGTCAAATATGAAAACATGCATGACTATTTGACTATCATAGCACACTATATATACTATATTGTAATATATTGAGAAGCGTGTGGGCATATGTTCATTTGAATTTTATTTTTTATTTTTACCCTTTTTCATTGATGTCAAAAGGAGGAGTAGTATTTGAACAAAAATTGAACATGATTGAGCATGATATTGAAAAATCAAGCATTGAGCATGATATTGAAAAAATCGAGCATAAGATATGTATCAAAAGGTAGAGGGAGAAGTACATGATATTGTATGGTATCTATGATGAGTATGATGAGCATGATATTGTATGATATTAAAATTGGTATTGAAACTACAAATTGTTAAAATGATGCTTATTGTAAGGGGGAGTAGAATAATGCTAGTTGTAAGGGGGAGTCTTTTTAAGGTTTACTCATATTTTTGCTCCTCATTTGTCATCATCAAAAAGGGGGAGATTGTTGGCCTAACTAGGTTTTTCAATCTTATTTTGATGATAACAAAATGAATGATGCTTTAACATATGTTGTTGAGTGGTTTTATTTTAGGTCTAAGTAAAAGGTCATTCATGGTTAATCATGAAAGTAAGCTGAAGATCAATGTCAATTAAGTGAAAGTTTCTCAGTATATTGAAGCAATGAACGACAAATAAAGAGCTTAAAAGCCAATCTGATCATGAAGTCAAAAGTGAACCTTAAGAGGCTGCAAGACTTAGTGATTAAGGAGATCATGCTTAAAAGGATATTTATAAGTACTTCAAAGTCATTACTATTTAGATATGTGAAGTTCCTTAAAATACAAAGACTTAGAGACCTACACTTGAAAAACTCTTGAAAATGTTTTTGAAAAGTTACAATTAAGTTTTTCAAGTAAACTAGAATATGAAAGAAATCAAAAATAGGAAATATTTGAAAAAGTGGTCTGCCTAGCTGACTGACTCATTGAACTAAAAGTTCCCAGTCCACTTACAGTACCCAGCCGACTGACCAATTTTGAACATGGTTCAATAAGCCGACTAACAGTGCCCAGACGACTAATTAGGAGTAGGGTTAATTTAGATTTACTTGCTTTCATTTAATTACTTTCCACTAGTTGGTTAGATTTCACCCATTGAAAAATACCACCTTTTTACTTCTCTTTTTATACAAGGCTATAGTAAACTAATATGGAAGTCGCTTAATAACTGCACTTTAAGTCCTTGACAATCGACACCCGACTTTCCCACTTTCTACTGAACTTGGGATTATTAGGTAGTATAAATTTTATCTTTGGTAGTTAAGGACTGGAGCCTTGGCGAACCTACCAAATTTTGGCGTCGTTGCCGAGGAATTGGCTATGGTTATAAGCCAACTTCCACTTTAGAGTATTGTTGCCTTGTGTTTTTTATTTGCTCTCCTTTTATTTTAATCTTTCTTTATTTGGTTTTCTTTTTTTTATCTCTAAAGTCTTGACTCTGGGTGCTTTAATTGTGTATGTTTGGTTTGCACTCTCAGGACCCTGAGATAATTCCTATAAATCCCAAGATTGAAAGATCTCGTAGGTCCGTTAGGAAACTTGCCTCCATTCCAGAGATTGCTGAGTGGTCTGAGCCAAAAGTTATGGCCGAATGAAACCCACCGGTTCTCGCCCATCAATTCCCGGAACCCCAAGCTCCCCACCTACCTATGGTGGGAGAGCAACCACTTCGGCCGCTTAGGGACTACTTTGTGCTTAATGCATACATATCGTCGGCTTGCATCCGGTTCTCAGATGTTCAAGCAGCACAATTCAAGATTAAGAATTCCAATATCTCAATGCTGCCCAACTTTCATGGGAACCCCACTGAAAATTCTTATTAGCATCTGGATGAGTTCTTAGAGATTTGCTCCACCATCTGTATGCCTAATTTTAGTGATGACGCCCTTCGTCTCAGGCTTTTTTTTGTTCTCTCTAAAGGATAAGACCAAATATTGGCTGACGTCCTTAGAGCCAAACTCGGTGACCAATTGGGCCACCATGCAGCATGAATTCTTGAAAAAGTACTTCCCAGTGTGGAAGACTAACCAACTACAAAGGGCAATCACAAGTTTCACACAAATGGAGGAGGAACTTTTCTTTAAGACCTGGGAGCACTTTAGGGACCTAATTTGTAAATGCCCACACCATCAGGTCCCCAAGTGGTAAGTTAGGGGTTGTGATTAGTCCCTAATATGCATGATTTTAGACCCTCATTTATCTTTGTTTATCCTCATTTTACTATGTATTTTCTCAAAGTTATTATTGCTTAGAGCTATACAAGGTTTGTGTTGGCCTTATAAGGCTTAATATCTTATTTTGATGCTAACAAACAAGTGGATCTTAACATGCTATGTTAAGTGATGTATTTTTAGGATTAAATGAAGAATGCAAGGTTAATGAGTTCATGAGAACTTGTACCTCAGATAAGGATGATTATATCAAGTTTGAAGCATAGATTTAAAGTTCAAAGGATAAAGATCATGAGGGCATTGATATTAAAGAAACAACTTCAAAGAATAAAATCCCAAATGATCAACATGGAAAGCTCAAAGAAAGATGAAACAAATATAAAGGCCTCAAGGAATTCAAGAATTGAAAAAGTCTAGGAAATTTCATGTAAGTACTTCAAAGAATTTCAATATAGATGCATAAAGCTCTTAGGTTAGTCAATTGGCCCTTGATGTCAAATGCACTGCAATAATTGTTGAACTCCCCTACCGTGAACTCACCTCCTCGATCTGTTCGAAGTTTTTTTAACTGCAAACCAATATCATTTTCAACAAGTTTATGCCACACTTTAAATTTTAAAAAAGTCTCATCCTTATCACGAAGAAAGTACACCCACATATTTCTACTATAAACATCGACTAACGGCATATAATAGAAAGATCCTCCTAGTGTAGGAGTAATCATTTTATCACAGAGATCTGCATGTACTAGCTCTAGAGGAAGCTTTGATTTGTTGTTGCTCTCTTGTGGAAATAACATACGATGTTGCCCAGTATGCAAGCTTCACAAGGCTCTGCAGTATCAACTACTACAGGCAGATCAACCACCATTTCCTTTCTCCGCATCTCCTTCAAAACTGCATAGGGGTTGTGTCCAAACCTTTCATGCCAAAGTCTGATTGTTGTATCTCTAGTTGTTGCAGCAAGTGCCACAAAATCATACAGGTTATTCTTTCGAATACCTTTGCCCACAATGCTGTCATTGCTATCAATGATCTCAACTTTTGTTTTCATAAATCGTACTTCATAGTCACGGTCAGTGATAGTAGCTACTGATAAAAAGATTCCTCTTAATTTTAGGAACATAAAAGGACATCTAAAAGAGTTTTACCTTAGACATTCATGGTTTTTAAGGAAATGGATCCAGTGACCTCTCCTCGACACTTTGCATTATTTCCGATAATCACATTCATAAGTTCATGTAGAGACTTAAGGGAACCATATCAATCCTTTTTGCTGGTCATATGTCCGGAAGCTCCACTATCAAGTACCCATAAGCAATCTCCTGATACTGTTTGAGCAGTTGAGCACATTTCTTCTGTAACTATGAAAAGATCTAATTCTGGTTCAGCACAATTTGTTACCTGTCTGACATTCCACGTAGGCTTCAATGTGTTGTTCTTTTCATCGTGGATACGTTTTCTGTAATCCTTGACTACATGCCCCTTTTTGTTGTAGTAATAGCACGTACCAGAAAATCTCTTCTTATTCTTTCCCTTATTCTTTTCAACATTATTGTCCTTGCCTTTGATCAGCACGGTGAAAGCACTACTACCTTCATTTTCTCTGGTTCTCAGCCTCATCTCCTCTTCTAGCAGTAAAGCACAGAATTCCTCAAAGGTTAGTGTAGGAGTTCTAATCTGCATGTTAGGAGCAGTTACCATGTTGTCATATTTTGATGGTAGTACTCGAATACATCTTTGCTATGCCCACTACCGCTATCTAATCACAAAGTTTTTTATTCTAGTGATGAATACTTTTGTCAATTCTCCGTCATGTAGCTTTTCTGTAGAAAGTTGATTCTCCAAGTTCTGAATGCGTGTCTGGTTCCTTGTTTCATATTGATTCTTCAGACCATTCCAAGCATCTGTAGCCTTGGATGTATGTTGGATCAACGTCAGTACAGAATCAGATACACTTATAACAATAGTACAAAGTGCATTTGCATTCTGCCTTTTCCATGCTTTGACGAGGGCAGCATCTGGAGGGATAATTACCTTAGGATTGGTGGGATCAGGCGTGCCAGTCGGTTTAGAATCCATACCTTGAGCTGTATCAAATAGTTCATATGAATCCAGAATATAACTCATCTTGAACTTCCACAAAGTGTAGTTCATGCCATCTAACTTTCTTTCTGTGAATGCTGGTGGACGTATCTGAAGTGTTGGTGGAGATGCAATAGCAGAAGATGAAGTTCCTGCCATTGCAACGTCTCAACAATTATAGTTGTTTCTTCTTAGTAGCCTTCAACTTTGATACCATGTAGAATAACAATATCAAGATCTATTTTGAAGAAATGGTTGAAGAAATAAGACAAAGTTTTATTACAACAATTGGATTACAACAATCTATCAAACCATGCACTCACTAAATGAGTTTCAATGGCGAAAGAACAACAAATAGAAAAAAAAAAAAGAGGGCATAATCTTACAGTCGAGATGTGTGTGGTGCTCTGATTGGGGGGGTCTTATTTATAACCTTTGGCCCATGGAAGAAACATATAGGTGGCTCACCTACCATGGTAGGTGGTGGTAGCTCACCTACCATGGTTAACTTTGACATTAGTAGCCGACTTTGACATTAGTGGTCGTCTTTGACATTAGTAACCTTTTTTGACATTAGTGGTTTACTTTGACATTATTGGTCGTCTTTGACATTAGTGGTTGTCTTTGACATTAGTAGTTGTCTTTGACATTAGTGACCATCTTTGACATACTATGCCCACCGTTCACATTGCAGAGGCCATACCGTCTCGGGTGGCGTTGCCCCCTATACCCTCCACCAAGGGCGTTACCCTCGGACCCTTGTGTCTCGAAGGGGAACGTCTTCTATCTTCGTAGTATCTTTATGGTCTACTTCTTTGACCTCATTTGAACCATACGTCAAGTAAGTGTGTCAAATAACTTGTAGGAGGTGGACATTGCACACATATACACCAACAAACCCTACATGCAATAATTCAGCTTAGAATATCAATTCATCTATAAAAAAATTTACATTGCCTTCAAAGACACTATGTAAGCTCAAAGCCGCCTCCTCTTCTTATAATACAAATACGGTGGTTTTACAATGTATTTGATAATTTAATATGCAATAATAGTGCTAAAAATGCTCCGTTGTTATGGTGTTTTCATGTCCAAGCAAATACACATCATGAGAAGCTATCCTATTTATGTTCATCCCGCTCATATTGAGAATGTTGTTTGAGAAAAAATAAGGAAATTAAAAGAAAATTTATTTTTCATTTTATTATTTTTTATAAAATATTTTTAAAATTAAAAATTTATTCTAATATGATTAAAAATTTTAAAAATCAAATGTTAACGAAATATTAAAATTTTCATTAATTTATAAAATATTTTATTATTTTTTCTTCCTTACTTTCATTGACAATAAAAAATGAAAAGCAAATTTCTTCGAATTTTTCTTTCCTTTTTCCTAATTTTTCTAAGTTCCAAATAAAGGCTTAAAAAATTTGAGATTTTATACTTCAAAAATTGTGCACTTAATATTTTGTTTTTAGCCGCATATGAAACTTTATTATGCCTATCATACTTGACTTTCTCTCTCTCTCTCTCCAAAAGCTTCCCTAGTTGTAAAAAATAAACTAATATTTTATATTTTATATTTTATTTGATTGGAAATCATTGTCCAAAAAGAAACTTTAAAATTTTACATTTTTTTTGTTACGTATAATTAAGAGAAAAAACAAATGCAAAGTTACATTTCTAAATTAATATTTTTGTTTTTGATTTTCACACGCTTTCGCGAATAATTTTTTATAAAAATTTAGTCTCAATTATCTTGATCAATTTTACTATAATTCTTTAATATGTAAATGTAGTTGTAGATTAAATCATTCATTTTATGCATAATTTTTTTATCAAAATTAAAATAAACTGGCCATGTAAATTTAAAATGAATTTAAACCCTAAAAATTCTCAAAACAATTTTATTTTTTCTTTACTATTTTTTAGTTGCCATGTTCTTGCAATATTAAATACTAAATTGTGTGCTTTAGAATATAATAATAAGAAATTATAATACTTCCTCTTTTCAGTATAATATTGTACTATATATTATTCAATATATATTGTTATTTTAACCATACTTTTAATTATTATTTGATTCAAGAAGAAAAAATGAATATTTGTTCAATAAAAAATTTAACGTATTTTAAATTCATAAACACAAACCAAATAGGTTGATAATTTTTAATTGCTAGATTTTAATTATTATTTTCTATTTTTTGAAATTTAAATGTCATTCTCACTAATTGTGTTTAGTAATCTTTAATAGTTAGAACATGCTAAATTGTGTATGAACTTGTTATTTTATGTTTTTTTTTTTTTATTTTTTATTACATAAGAACTTTAGCCACCAACGAGCCCTTCGAACCTACTGGTGCGACACCAAACCTACAAATTAGCGTTCTCTGCCCCCAGGTCTCGCTGATCAGAGTAAAGTCTAAAATGCGGACACGACTTCTGTGCACCAATTGGACGTTCGGCCAACTCGACGCCCGTGACACATTTCCATTACCATCAACGGTTCTCACTGACTCACAGAGAACTCATACCATCCACGGTTCTCGCTGGCTCACAGACTAAACTCTCACACTATCCACGGTCTCCGCTGGCTCATAAAGTAAACTCTCACCATCCGCAGGTACCGTTGGTTCCGTGAGTGTATCTATTTAGAATTGAACTTCCGATACTCTTTCTTACTTGCTGATATCTTTCCGTCGCGCCATACCCGTGAGAGCGTTATTTTATGTTAGTTTTGTTCAGTAATCATTTGCCTTTTACAGTGGACAGTTACCAAAAAACAATAAAACTGTGAAAATTAACTATTGGCCAAAATTTCAAATTTTTAACATTTTTTAACCAAACCTCTAACTTCAATAGCAAAATTAAATGTAATCATCACCCACAATAATCAAGATGGTGGCAACAACAAATACAAAATAGCTAGCCAACCCAAAAATGGTTGGGGTTAGATACAATTGCAACGGGCAACTATGCGAGCAGTCAATTTTTTGAACATCCTTATTAATCTCTATTTCAGTTCAAAATTCAATATAGTCAGTGATCTCTTAAGTGTCATATCATAAAATTTCAAATTCCATAAATTTCATATTTCATTCAAGTTCTCACCTAGAATAAACAACCCGTATTAAGTTTTCCAGCAACAAACCTTTTCAATGTCCAACAATAATGCAGACATTCATGAATCAACTACGCATTTCTTTCATTTTCATAGCAATCAAATCAATAACAGGATCCGCAGTATGCACAAAACTCAGATCAAGAAGAAACAAATATTGAAACAAGTATTCTCTCTCTCTCTCTCTCTCTCTCTCTATATATATATATATATATATATATAATTTTGAGTTTTTTTTGAGGATTGAACCGTGTTCTATATTTCAAAGTGAAATTGTCTTGAGCAGTGCTGAAATCAAAATGAAGAAATATTCAAGATTAATTTTGTCAAAGAATGCTTGCCATCCTTCAGCAAGCAGAGCCAAACCTTTCTTGCTGCTATTCCCAGCATATCTGGCTCACATGAAGTTTCTTGACTGACCTGTCAATTTATAAATCCATTAGAGCCGTATAAACCTCTGGAGTATTCTCATATATATATATATATATAAGAGAGAGAGAGAGAGAGAGAGAGAGAGAGAGAGAGAGAGAGAGAAGCCTCCAGGTGGGTCAAAATGAAAAGGGAATCTCCACGAGGCTGTGCACTTGGTATCTAGGAGGAGCATGTTAAGAGTAGGTTCCATTCTTTTTACCTAATCTATAAGAAATTTATTTAAAACAAAAGAGAAACTGAGACCCAGTGCCATATGGCGAATCCCTAGGCGCTAGGTACACAGTACATGGCAATGTGGAGAGTCTGGTCCATTTTACAATTTCTCAATTCTTGTGTTCCATTTTTTTTTTAAATCAAATTAGATGGGGAGGGGGCCCCCCCGGGGGGGGGGAGGGGGGGGGGTGTGCAATATTTAAGCCAATAAGCTATTCCTACCTGTTGCTTAATGACAACCTGGTCAATAGTTATGCCAAGGTTGCCCTTTTGCCTTTTGCATTCCTTGCCTGCAGACAAATAATTTGTGCGTGGAAAGGCATCAATTTAAATTCTGAAATTAGAAAACTGAACCAACATGTGTTAAAATGAGTAAGGGCAGTCTTCCTTTTTTTTTTTTTTTTGGTTTTTGCTTAGTGTCGTTTTGCTACTTTTGTTCCCTCCTATATGTATATTTTGGGGAGAGAGTAGAAGAAAGATACCTCTGTCGCAACAGATCTCCTTGAATCCAAGAATTGGTTATAAATGCCATATAGTCTCTTCTTCTCTGCTTCCGAAATTGATGGTCTTGCCTTGGAAGCAATGGACTTTAAAAGAGCATTGGTGATGACAGGCATTTTCCCAGGCTCATTGCCATCATCATCAGCTAAAAGCTCGTGGACTGCAGCAAGTTGTGCATCTGACAGAAGAGCTTGGAGGTCAGCTCCACTAAACCCTTCAGTTATGCGAGCTATGTATTCCAAATCAACATCAACAGCCAACGGTAGCTGCATTAAAACATACAGGGGAAACATAAAATATATATTGTGACATTTTGAGAAATCAACCAGATAAAATGAGAAGTTATTCACAACTAGCAAAACATAAATCAAGCATGGAGCCTTGGTGGTGAAATTAAAATGACCAAGTTGAATTATGTAGAACTTGGTTACAGTTATCTTGATATTGCTTCCAAAAAGGTGATTAAGCTGCTATTTGAAGAAAGTTATCAGTAGGGCCCGGGTCACCCATCTTTGCTGGCTGGGTCAAGCAACATTGAGCAAATTTGTCCATAGTTCGAGTAGTTTATCTACTTTATTGACAATTGGGGGAGCATCATTAGGTGTTTTATACTCTATCAATAAGACTGTAAGACGTCTGCATAACCATTTGAGTAGGTCCATAATGATGTCTCAGGATCCTCATCTGGTTACTAAATTGTGATTTAAGATCCTTTCTTTAAATGGAAAGAACAGAGATAAAATCAGACCAGTACTTGGAATGCCTTTATGGATAGCCTCAATGTACTTGCTAGTCACGGCATTTGCTTCTTAAGAGATTGAAGAATTTAGGGAATCCTTCAAGTTCTTTTACTTTTGTGGATGCTCCCTCTTGCGTTACATGCCTTTGTTCTATGAAGAATTACTCTTGAATTATATTTCATCTCTTGTGCAATTTGTGCAGGAAAGTAAGTTGCCATCGGCACGTTTTAGCATTCTTAAACTAACCTGCACCATTTTCTTGATTTAATGAAAAAATTGCCATATTGCTAGTCCATCTTGATTTTCTTTCAATTCATTGTCCATATTGCTAGTCCAAGGAAGATACCTTAAACCTAATTCCAACCATAGAGACATGAATTCCACATCTTGCCCAGCTGTTTTCTGGGGTGAGTAGTTGGAGTCTAAGCAATCCCTGGGTTTTCATTCTGTTGCTGTATTTGAGGTGGATTCTTCCTCCCCAAGGCATTTCTGGGAGCGAAAAGAACAATTCTGCAATGATCAATCCTCATTCTGTTTTGAAAACTGACCAGGATCAATCAAGGCCCTTTTACTCAAATGCTAGTCCAATGAAGGTTTACAAACCTGGTTTGGATTGGAGGAGCTTATTCAAATTGCTGCATCTATGGAGCCAGGGCTGCAATATTAAGCCTATGAAGGAAGGAGCATTGGGTTAATCCTCTACAAGAGATTCTTTCAGTATGCAAGGTTTGGTTGACTTTAATAACTTCCCCTCTCGAATAGATTTGGATGCCTTTCCTTCTGCTGACTCTCCGAGTCTCCTATTACACACAAATAAGATCGATAGGGTTCTAACAAACCCCATTTGGAAATTTTCATTTCATCTTCCACAGTTTCTGTCGTCTTGGTATTTTGATTATTTTCCTGGATGAATCAAACTTAGAACAAAACTGGTTCTGCAGGGTAGATTTTCTTTAAAATTTAATCTGGCAGCATGAGCATCCTCGCTTTTATCATCTAGCTAGGAGAATATGAAATTGGGTGGAAGGAACATCTGTATTCATTTTTTATAGCAAGCTGTAACTACTTCAAAGGGCATTAAAGGTTTTTCATAACCTTCTGTTTTCAAATATTAATGGCTGTTCAAATCAAGCAAAGCTGGAATTTGAACAGTGCCAAGTTGATGAAATCAGCAGCAACAAGAATGAGCTTCTAATATCGGTAGCTAAAAAAATGCAGAAAAGGGTATTTGGAGGTCCTCAAAGGCTAAAGAATCTGTTAAACAGAGAACAAAGGTCTGATTGGAGTTGGACCAAAATTCAATTTTTTTGTTCAAATGGTATTCTCTAGAAGAATAAGGAAAAATATTAGGGTCTATTTGGCATAGTTGTTGTTGTTGTATTTTTTTTTTTCTGCACACCGAAGAAACAGATTATAAAAACGCATTTGCTTATGATGCCAATTTTCTGTTTCTGTTGTCGGTTTTCTGCTATTTGCAAAAAAAATAAAAAAATAAAAAAAAAAAACAAAAAACTAGATTTTATGGTTTTCAACTGTTTTGACAACTCGTTGCTAGAAATTTTAATATCGAAAAATAGTTCTTTTGGATTAAATTATTCATTTTATATACTTCTAAATTAAAATTAAAATAACATTATCATATGAATTTAAATATGTAATTGAAATAAAAATATACATAAATTTCAAAAATTAATAATAAAGCCAATTACAAAATATTTTTACTATTTTTCAATTGTCATGTCCAATAAAATTTTTATTGTAAAGTAAATTTTGAAGGTATAACAATTTAAATAATTATAATAATTTTTTATTTTATAATATTTTTTAATGTGCATTATTTCATAATTTTATTATTTTAATAATAGTTTTATAATATTATTGGATTTAAAGAAAAAATGAGAACTTTCTAATTAAGTTTTCAATTCATTTTTGTTTTATAAACATTAACCCAACAGGTTGGTTTTTAGTTTCTGTTTTTAGTTTTTGGTTTTCATTTATGTAATTTTTGATAGTGATACCAAACGGCTGCTTTTATGTGATTAAGGATAGCAAAAATCCAGATAAGCAAGAAGCTTTAGTTCTCTATAAAACTCCTAGGGATCTACTAATACAAATGTTCAGCCCTACAATCTATAACATATACTAAAAGTGGGTTTTGAATCCTTAAGCGCTGACATGTGGCATCCCTTTTCTGCATTTTTTGATCCCAGAAGGTTTGGTGCAGACCAGTTTGTTAATGGATGTGTACCCAATTTTTGTTTATGGGCAGATTTGAGTTGGTTAATTTGGTCCAGCACAAAGCTTGGGCACTTTTTCTAGTATCAACTATTTTAAGGATCTCTTGGGTTTCTCCTGGTATGAGAAAGGTATGCTAAGCAAGCCTGTTGAGGATGATGAAATCAAAAGGGCTATTTTTTCTTTCCCTGATGACAAGGCCCTTGGTGCGCATAGCTTTAATGTTGAATCCTTTATAAATTCAACTGGGGAATTATTCAAAGGGATGTCATTGCTACCATAAGAAATCCTTCTTTAGAGATTCTCAGCTTCTTAAATAAGCCAATGTCGGTTTACTGAATTTGGTCCCCAAACTAGAAAATCCTCACTACATCTGATTTCACGTCCATTGCTTGAAACCTCATATATAAATTCTTGACAAATTTTGGCAAACAGGTTGCAGATTAGTTTATCCTCATTTATCGGTAAAATTAAGATTACATTTATTAAGAGAAGGAAAATTCAAGATAATATTTTTTTTAGCTCAATGGATCTTGCTTGACTATCATAGAGACAAAAATTCCCCAAACTTTGCCTTAAAAGTTTACATAAGGAAAGCTTTTGATTTACTTGACTGGGGTTTCCTGACCAAATATTCTAATTAGTTTTGATACTCCAGTTTTTGTTGGCTGGCTCAAGGAGTATATTACTACTGTCTACTCCACTTCCCATGAATCATAATGGGAATCTGGAAGGTTTTTCTGAGGAAAGGACCGAAAGCAAGTTGATCTTATTTTTCCGTACCAGTGTTTTAAAAGACGATGGCATTTTAGCCCCAACAAGGCAAAGCATAAGGCTCAAGGTGTTGAGGTGTAAGCTTTTAAGGAATTTAATCTTTTATTTTAAAACACATAAATAAATTATACATGTTAAATATAATATGAATTTTATTGAATAATTAAAATATATGTAAATTTTAACCCTAAAAAGCAGCTTAGAGAGTCTAAACTCAAAACTGAAGCCACCTTAAGGTGTACTTCCCATGCGTTATAGGGTGTCATGGGATGAATGTTACACACCTTGAAAAGCTTTGTGGCACTATTTATAGCACTTCTGATTAAATAGTCAGTCAAAATAATATTGCGGTTTCACCACGAGAACACATTCACAACCATCAAATGCAAAATAAGCAGTAATTAGTAAGCAATCATAAAAGCAAATGAGTCAAACGGTAAATTGTAAAGCAAAGCAATTCACTATTAACACCTCTCGGTAGCCAATGTGTGTTTAGTGAGGGAAGCAAGTAGGTTAAACATGTTTAGAAAAGCTAGTGAGTTTTACAATGACTGATCAACATTCACTCTCCTAAAAGGCTTTCTAAGCTATTCTAGCTCTGCACTAGGAAACATTAAAATGACTCAGGAGTCATACTACCATTTTACACAAAGGCATTATCCTACTTAATGAATAAAACCTATGCCATTGTCTATATGATGGTTATCCATCCCATGTGCACAAGACAAGCGGTCACAGGCAAGCACAGTAACCTAAAGAAGCTTGGCTTGGATTGTGGCACAGGGCCACCACCACGTGCCCATCCGACCATTGCCTCCCAGCAACGCTGGTGAAAAGGACAACGAATTTTAAAAACGTTGACTGCCTCAGCTCTCTCTCTCTCTCTCTCTCTCTCTAATCAAAACACTCTCTCCATCATTTTCAAGTCAGTGTAGCTCACTAAAGTGAGGAAGTAGCTGGTGAAGAGAGAGGCTTCTGCGTTAAGACCTGGAGAAGATCTGAAGCAATCAAGTGTTGAAGATCTGAATTATCTCATCGACACTGGAAACAGGTTGCCTGAGAAGACAAAGGCCAACAAAATGCAAAGATCTGGTAAAGATCTGAAGTCAGTTGACAGTCCCAAGCAGTGTCAAATATCTGAAGCAGGTCTGTGACTTGAGCGATATGGACAATTGTTTATTTACATTTCTGACAAAATAGACAACTCTTCCCTAATGCTCATGCCTTGCCAAATTGGTGTATAATAGGTGAGTTTTTTATGCTGAGGTGGATGCCTAGTCCCGAAAGGTGAACGCTTTTGAGAAGTATTGCATGTGCTAATGCACCTTAAGGCATCTTTCATTTGGTTTGCCCTGAAGCCCACCTCATTTATGCCTTTCAAAACATTGTTCAATATATTTTTTGTAATGATTATGGAATTTTTTCTAGGCTTGAAATTTCATTGCAGAGAAGTGGGAATAATTCATATAAGTTTTACTGATGGACTTGATGTTTTTGCTTATGATTGCACTAAATCTGCACCAATGCATCAAGGTTATCATTGGGATACTCTACACATTCTCTGGACCAAAATATAATCCCTGTAAGTCAAGGTTTACTACACTGGTAATGAAAAGCTACAAAAACTGCAATTCTTCACATAGATGTTTCAGAAGGCAAACTACTGGTTGATACTTGGGGGTTGCACTCACCCAAAAAGGTTACCTAAAGATGATTGTGATCATTTACTTGAAAGAATATCAGGCAAGATTAACCTTTTGCTCGAAACACTTATAGTTATTCATGTGGACTTACGGGGAAAAAATATGAAAAAAAACATCAAAATCTTTAACCAAAGCAAGCATTGTTGGAAATATGTTCGAATTGAGTGAATAACTATCATGGGTCTCACCTGTCTCCACACCCTCCTAAAAAAGTACCAAACAAAAAAAAGGGCATTATTTGACCATGGACTTGCCTCTAGAGGATCTAGCTACAAGAAAAGATAGATTAAATGGAAAAATATTGTAGCATCTGATTTCGTTGCCCCTATGCCCCAGTTAAAGAAGTAAACAGAAACAACATAATCTGAAATGGACCTTGGTAGAATAAGATACCGACATCAATTTTATGATGTCATAGCAACAACACCTCCCCGCCCCCACCCAAGTGGACCCCGTGGGCGATCAACCAAAAAAAGAAAAAAGAAAAAAGAAAAAAAGGAAAAATAAAACAATATAAAATCATAGTGCTGTACTAAATATGCACTTGTGCGGCTCTAGAGAATCAAACTAGAAAATCATGTAGAATAAATTGTCAGATATTGCCTCTATCATTGGTTTAATAAACAACAACAACTATGACAACAAGAATAATACTACAATAAACAATAAACAACAACGAGTCTTAAAGTCCTGTGAGGTCCGCAGTATGAATCAAGTTTCCAAATCTAATTCATTCGTTTATAAGAATTATAATAGCAACATGTACAACTAAAGACCTAAATGGAACACAAAATTATGCCCCATTCAAGAGTAGTACTAACCTTTCTAGAAAGAACCATGAGAATATCCAACCTCTCATTATGAGATGGGAAATCACAGAAAAGAAGGCGATCTAGCCTACCAGGTCGTAACAGTGCAGCATCAAGTAAATCTGGCCTACTGCCTCACATGAAAAATGAAATAGGTTAGTTTTCCAGAAAAAAAAAATAAAGAAATCGATGCTAGATAAAGGTAACAAAATTCAATCAAGAGAAAAGGAAAGTGCAAGTGGGGCAGGGGAGGAGGTTTTACAATGGTTTCAAAAAGAAAATTAAACTTCTAGTTAATAAATAATAATTCCAACAGTTGTTAACAAGAACAGTTTGAAGATAATTGGAAAGAATGTTAAGTGCTTTAAACTTATCGATGTACGTATGCATGTGTACACACCTATTCAGCAAATAATTATTTTAATTATCATAAATATGACGTTTTCACATTCAGTTTTTTTTTAATCAAAATTTTAAGCATGTTAATTTGTACAAAAATGTCTATTCAACTTTTGCAATAATACATAGGCATCTTTGGGCTTCATTATTGGATAATATCCACAAACATAAGTTCATAAATGACAGTGTAAGAAACAACAAATTGTAGAAAATTTCACAATATTGAGAATGTTGTTTCTAGTTCGTCACCGGCTGTGCAGCAAAAGCACACAATCACACATGAATGAATCAACAACCACTAATGCAATCAATCAATGATGAAATATACTCAAGAAGCAAGCAAACAATAATAAGAAGAATCAAAAACACAACTAAAATGCACAAGATTTATGTGGTTCGGCAATAGCCTACGTCCACGAGAGCAGCAACCTCGGTTTCACTATAAACAATGTCAAAGCTACAATCTTTGGGTTACAATATTATTTAAGTATGAACCCAATGCGTACAGAAGTGTTTGCATACAGAAGTGTTCTAGTATATCTAAACTATATCTATAGCGATCCCTCGGAGGATAATCCTCCGATTAGCCCAATCTACAACCCTCCGATTTGAATTTACGTAATCTGTGCCGACTGAAACCGTCGATGGTTAGGGCCCAATCCGTCGACGGTTTACCTTCTGACCTGTAGACTTCTCTCATGCAATTGTCCCTCACTTCATGTAGCTCTCTCCAGTACATGTGATTCGCTCTGAATATGAGCTACATCCCCAACAATCTCCACCTTGGCGAATATTCACCACCTTAAAAATTTGAAAGCATAACCGTTGCTCCACCCGTTCCTGTAGATTGGGACTGTCTCCCTTCTAACACTTGGAGACGTTGATCAAGTCCAAGCAATGCTTGAACTTGTCCGTCGTGACTGGCTTCGTCAGCATATCAGCTGCATTGTCAGACGTATGGACCTTCTCAAGAAAAAGTTCCCCTTAAGCAATTAGTTCCCTGACCCCGTGATACCGCACATCAATGTGCTTCGTCCTCGCATGGTACACCTGATTCTTCTCCAAGTAAATGGCACTCTGACTGTCACATTGTAGCCGAACCCCACCTTCCTGGACACCCAGCTCTCTGACCAACCCAGTAAGCCACAATGCTTCCTTGGCAGCCTTAGCCACTGCCATGTACTCTGACTCGGTAGGAGACAACGCCACAAGCAACTATACCATAGGCCTCCAACAAATAGGTACTCCCACAAGGGTAAATACGTACCCTGTGGTTGACCTCCTGTCATCTAGGTCTCCTACGTAATCAGCATCCACGTACCCTACTACCGATGGATAACTTTGTTGTGCACTGAACTCTATGTCATATCCGATCGTACCCCTTAAGCACCTGAGAATCCACTTCATAGCATCTCAGTGCTATCGACCCAAATTCGAGAAGAACTTGCTCACCACGCTGATAGCATGTGCCAGGTTCGACCTCATACACACCGTGGCATACATCAGACACCCAACTACGCTAGCATAAGGGACCCTCAACATATCACGGATCTCATTGTCCATTCTGGGCATTGGCCAGTAGACAACCTGAAATGACTCGTCAAAGGCACGCTCACCGGCTTAGCTTTAGCCATGCTAAACCTCTCAGCACCTTCTCCACATAGCCACCTTGAGATAACCATAGTCTCCCTGCAGCTCGGTCCCTGCGAATCTCCATACCAAGTATCCTCTTGACTGCACCCAAGTCTTTCATGTCGAATTGCTTTTCCAATAGAGTCTTCGACCAATTCACCTCAATCATATATTTAGCAGTAATCAGCATATTGTCAACGTATAGCAGCAGAAATATAAGAGACCCACCCACAAGTTTCCTCACATAGGCGCAACAATCGTATTCACATCTCATATAGCCAATACGGGTCATATAGGAGTCAAACCTTTTGTGTCGCTGCCTCGGAGACTGCTTTAGCCCGTACAATGACTTCTTAGTTTGCAGACTAAGTGCTCCTATCCGGATTGGCTAAACCCTTATGGTTGTGTCATGTAAATCAGCTCCTCTAGGTCATCATGGAGGAACGCCGTCTTTACGTTCATCTGCTCCAGATGCAGATCATGTTGCGCCACCAATCCCGACACTAGCCTGATGGAAGTGTGCCTGACCATAGAGGAAAAAAATTCATTATAATCTACCCCCTTCCTCTGCAAGTATCCCTCCGCTACCAAGCGAGCCTTGTACTTCTCTTTTTTTTACTTTCTGAAACCACTTCTTTCTTCCTGTATACCCACTTGCATCCAATTGCCCACTTCCCAGCTAGAAGCTCCACCAAGTCCCATGTCTGGTTCTTATGCAACGACTCCATCTCCTCCACCATAGTGCCTATCCACTTACCCTTCTCCTAGCTGTGCACGACCTCCTGATAGGTAGAAGGATCCCTGCTGCTGGCAATAAGTTCATAAGACACCACATCATTAAAACCGTACCTAGGGGGTGGCTAGATGACGTGTCTGGGTCTGTCTACAGCTATGCTCCAATGTGGCCGCTAGTCATCTGAGCTAGAACCCCGTGTGTCATCTCCACCCTGAGATTCTGACTCCACCTGCACCGTTGGTTGATCTCTTAGGCTAGAACTCCCTGCATGCCTACCTCGAGTCTCTAACTCCACTTGAATTGCATGCTCATTGCTGCTGCGATCTTCTGGCTCCTGTTTCTCTGTTTCTTCCTGAGTACACCCCAACATAGTTTCCTCATCGAAAATTGCATCCCTACTGATCACCACCTTGTTTGCCACTGGATCCCACTGCTTGAACACTTTCACAATTTTCTGATATCCCAGAAAGATACACCGTCTAGATTTCGCATCAAGCTTAGATCTATCCTCACTAGGAATATGCGCATAGGTCGAACACCTAAATACTCTGAGTCCAGAGTAGTCTACCCTTTCTCCTGTCCACACCTCCTCAGCAAATTTCCCATTTTGTGATGTCCTAGGTGATCTGTTTACCAAGAAATACGTCATATTAACCACCTCAGCTTTGAAATTAATGGCGAGTCCAGCCTGTAACCTGAGGCACCGAGCCCTTTCAGCCAAGGTTCAGTTCATCCTCTCTACCACACCAATTTACTACAGTGTCCGGCGCACGGTAAAATTCCTCCTTATGCCTTGCTGCTCGTAGAACTCTCTAAATCTCGAGTTTGTGTACTCAGTCCCATTGTCTATTCTGAGGAATTTGATCTTTCACCCAGTCTGGTTTTCCACTTCAGCTTTCCACACTATGAACTTGGCAAACGTTTCCGACTTGTGATGCATGAAGTAAACCCAGGCCTTTCGCGAGTAGTCGTTGATAAAACTCACGAAATACACATGTCCCCCTCATGATGCCACTCTCACCGATCCCCAAACGTCAGAATAAATGTAGTCTAGTACTCCCTCCTTCTTGTGCGTGACTGTCATGAACTATACCCGACTCTGCTTCCCAAGCACGCAGTACTTGCAAAACTCCAACTTGCATGATTTTACCCCCTTCAGAAGATTTCTCTTGTCAAGTTCCTGAATCCCACACTCTCCCCTATGCCCTAAACACATATGCCACAGAAAAGTATTGTTAGACTCAGACTTTACGGCTGCAGCTCTACCTACAACCGTGGTACCCAGTATTGTGTAAATATTACGCGACACTCTCTTCCACTTCATCACAGTCAAACTCCCTTGCTCACTTTCATTACCCCACCTTCGGACTTGTAATTGAACCCGTTACAATCCAAGGTGCCTAACGAAACTAGATTCTTCCTCAACTCAGGTATGTGTCTCACATCACACAATGTTCGCACTACACTGTCGTACATCCTGATTCTAATATTCCCCATCTCGATCACTTTGCACGCAATATCATCCCCATCAGAACAGAACCAAAATTGACCAGTTTGTATGTAGTGAATCAGTCCTTATTGGGCGTCATATGATACGAACATGCAGAGTCCAAAATCCAAGAATTTGCGAACTCATCCAACCCCGATGAAATCGAGAGCATATCACCGTCACCGGCACCAAAGTCTCCTTCTTCTACTACATTGACGAACCTTCTTTGTTTTCAACACCTCCCTTCCTCCTCTTCGATCACTTGGTTTTTATGTGCCCTCTTTTCCTGCACTTAAAACACCGCACGTCCTTCTTCTTCCTCGACTTGGACTGAGCCTTATGGCCGCTCGATCCACTCCGGAAACTACTCCTCCCACGATCTTGATTCCCCTTCGCCATGAGCCCTTCAGCATGTGAACCCTTGTTACTGGCCTTCTTCCTTTGGTGGAACCCCAACAATGCACTCGTGATGTCCTCCAACTCCAAGATTTCTTTTCCCTATGTTAGCGTTGTAACCAAGTTTTTGTATGTAGGTACGTTGGTAGGGAATTTAGTAGGATCAATGCCTTATCCTCTTCCTTGAACTTCACATCTACGCATTTCAGATTGCTAATGATCTATTTAAAAGTGTTGATGTGCTGAGAAAGGTTCGAACCCTCCGCCATCTTAAGAGCTTAAGATACAACATGTTCGTAAGCGACTTGGACATGTACCGGCTTTCAAGCTTCAACCAAATCGCAGCCGATGATTCCTCATCCATGACGTTGTACATAACATCATTGGCCAGACAATGTCGGATCATGGAAACTGCCTTTGCTTCAAGATCCTTCCAACTTGCTTCATTCATGTTGTCCGACTTCTTTCTGTACAAAGCCTTTACCCTCCCTTGTTGCACTAGAAGATCTTTCACTCTTCGTTGCCAAAGCCCGAAATTACCGATTCCATAGAACTTGTTACATCAAACTTAATCGAAGAGACCCCAGCCATTGTTGAACCAGTAGCTCTGATACCACTTGTTTTTTCTAGTTCGTCACCGGATGCGCAGCGGAAGCACACAATCACACACGAACAAATCAACAACCACTAATGCAATCACTCAATGATGAAATATACTCAAGAAGCAAGCAAACAATAATAAGAAGAATCAAAAACACAACTAGAACACACAAGATTTACATGGTTCGGTAATAGCCTACGTCCATAAGAGCAGCAACCTCGGTTTCACTATGAACAATGTCAAAGCTACGATCTTTGTGTTACAATATTGTTTAAGTATGAACCCAATGCGCATAGAAGTGTTCTAGTATATCTAAACTACATCTGTAGCGATCCCCCAAAGGAAAATCCTTCGATTAGCCCAATCTACAAGCCCCTGATTTGAATTTAGGTACGTAATCTGTGCAGACTGAAACCGTCAACGGTTGGTGCTGAGAAAAACACCTTCTACATTCTTCCTGAAACCGTCAACAGTTAGAGCTTAATCAGTCAACGGTTTGCCGTTTGATTTACAGACTCCTCTCTTGCAATTGTCCTTCACTTCACGTAGCTCTCTCCGGTACATGTGATCCACTCTGAATATGAGCCACATCCCCAACAGAGAACAAAAACCCCCAATTAGGAATAACATTCTTACACATCAAAAATTATAATGCAGGGTGCTAAAGTGTAAATTATTTCACATAGATACCAAACTGGATGTCATGTTGAAGACAAAATTTTTCAAATACAACACAATTGCATTTATGATCTAAGTAGGATTTTATTAATAGTTCTACCAATAAAGTGAGACTGACCTAGTTGCAGCAAACACAAATACCCCTGTAAGAACTTCCACACCATCTAATTCCGTCAGAAACTGGGAAGATAAAAGAGGAAAAATGCTATGAGAAAATGAGTCACAAAGGAAACATAAAATCTATGATCAAATAAGAAACTAACTTGATTGACAACACGATCAGTCACCCCTGTATTGTCATGCCCTCTCTTTGGTGCTATAGAGTCAAATTCATCAAAAAAAAGAAGGCATGGTGCTGCAGCAGCTGCTTTTGAGAATATATCCCGAACCTGAGATCAATGTATGAGGATTACCAGCAAGCATTACTCAATACCCATCTATGCCACAATCATTTGCTGTAGTTCCACAAACCAAATAAATTAAATTATCATATCCTTGGAATTAAAAGCTAACAAAGGAAGAAGCAAAGTTTGGTGGCAAATAGTGCAGCTATTTTTGTCTCGACGCTAATCTTATTACAGCATTGCAACATCAGAGTTTCAATAATTTATCTATGAAAAAAGCAAGTCATTTCCACTTGTCAGTCAGGATCTCATGAACATGGATAGAAACTCAGGGTCAACTCACACATCAAGGTCTCATTTTATTCAGGCAAGAACAGAATTTTGAATAGAATTGAAGAAAACTCCTGCATTTGATTAATAACTAAAAAGGAATTGAGATTGTTGATTGCTAAATGTTTCAATCTCATTTCAGAATTCAAGGTCCTTAATGGTACAGTTTTCCTTAAAACAGAAATTTAGAAACCACATCCATATAGAGGATAATCTGACTTGTCTAATCTAAAATCTTGAGTTACATGCACACTCCCACTCCTTGAATTTTACTTTCTTGGAAGTGAAGAAATCAAATTCTCAAATATTCTTTTTTTTGTGCACTCACGTATTTTTATCTCTCTTGAAACACCAAATTTAGAGTTCTTCCAAAGGATTTGAGTCAATAGAATTTCGACTAAAAATACACAAGATTGCACATTTTAGCTCAAGATTGTGTGGAAAAAGAACATCCAACTTTGATCAAGGTTATGTGTGAGGGGGCGTGAGTTCAATGAGAGGTTATGTTGGCACCATATACTACTACTCAATTCCATCACCAATCTTGAATGTGAATCTTGAATTTAGATTGATGAATTGTTACAATTCCTTGTTGCTTCAATATTCTTTGATTGTTTTTTTGCTAGCAGGATCAAATTTCCAACACCAAAGGGTAGTTATTATAGTATTTTAAATCAGTTGTCATTACCTTTTAGCTTTAGCCACCGGTGAGATCTTCTCCTGTCTTGTTATTTCTTTTCTTATTACTATTATTATTATTTTTTCAATAGTTGGATAGTAGTGGAGACTTTTTGTTTATGATTTGTATGCTTAATATGACCATTTTTGTGTTTTCCATTTGCAAATCTTGGAGTACACAATTTTTTTTCAATAAGTACTATCGCACCTTTTTTTTTTTTTATTATTCATTTTAGTTTAGCTTGGATTCACACCCAAAATAATATGCTTTAGATTTTTTTTTTTTTTAATGCATTGTGTTGTTTGTGTGGTTTCTGCTAGTTGTAGGGTGTGATTTAGAAAATTGTTTATATGAAATAAGTTTGCATAAAAGAAAAAAAAAAAAAAACTCAAACGTGTACTTCTCTTGTATAACACAAATTATCTCTGTACAAAAAATCGGTCCCAAGCCCAGATAAAGAAGCAGGGTTATATTAGGTAGCTGACAGTCAACGTAAAACTTTGTCAGATCTTATTATTATGAATTCTTACCAAATTCATCTAAGTCAAGGAATAGACCAAGTCAATATGCTAATAAGTTAGCACAAGAAACTAAGATTAATTTAGGAACTTGGAATATAGAGACTTTTATGGAAAAAAAGTATGGAAATAGTGGAAATAATGTTTAGAAGGAAAATTAACTCAATCTGCCATCAAGAGACCAAATGGGTAGGAGAGAAAGCTAGAGAAATTAAAAAATCAGGATTTAAACGTTGGTACATTAGAAAAGAGAAACATAAAAACAGGTTGGAAGTAAGACAATGACCTAAAAGATAATGTAGTAAATGTTAAATGAATAGGGGATAGGATCATTAAAATCAAGACAACTCTAGGCCTAGAAATAGTGAACGCCATTACTGCTCCCCAAATAGGCTTAGCATAAAATCTTAAAAGACAATTTTGGAAAGATATGGATAGTTTTTTACAAGGGATACCGACATCTGAAAAGACATTCATAGGAGCTGATTTGAATGGACACATCGGAAAGGATAATATAGCCTATGAGAGGCTACATGGAAACCATGGATATGAAGATAAAAATGGGGCCAGTGATATAATCTTAGATTTTTCCATGTCTTATGATTTGGTTATATTGAATACTTGCTTTATAAAAACAACGAACACTTAATAACTTTCAAGAGTGGGCATAATAAAAGCCAAATATATTTCTTCGCTAAAGATCTTGTACTTTAAACAGTGAAAAGTTTATACAATAACATCCAATCTCAAAAGGTAAAAATAATTTTGACCACCATAATAGCAACCATCCCAACCACCACCACTACACTACATTCTTGCTACTCTTCTATCATCTTTGTTGTCTTTTACATTGTTGTCATCATGAATCTCTACCAATGAGAGAAAATATTCCTATATCATTTCTATAGAAAACAAACCAAAAGAAAAAAGAAAAGTAGCACTTCTTCTGTTGAGCGAATTTTGAAAACTAAAAGCTAACAGAATCCATATTATGATGAAATAGACAGTCAAAACAACATGTAAGTTAACAATCATAAAAATACCAGAAAGAAGCATAAAAAAACTAGATAGCGAAGAAAATTGAAAAGGAAAGGCTTATTTTCTCTCTTACAGCTTGCTCAGAAGCACCAATATACTTATTCAGCAGCTCAGGTCCTTTTACTGATATAAATCTTAGTGAACAAGCAGCAGCAGCAGCACCAACAATGTGTGTCTTCCCACAACCTGGAGGGCCATATAACAGCACATTTGACCTCAGCCTAAGAGGAGCTTGGGCAAAGATTCTTGGAAACTTTGAAGGTAATTCAATCATCTGAAATTAAAACACAGAAAATGAGGATAGAAAATAAGAAGAATACTTTGCATCAAACAAAGGACAATTAGTGGGCATATAAATTGCAAGGCATCATAGGATGAAGATAGGGTACTGCAAAGGCACAAAAAAAGTTACTAAAATTTTGCAACCTTCTACAGTCCAAACACTAATTTGATTTGAACCATCTAAAAGTTGCTCAAGAAGTCCCCACCATGTTCTTAGCATTTGACCCTAGAACACAACTTATATTATATTGGGATCATGAAAAACTGAAGCAGGGGGCATTTTTAATAATTGCAGAGCCATATAACTGTATAAATATAATTTATATACATAGTTGTGAATTTGAGGGATCTGATTCAATAGCCAGGGGAGCATTAATGAAGAGAAAAGTAATACGAGAGAGAGAGAGAGAGAGAGAGAGAGAAACAATTGCCAAGAGAAAATCACACTCGAAGACCAGCTGTATCCCTGAATAAAATATGTTTGAGAACAAAAAAGGCTCTAACCAATAAAAAAAAGTACAGCTCGATAGTGAACTAATACTACTCTAATATACCCTCTTAAGTTGGGTGTATAAATATCTCCAAACCCCAACTTAGTACAAGCAGCAGTGGCAGCAGGTCTAAACATAGCCTTTTGAACAAATTTCCTCATTACAAGACTTTCCAAACAGAGTAGTCACAATGTTCTTCATGGCAACATTTTTTTCTCACAATATGATAGCCAATCCTCTCATGAAACACATGATTACTTGCAATATAGACGGCAACATTATTATTACTAAAAAACAAAGAATTAAGCTTTGTCACCAAACTTCTGATTTATGACAATAGAGACTTCACCTATATTAACTCACTAAGAGTATGGGACAACTTTGTATTATACTTCAGCACAACACCTCACAATTGTATTCCATTTCTTACTACACCAAGTAACAAGATTACAGCTCACAAACAAATAGTACTGAATAATAAACCTCAAACTTCGACTGAAGCAGATCAATTGGTGTTAAGAGTATCTTAAAATATCAAAGCTCCTATCACACCTGTACAATGTCCCTTAACAGGAGTGCTGTTGAGGTACTGAATGATCCTACACAGTATTGCTTTTTGTCTGATTCGGATTCTCCACAATTTGGCTAACCACACCGCTACCAAAGCATGTCATGTCTAGTACTTCAATAAATAAGTTTTCCAACCAATTTCCTATACCAAAACCTGTATATTAATTCTAGTCAATCATCCCTGGATAACTTCAAATTCGGATCAATGGGAGTAAGTTATAGTTTAGCTCCCCAGCGTACAGTCTGAACAAGTCTAAAGTGTATTTTTGATGAGCCAAGATTAATCCTTAATCACTACTGAGAAAAATAATAATGAGTGCCCATCTTGATCCACAATTCCTTGAGAGTCACTGCCTGTGATGATGATATCATCACCATAAACCATCCAAATCACACCTATCTCCACCATGCCAAACAAATATGATCATAATAGAATCGTATAAACAGAAAAGTAGAAACTGCCATGCTGAATTTGTCAAACTGGGGGTATTGACCAAGCCCATAAATGGCCTTATGCAATTTACAAACCTCCCCCCCTCCCCCTGGGCAATAAAAGAAAGATGAAGTACATAAATATTGTAAGCATAAGTGAGCAAAGATTTTTTAAGTACAAGTTTTGGTACATTTTTACGATCAATGAACAAATTCAAGTAGAACTGAAGTGGATCTCTAGATGAACTAAAATGTTGTTTAGGATTGAACAGAGAGATGCATGGCTGTACTGAGATAGCTAAGGATTAAAGAGAACTTGAATAGTTTCTTCGGAGAAGTAGCAGGCATATCATTGAAAGAAAAGGTCAAAAGTAAATGTATAGGGATGAGGGTTAGAACAAGGAAATCGACACCAGAATATCCTCAAAAAATAAGGTGTTTCCTTGGAAAAGATCATCACATCTATGTTTATGAATTTGAGGATCATAATACCTATAGCCTTTGGTGCTAGAATATCCAACAAGTACACATTTAATAACACATTTCCAAATCTCAAGTCTTCTTTGGTTCCCTTGTGCGATCTCCTTTATTTGGCTTCAAAGGAGGATCTATTCTGAAAGGAACCCAAGGACCCTATGTCAAAGCTCCAAAACTTATGCTAGTTATTCAGTATGTGGGGGTCGGAATTAGATTAAAAATCGTAGGTGGCAGCAAGAAGTTTAAACATTATATTGCCAAGTGTAGTACAAATGTTAACTTAGACCACTTGTGTCATGGACTGAACACTTTACACCATGTGAAGGGTTGTGTGCACTAGTCATAGCACACAAGATTAACTAGTAAAAACCACAGATATACAGCACATTCACAAGCATTGAACACACAAAAGAAGTAAATATGAGACTCATGTGATAAACAACAAAACAGAGTAATCCATCCTATTATAGGCAAAATGTGCTTTCAGAAGGAGACAAGTAGGCTAAACACATTTATAATGGCTAGTGAGTTTTACAATGATTGATGAGCACTCACCCTCCCCTAAAGAGCTTTCTATACAATTCTAGCTCTAGCACAAAGAAACATTAATATGCACAAAGAGTCAAACTCCCCTTTTTCCCAAGCATGCCACACAACTTAAAAGACAAACCCTACACTACTATTTACAAGATTATCCACCAAATGAGCATAGGACAAGAAAGTCATGGGCAAGCGTAAGGCCCTAAATACGTCTGGCTTGTGAAATTCTTCCCCACTTGTATGGTCTATGTCCTTATAAACTTTGAGGCTAAGTACTATTGAACTTGACCCACAAATGCATGCATGTCTTTTGCTAACATTTAAATGATTTCTCCATCTTTGAGTCTATTCCAATTCACTAAGAACTTGTGTCCTTGTTGCCTAGATGATGTGAACTCTCGATCTTTGAAGATCTCTTGGGTCGATTTACTAGGTGTTCAAAGGTTCTCTAGTTGATTCATTTTGGGTTGCATCTTTAGAGTCAATGCAGAATGGCTTGAGGCTAACATGAAACACATGGTACACATTCATCCAAGATGGGCTAGTCATAGATATTTGCTAAGCAGTCTCCTAACTCAACCCTGCAACAACGTGATCTATTCTAGATGGAGTTTATGAAGATCTCACATTGTAGTGCAATGGTATTCTCCCTTGATTCACGACTTTTTGCAACCACTTGGTAGCTTTCTTCAGGTAGGCTTGGGCAATCTTTGCAATTTGTCTCCTTTATTTGATGAGGATAAACACTCTTAAGATCTTTCTTCTTACGTGTGAGGTAATAGCAGTAGTTGGCATGTACCAAGCTCAAAAGGAAATTGTGGGTTGTTGAGCTCTTTTGGGAATTGAAACAAAAGTGAATAACTGCATCCAATTCCTGTGGTTGGCGTTGATGAAATGGTGGAAATACTCCTTTAGTAGCTTATTGAATCTCTTCATTTGAGTTATAGCTCGAGATGTAACGTTGCGAACCAAGGATTTAGAAAAATTCTAACCAGAGGTTTCCTATGAGTCTTGGAACACCCAAATATGTCACAATCTGCTTGAAAAATAGTTGTGATAGCTCCTACTCAGCAATACATCAATGGTAGTACGAAAGTTTCATGCTTTGAAAACCTGTTTATAACCATGAGTATATACCCTATATCCCAAACTCCGGGCTATTTGGTTATCAAGTCAAGTGACACTTTCCCACTATCTCTATCAATAAGGGCTCCAATAGCATTTCAATCTTCTTTTGTCTAACCTTGTCTTGCTAGTAAGACCAGTTTGAGAATAGTCAACCACTTTATCTTGCATTTGTGACAAATAGTACATTTGCTTCAAAAATGCCAAGGACCATAGCCATCCTAGGTGGCAGGCCCATATGGTATCATGAAACTCATGCAACATCTTCCAAGAGTAACCAACTTGAGGATCAAAGAATTGATTTCCATGTGTCTATAGAAAGCCATCCTCTAACTAGAATTGGCACGCTTTGCCTATTCCACCAATTTCATGAGACTTTGGGCCATTGGGTCTTTGATAAGGTTATTCTTAACGTGCTTTTGCATGTCATAGTAACCTTATTGTTAAGTGTGTTATCATTTGGAGGGCCGCGTTCGCAAGCTCAGCCTCATCACTCATTGCATATGTGACTGGATTCATTAGCCCCACCTTTTGCTCAATCCTGCCAACAAGTATGCGCATGGCATAATATACAACTTAAACCATGCAAAGGTGATCCTTTGTTAGAAAAGGGGATCTAGAAAAAGACATTGGAACCACCCTAGCCTCCTATAAGAATTCCATCCCAAGTATCACTCAAAAATCATCCATAATAGTCGTAAAATTTGTATGTCCCTCCCATGGACCAAGCTTCACTATCAAATGCTTGGCCACTCCCATGTAAGGGTGCTTGCTTACAACTTTCATGCGTCTTAAGTATTTATCAATCTCCTAGTTGAGTCTCTACGCTGCATCTTGTGAGATAAAGTTGTGGATAGCCCTGATATCAACCATGGCATGAGTGATCTTCCCGTTGGTCCATGAATCCACAAACATTAAACCTTTAACTTGAGTAATCTTGGGTTCTTTCTTTGCCTCTCTAATGCATTGCGTAGTTACGTTGCATCCATCCTTGACCTTTCCTCCTCATCCTCATCTTGTCCTTGCGACTCCATAACAATAGATGCTTGCAAGGCATTGAGCATTGAATTGGAAGGGTAATCAAGGTGAAGGCCTCGACATAAGAAGAACATAATCTTTGCCCTTATCATCGAACGTGTTGGATAATGCTTTGGTGTTGGCTCCACTCTTTGGTTTGCCCTTTTTGAAGGAGTTTCCAATATTTCCACCTAATGAACTACTCCCCTTAAGTGTAGGGGAGGTTCTTCAACATAATCACTCAAGCATTCCATAGTTGCATGTGTAGTATACAAGTCTCGAACCCTTGACTGATGAATTTCAACCATTGCACATGTTTCCAAACTTTCAACAAAATAGAATAGCCTGTCTTCTTTGACATGCCCCAAATATCCAACATAGAAGTAGAGAATTGCTTCAAATATTCTTTTACGATCCCAGTGTGCATAGGTCTTGTAAGTTGTGCTAAGCATTATACTCAATGTTCTCAATATATATATATTTGGACCTTAAGCTTTTTTTCTCAAGTCTTCCCAAGTATCATTTGTACACATACCATTTTGAATTTCATTGTACTTGCTGTTTGGAACCACTTATGAGAAAGAACTTTTTTAAGCAAGTGCCAAATCAAGTCTTAAATATAACAAGTGCTAAAACTTATAATTGGTGTTAGTTGTGTTGAAAAATAAGTGCTAATAAGTGCTAATGAAATAAGTGTCATTTTGATCCTAACTTTGATTATAAGCACTGTATAAATTTAAAGTGCTGAATTTAATAAATATATATTATTTTCAATATATATATCATAATGAGTAAAAAAATAATATATAATTATTAAACTATGAAAAATAATATTATTAAAAATAAAAAAAAATTAATTAACATTTCTTTATTAAAGTTTTTTTTGTTACCATTATCAATATTTTTAATTAACAATTTAATTAATATATATTAATTGACATTTTTAATTGCAATTTTTAATATTTTATATTAAATATATTATTATTATTTTGTACTTTATATTTTTAATTAACATTATTAGTATTTTCTAATAACAATCTAGTTTCTCATCCTAGATCTAAGAGACCGAAGGGTGGAGGAGGAGGAGGGAGCTGAGCATGGAGGAGGAAGTCAGTAAGGGTGGGTGAGGATGGAGCAGGAGAAGACAACGGCAACACAAGGAGAAGGAACCAGCGAGGGTGGAGGAGGCAGCAGAGGTGGCGGAAGTGTGCACACCATCAAAGAGAGGAGGAGAGAGGAAGAGAGAGAGATAGAAAAGGGAGGAACTTTCTCAAATTGGATTGGGTTGCTTGACAGCAGCAATGGTGGCCAACATTGGCGGCAGTGAAGCCCACATGTGCGTAGATCAGCAGCTGCATAGTCAAGGAGTAGGCTTGGGGAGGGAGGGAAGGAGAGAGAGGAGAGAAAAAAGAGAAAAATTACAAACATGTCAAGTTTCATTTAAAATTAGCAGAACTGCCACCGCCTAGAACAGTGCCCCTTTTAAGTGACCAAAAAGCCATCACCTATTGCTTCTCAAAATTCATTAAAAAGTGGTCCTAAAAAAACACTCTTTAAAATAAATTACCTGCTATAGTGCAAGCCAAACACCATTTCTTTTATAAAAGTACTTATTTTAAGTGACAATTGCTATAAGAACTTTTTTTTTAAGTCCTCCAAATCGGGCGCTTGTATGCCACCGTAGTATAGCATCCCATGTTGGCCCTAACCGCCTGAAAGTATTGTTGCATGTCAAACAGGAAGTTTCTGTACCTTCCTCTATGATATTCTACCCTCTTAAAACTGGCATCTTTGAGAGCATGAACCAGAAAGTTCGACTGGATGGTAAGCTAACACATCTTATGTTGTAAAGCTTCCACCATACCATGGAAAAATATGATGAAAATTTACACTTTTGGAATCCCTCCAGTTCACCAACGTGGTCTGTAAGTTGGGCCATTTTTATAGTCACCTCATTGATGGTCTCGATATGCGATTCTAGCACATCAAGTCTCTCCATATTAGAACATGACATGGTTCTCCCATTGATGCTTCACACGTTCACACAATCACACAATCCTAAGGAAAAAGAATCACAAAGCAAGAAAACGATCTCTAATATCAACTATCACCTCCTGAATACTGGACAACGTATGAAGCGCTGTGCCTTACTAGTTGTAGCACACAAGGTTAACTAGTCAACCAAAAGTTAATAGCGGATACACAACATAAGCATGTTTTCATAGGCATCAAATACAAAATAACGATAAGAGATAAGCTGCATGTAATCAAGAAGTAAACATGAGAGCATGGTACCCATTCATTTATCACTGCTGCTTCTGTTAAGATATATGATCTAGTAGCTTTACCTTGTATGCCTTTGGATCATGAAATTGTGTGTGCAGCCCACTTGCAGCAGAAATTATTGCTTGTGGGATCTCTAAACATGTTCCTTGAAAATTAAGGATACCAAACTGATTACTATGTGCATGCCACGAACAAGTTCAATTTTGATGTAATCCTAGGCATGGACTAGTTTTCTCATAATACTACAGATGATTGCTGTAGAAAAAGGATAGGTTATTTGGCTATAGTCCTTGACTTCAAGTAGAAACCAAGTAGTTGGAGGTATAGTGAGAGGATATTCTGCAAGCATTCCCAGATGACTATCTGGGGTTACCAACAGATCTGGAAATTGAGTTGATCATCAACTGGGTTCTTAACGCTGACTATCTCTAATGCCCAAAAAGTAAAGGAGTTAAAAGGAACAATGTCAAGATATTCTTAAAAAGGGCTTTATTATGATATTCTCGATAAGGGCTTCATTATGTAAATTGTTTCTCCCAAAGTTAACAAAAACCACTTAACACCCTAGCAAACCATGCATTGGCCAAAACATGGAACATTTTCGTTTCGGAATGTTAAATCTAACAATCCAAAGTTTTAATTTAATATTTTTCACATAACATAACTCTTTATTAGTTAAAAATTTGGAATCATCACACTTTAACACTATTTTTGTCATTATTAATCTATCTCTCAACAGAAAATCATGTAGAAACACATCTCCTCTCCAAAATATACAAGTTCCATAACACTTTTTTCACCTATATATATATATATATATATATATATATATTTATGTAAACCCCTAAAATCCACACTTTAAAGCATGTGCTGTACTGTGATATTGTTCCTGTTCTAGGTAACATTGTTTCTCCATTGTCAATTTTGTTCCTGAAGAAGAAAGAAGGCACTATAAGGTTGTGTATTGATTATGAGAGCTGAATAACTTCACAAATCAAGAACATACACCCTTTACTAAGGAGATATGATCATTTGATTGCATGCAAGCTTCAAAACCTTCACTCTGGATAGGACCAACTGAAGATAAAGCTAAGGATGTGCTCAAGGCTGCCTTTCATACATGTTATGGGCACTATGAGATTGGTTGACGTCACTTGGGCTTACTAATGCCTCAACCCCAGCTTCTTTCATAGATTTTATAAATATGGTATTTAAGCCCTTCTTAGACAGATTAATAGTTATATACATTATGTGTTGGTATACTCTCTACTAGCCTGACACTAAGAGGACATGAGGAACACTTGAGCATTATCTTAGGGATTTTGAAACACAAGAAATCGTTTGCCAAGGTGAGTAAATTTGAGCTTTGGCTGGATAAAGTGGCTTTCTTTGGCCACATGTCTAGAAGGATTGGATTTTTGTGGATTAACCAAGGTTGAAGCTTTCACTGAATGGAGACAACCAATAGTCTTAAAGAGATCTGTAGTTTTCTTGGGATTAGCAAGTTACTGCAAACGTTTCGTAGAGGGCTTCTTTAGCATTGTTGGATCTTTGACTCTGTTGACTCGGAAAGGGACAAGTTAGTGCGAACAAAGGTTCCAAGAGTTGAAGGGAAGTTTGGTGTCTACTCGCATCCCAATTCTAGCTTCTAGTGATGGCAGCTTCACTATTAGGACAATAATCTTTGCCATGAAGATTTGGAGGCATTACTTGCATGGAATGTCATTTGAGATCTCTATTCATTATGAGAGTTGGAAATACATTTTCACCCGGACGGAGTTAAATGTAAGGTAGAGGAGAAGGTCACAGTTACTAAAGGACTAGCATCGAGGAAAAGCTAACACCTTGGCATTTGCAAATGCTTTAAGTAGGGGTAATATTGCTACACTGATTAATTTTGAAAGGCATATTTTGGAGGATTTGAGGAGGCTAGGCCTTGGTGTGCATTTTTTACCTTCTAATTTGGCTAATTTATAGGTCCAACCACCTTTGATTGAGAAGACTAAGGCTACTTTGGTGAATGATGCCCAACTTCAAAAGACTCAACGCGTTGAAGCTTGTTTGCAGCCATAGTTCAACATTTGGATTATTGACGTATGCTAACAGGCTTGTTCTAGAAGGAAACCACTAAAGAAGCTCATTATACTGGTTACACAGCCATTCTATGGCCTCAAAGATGTTTAGAGACCTAAGAGATAACTTTTGACAGAATATTATGAAGAGAGAATAGCTCATTTAGTGGTGCTATGTTTGACAATCCAGCAGGTTAAAAATTGAGCACAAAAGACCAGCAGGACTTTTGCAACTTCTCCCCACTGTGAAGGGGAAGTGGAAGCATAGCAGTAGCACTATGAATTTTGTCTGATTTTCTTTGAACCCCTAACAGTATGATGCCATGTGGGTAATTGACCAAGGCTCAGTTTGCCCCATCACATTAGCTGCAACCACAAAAGAATAGTGTCATTGTGTCATTTTCCCTCATTGATTCATCATTTTTGAATCATGAGATGAGGGATCCTGCACCAAATACTCGTTACGTTATTAGTTAATAATCTTAGCGATTGGCTCTTAACCACTAAGAACTACGTAGAGCAGTTTAATTATTGTGGATGTCTCATCACAGTAATTGTGATGGAGAACCTAGAAATCAATCACTGATCCAACTTCCCGCAATAAGCGCAACCCTTGTGTTTAGTTGCCGCCATTTAGTAGATAATTTTGTTGGAACATTTTGCTTTCCAAATTGCTGTCCGAAGGAATTTAGCTCCTCCTGCCTCCCCTTTCTTTTTTATCTGCGAGTAGTAATACTAACTGAGAAGCTTTCATTATTTTAGTGAATCCAGATAATTTGATCCTCGCACTTCCCATTCACCTCACCATCATTTAGACTTCAATAGATTCAAGCATTCTTCCATTTATGCCTCGAAAAAATTCCTCATAAACCTCAAATCCCCCAGTCCCACCTTATTTGATCTCTGTCACTAAACAGCCACTGTATGTCTGTTTGTCAAATTTCTACATGTAGCCAGACAAAGAGCCTTCAAAATTGGCTTTCAGGGGGGTTGGTTCGCACCAAAAATCATTCCAAAAGAACACCTTGAGACTATCACCAATCTCAACAGAAATACCATTGGGAAACTTCTCCTACCTGCTGCCCACAAAACATTGTGGCCTTATGCATATTATACCCCATTGCCTTTTCTCCAGAAGTATGTTCTCCCTTAGAGATACAATTATCACTTCCAAGTCCAAAACACCCAAACCTCCCAAACAATTAAGGTAGTGTCACAATTCTCCATCTTAGCAGATTGTACTTGAAGATATCTTCCCCAATTCCCCAAAAACCTTCTTTGAATGCTTTCAATTCTTTTCAAAATCGAAGGTAGGGTTAAGTTAGTTATAGTGCTTGCCTCTAATCGGTCTCAATAATCACCCTTTTGAAAGCAAATGACATTTCCAACCTGCTAGCTTCTCACATTTTTCAATCACAGGCCCCCACATTCTTTCATACTTCAAAATTTTCATTCAAACACCCCAGAACATCTGTAGCTTCTGACCATTCCATCCCCTTTCCAGAGCAGTCATAAACCTTTTTCCCTATTCATTTTTGTACCAAACAATATTTGAAAGGCAAGAATAACGCATCTGAGATTTAAAGTTTGATCTCCTCTGCATTATAAAATAGCCTCAACTTGAATTCCCTATTCTACTTGCATAGTAGGATGTCATAGAAGGACGTTTCCATGCGTGATCCAGAATTCCTTAACCATACAGTTCAAACCAATCAAACAGTTCCCTGGGGCTAGTTATCTTGTTTACCTTCCCAAATTAATTGCAAGCATAGTGGAATTGATTTAGTGGCTTTGATTGGAAGATTGAAACTTGTCCAAAAGCAGACTCAACTGTATAATGTCTTACTTTGGAGACAAAAGAAATTTAGAACAATGTGCAGATAGTTTATTTTTCAGTCTTGAGGCATAAAAATTGCATATAAGAAAACATTTTAAAAGGAAAAATAATCTTGAGGCTGAAGGTCAGCACAAAGTGGGTTAAAGAAGAAAACTATATAGGTCCAAATGCTTCCAATAGATGTTTAATGACAGAAAGAAGAAGATGCACATAAAATCTCAGGCAGTCGAAACCACAGCATTGGTGCATGGATCTTCTGCATAGGTGATGTGCCAATGACAAATCTTTTATTGTATTTATTTTTTTAATTTTATAAAACAGAAAAAGAAGAACTATAAAGAGAATAAGAGATATAAAGGGCATCTCTTCGACAAACAATACTTACAAAGGGAGCGAGAGATATACATGACATCTTCCAAGGGAGGAAAAGTAGCATAAAAGCACACTTCCAATCACATTGCAAATCACCCATAGAAATACCATCACCTTATGTTTGAGAAAGGCCTTGGATTTGGATTTGGGTGGATTTGGACAAAATGTAATACAAAATTGTATTAAATTTTGTCCAAATCCACCCAAATCCAAATCCAAAGCCTGAATCCATGCTCCCAAATGCAACGTCAAAGAAAAAATGAAGAGAAAGCCCTTCAATGATGCCCAGAAATCAACATACCAAAGTAGGTGGAGTGAGCAGATACAAACATATTCTGTCATGCTTTCATTCCATGACACCTGAAAAAAAGCAAAGCATACAATGCTACAACATTTTTTTTTCTCTACCCAAAGCCCCCAAAATTTTATCTTCATAAGACCACCTATGATAACTGGACAAATCCACAACTCACCAAAAAAATTAAATGGACTAATCCAAAGCAATCTAGCAGTTTTCACTAAGCACTTTATGAGGCTACCTCACCTGCAACAAATCATTGTCATTAATTATGTCAAGAACCAAAGTCCAAGTCACAGCCTTGACTTCTTGAGGAACTTTCTTCCAAAATAACTTTGTTAAAGGGAAACAGTGGGAAGCTTTCAATAAATGTGAACTAGAAGATTTACAAGAAAAATAACAATCCCCCCCCCCCCCCCAACCAAATTCTAGCCTCAGATCCAGAGTAAGAGGTCTAGGAAGCAAGAGTCTGACTAGGAGAGCAAACTTGTGGATTTGCCTCTCATTAAGATTCCTAAAGAAATGGAAATATCATGAAATGGATACCTGCCCACTCCTCCTTCCCTTTTCTCTCTCTAATGAATAGAAGGAGGAAAATAAGATGCATGAAACGGATTCCCCCTCCGACATCCCATCCATTTTTCCTTTCCAATCCCTAATTCAATTCTTTAGGACCATCTCTGCAACCCCATCTTTAACACCAGCTCACAAGCCAGATAATGACAACTGCTTTTACTGCATTTTGAAAGAAGAGGGGATCTTTTGAGATCTAGCAAGGCAAGAACATTCATGCAAGATATTTCAATGAAATAATACATCAAAACACACACACACACACACACATTGTTGAAAGCACAATCTCGAATAGTTCCTGACATTCGTTAATCAAGTGGATGCTAAAAAATAAATATCAAAGTTACAATAGTATTTCAATCATAAATTTTTGCCCCATTTCTTTTCTAGACTACATAATGCACATCATAAAAGTATTGGAGTGGCAGTCACATCATACAAGAAGCTTTGTTGATACATTAGTACAACACTTAGCAGAGGGCCAGCATGAAATGCGCACCTCTCTAATAGCATTGCAGACATCAATTAGACCACCAACATCCTCCCACCCAGAGCGGCCACCATTAGAAGCAGATTTGGTGATGTCACGCATAGCAACTGGAAGGAACTTGTCCATTGCTTGTGAAAAATCATCTCTAACTAAAGTTGGCTTCCCCTGTTTTTCAGAAGCTGAAAAACAAGGCAAAAAGCGACCAATGGCAGCATGAACAGCCCTATCAATCAATATGCTCTGCAAAAAAAAAGAAGTTAGATAAGTATGTATATCATAGGGATAAGAGATAAGGAAAGGAAAAGTAAGATCCTTTCAAGGTTCATCTGATCAACAACTAGTTTCAAATAGATAGAAAATCTAAGGAAAAAAAAAAAACATCTAGAACTACAAAGATATTGGTACAATTCAAACATGGATCATTTGTATGAATAGTGTTAGCTTACAACTTTACCTAAAAGCTTAAACTGTTAGATTGTGAGCCAAAAATAAATATCAAGCTCTAACACTCCCTGCATGTGCAGCTCAATAGCACATGGACAGATAAACAAACAATGAATAACACCCATTATGGGGAATAGGATAATTTTAAACCACTACACAAGAAACGTGGGCAACAAGACTAGAATCAAAGACCTCCTGGCAAGTTAGCAAGCATGGTTCTGACACCATGTTAGATTACCACTTTACCTAAAAGTTTAAGCAATTATGTTGTCAGGCAACAATGCATATCAAGCTTTAACAAAATAAAAACAAGAAATATCAACCAAATTTATTTCACATATTTAGAAAACTATTATGACCTTTTGATTGAAGTAAACTTGCAGTATAATAGCAAGATTTGAATAAAAATCAAATCTTGTGTTCTAGTCTCATTGCCCACATTTATTATGTGGTGTTTAAAAAATTATGGTATTCCCTGTAATGGGTGTTATTTATTGTGTGTTTATCTCTCTAAGTGTTATGTACATTCAAGGGAGTGTTAAAGCTTGATATACATTGTTGGCTCACAACCAAACAGTTTAAGCTTTTAGGTGAAGTGGTAATCTAACAACATAAAAACAATAGAGCACACGGTCCAAAAGGAGGAAAGAAAAACATAAGCATAAAAGAAATTGAAAGAAGCAAAATTAAGGTTGTTAGAATCGGGATCCTACATAGGATCGTTGGAAGGGTCGGCAGGATCGGATTGTGGATCGTAAGATTCTATTCACAATGTAAAATAAATTTACATATATATATGGCAATTTTGGACAACTCTCAATAAATAATCCTAAAAACTTGGTAGTAACTTTAATAAATTAGAACAAATTTCAGGAATGTACTAGCTTGCTAGCTAGCACCTAGCAAGTTTTTCCTTCAACAATTTTGAACCTAAAATATAAAATAATCTAAAGAGCTTGAACTGCAAAGTGCTCTACAAAAGGGCAGACTGTTGCTAGCTTATTTGTTTAATAATTATAATTAAAAAGAAAGGCAAAAAGAATGAATAGAAGAAGGGAGAAGAGATTGCTAATCTTAGATTCTTAATTCAATGAATTAGTAAATTTCACAATTTTTGTTGTTTTGTCATTAGACCATAAGAACAAGAGGGAGAAGGAAGAAAAAGAAGGAAGAGGAAGAACTTTTTGTTAGTTGCAAAGAACTATATGCTCTTTGCTTTGGGAAAAAAGGTAGGTCTTTGGCTTGTCAATAGTAAGAGGAAAAAAAAAAAGCAGAAGAAAGTAAAGAACTAGAAAGATAACGCATAACTGCTACAGGCCTGCAACTTTAAGTTCTCTGCCTAACTATCTAACTCCTTATTTGTTGAAGCTCTCTGCTGATATCAAAGCTCTTAGCTAACCTCTACTATTGTTGAAAGAAGGAACAGTCTGAACCTACTGATAGACAACCTATGATTTGTCTATCAAGAACTCTAAGCTCTTAGAGAGCTTTTAGTTTGAAGGAACAGAGCTTTGAAGAGATGATTAGCTGCTTTCTTGAATTGGATTGAACAAATCCTAGAACATGCTCTTCTTTTTTTTTTTTTTTTTGATAACCTGAGGACTCCAGCCATCATCGCACCTCTTTGGACATAATGGTGCCACACCAAACACCGGGAGGTGAAAGCCGCCCGCCCATTGACGCACCCTTGGTAATTCACTAGGGTAAACTCTCAAGGGGGAATCGAACCCGTAACCTTAGGTTCACCAAAGTCACAAGTCGCCCTTATCACTTGAGCCAACGTGGCTAGACTAGAACATGCTCATTATGTTACCCTAATTTGATGCATTTAGCCAACTAGACCAAATTGTGTGTATTGCAAAAGTAAAGTGTTTAGGCCAATAAAAATATATCTTGGGCCTTTTTCGTTGGAATTCTAAACAGGAAAAATCCATATTCCATTGCAAAAGTAGGATCGGTAGGATTGCAAGTAGGATCGAGATCCTAAGATCCTAAGGTTCCAGATAAGATTCTACTGGAATCCTACTTGAGATCCGGATTGATTAGGCAAGTATGGATTGTAGGATCGTAAAATCGCATGATGTAGATCGAGATTTTGATAACCATGAACAAAATCCACTAGCATAAAAATTATTTTGGGTAGAATTTAGTGAATCTAGTGGAAAAAGGGAAGGGGACTTTGAGAAAGAGAAAGAAGCATAACTATAGAATTTGATGTCCTTACATTGCTTCACTTAACCAATGTTCTAAAAATGACTTCGCATGTTAACCCAATCAATTAATACCTTTTGAATAATTGGGTAAAATGGAAAACCTAATCACTGTGATAGGTCTCTCACTCTATTTATAATATATATCAAGTACATACAATCGAGGCCAATGATAGGTGGTGACTAAGGAGATGAATGAACATAGTGAGGCAAGTTTGGCGACAAGAGCTAATGTGTTTGATTATCCAAACCATACACCTGATTATGTCCCTTAGCAACAAGCCAGGCCTTCAATCATGGAACCATCTGGATTGACCTGCACGGTGCACGCTCAATGACAACCAACCATATATTTATCAAAAGGAAGAGGTACCAACTCCCAAGCATCATTATCTTGCAGCACATGCATCTCTTCTATCATTGCATTCCTCCACCCGGAATGGGACAAGGCTTTATAAATAGACATTGGATGACCAATAAAAGACAAAGTACTAAAAAAACAATAGTATGAGGGTGACAAGAAATCATAACAAACAAAATTAGAGATTGGATGTTGGGTAAAAGTGCATTTACCTTTTCGAACAGTAATAAGAGGATCAACCACTTGGGAAATATGATCATCTAACAAGGGAGCTAGAGGCATAGAAATGGAAGCTAGAGAAGGCTCTTGTTAGCCCACTAGGTTTCCTATTGATTTTGATGATGACAAAACAAATAAGAATTAGTGCATGTGTAATATGAATTTGTGCTCCATGAATTTATTATATGTCACTTATTTTCTTTCATGTTTATATATGAAAATCATTTTTGGTACTTGGGGCTACATACCTAACTAGAAAGCAAATGTGCCAACTTGAGTATCATATAGTAAAATGACTATATTTTTATTGAAAGCTCTAAATGTGACGAGGCCTTTTATATTTAAAAATTAACTCATAATTTTTTCAAGAACATTCAATTTGACTCTTATATATCTAGAGCTAAAATGGGTGTTTTTGTAAAAGTACACCCTATGTCTTAAGGAAAATGTCAGACTATAATTTTGTACTATTTGTGAATCTAATTCTATTTTTTATTCCACTTGAGTCCAAAAATTATAATATTATTTCATATAAAACTAGACTCATTATTCTCTCCAAAAAAATTTCATGTAGACGTTTTGGAACTATAATGTAGGATTAATAATTAAAACAATATGGTCATTCTGCACTGTCATAAAATCATAAAGTCATAATCAGATATAAGTATGCTGCAGTAAATTAGACATATCTTACTGTAGAATCTTTGAAAATATTTCATTCTTTTTTTATATGAAAGTAGACATTATGGAAATTTTAGAACGATATGACACACTTAATTTGAACAAATATTCAATTTGTTATGAATTGTACAAATCAGCCAACAGATTTTGTCCTCTATAATAAAAGCAGCTCAACATATTAGTAGTGTAGGAATTTTATCTCTTCAACAGCTGCTCCAATTGGTGTGATTCTTTTTTTCTTTTTATTTTTTTGGAAACTAGACTCTTTGATAAGTCAATATGAATTTTATAGAATTTTATTTGGTATTTATTGACCATTTGTGATTTTATAAATTATATCATCTCACCTAAAAATCATATTTTTTGTCATATCAATGATTGTTTAGCTCCAACCTTAATCACATGGAGCCAAAACCTCTGAAACATCTAGTGGGCAATTTTGGCTATAAAAGGAGTCCAATTTCAAGGAAGAAGTACAAGAGAAATTTCTATAAAGTAGTCCCCATTCTCCTCCATATTTCTAAGTGAAGTGTTTTGCTCTTACTTAAGAGAGCACTTTCTTGTAAAAGTTCTTTTCATTAGTTTTAACTCCTTCAAGTTCCAAGTCTCATTTCTTTGAGAGAGTTTGAGTTGTAAGTCTTGTGACATCAATCTGCTTAGAGATACTAAGCCACATATAATTTGTAATTTCTCATCATTGCAAGTGTTGTTTGAGCCCCAATGAGAAACTCATTTTGTATTCTAGCCCCAGTTAAAGGTTAGGTCTTTTAATTATGCTCTTGTCCTGATTGATTCGGTTGACAAAGTAGACATAGGTGCTCGTGAAGGAGACCAAACCACTATAAAAGAGTTTGAGCATTTCTCTCCCTCCTCTCTTACATTACTTATTATTTGATTGAATTAATTGCTCAATTGTGTTTGTGCATATTTCATACATTATCTTGGGTTATTAAAGCAGAAAGGGTGAGTTGTGAGTGAACATAAACTTATTATTATTTAAGCTTCTGCAATGCATTCACTAGAATATACATACTAGATTATTACTCACCAAGAGTTTGATAAAAAGATTAAGGGTCAAAAAAATTAGAAAAAGACCCAATTCACACCCCCCCCCCCCGGCGCTTCCTAAGGGACCAACAGCTCTCCTATGTTAAGTTGTTGTGTGTACACTTGCAAATTAGGACAAAACAAGCAAGGAGGACTCAAACTGGATGAAGATGTAGGAAGATTTGCTAGAGAAAATAGGTAAGGATTGGGAAGGCTATAGGCAAAGGAAGGACAAGGTCTTAAATTTCGATTTCGACTCAAATTTCGAAACTCCAAAAGTACGAAAATTTAGACGGAAATTTCGATTTCGATGTCAATTTTGATTTCGATTTGAAAAAATAACGAAAACTAGTAGTAAAGCATGAAATTATTTGTGAAACTTTACAAATGGTTAACAAACATAATAATATAAGTTTTAAGACTAATATATTACAAATTAAATACATCTATGTTTAGTATGAAGTGGAAAAGTCGTAAAATAGTATGTGCATCAAACATGCTTGTAAGATAATGTACATTAAACATATTCAGTTAATGCAAATGAAATTCATAAATCATTTAAAAATTATTTATTATACAAATATTGATAATTTAGACATGAATGGTTAAATAAAATATTACTATAAGTTTAGTTTTTCATATAATTTCAAAAGCACTTGTGATAACCTTTTGTTTCAATAAAATAAATTAAAAGATAAATTTCACTTCACTCTTAAATCTCTCATTTGAAATTCGACAAAATTTTATTGCATAGTTAAAATTTCGACAAATTTCGCTAAAATTTCAAGGTTTCGATAAATTTCAGATGATTCGTTGAAATTTCGATGGAAATTATGCAAGACGGAGATCGACCGCCATTTCAATTTCGAGGGTGATGGAAATCGGAAATTTCGACAATTTCATGGAAATTTAAGACCATGTCTTACAAAGCAATTTAGAGACTTTGTAATTTTACTACAAAATGGAAGAAAGAGAGATGGAGGGAGTAGGATTTACTGTTCCTATCCCCTTAATAGTAGTAGTGGACACATCAACAAGGGTAACTTGAGGTAGATGTTTCGCATATTGGAGAATAGAAAAGAAGTTGGTGACACATGTCACATGGTCAACAGTAGCAGAGTCGATAACCTAAACTCCTCTAAGACAATTATGAAATACATTTGGTATTTGAGCACTCTATCCCAACACACATACCACCTCAGTAGAGCAGCAGATCAGAAATACATAGTGTATAACATGTTTTTGCAACTCACCAACTCCATCCCAACACACACAAACCTCAACAACAGATGCAAACCACAAACATGCAACGAACAAATAAAAAAATACAGGAAATACCACTGTTTCGGGCCCCAATAAACCCAATAATCATTGACAAGCAGCTTTCGGAAGCATCAAACAACCATTCCTCAGGTGCCGCACATGAACAAATAAAAAACGTGAGATCTTTGGACAAAAAACATCACAAGAAACTTCTCAGGCCAGAAACATGCATGAAATTAGCTTCACATGCCAACACATGTGGTCAGCCCTGGCTGCCTTTGACTAGCGCATGAAGGCGTGTGGGAGAAGATACGGAGATGGGATTTCAGTGAGGGGCAGATTGGCAGTGTCTGTGGGTGACTGATGTTTTTGCAAAATCTATAGTGGTTTTTGTGTTCCTAAACTGGCAGTGTCGCTCAGGAACTTTTCGGTGACTGCTCTGGCTTCTAGCAGCTGCTGGCTCTTTTTCAGGGCATTGGAAATCCTTCTATGATGGTAGACATGCAGCGGATTTAAGGATTTAGGATTTGGTTTTGATGGTGGCTGTGACATTTAGGGTTTAGGTCTCAGAATCACGTTCTGATACCATCTTGAATAGTTGGGTAAAGTAGAAGACCAAATCACATTGATAGACCTCTCCCTCTATTTACAATATAGATCAAGTACATACCAGTGAACACAATACCCTTACTAATTCTCACTTATTAACATAACAATAACACATTAACAATGCTAAACTAAAATAACCATCAACAATACCAATGGACTAAAAAACATGCCATCAACTGAAAGAAAGGAGATACAGGATACATCATAAGAAGGGATTGCAACAACCAAAGAAAGTTAAAATATGCATTCTCAATATTAAAACAAATAGAACCACAAGAATTATACTCGACAGTGCTCCTGAAGCCAATATCTTGATGATATATATTTTCAATGAAATGCCTTTCTGGGAAAAATCCAACAGGTGTTGGCAGTTTTCATCAGTATAGCGGACATGAGAAGAAAGCTTCAACCTCTGGAATACAAATGGGGTAGCAAACAGGCTGCAGTGCAGCGATCATGCAGAGGATGTTGTGCAATGAAAGAATAATAAAAATAATTAAAAAAATGAAGCTATAACTAACCCAAGATAAAAGCATGGCACTACAGTGATCATTAACTTTTTAAATAAAATATAACTGTTACAAAAGAAAACGTTATTTTAATTTTGAAGCAGTCAAATACCAAGTCATATAGATCATCAATATTCTAAGCAAGATATGACTGTTACAATTGAAACAGTAATTTAACTTTCAAACAATCGAATACCAGATCATATGCATCATATCCATCACATTTAGAAGCTATATCCAACAAGATGTCATCAGAACAATGTAAGGCACGCCTCTGGATTTCATGCTTCAATATAGCACCACGTTCTGAGCCACCAAGAACAGGCAGTTGCACATGAAAGTCAAACCTTCCTGAGGAGAGTAAAATTCATGACAGCAGCATTTAGAATATAAAACCAATAGCAAAATGGCAAGCCTAGATATCATAGTTTACTTCAAATTTACTGTTCAAAATGGGCAAACCTGCAGAGCTCAAGCAACTTGGAATATTTTCTACAGATTGCACAGAGGCTATGAATGCAATTGGACCAATTCCACAAGAGCTCTTCCTCTTTTCCTGTTTAGAGCATATAGATTCTCAATAGAAAATCTTTACAATTTTCAAAAATATCCACTCATAAAAATAAAATTTATAAAGAACATATGTTGGTAAGGGTAAGATGGTCACTATGCTGTGCATGAGATATATTGAAAGTAGAGAGAGAGAGAGAGAGACCTATATTGTATTTGGCACTCTCATTACAAGAAATCTTGCCCCCATCTGTTATTTCTAACACATCCAAATCAGCTTTTAGCACAAGAGGATGCGTCCTTGATTCATCATGTAGTTCCCAAACACCAAGAATAGTAGAAGCTCTCATTTGTGCACAAGATTTGTCACAAACTATAAAAGTCCACTTATGGTCATGAAACCACAAAGAATGAAACAGGTGAAATTTCAAAATTATTTTTGCTTCGTTTTCGTATTAGTTGAATGAAACAGTAATTTATATTCTTCGATGGATTTTTTTTGGGTAGAGATGTGAATTCTAACCATGGAACTAGGGCTCATCAATGTTGATGATTAAGCACTCACGCATGTAAGAGAACGTTGATGAACTTAGTTCATTGTTATTTAATAATTGGTTACTTTGCACTGTCTTATGGGTAATGAACTTCAATGAGCTTTATAATCTTTTTACAAATCCTGTGAATATTGTTGTTATTATTGATGATCTTTGATTAGAGTGTTAATGTTGTTGAATAATTTCCATTTCAACTTTTTGTTTTTCTTATTTTCTTTTTTTGTGATTGGAAAAAAATTTTCTTATTAATTTAACCCAATGTCGAAAACTAAAATTTGGATTTTTCCTTTTCTTTTTATCATTGATGAGCTTGACAGTCTTTTTATTTCATTGCTAAATTTTCTATTAATTTAACCAAATGTTGAGTATTGAATTTTGGGCTTTTCTTTTTCCTTTTATCTTTGATGAGATTGATGATCTTTTTATTTAATTATTTTTTTCTGCATTTTGATATAGAAGGAAATTTTACTAAGAGAAGAAGAATATGAAAGGAGGATACAAAATCCTCCTAAATCAAAATGGAAAGAAGAAAAGTACATGCAAGAAAAAGAAAGAAAAATAAGGCTAACAAAGCCTTCCAATCATGCTGAAGATCTGAGAAACCAACGCTGCTAAAACAACCTGAAGAAAAAACATACAAAGAGGCAAGAGAGATAATCCTGTCCCAAATAAAATTAATAGGCATAGTTTTTTCCTAATAAATAGGATTATTTTTCCCAAGCCAAAGCAGCCAGAAAAAAATCCAAAATCGAGCACCACAATAATCTGCTCGCAACTGTACTCCCAAAACCTCTAAAAGAGCAGAAAAAAGCCTCCAAAGAACTAGAGCACACTGAACACTCTCCAAATAAGCCAATAAGCTTCTTCCACAAACTCCAGGCCATAGAGCAATGAAGAAGGAGATGAGCATGAGTCTCACCACCAGCATAACACATCACATGCACATCATGAGACAAAAGCCTTATAAGTTATAAGGTCTTTTAATCTTGAATATGTTTGTTAGTCTTAACTCTATTAAGGATAGCCATCCACACAAATACCTTAATCTTGACTGAAAATTTCTTCACCACAAATGATTAACAAGAGGAAAAAAATGAATAAGATACTAATAAAAATATTTACAAGGGAATACACCAAAGTATCCAAACAAAGAATGAATTATGTAAGAATTGTTAGATTACCACTTTACCTAAAAGCTTAACCTAGTAGGTTGTGAACCAACAATGTATATCAAGCTTTAACACTTCCATGCACGTGCAGCTTGACAGCATGTGGAGAGATAAACAGTTGATAAATAACACTCATTACAAGGAATACAATAATTATTTAAACACCACATGATAAACATGGGCAACAAGACTAGAACCTAGGACCTCCTGGCAACCAGTTCTGATACCATGTTACCACTTTACCTAAAAGCCTGAGCTATTAGGTTGTGGGCCAACAATGTATATCAAGCTTTAACAAGAAAAAAGAGATCTACATGAGAATACGCCCAGAGCATCCAAGCTACATCCCAACTGTAGGAACAGTGAAATAACTTTAACAAACTAACAAGAAAAGAAAGCTCCTCCACTTCCCTAAATCATAGAATTCCTTCGAAAATAGAAATCCTAGGAAATATAATCACATCAATAATAATAAAAAACATAGAAATAAAAGCATAATGCAAAGTAGGATGAAAAAAGGAAAGAAAAGTCAATGAAAAAAAACACTGCTTCTGAAACCAATGATCCGAACAAATTTGACAGCCATCACCCACTTTATACTATGTACATGGAAAGCAAAGAGAAAATACCTATGACATGAATTTCCAGGGGCTTGCAATGGAACCTCTAGTTCCAATGTTAGACATCTTTGACTCAAATTCATAGCAAAAAGGGCAGGGCAGCCCGGTGCACAAAGCTCCCGTGTATACGGGGTCCAGGGCAGCAATGGGTCTATAGTACGCAGCCTTACCTTGCATTTTTGCAAGAGGCTGTTTCCATGCCTCGAACCCATGAGTGACCTTCGTTTGAAAATCAAAAAAATACAAACAGTGAAAGACCTAAGAAGATTACCCACTCTAGAAGCATACCCAGTATGCCACAACACAATCTGACCCCTCACTCAATCCTTAATGTGTATGTCCCAAACATTCCTAATTAGACTCCTATAAAAAAGATTGAAGCTTTGTTTCGTGCAACAAAATATAAAATAAGCTCTCAAAGTATACCTTCGGAATGCTCAACTCTTACTCGCATCCCCTAAAACCCCTTTAAAAATTCCAAATAAGGACCCCCCCACCAAAAGAACTATCCACTATCGCCCTTAATAGAAGTTCCAACTCCTTTTCAAATCTCTTCTCTTCTCTAATATAACCCTCAAAAGAGGACTTGAGGAGCTCATATGTCCCTCAGCCCCTAATGGATCAATGGTGACAACAGCTCCTCCCCCCATCCCCTCCCTTTCTTTGAATAACAATATATATATAAAGAAACAATGAAATAATTACAACAAAAGGAGAAAAAAAGAAGCAGCATGGAATGGAGAACAAGGTATCCTCCAACATGTATATGGAAACAACAAAAGAGAAGAATAAAAAAAATCTATTAAACAGCCTTAATGACGCAAAATGATCCAATCTCAATGCAAGACTTCAAGAGGTTTGCCTCCAAAGAAAACATTTGTAGATAAATGAAGGAACACAAGAAAACCACAATGCTCCAAACCAAATCATAAGATGTATCACTCATATGTCCCTCATCCCCTAACAGATCAATGGACACAACATCCCTCCCCCATCCCCTTCCTTTCTCTGATAAAAAGAAAAAAAAAAAAAATATATATATATATATATATTATTATAAAGATATAATGAGATAATTACAACAAAAGAAAAGAAAAGAAAAGAAAGTAGCATGGAGAACAAGGTATCCTCCAACATGTACATGGAAACAATAAAAGAAAAGAAAAGAAAATCTATTAAACAGCCTTAATGAAGCAAAGGGATCCAATCTCAATGCAAGACTTAAAGCAAAATGCCTCCAAAAAAAACATTTGTAGTTAACTGAAGCAACACAAGAAAAACCACTATGCTCCAAACCAAATCATAAGATGTATCACTACTTTAAAGATTCTAGCATTCCTCTCCAACCAAACACACACTAATATAGCAACACTAGTACATCTCCACAAATTTTTAAAATTCTATTCCCTCCCGGAGATCTAAAACGAACAAGGGTAAACATATTTCTCACCAACAACTCCAAACAAGTAATTCCAGACATTCCATGAAAAAATGACAATGTAACAACAAATGTGAACAGGTCTCCACTCCTAAAACAATGGAAAACTATATCAAGTAACAGTGCCTTTTTTGGTCTTCTCTTTTGAAGCAAATCATTAGTATTACTTTGATTATAGTCCATGTAAAAGCCTTAATTTTTTAGGGAAGTGTAGCTTTCAAAAATAAAAGAGCCTAAGAAAGGATTAGCATTAAAAGGATGAATCAACTAAAGAAAGCCAGACTTATAAAAAAAGGAATCTATGACCCAAAGTCTTCTCTCTCCCAAATAAGCATGAAAAGAATCAAGCACATTCAAAGAAAAGATAATCACTCATCTTTCTCTTGTTTAAGATTCTCACAAAAATAAAAATTGAAGGAGGGCACAACCTCATGCATTAAATAAAATCATAAATCAAAGTGTCATGATAAAAATTTAAAAAAAAAAAAGGCAAAAATGTGGGGACATGCTCGCCAAAAGGGCCCCCCAACTTCCCAAAAATGAATGCTTTGCACATTGCCAACCTCATAGGCAAGTAATGCAACATCCTCATTTTCCATTAAATCTCCTTGGCAATGATTAGAACTAATATAGCATCAGCTTGCTGTAGAATTGGTAAGATACATTCATTTAAAGTAAAGTTATTAGGAAAAAAAAAAAGGCCCTCATAACAACCAATAGCAGATAAAACACCCTGAACAGATGATGGAGGCAAATAGAGAGAGAGAGAGAGAGAGAGAGAGAGAGAACTAATCTGAACAAGGACAAAAGCTAAATCTTCCTCCTTGGTTGAGATAAAGTTTGGACTTGCAGCGTCCTTCAAATGGTGAAAACACTGACCTGAGTAGATTCAGAATGACCGAACCGCTCATCATCTCCCTGTCCCTACTGGCAACATGATCCAACATCATCACTCTCTGTGTATAGAGCAAAGATATTACAGTCACACAACTGCACCTCAACAATATTTCCAGGCTTATCCACCATCTCCTCTGCATCAGCATTGAAATCCCTCAGTTTTTCAAAGATCAAGCCTTGGCCTCAAATTGGCTTTCAGCATCATTCTCATAAATCCTCAGTTTCAAGCTCCTAACCACCATTAACTTGATAATCCTCAGTACAGTAGGCCTTTTGAAGAGTTGCAAAAACAGAAATAACAGAAATAAGGTGGCAACAGAGACCTCAAATCCAGCTCCCACCCCAAAAGAAGGCTTGGAGTTGTTCTCCCTCACCCGAAAAGCCAACAACAAAATCAAGAACCTAATGCCAACCACTGCAAGCATGGGCAATCATACCAGACGACAAAAACTCAGATGCTCAGATTTGCCCTGCTGCCCTCAAAACTGGAGTTCAATTTCAGTGCCACATCTACATGTTTCCTGCCCAAACTGCAAGCATCACAACAGTTCTGATATTCTATCCCTTCTAAACTTACAGTGGTTGTGTTTTAATTTTTGGATATAATTTTAACTATGTATTGTTTTGTGATTGCTCAAATTTTAGCTGTTTTTTTTTTTTTTTTTTTTTTTGTATAAATAACATAAAACAAAAAGAACAAAAGCATTGACCAGCCTTTAAAAAAAAAAAATATTCTGAGGGTTTTCAAAACTTCCCTAACTGGTGGGGATGTGGTGTTGGGTTGGCCATCGATTTATTTGTCAATTCCATATGGAAGGTAGGCCTCGTTTTTCAGCCTTTTGGGATCTGGTGGTGTCTACATTTGCTAAGCAGTATGAGTGGAAAGGAGCGATGTTTTCCTTAGGTAGTAGAATTACTCTTCTTCAGAGCAGCCGTTCTACTATTCTACTGTTTTTTTTTTTTTTCTTTTAATCCCCTTTTAGGATTCTGGTATGGGTAACTCGTAAGTTAGAGCGGATTATGGGAGATTTCTTTAAAGAAAAATGCAATTCTTTCTTGGTAATGTGGCAACTGAAAACGTCTCTCTTGGATAAATTGTTGTGAAGGTTTCCTTTGGAGGTTAATTCTCTTTGGTTTACATATTAATAGGAGGGATGCTAATTGATGTCCATGTGAAGAAAGCTATTTTGAATCATGCACAGCGCCTAGTATCCATCATTTATGGTGGGCTATTAGAGATTCATCTGACAGTCCTTGGAGGTACATTTCTCAGGCTTATCCTTCTTTTATTCCATTCACTACATTTCAATTTGGAAGAGGGAATTAGGTTCTGGGAAGACCTTTGGCCCACCCCTCCCCCCCCGGGGGGGTTACGGCTGGGGGTCAGCTTTACCTTCTTCTTTTGCTCAGTTATATCATCTTTCTTCCCATCATAATGATGTTCTTTCCTCTTTACTTATTTTTTTGGAAAATTGCCATATTCCCCGTAGAAGTGATGCTAGGGAGTTGTCTTAGATTCTTCAGAGAAACTTCCTGTAAATCTTTCCTTTCTCATCATATGAAGGTTGGTTTGAATTTTCCTTTCTATCAGGGAGTTTGTGAGAATAAAGTTCCTTCTAAAACTAAGGTGTTTATTGCTCACCAAGAAAAAAAAAAATTAAGCTGTTTGTCTGGCTGGTAGTCCTTTGTAGAACCCTCTGCTGCAGAGAAAAAACTTTCCACAGCCTTGTTGACTGTGACATGTGTGATGTGCGGTAATAGTTCACGGAATGCGTCTCACTTTATTCATTGTTATTTTGCTTGGAACTCATGGGATTCTCTCTTTGGGGTGTTTGGAGAATCTTGGGTGAGTCGACTCAGTGGAAGCTCTTTTGTCTATTTCTTTTGCTGGTTTTGGAAGTAGTGATGCTAAAAGGTTGTGACGATGTGCTCTTGGTATTTGGTTGGAAAGAAATGTCAGTGTTTTTACTGGAAAAAGATTTCAGTGGAGTTTATCTGAGACAATCCGATATTTGGCTTCTATTTGGGCTTATAGTGCAGGCTGTCTTGAGGGTTGCTGTTTTCAAGATAAGGACTGCTGGGTTCTCCTTTGCTGTATCTTTTTCTTACGTCTTTGAATAAAACTCCTCTTTCAATAAAGAAAAAAAAAAAACGCATTGATCAATTTCAATTCAAATATCCACTGATTCAGAATTTTAGTGTTCACGACAATTACCTGAGCCATGAACACCAAATATTTATATGTAAAATAGTACAACTAAATTCCATTCTAATTATTCCCCTTTCCCCTTCTCCGAGTATTTTACATGGAAAAAAGGATAATACCCCCTTAAAAATTAATAAAATAAAACTTGAAAGAAACAAATTCCCAAGGGATAGAATGCCAACTCTCACTTCGAATAACATCAAATTTTCCAAGGGGGACTAGACCTGTCAAAATGGATAAAAATCCGTTAATATGAACCTCATCCGACTCGTTTTAACTGTCTTATAATCAACCGTTTGTTAAGTGAGTCAAATATGGTTTTCCATTTTATATCCACCCCTTAGCAGGTCGGGTCGGGTTTATCCGGCAGATATCCGCCAACCCGCTTAAAAGCCCATTATTGATTAAACCATAAAAGCCCAACACCCCCTCAACCCACCTAGCCCAGTGCCCATGCCCCATGGCCACACGGACACAGCCACAATCCACACGACCCACACCCCCCCCCCTCCCACTCCCAGGCCCGGATTCTCAGCATAGATTGACAATTTGACAGAACTGCAATGCCACGGAGAAGCAACGGCTGAAATTGAATACTGAAATCTGAATCTTCAAGTTCTGAGTTCTCTCATTCTTCGTTAGGCTTAGGGTTTCATTTTCGTCACCATAGCCATCGCTGACTGCAACGAACGGCCCACCACTGCTTCAGCTTCATGATTCATGCAGGGAGCCGTCGCCGACTGCAACCCACGGCCCATCGCTGCTTCAACTTCATGATTCACACAGAGAGTCGTCGCCGACTACCACCCCCGGCCCATCGCTTGCTCGACTCACTTGCCAGCCTTGCCCAGTCGCCCTTACACTCTTACAGTCTAGATCTAAGATCTGTAGTCTGACATTATACAGCGAAGACAATGACTTGTCGAACCGCCAAAGTGCTGACTGCCGAACCACAGAACCACCGAACCAGTTTCAAGTTCAACTCCCTCACTCTGCTAACCCACTTTTGTTAACAACAGCTAACAACATTTCCTGATGAGTGATGACTAAACCTGAATACAGTGCATCGAAAGATGAGAAAAGCCAACGAAGTGAAGACAAATTTTTTACTATTTTGCTTTTCTTTTCTTTTTAGATCTTTGTGGTGTGCCTGCGAGAGAATCCAATTCCCATTATTTGCCGCTCTACAGCAATCTGCAACCCTGGTACCAAGGAAATTGCCTGTGGAAGCACTGAAGCAGGTATGTGGTTGCACTCCTCTTTGCTAAAAAAATAAATTTATATAAAATAATTTATATTTATACACTAGGAATACACTTACATGTTGTGCAACATATCTGATTAATCCATAAATAATTAACATTAATAAAGCAATAATCCTTTCTCTGCATGATAACTTGTAATGGAGTTTGACCAAATTTAAAGTACAGATTAAAGGTGCATTTGGATGATATTTTTGTAAGTTGTTAAAAAATTTTTTAAATAAATGTCTATATTTTAATTAAATTTAGGAAATTTAAAATTATAAATTTATAGTATTTCTGAATTGGTGAGCCTAATTCACAATCTGTTTAAAGTATTGAAAGTTAAACAATTTAGATTGTTTGATATTGATCTATTTAGTTATTTAAATTGATATTTTCTTACCACACTGCCTCATTTTCTTACCATTCTGCCTCGCAAGTTGTTGTATACAACTTAAAGTATTATGAGACAAAATAAATTATTAATAAAATAATAATAAAATTATATTTGAGAATGGTGAATTATCCGCCATCCACCATGAATTATCCGACCCGAATCCGCCTAATCCGCCACTTAAACGAGTCGAATATGAATTATGATTTCTTCACCTAATAATCCGCCACAAAAATTATCCAGCTCAATCCACTTTTCCAGGTCTAAGAGGGGCTTGCGTGTCTACTCAAGATCTAAGCAAAATACTCATAAAAATTGTTCTCAAAAACAGCTTCAAATGATCTTGATCAAAATTTTGTCAAGTACAAAGGATTTTCAGACACAAATTTTGGAATTTGTCAACTCAACAATTTACATCAAATTGATAAAAAAAATTATTAGTGCTTCAAAAACAAAGAAATTAAGCTAAATCAAGTAAATTACTTATATCTAATGCCACAAAAGCATATAATTGAATTCGTAATCAATAAGACATCTCAAATCATTATGCATTGAATTAATTGATTGTAACCTAGCATAGCATATAGTTGTGTTTCCCATGCACCATTTTTGTAGGCATATTACCCATAATTTGTCAACAAATTAAATATTTATCATATGAGCATTTTGAACATATATTTAATAAATATGCACTGTCCTCAGGCATGCATTTATGTTTTGCACCCAGCACCAAGGCCTGTAGTTTCCCTTGTTCTTCAGTAAAAAAGGTGTCCCCATGCCCCAAAGCTCCCCGCTTTGCGAGGGATGGGGGAGGATCTTCAGTCATGAGTCTTGTGACAGTGTATCAGTGTATGCAACCTTACCCCTGCTTTTATGCAGAGAGGTTGTTTACTTGGACTCAAACCCATGATCAACTGGGTCACAAAGGAGCAACCTTACCATTGATCGTTGATCCAAGGCCCACCCTAAAGCAACCTTGTGCTTTAGTGTGCCTTGCATTTTTAATTATTATGTAGGCAAGAAAGGACCTCTAGGGAAGACAATACATCCATGCCAGGGGCATCACATTATGCATATGAGGGTGGCGAAGAGCGTTATGGAATGCCATGTAGGATACAGTTGGGGAATTCATGGGGCTTATAAAGAGAAGGCAGCTTCACCTAATAGACTGGTATTTTTAATCAGAGCCCAGCCCTGCAACAATAATCAATAAGAAAGCCTGACATCATCTCTTTAAAAATCAGAAAGGACATACCACACCAGCATTATAGGAAGAGCTTCTCAACACTGGTGCTTTTCACCAATCACATTTTTATGTAAGCTATAGATTGCAGGGAATTTTTATAGGCAGTAATAGTTTAATTAATTTGAAGAAAAAGTGGCCGAAGTACAGAACTTATTCAATAAAATAAGGGATGGCAGCAGAACAGTCTCCTTTCTCATATTGTCCAGCTTAAACCTTTTGTTTAGAAAAGAAAAAGAGAGAGCGCAAAAAAGGAACTAAGGCTCTAAAAGATATGAGGAAAGTGGAGTGAAAAAGCTATTATTAAAACTGCAATGAGAAACAGACTGACTTAAGAGATCGAAACGCAGTATGTCAAGCAGATGGAAAGTGCGCAGCAATATTAGGGAACAGTTTGGTCAAGATCAACAAGCCGGCAATACAGATTAAGATAACTGAAGTCAAGTTTTTGGCCATTCATTCACAACATTGGAAGTGTTTGTTAGACTACTGCTTTACCTAAAGTCTTAAGCAGTTAGGTTGTGGGCAAACAGTATCTATCAAGCTTTAACACTCCCCTGCACATGCAGCTCGATTGCACATGAAATGAAAATAAACAATAAATTATACCCTTTACAGGGAAAAAGATAATTTTTAACCACCACACATTGGCAACAAGACTAAAACCCACAACCTCCTGGCAACTCTGCTTAAGATGTTACATTGCAGGCCAACAATGTATATCAAACTTCAACAGTGTTCATAGGAGGTTTAATCATAAGCTAGTGTGACGTTATCGGATGCTGCAACAAGAATTGTTAATCAGCAATACAACTGCTGATTTTTATCAGAAATTTTTTGAGGTGAATGAAGCATCACTAGAAGAGGAGCTGTTGAAATAATGCAATTGTTCATGTTAATAGAACCTTCATCAAGATGTGATGCAAGAAGAATGGGGCTGGAGGATTTGAACAAGACATTAATTCATTTAAGCTACCAATCAAAAGATAAATTGAATAGGGCTTCTGAAGAGGAAAGTGTGACAGGAATTTCAGCCAAGGTAAAGCTTGGCTGAAATTCAAAATAAACAATACCCAATCGAAAAATAACTTTCAATGTGACATTGATTTGCATGATTGAGAGGCAGGAAATGACAGGAGGAAAGAGAAGTTGAGCACTAGGAGATTGATGGACTGAAGTGGTCCACGAGTACAACAACATAGCTAAAATGTAACATAGCATTGAAGGTAAGAGAAAGGGAGGTTGAACCTCATTGATTAGTGTAGTAAAGTTAAAGATGGAGGAGAGAAGGAGAGAAGAGGAGGAGAAAAAGAGAAAGAAAAGAAAATTGAGTGGCAGTTTCCTGGAGTCTCCGTGTCCTCACGATTTTCTTGAGCACAACATCCCTCATCCCTCACAAAATGACAGCCAACTTCCATGTGCTTTGTACGCCCATGAACAACTGGATTGCTAGCAATATAAATGGCAGTTTGATTACCATAAAACATTTCTATTGGTTCAGTTACTAAGAATCCCATCCCTGACATAAGCTACTTCAGCCATATAAGCTCACTCAAAGTAGGAACCATAGTTCGATATTCCACCTCAGCACTATGTCTTGCTACAGTAGTTTATTTCTTGCTACGCCAGGTAACAAGATTACCTCCCAAAAATGTACAATATCCAGTAGTTGACCTTCAATCATCAACGGATCCAGCCAAATATGCATCAGAGTATCCCAGAGTCTCACAATTTCTATTACATTTATATATCAAACCTTTGCCAGGAGAGCTTTTGAGATATTGCAAAATCCTACAAACAGCACCCCAATGTCGTTCTTCGGGATTTTCCATAAATTGACTCACCACCCCTACTACAAAAAAGATGTCAGGTCTTGTGGCAGTCAAGTAGATAAACTAGCCAACCAACTGCCTATATGGATGTTTGTCTTCAAACTCTGGCCCAACATCCCTACACAATTTCACATTGGGATTAATAAGAGTATCAACTGGTTTAGCTCCAAACAAACCAATCTCACTTAACAAGTCCAACGTATAGTTTCATTGAGATAGATTCAACTATTTCCTACACTGTACCATCATATAGTAAGAAAGTAATGCAAAATACCCAAGTCCTTGATTTGAAATTTTGTGTGAAGCCACTACTTAACATCTGCAATCCCGTTTCAGTTGCTACAAGTAATGGGGATATCATCAACATAAACTACTAGAAGTGCCACACCTATCTCCATTTTGCAAACAAAAACAGAATGATTAGATTAGCACCGGATAAAACTAAATGCCTACTACAACACTAATTTGTCAAACCAGGCCAGAGAAGACTGCTTAAGAGCATAAATGACCTTATGTAACCTGCATACTTTACCATCCTTCCCTTGAGCAACATGCTTTGGAGGATTCTCCATGTATGCCTCTTCTTGCAAATCTCCGTACAAGAAGGTTAATACACAAACAAAAATTAGATGAGCAACAAGGGAAAAGGTCTCAAAATAATCAATACCATATGTTTGGCTGTACCCCTTGGAAACCAATCGAGCCTTAGGCCGTTCACTAGAGTCATCAGGAAGATATTTGGTGGTGTAGATCCAACCACACCTAACAAACTCTTTACCAGGAGGAAGATCCACCAAGTCTATGTCCCTTGAGTGGTCTTGGCATCCAAGTCTACATCCATTGCATGCTTCCACCCTGGGTTAGCAAGTGCTCCAACATGTGAGGAAGGGATAGAAACTGAGGAAATAGACAAGGCAAAAGAATGCATAGACTAGGAAGGTAAAGAACTGAAACATAATGAGCATTAGGATCAGCAACTAAGGACCGCTGATCACATCTTTCAGTACCTTTCTAGTGAGCAAATCCAAGTCACATTGGGTTCAATCTCTAGAGCCAAAAGTTGAAACAATGATAAACAAAGGATGCGTATGCATTGTGGTAGTGATTTCTGTGCTTGCTTTTCATCATCATAAACCATCAATTGTTTATCCGGATCAGTAACTGATGGATTTGGAAGAGGCGCAGAAAATTTCTTGAGAGCGATAAGAGTAGGACTAGAAGCATTAACACAAGAGCAGGACCATAATCATTGATGGAATCAAAATAGACTTGTCCAAGGAGGACTGGACATTAAACAAACAGGGTGTCCCCTCAAAAAAAGGTGACATCGACAATAATAATTTCCTCATAGAATTGAGTAAATACATTCAAAAGTTCAGACATATCATAACAAATTGATCTAGGTCATATGCAAAAATCATCCAAAATGGACACAAAATATTGATGACCAATTAAATTCTTGACTGTATACGGACCCCAAATATTTAAATGAATTAAGGAAAACAATGATTTATGACGAGACTCGACTCTAGATAGAAAAGATGCCCTAATATGCTTTCCCAACTGAAATGCAGAATACTCAAAATGAGAAACAAATTTGAAAATAGGAAAAACTTGTAGTTCTTTACGTGATGGATGACCCAAACGAGCATGCCATTAATCAAGAGAAACACGACGAGTAGAAATTAAGGAAGTGATATGACAAGAATTGGACCCACCATGATCTCCATCGAAATAGTACAGGCCATCCTTCTTAAACCCTCCATCAATCCTCTTCTTTGTGCGGAGATTATGAATTGTACAATGAGACCAAAAGAGGTCACAGAACAATTATGAGACTTAATTAATTTACTAATCAATATCAAGTTCAAGGGAAATTTAGGCACATATGACACAGAGGAAAGAGGAATAGAATGAATTAAAAGAATATTGCCAGAACTAGAAACTAGTAAAGTTGAGCCACCAGCAAGAGTAACCTTAAAGTGTAAAGTACTGGGGTTCAAGTACTCAAACAAATTAGGACTACCTCTCATATGGGAGGAGGCACCAGAATCATTAACCCAAGGAGGGGAGGATGAAGAGGCAAGAAGCCTAGTTATATGCGATTGGGCCACAATAGCACTAGATGTAAAAGACTGAGTTTGGAGTTGTTGAACCATGCAAAAAAGATTGTTAAGCTCCTCTCGGGACACAGTGGATGATGTACTCAACTCCCCAGTGAAGTGGCTAGGCGCGTTGAAGTGTCAATAGTAGAATGGCCCTTCGCAAGAGACTTATTGGCCAAGTTGGTTTCCCAAGGAGATCCCAACAGTATGATTTTCCTTGCCACAATGTTTGCAAATGCAATAATAGCCACAATGAAGTCCTCATTGTAATACACAACCGCTGCCATGACCACAATCCAAACCTATTCTTCATCCTCCAAAACTTACCTTACTATGGTTAGAGGTAGTATAAATGGCTGAATTATTACAGGAAAGACCTTGAGAAGAGGTTAGGCAGCACACACTAGCACAAACAGCAGTTTCAGGACTTCAAAAGCCAGAACTTATAACACTTTAGATTCCCCAAAATCCAAAACTTCAAGAGACAGCTATGATTGCAGAATTGAGCTTACAATATACAGGAAAGACAACAGCAAAGTACTGCTGGCAATTAATAAACAACCTGGCAGAAGCTCCAGGCATTTTGGCTGGCAGCAACTGGAAACAAATGCGGAAAAGAACATGAAATAAGTATTCGAACACCAATGGAAACTAACCAGCAATTGGTACAAGATTGCAAGCAATCAATCACAAACACACGGCATCAAAACAGCATCATCATCAAACCACAAACAGTGACAGAGGATTAGCACCAGCAGCAGCATCATCATATTATTAGAAACAGGATATAACTGACTTCACATCATCAAATCACCATGAAAACACACAGCTTCCTGCCAATGATACTGCACAACCAAACCCAGAGGAAGGGTGCCCTTAAACAACTCTCAAACCAACCAGAAAATAATATTTGAGGACTGATAAGGGCAGGATAACCGGAAAAAAAAAAAAAAAAGGAAAAACGTAGCATTAATACCAATTCAGATACATCAGATTGGAAGGAGATCAATGTTCAGATACCCTGTTGTAAACTTAGAGATGAAGAAGGGACGGAGACAAGAAGAGGAGGAAAGAAAATTGAGCGGCAGTTTCCTGGAGTATATTCATAATAAAAATAAAGTCTTAAGAACAAAAATACCACCATTAACACACTTAGGTGGTGTTTGGTAATTGGGAATCAACTCTAGGAATCAGAATTGGAATGGTTGATTCCCATTCCTAACGTTTGTTTTATGGTAATCATATTCTGACTCTCACGCAGGAATGGGATTCCCCCTTCTACTTACACTTTGATTCCTAACTTTTACTCTTGAATCAAATCCTAATTCCTAAAACACAGTATTTATTAAAATATGATAAGTTATATTATATAATATAATATATATTACATTAATATAAAAAATAATATTAATATTATGATATCATTATTAATATTTAAAATGTTATTATATATTTTAATATAAATATTAAACCATCATTATTAATATTTTTTTTAATATATAATAACATTATAACATATAAAAATTAATAGAAGAATATTAGATGTTAAAAATATTATGATAAACTAACGGTATGATTATTGATTTACTATACTATTATTTATAATCTTAAAAATAAAATAAAATGAAATAAAGTATTTATTATTATAATCAATCAAATAGATAATAATAAAATTTAATAATGATGTAATATAGGAAAAAATATAATACTATTGCATATTAAATATTCGCAAGCACATATATATTATAATGTAATATTGTATATAATATAATAAAATATGTATTATTAAATGTAAAAAAAATAATTTCAACATAATACTATATACAATATAATATAATATATATATATATATATTACATAAATCTAAAATTAATATTAATATTATGACATCATTAAATATGATTATATAATAATATATTATATATTATAATACAAAATATTTTAACCATTATTATTAATATATAAATTATATATAATAATATTATAACTCATAAAATAATAGTATTTTTAAAATAAAATAACAATAATAATAAATATGATAAAATATAATATGCAAAGTATAATCAAGTACATGATTATTAAAATGATTGAATTGTAAAAAATTATTAATTATATAGATTAATAAAATAATATAATTATATTATTTCATATTAAATTAATTGAATAAAATTTTTATACTAACTAGACTCATTTCTAATTCCTAAGTCTATATATACAAAACACTATAATACTATTTCGATTCCGATTCTGTTGTCAAACAAAACATGAGAGAGGAATCTAGCATTCCATTTCTGACTCCCACGAATTTTGATTCCGATTCTGATTCCAATTGTGAACCAAATGCTACCTTAATTAATAACATATTGTTATTCTCTTCTAACAAGTACTAAAAAATGAGCACCAAATTAATGGAAATTTAAGATTTCAGATGTAACTTTCCATGCAAAGGTGTGCCTGGAAGCTAGTAATGAAAGTTGAACTGACACTTATCAGTGTGACACTGTGATTTTTGAGTACATGGCTTAGGGCACTTAATTAAGCCGTTTGAATTTAAAGGCTTAATAGTTATCTGGCAAGCTTCTCCTCAACATGTGAAGGGGGAGGAGCAAATTGATCTCGTATCACCTTCATACTCAAGGAACCTAAAGCGAGAGGGAAGAAGGTGTTGCTACTTAACTTTTTATGTATAAATAATAATTTTACCTTCTCAAGGCCTTTGTTAGAATGCCACTTTACCCAAAAGCTTAAGCTATTATGTTGTGGGCCAACAATGTACATCAAGCCTTTAAGAGCCTTCAAGCAGGAAATATTGCAATTTACCATAATTTTATATGGGAAGCTTCCTAAAACAATGATAAAATGCAACAAAATACCTTTAAAATTTCCTAAATGCGTCCAGCAATCACCATGTGTTCATTTGTTTATGACCAAGTGTAAGAACGTCAATAAAAATATATAGCCATGTTGATCCTCACCAAGGATATGTTCAACTTTTTTATATGCTAATGTTATCATTATAAAGAAGCTATATGATGAACTCACCGCAAAACTTTTGTAGATATATGAAATTATGTCAAAAATTGTACATGTTTCAGATTCAATGACATCAATATAGTGAAATGTCGAATGAGTAAACTGGTGCAAAAGCAATACCGTGTATTCGTCCATAATGTCGGCAAGAAACTCTGTAAGCGCAGCAGAAGTTGAAGGTTTAGATACTTCAGAGTCGGAGGGTGAAATAATGTTATCAAGATCATCAAAGATGACAAGGGAAGGTGCATGATCTAAAGCTTCAGAAATGTATCCAGAAAGTGCTTGATGAATGGCTGGGGCCTTTTCGAATGCAAGTGCTGAACAAGAAACAAAAATGCTGCATAGGAAGACCACTGTTAGAAATAAAATACACAGATTTCAGAGTCAGAACGAGGAACATGCAAATTTAGACTCATGGTTCTTAAAATCTTGACATATTAGGCAAACAAGATTGACACCAGAACTTTTGGTTTTGAGAAACCATCAACTTTCATGTTTTAAAAAATGTCAGCCAACAGTTAGAAAATATGCAAAAAATAAAAATAAAAAGCATAAAAAAGACTTCATACGTGTGTGCTAAGAGGGTTTCCTGTTCTTCAATGGATTTAGCAACAGCCCTGCCCAGTGACGTCTTCCCAGACCCCTAACATGCAGTGGAAAAAAAGGAACAAATCAAAATAAATTTCAATATGTAAATATTTACTACAACAGATACAGTATTGCTCCATCAAAAACATGATTCATGATGATGAAAGCTCAATCAAATTTGCTAATAAAAATTCTTAAATATCGGGTTTCTGATTAACTGTTTTTATCCACGAAAAAAAAAGATAATTAGGTAGACTATAAAGAAACAGAAATATAAATATACTATTATCCAGTCAAAACTAATTTAATCCTGGCAGCATATAGTTTGCACAGTTTAATTTACAGCAAGTGGATATTTCAAGTAGCAACTACCAATGCAAAGTATACATCTCAACACATTACTGCTTGACCTCCCTCTCCCTCTTTATTTCTAGCATTGAAATGTGGCATGTAAAACTATAAACCAATCCACATACGCATACAGTGCATCGTATTTAGTAGACAACTCCATGAAGAGTTTTTAACATGTGACAGTATTTAACACTAAAACCTTAAAACCTTATGTTAATACATTTGGGATTATAAATCTTGATAAAAACAGTAAATTACACATGCAACATGTGTGACATTCAGGATTTCAGTTCACGGTTATTATATATATATATATATATATATATATATATATATATGTATGACATAGAGAGAAGAGGAGGTACATCGAATAGGGACAAGAAAACCACCAGTTGAAAAAAAGGACAGAAAAAAAATAAAGAAAGAAGACAAAAAACAAAAGATCATAGAATAAAAATTGGCAATATTAACCAAGGAAACCCCTTTCCAAACCCTTTCAATTGTAATTTACCAGGCTCTTCAGACCTACTAATTCCCTTTGTTCCTTCTTCTTTTGACTTTTACCACCATCCATACGCACTTGATTTCCTCCAATATCACTCATCTTTAAATTGATTTTATCCAAAAGATCTTGAACTTCTAACTTCTTATTAGGAATCTCCTCCACAGGTGTGGGAATAATTCCATACTTACACCCCTCCAGCCCTTCCAGTGGTGGTGGATGAATATAAGATAAATCCCCTAGAATTCCCCAGTCCATCAGAAGAATCAAAAACGTACCCAATCTCGTATCTCATCCAACAACCCCCCATCAAAGTCAAACTCACTGATATTATCACTATCTGTATCAGAAAGGTCCCCCCATTTCTTTACTTCCATTCCTTTACTAGCCCCATTACGAGACACAACCTTCTTCTTAGCATGTAGGTCTTCCATAATACTAAACTCTCCTTTTGAATAATCTTCTAAATAACTTTCGCACTGACTCACCAGAATTTTCTCTCTTTTCTTCAAATACCTTCTTCATCTCAACTCCCATATGAGCCGCCTCCCCACAAGCTTAACCTTATTACCCATCTATCACAATTAAAGCATGAAACATCACATCCCTCCCCCCCCCCCCCCCTCCCAAACCAACTTCTTCCCTTTTACTCTTCTCCACGCCACCTTTTAGTCCCTCTTCAAAACAAGGAACATTTTTTAACACCGCAATCTTGTTTCAAAACTAGGCTGCTAGCATTCTGAACTTGCTCCAAAGCTTGGTAAGTTTGACGCACATCTTTAGGAGCAGGAGAATGGGTTTGGACTCCATTAACAGAGGGTTGAAAGTCCACCTTCCCTATACTCATCTTCTGAGATTTAGGAGTAGAAATTTGGGCCTGTCCATGATTAGGATCCAGCAAAAAAGCGCTCAGGCCACCATTTCCTAATGGATGGACCTGATTACAAACAAGACCCTTATGCGAAAGGCTCAAATGAATATAACCGCCCTTCGGATCCAAAGAATAGCCCAAATCATTCTTTCCTAAGTGTCACGGTCCGCCTTTTTCACACCGTTGTGAAGGGCCGTGCGGCGCTAGCTAAAGCACTCTTGCTTAACTAGCCAGCCTTTTGTTTACCAACATTCATCCACGAAGCACTTTCATTAACATTCAATCAGATAGCAGCGGAAATAATAATCAATTCATGAAAGCCGTGGCAACCAAGCAGTAATATTGAAGCAAACGTAATTCATTAACAAATCCTCCGTTGACATGTTGTACTTAGCGAGGGAGGCAAGTAGGCTAAGCACGTTGACAATTGCTAGTGAGTTTTACAATGATTGATGAACACTCACCCTCCCCTAAAGAGCTTTCTAGGCCATTCTCACTCTAGCACTAGGAAACATCAAAGTGACCGAGGAGTCATACTGCCTTATTTGGCTTACAATGAAAGAAATACTAGAAAATAACCCTACACTAGTATTTACATGATGGAAACCCATCCCAAACACACGAGATAAGCGGTCATAGGTAAGCATAATGCCCTGAACAAGCTTAGCCCGTGACACTAAGCAGTGTCCTGCTCAAATAAGTGGCCCAACTAAGACAAAAAAGAAGCTCCTCCTTTTCAATAACTTGGGCCAAGTCAAAACAAGGAGCAAACTTCCCAGCCCAATTATCTTTGCAACATCCTCCCTGAGTGCAACCCTATCCACACCTGTGAAATTTGTAGCTGCATCCAGAAATCTAGCTACCTTTATGCCATTGTCTTTCAACTCCGATGGATTTGCAATGGTATCTGTCTTTGGAGCTCCAGGTTCCATCAGTTGCAAAGCATCTACATGCCCACAGCACAGCTCCTCTCTCCCAACCATCACACAGTGATTTCCATATTGAACTTGGCTACCACAACTCCTTTTCTTGCCTTCCAGCACCACCTGTCTTCACAATCTATGACCTAAAGAGTTATCCATGGTCTTAAATTTCCACGAAAATTTCCGGTTTCCGTCACCCTCGAAATCGAAATGGCAATCAATTTCCGTCTTGCATAATTTCTTTCGAAATTTCAACGAATCATCCGAAATTTATCAAAATCTCGAAATTTTAACAAAACTTGTCGAAATTTAAACTATGCAATGAAATTTCACTAGAATGCAAATGAGATTTAGGAGTGAAGAGAAATTTCTCTCTTAATTTATTTTATTTATTTTTATCGAAACAAAAGATTATTACAAGTGCTTTTGAAATTTATGAAAAAGTAAACTTACAACAACATTTTATTTAACCATTCATGTATAAAATATCATTATTTATATAATAAATAATATTTAAATGATTTATGAATTTCATTTGTATTAACTGATTCACTAAATATGTTTAATGGACATTATCTTACAAATATGTTTAATGCACATTACAACTTCTCCACCTCATAGATAGCATAGATTTATTTACTTGTAATATATTAGTCCTGAAACTTACATTGTTATGTCTATTAATCATTTTTAAAGCTTTATAAAAGAATTCTATGCTTTACTACTTATTTCCATTATTTTTTCAAAATCGAAATCAAAATTGACATCAAAATCGAAATTTCCATCGAAATTTCCGTACTCTTGGAGCTTCGAAATTTGAGTCAAAATTGAAATTTAAGACCTTGGAGCTATCTACACCTACATCTCCAGAATCCTTACAATATTCCTTAGCGAACTCAAAGAAATCCTTCCCAAAGCTCTGCCACCCATTGCCTTTAGAGCCACTAGGGATAAAGATTGAAAATTTATTGCCTTTCCACCCTAGCCCTAACTCCAAGTACCATCCCGGCATCATCCACCTAATTGACATCCAATATTGCACAATACCCATTAGAACACTTTGAAATCCCCTTTCCATCCGGCTGAACACAAACAACCCATCTGCAAACCAGATTACAACCTCCTTAGAAAACCTAACCCACCTGTTACGAGAAACATTATTCTCGACCGCGAACAAAAACAAGATCTCCCCGACCTTGTCCAATCTCAGATCAAAGGATTTCTGGATTTTTCGTCAATCTGAATTAATCACTTTAACAGCACAATCTTTTTTGGGCACCAAAGTTGTAAAAGTTAGACTTCATAATCCTCCCTACCACTCCATTGTCATAGAATTCAAGACAAACTTTGAGTATATCTCCATTCAAAATCTCCCAAATGTTCTGAAAGAAAGCCATGGTAAAGCCATCTAGCCCAAAAGCCTTCTCTCTATCCATCTCAAAAATGAGCTTTTAATCCCCTCATCCTCAAAAGGTCTCTCTGACCAAGCATCCTTTTCAGTTGATATAGGGCACGAATCCAACCCATCAACCATAACTCTTCCCTCATCTTTCTCGTGAAAAAGGTTCCTATAGAAGTTAGTAATCAAACTCTAAATACGGTCAGGATCCTTAACCATTTCCTACACTATACAATCTCAATAGCATGAAAAGGGCAGCTTGCTGCACAAAGCTCCCGTGTATGCTGTCAATGGAACATCAAACAGCAAAGAAAAAGATTTCTTTCCTTACTTCAGCCCACATTTACTTCCCTATATTTCAATTCATTATTTTGTACAGTTAACATATATTTAGTTTATATGTATAGGGCTTGACAGATTATAGTTTACTTGTATAGGGCTAGAATCATGCTAGACCTCATTTACTTTCCATGTATAGCATTCTTGTTAAGTCTATATATAATATACAGAACTCAAGGCCAATTCATTCGGCCATTCACAAAATATTTGACATGGTATCAGAGCCAGCCGACTGCTAGGTTTTTTTTTCCCCTTTGATTTTTTGTCTTCTTGATTTCGTGGCTGTTGGGGTTTTGTTTTCTCTTCTGCAATTTTTTCTCTGTTCTTTCGGTACTTCTGTGGTTACGTGGCTGTCAGCACAGCAGGTTTCTGGGTTGTCATTTATTCCTCCAGTTTATGTCCTTGTGATTCGCAGCAAGCAGGCAACAGTTTTCTGTTGCTTTTTGTGGCTTTCGGCAAGCAGGCACAGCAGGTTTCTGGTTTGCCACATATTTCTCCAGTTTCTATTGCTGTTTGTGACTCTCAACAAGCAAGCTTGCAACTTTCGGCAAGCAGGCACAGCAGGTTTCTGGTTTGCCAATTATTTCTCCAGTTTCTATTGCTGTTTGTGACTCTCAGCAAGCAGGCAACAGCTTTCTGTTGCTGTTTCTGGCACTTATCTTCTCAGCACAACAGGTTTTTGGTTCAAGATTTAATTTTTAGTTCATTTTTTTGGTTCAAGATTTAATTTTTTAGTGCAGGGAGGTTGTTCTTGGTTTTTCTTTGTACCTGCGTTGTTTATTTTGGGCTTCTAGATTTTTTGGTGGTCAGTTTCTTTCGGCACAGTCTGTTTTTTTTGGGGCTTCTCGATTTTCTTCATTATTTAGCATGGACTCCGCACCTGTGTGTGCCAAGTTGACAGGCAACAATTATTCTACGTGGGCTTTTCAATTTGAACTTTTCCTAAAGAGAAGAGTTTTGCTTTTACCAAGTTTGCAAGAGGCACACTCAAGAGATAAAGAAGAACGTTCTTTATTACCAAGTAAACTAGAGTTCAATACATGAGATAAGAGCTGAGTGTTGGGATGGCCTAAACGACAATGCCACACCTTACTAAGATCTAAAACATTATTACAAGCAAAAGACTTAATAAAAGAAATTGGAGAACGTGTTGGAACAGGCAAATGTAGTGGAAACAAGCACCCCACTTTAGGTCCCTTCGTGATCGGCTCCCCCGTTACCTGGTCATCGACATTGCTTCCTAAGTAGCAAATTGATGCTTGTTGATCAATCCGTATCAATTTGAGGGGGGGCTGTCAACGGAAAAGCACACAGCAAAGCAAAAGATTTCTTTCCTTACTTCAGCCCACATTCATTTCCTTATATTTCAATTCATTATTTTGTGTAGTTACCATATATTTAGTTTACATGTATAGGGCTTGATAGATTATAGTTTACTAGTATAGGGCTAGAATCATGCTAGACCTTATTTACTTTCCATGTATAGCATTCTTGTAAAGTCTATATAATATACAGAACTCAAGGCCAATTCATTCGGCCACTCACAAAATATTTGACATATGCGGGGACCAAGGAAGGGGCGGACCACAATGGGTCTATAGTACGCAGAACCTTGCATTTTTTCGAGAGATTGTTTCCACGCCTCGAACCTGTGACCTCCAGGTCACATGGCGACAACCTTATCGTTGCACCTAAGCCCCCCTTCAATACCATGAAAGTAAAGCAAAATACCCAAGTCCTTGATTTGAAATTTTTCTCAAGCCACTACTTAACATTTGCAATTCCACTCTATTCACTACTAGTGATGATGATATCATCAACATAAACAACTAGAAGTACCACACCAGCCTCTGTTTGGCAGGGGGGAAAAAATCAAATGTTCGCATTAGTACTAGATAAAGTCAAATGCAGGGACTACAACACTAAATTTTTCAAACGAGGTTCTCAAGGAGACTGCTTAAGACCATAAATTCCCTAATGCAACCTGCATACTTTATCATCCTCCCCCTGAGCAACATACCCAAGAGGTTGCTCTATGTATACCCTTTCTTGTCATACAAGAATACATTCTTCACATCCAACTGATACAAGGACCAATCAAAATTACTGGCAATGAGATCAATACATGAATAAAATTTGTTCAAACAACAGAAGAGAAGTTCACAAAATAATCAATATCATAAGTAGGGCTGCAAACAAGCCAACCCAAGCTGAGCCGAGTTTCAGCATGCTCGGGCTTAGGCTTAGCTCGGTTTGAGCTCAAAAAATTGGGCTCGAGCACAGCTCAAAATTAAAAATATTGGCTCAGGCTCAAGCTTAAGTTTGAATCATTTATAGGCTCGAGTATGAGCTCAGGCTCAGGTTGAAATTTTATAAATGACTTAATAATAACAGTTTCATCCACCTATTTTGTTTGGGCCAAAGTTTGTTCCTTTCTCCTTAGGTGATTGGGCTAGTATTGGACTCTTGGAATTGGATCAACTTAATGAGCCTATTAACGATCTCCTTAATGAGCCTAATAAACGAGCACATTCAAGCCAGTTATCGAGCCGCTCACAAGCCAAAATGAGTCGAGCCTAACTACACTCACATTTGGCTTGTTTACAAACCGAGCCTAAAACTTGGGCTTGTGACTCGCTCATTTAGATAATAAACAAACCCAAACAAGCCCTTACCGAGACGAGCTCTTGAGCTGCTCACGAGTGGCTTGGTTCGTTTGCAGCCCTAACCACAAGTTTAGGTGTTCCCCTTGGCAACTAACCAAACCTTATATCATTCGATAAAGCGTTAAGTCCCATGTTCCTCAAGTGGTCAAGGCACCATTTCTACCTCCATTGCATGCTTCCACCTAGGGTTAGCAAGTGCTTCAACATGTGAAGGGATGGCTGAGAAAATAGACAGGGCGAAAGAGAGCGTAGAACTAAGAAGGTGAAGAACTAAAACATAATGAGCAATAATATAAGCAACTAAGGATTGCTGAGCACATTTTCAAGTACCTTTCCAGTGAGTTGGGCAGTCACATTGGGATGGATCCCCAGAACCAAAAGTCAAAAAAATGATGAGCAAAGGAATGATGTTTGTGTTGCCTTCCGTCACTCATAAACCTTTAATTGTTTCTTTGGATCAATAATTGATGGATTTGGAAGAGAGGTAGAAGATTTCTTGAGAGGGATAAGGGTAGGAACAAGAGGATCAACACAAAAGAAGGGACCATAAATCATTGTTGGAATCAAAATAGATTCATCGAGGGAGGACCCAACATTGAAGAAATAGGGTGTCCTCAAAAAAGGTGACATCAACACTAACATATTTCCTACAAGTGTAGGGATCAAAACATATATATCCTTTCTAAGTTCTCGAGTACCCAAGAAAGACACATTTAGAAACACAAGGAGAGAACTTGTCCTGACCAATATATGGAACATGAACAAAACAAGTACACCCAATGACACGAGGCAAAATAGAGAATATGGATGTTTTTGGGAACATGATGGAGAACGGAATTCGTCCTCTTAGAATTCTTAAGGCATCATGTTGAGTAGAAAACAAGCTATAAGAAGAGCATCGGTCCAAAAGTTCTGAGGAACATGCATATGAAGGTGTAGAGACCATGCACATCAAGTAAATGTCTATTTTTTTTGTCAGCTACTCCTTTTTGCTAAGGGGTATGTATACAAGACATTTGATGACTAATCTCTTTAGCCAAGCAAAAAGATTGTAGCTTGTTTTGAACAAACTCAAGTGCATTATCAAATCAAAAAATTTAAATACTAACGCCAGAATGAGTTTTAATTTCCAGGTAGAATTGAGTAAATACATTCAAAAATTCAAAACAATATTTTAACAAATAGATCTAGGTCATATGCGAAAAATCATCCAAAGTATTGATGATCAATGCAATTGTTGACTCTACACAGACCCAAATATCTAAATGAATAAAGGAAAGCAATCATTTACTAAGAGACACGACTCTAGACGGAAAAGATGACCTAATATTATTTCCCAATTAACACGCAGAACACTCAAAACAAGAAAAGGACTTGAACACAAGAAAAACTTTTAGTTTTGAAGAGATGGATGACCCAAACGAGCATGTCACTGATCAAGAGAAACACCATGAGTAGAAATTGAGAAAGCCACATGACAAGAATTGGACCCACTGTGATCACCATCGAAATAGTACAAGCCATCTTTCTCCAGACCTCCACCAATCCTCTTCTTCGTTTAGAGTTCTTGAATAACACAACAAGAAGGAAAGAAGACCATAGAACAATTATTAGACATACTTAATTGGCTAACTGATAGTAGGTTCAAGGGAAATTTAGGCACATCTGACATAGACGAAATTGGTATAGAAAGAATTGAAAAAATATTGCCAAAATAAAAAATTGTTGTAACCGAACCATCAACAAGAATAACTTTAAGAGTGTAAAATAGTGGGGTTCAAGGACTTAAAACAAATTAAGACTACCTATCATATAGGAGGAGGTTGTAGAATCTATAACCCAAGATAAGGAGGATATAGAGGCAAGAAGCCAGGTTTTACTTGAATGGGATACAATAGCACTAGGTTTAAAAGACTGATTTTGAAGTTGTTGAACCATGCAAAAAATATTGTTAAACTCTTCTTAGGACACAATGGATGACGTACTCAACCCCCCAGTGGAGTGGCAAGGTGCATTTGAAGTGTCAATAGTAGAATCGCCCTTCATGAGAGACTTACTGGCCCTAGCTAGTTTCCAAAGGAGATCCAAACAATGATCAATGTTATGATTTTCCTAGCCCCAATGTGTGCAAATGTGAGAATCGCCACAATGAACTCCTAGTCCTAATACACAATTGTTGACATGGCCACAATCCAAACCTCGTCCTCTTCCTCCAAAACTTACCCTACTACCGTAAGAGGTAGTATCCATGGCTGACTTATCAAGGGAAGGAGCTTGAGAAGTCAGGCAGCACACACTAGAACAAACAGCACTTTCAGGACTTCAGAAAACAGAACTTACAACACTTCAAACTAACCAAAACCCAGAATTTCAATAGGCAGCTACACTACAGATCTGAGCTTACAATGTCATATGGGGAACCACTTAACCACCAAGAACAGGGCAGACCACAGCAAAGTACAGCACACATTTAATAAACAACATAGCAGTGCTTCAAGCCATTATGGCTGGCAGCAACTGGAATCGAATGCAGAAAAGAACAGGGAATAAGTATTTGCAGACCAATAGAAACCAACCAGCAATTGGTACAATATTTCCAGCAATCAATCGCAAAAACATGTCATCAAAACAGCATCATCAGCAAACATAGAGTGAGAGAGGAACAGAAGCAGCAGCAGCAGCATACTAGAAACAAGTATAACTGACTTCACATCAGCAAATCACCATGAGAACACGCAGCTTCCTGCCAAGGATGCTGCACAACCTAACCCAGAGGGAAGGTGTCCTTAAACGACTCCCAAACCAACCAGAAAATCAGATTTGAAGACTAACTAGGGGAAGATAAGAAAAGAAAAAAAAAAAACAGATTATCAAAACCAATTCAGATAAATCAAATTTGAAGGAGATCAATTCTCAGATATCATGTTGTAAAGTTTGAGATGGAGGAGAGAAGAAAAGGAGAGAAAAGAAGAGGAGAAGAAGAAAGAGAGAGAAAAAGCTGAGCGGCAGTTTTTTGGAGTCTATGCACAACTCCAGGTTTTTTATATAGTATCAATAATAATAAAATCATAAGGATAAAAATACCTCCATTAACACAACCTAATTACTAGAATAATATACTCTTCTAACAATTTGATTCCTTTGAGGTTATTTAATAATTTTTAATTACTTTGGGGTTATTTCTCAAATTCTGATAGGATTATCATTAGGGTTCTTAGTTGATTGAAAATATTGGATTATGTCATAAAGGTAATTGAATTTTGAACCTCAAACATCTAGCAAAAAATAAAATTTTAGGCACATCTTCAATGGACAAGCTCAATTTCTCTATTTTTTGTTGAACTTGGACCCGCTATGCAACCAAAAATTATTATGCTATATAGAAGAGGGTGAGCCTTAGCCTAATAGTACAGGTGTTGCACCCACATCCAGGGAGCATAGCCAAACCCAAAGGTCACAAGTTAAAATCAGGGAAACAGAATCAGTAAGTGCACCGGAAAGGTTACATACATCATGTGCTTACCAAATCCCTCATGTAGCATGAGAGCCTTGTGCACTAGCTGTTCTTTCTCTCTTTTTTTTCCCATAAGGGCACTTTAAGAAGGAAATGAGCATGACTGAAATCTCTTTTAACATTTTTAGAATTTTACCATTAGTATACGAAACTGAAAAAATGGTTAAAATGAAAGCTACATTTTCTGGGACAGAAAAGCACTCACCTAAAATCTGCAATATATATTGGCATAAAGTATGCAAAAATTCCCTTTATAAAAGCATATCCAAGCTAATGTGAAACCTATTTTTCATATTAAAAATAAAATAAAATAAAAATAAGAAAAATTAAAGGAACCAAAGTTTGAAAGATGAACTCACAGAAGGCCCACATATTAGAATATTTGCAGGGAGAGGAAGATTATACACACTAAACTGTGTCTGAGAAACAGGAGATAGCAACACTGTCAATCCTGCAGGAGAAATATCTGATGTTAGGAAAAACTGTGACTCCTGAAAAAGAGATGAGGCAAATAATATATATTGCATAGAAAAAACGATAGGTTTACATATCTGCATGACTTTACACGTTATTTGAGAAATTATTCAGTATCACAATAATATAAGTGCATTCAAATAACTAATCTGAAAAATGAAGATGCATAACTATGTACACATCTTACCATGAAGAATTGACATGATATTTTACAAGCAGCACTTAAGCATCCTGGAATGGAAATTACATCCTTTTTTCAACCAAGAGTTTCCCTCAATTGTAACTTAAAACCAAAATTAAGCATGGAGAAAGAAGGTAGAATAGCTCTGGCAATAAAATCAGTTTTAATGCATGCTGCTGCAGTACAAACAATATCACAACCAAAGAACAGTGCACAACCCTGAATATGGTATTAGATTAATCTACAGTACCTATTGACAAATTACTTACAAGTCAAGCGTCTCTGTGTGTGTGCGCGAGAGACAGTCAAATATAATTCAGATTGTAAAAATTTTAAAGCATTAGAAATGCATTACAAAATTAAAACAAAAAGATCATCACGAGCAGCCGGATGAATTCCTAACCATGGCAACAAAGTGTGCACTGCCCAGCCCCCACCCACCAAAAAAAAAGGCAAAAAAAAAAAAAAAAAAGAAGGCTGTGCATGAAATATATAAATTTAAGGAGGCTTATGGCATAGTATACCCAACTCTAAACTAATCCCACACAAACGAGAAAGTATGGTGTTGCACTTGATTTATATTACAGCACTTATTTTTCCTTCCATTTTCTTTTTAATAAGAAACAGAAAACCTTATGTATTAAAAGAAAGAAAAAGAAGCCCAATATAAATTTAAAGATCACGAATGAAAATTTCTTCAAAACAAAAGAAAAGAGAGAAAAAGAAATACATAGAAAGATAGATGCCCTGACAAACTTAAAGGTTTACAGCAAATAAAAAAGGAAAGATGCCAACTTCCTGCCACACAAATTAATTCACACTTGTAGAAACATTTGCCCTCATAATACACCATCTCCCACACACCCCCTTTCACAATATCCAACCATAAGTTCTCAACAATTATTTATCTCACTATCCAAACATTTCCATCCCATCTATGACAAATTCGAACATTATATCTTGTTTTTAATTGATAGGAAATAAACATCCAAAATCAAAAGCTCAAGACTTTGTTCAAGTTAAATTTCATATAGCATGCTCGTGATGCTGCCCCATGTACAAAGATAGTAGATCATTTTTCTAAAATCATCAACCTAGCAGCGCCATACCACACAGAGACAGCCTCCCCTGAAGTATTAGAGGCTAAATGCATTGAGGTTTAAATAATTTCAAAGAAGAAATACCTACTATTAGTAACATCAGGAACAGCCATCTCCATCCAGCTCAAGCAAGAAATTGAAGAATTGAGGCTTTTGTTAGACGCTGCATCTTTAACAGAATAAAAGATTACAGGTTCACCCAACTTTAAATTTCCAAACAAAAATTCCAAGTTTCCCAAATTATCATTACTTTTGTGCCCCCCATTGAAGAAGAGCTCATACCCATTAACTTTTCCACCAAGCAGGGATTCCCCAGAAATAGTCAGCACAAAAAAAATTTCAACTGGCAATTTTCTGCTGAAGAAAGAACCATTGGATGTCTGTACCTTTCTCGTAGTCTCAAAGTTGTAACCTTCTATTTCAAAGTGAATCAATGTTTCATTTCCCAAAATCAATGAACTAACTTGAACTCCTGCAGTTGATGAGATAGCATCAACTTGTGCAGAAAACCATGCACCAAGAAGACTTAGCAGTCCCTTTTTACCATCTGAATGAGAAGCAACATCTTCATCCTCCTTACTAGAAGATTCATTAGAAAGAACTGCAACCACTTCCTCATAAACTGACCAATCCACCATACCCACACGGATGTCTGAGCAAACCTTGAGAGACCTGTTCTTCATCTTATGATTTTTACAGCTATCGGGCAATTCAAGAGCACTGTTCTCAAAACCCTTGTTTGTCCAAAACATTTTAAACTGACAAGGAGAAAGTGAGAGTGAAGAAATACCCTTCTCTGAATTTAAATTGCATGTCTTCACATAAACCCCTGCAAGCATAAGACAGTACTCTCAATTTAAAACCTGATTTTGATATAGAACAACACAAAATATGTCAACAGGGAGATTACTTCAAATACTAGCAATCATTTTGTCTACCCCAAGCAACTCCCGTCTTTAAAAAATCAGAAAATTTGCTACTCTGTATACAAAAGCAGAAAGCAAGAAAGATGACAAGGGTGATTAACTCATAATTCATTGAATCTGTAAAAGACGTGGTGAATTCTAAGAGTATGGATCTAAATTCAGAATCTTAAATATGCAGCACATGATAAGCATCTTCTATGGGGTCACTAGATGAGCAAAAAAATATCTGATACTTTATATGCAATAACCAGCACTGCGCAGCATTCAGAATACAGCCAAAGCAACATTACAACACCATGGAGACAATTAAACAATATAGAAAAGAGTTGACACATTACACCAATTTGGGCCCGAAATTGCCAATCACCACACTGAATAGTTCAAACAGCAATGAGTTAGGAATTGAACAAAATGTAACATCACATTCGCAGGCTTAAAGTAATTAAAATGAAATAGAGAAATTAGGGGTCTGTTTAGGTGTGGAAAACATTTTCCATTTTCCTTTCCAGTTTCCATCTTGATGTCTAAGTTTTCCTTTTTAATAAAAAAAAATTGAAATCATAGAGAATGTGTTCCATTAATTTGCGGAAAATGAAAATCACTAAGAGTAGAAAGCATGTTGTAGTGTGGGGGTGGCAGCAGCAGCAGGAGGCAATAATGGTGGTGTGTGGCAGCATCACAGCAAGTGGTGGTGACTGTGGCATCAGCGACGATGCCACTCAGATGGGTGGTTATGGCAGAGACAATAGGTGGTGGTGGTAGTCATAGCAGGTGATGATCGTAGTGATGGTGGCAGAGGCAACTGGTGGTGGTAATAGTGGTGGAGGAAGCAGGGTGGTGAAATAAACTTGAGAAAATAAACATGGAAAATCTGGAAACATTAAAAAGATGTTTCCAAACAGTATAAACTTGGAAAACTGGAAAATTAGTTTTCTATTTTTCCATTTGAGAAAAAAATATATTTGAACATAAACTTCCGTTTTTCCGTTTTCATAGAACATTTTTCCTCAATTTATACGAAAGTTGGAAATTTGTTTTCGTTACTTAACGCAACCAAAACTTCTTAATCACTTTCCTGCACAATCCAATGCTTCTGCATGATTTCATATTAGGTTGAGGAAAAACAAAAGGCTCAACATTATTTGCCTTCCATCCTCAAAAAAGAGATTTTATTGAATAGAAAAGAGAGTATAAAAATGGAGCGAAAGAAATCCACCTCAGAAAATAAAACAACAAACAGAAAAACAATATATATATATATATATATATATATATCAAAACAGCACCGCTCACAACAAGACCAAATACTGGATCCTGTCCCAAAGCATAGGCAGACATCTTTTCCACGAATATATGTGTGTTCCATCAAAGGACATATTTACTAATAATTTTCTTAAAAAGTAAACACAAATATACAACTTTCAACATGTGATGGCCACAAATAATACTCTTAAAGGAAAAACAAGCCCTTGCTACTCATTTTGGAAAATAAAAATTGGCAACATCAATAATCTTCTAGAATTAAAACAAAACATGTAGGATAAAAATATTCAGTAAGACCACCCTGCCAATGGACCAGGTACTTAAGAAACCAAAAAGAAAAAAAGAGCCAATGGTTCAAAAAATGAGTTCCATTGAATGAGCACAGAAAAATATGACTTTGTTCAACAGCCAGAAATTACAACTTACACGAGTGTAAGCCTGCTCTTAGATAGAGACGAAGAGACTGAGCAAGCATTACATGTCCTGTTGCAACAGATCTTGATATCAAAAGCTGAACAACTGCTTGACGAGAATCCTTCTTGTCGGTTATAACTCCATTTGTAACTTCCCTCAAATCCGAGCTGCTTTTCTTTCCCATGTTACTTTTTTCACCATTTCTTAAGTTCTCCTTCAATGGTAATCTAGACATTATAACAACCAGCTGAAGAGAATCCAACGAACAATTCTTAGCTGTTTCTGGATGAATATAAGCAATAGAGGTGAGTGCTACCCCCAACTCAATACCATGAACTGCACTTTTGCGTCTCAATCTTCTATCAGATTCTTGAACACGCAGTAATGCCTTCACAATAGGATGCCCTTTCTTTGAAGATTTCACCTCGGAGTCTTCACAGCAATCCACATTTTTCCTTCGTCCCTTTGGTGCAACTGCAACTTCAGTTCCTGGCACAAGTTGCACTGCAGACAATACAATGAGTCCATCACTATTCTAGCATCTTCAAAAGCCTTGAATAAAAACTACCACTTATTACATTGACTTCATATAAGCAACAAAATCTTGATGTAAGAAGCATTCAAAATTCCATGCATGTCAAAATTTGGTCATTCAGAAGGTTCATGGTCACAGTAAAAACATGTCACACACAGCAATAACAGAGGGTCAATTGGTTCCATAACACACTAGTGCGAACAAAAAAACATAGTATATACTAGCTCAATGAGAAATTGACATGACAAACCATAGCCTCCAACTTTTGATCAGGTTACTTGACATTAGCAAACTGATGCAGAACAAGAAAATGGAGAATGGATCATCAGAGGCTGATTCAGAAGAATTGGATTAAGGAATCACTGGATTGTGAGCCCAATATATTTAGAAATTACGATCAGTGGTGGATCTAAGGGGGGGCCAGCCCCCCCCCCCCCCCCCCCAAGCTCTCCATTTTATTTTATTTTTCCACTTTGGCCTTTGAGTCAGTTGCCATTCTAACCCCCCCTGCTCGTAGGCCCTAGACAAATTCTAGAAAATCCACTCCCATAGCAAAAACGTCCTTCACTCAGTAAGTCCACCTCATACTATAATTAATATATATATATATATATATATATATAGCTTCTGTCATATGTTTCCTAAAAGAGAGAAGAAAAGAAAATAAAAAAATTACATAGATTATATGAAAAATTAGATCAATTAATGATAATGAAGATATGACTACAATTTTTTCGTTTTATTTTATACCAAATATATGTCTATTTTTATTTTAAATGTAAACATGCCGCATCTAAGTTTCTTATATGATAATTTTAAAATTTTTTAGTACATTTATTTTTATTTTGGTATTTTAAAAAATTTGCACAGATAGCAAGTTAACATTAAAGTATTAAAAAACAAGTTAAAACAAATATACAGTGAAAAATTTATTGTCAAATGGTGTATAAATCTAAATCAAGAGTTTAAAATTAGGAATTCCAAATACCAGTATATAGAATAGGTTCATATATACATATAACAACTAGTAGATTCTTAAAAGAAAAATCTTAAAGAATCAAAAGTATTCATCATAAAAAATATTAATTTTATCCCGAGAACTCTTTTGAAAAGGAAAATTTTGAGACATTAGTAGCACAATATTATAAGCTTGATATTTATTAGTGCTTTGAGTTTTAAAAAAGTGTATATCTTTTTAAAATCATGTCAATAGTTGATGAAAATAATAAAATTAGTAATCCATAACCTTGCTGATAGATTGATTCAACTTATTCTAACGATCCTTATTTCTAAAATTTGTGCTCTTCTTTTCAGCTATAAATCTTATTAAAATCAGGCTTGCAAGAAGATTGAAGATGAGTATCTTGTGAATTACTTTATTATATACATTGAGAAATAAATTACTCGCAAGTTTGATAATGATTTGATAATTGATAATTTTTATGTGATGAAAGAAGCGACAAACAAAATTTAGGGTCATTACTCAAGTTAAATTATTGGTGTATATTTGAACTTTTAGAATAATTTTTTGTGTCTGCCATCTCATAGTGGTAGACATTTTTTACTACTTTTACTATTGTTGAGATGTATTTATGCGTGATTTGAATTAATAATTTTTTAAAATTTTTTATGTTAGTAGAGTATATAATTTAGCTAAAATCAATAATGGTCATAATAATTAGCTAAATACCTTCTAAGAGTATATAAGTTCATTGAAAGACATCACTCCAAATATAATTGACAAGTTCACAATAAGTTAACAATAAGCAAACATAGAATCACCTTAACTCATAATGGAACATTGTAAAAGCTAAAGCTTTTAAGTTGTGGACCAACAATATATATCAGGCCTTAACAGTTAACAGCCTTCATAAAATAAATGTAACCTTTAATGCCTAAGCCTTGGTTGCAAGAACCTCTAATTGGGAGACATGGACCCTCCCACTTTGGAAAATCAATTCAGTTTGCTATACAAAACCTCGACAAAACTTCAATCCAAACATAATTGGATCCAGCTCCCGTCATGATACAAGGCCATCGCAAATTCAATATATTTGGAATGTTTAAATTTTTTGTCATTATTGTTATTTATTATTCTACTTCCATGATGGTTTTCTGATAGAATTTTATAAGGTCATAAATGAATGGATTCTACCCTCTAATCTATCAAGAAAATAGTATCCTGGTATTATAGCCTCATGTTTTCGCTGCTGCCATGCACCCACCTTCAGATACCCGACTGTGCACCTTTCAAATTATGGAATCGCACTCAACCATTAACCCACATCAACACAAATCAAACAAACAGTTAACAAACCTTCTCAGACCGAAAACCTATGTCAGCATCAGTCATTGGATTTTCATTCAACGCATTCATCCAGCATCATCAACTCCAAGATCATTGTTAACATCCTCACATCGAAATCAGAATTCAGATCGAAGCATCCAACAACGCTTTGTTGCCTCCATCAAGAGAGAGAGTAGTGCAGGTTGGCGCAAAGAATTAAGGAAGCAAGCACAGAAAAAAATTGAAGTGGCTGCTTCTTGCCCAACAATCCCATGTTGTATCCATTAATAAAAAGAACCCATCAATCAATAACAGCAGGTCAACACAGATCATCATGGTACATCAAAGCCTAGATCATAAAAGTTCTCAGCAAACATCACAAATTTCTTGCATCCAAACCTCAACCTGCCTCTCAACTGACAACCCACAATGAACCAATGCCTTCTGTCCTCAACCTTGCCCAAAGAAAATCAATCATGGTCGGCACCAATTACGTTCCAAATAGCCTTGCCGAAGAAACTAATCACCGTCAGAACATCATGAAAGGGGCCACCAAATGCTTATCAGGAGGCTTTACCACAGAAGCTTTCCATAGCTTTTGCGTGGTATAACACATCAGGAGCCTTTCATAGCCTTCAAGTAGTTATACCACTTTATATGGTTATTATACCACTTTGAGACTTGTCCCGCTGAATATTTTGAGGTTTTACTGCATTTCCCTTGTAACTAGAGCCAACGGAATAAAAGTGCAGGCCCCTTCTTATCACCAGAACCTAAACTAGTCTTGGACCAATAAGTCCAGCTGCAGATGATTCATTTAACCCACACCGATTTACCCCAAGTCAACCTGTCAGCGCAAAAACAGAAATCCCAAAAGAAAGCAAAAAACTGGGGGGAGTGAATTGTCAGTATTAAAATATTGCAATGGGCAAAAGAACTCAAAGAGCAACTCATCAAAGCTGGATAGACCCGTCTTCCCTCCATCTTCTGCTGACAACATTTTGTGTCTGCTAGATCAAATTGAGAGTGACCTAGTGTGGATCTCTAGGTCACAATCCCCACCTAAATCATAAACATCTGCAGTCTCCCCAATGGTCAAGGCAGTAATTACTCACGAATTTTTGCTCCAATAAAGCCTAGAAGTTAAGCCCCCTGTTGCTGCTTGCATTAGTGAGATTGTGTGGATTACAGCTCAATACATCCTTTACCTGAAGCCCAAATGAACGATGGGTCATCCATCTGTTCAAAAAGAGGATCTCCATCTTGGCAATATCACAGGTTTTTGTTTGCACTTATTTGCTAAATAGAGGCTAGGTTTGAATTGGTTCACTATTAAGTGAATGGGTAAGATTTCAATAGGTCTGGAAACACATCTAAATTGGATCTCAAATCCATTTATTTGGTCAGACCTCAAATTACTACACTCATTTCCCACACATCTTACACTCATTTTTATTTTAAGGGCCCACACAGTTTAATATACATATTTATTGGGCTTTTTCAAAGAGAAGAGCTATTGGCACTCCAAAAAAATACCAATAGCACTCCACATTTATTTTTTATGTATCAAAGGACAATCTTACCCTTGATTTTCTGAATGAAATGACGAATTTGCCATCTCCTTTTTTACTTTATCACTCACCAAGTGAAAAATCAAAGGGTAAAATTATCATTTAATACAAGATAAAATAAATTTCAAGTGCTAGTTGTATTTTTTAGAGAGCCAATAGATCCTCCCTTTTAAAAAAGAAACACCTTGAATTAAATGTTAATTGCATGTTTTGTCTAAAGGATATTTAAATAGGTCAATTTAATTTTGTATTCTTCATTCAAAATCACATGCATTATAAGGTACACACTATTAGTTAACAATGTGATAACAACATATTTTTGTAATGGTGTAGTTAGCAGTCCCGACAACTTTATAAACACACATCCCAAATTTGATGTGGTGCTCTTTTGGGTGCCACATATTTGGCTTGAGAGAATATTGTGTGGGACCTAGAAAAGCATCACATTCAATTTGTGATACAATTGTTGAAAAGTTTTCAGAAACACTAGCATTATCTTTTTCTATTTATTTAGATATTGATTAATTAACAACAACAAGAAGCCTTAAGTGTCACTAGGTGGGGTCGACTATATGAATCATTTTTTGCCAATTCATACTATCAAGGGCATTTTCCTCAGTTAGCTTTAAAACTATTAGATCCTTTCTCACTACCTCATTCGAAATTATTTTAGGTGTACTTATACCCCTTCTAATACCATTAATAATAACTAACTCACTCCTCATTGGATCACTACTTGGCCTACGTTTCAAATGCCCAAACCATCTAAGTCGCATCCCTCTTTTATCTTATCTTCTAGTGCTATGCCTATTGCCAGACCCCTTGAGTAGCTTGACATTGCCGAGGCACATGGTGTGGGCAACTCATGTGCCAAGGCAATAGCTTAAGATGGCCAATCATGGGTTATCTTGGCACTTGATGGTTGGTTAATCTATGTTGCTCAAGGGGGAGCACATAGATGTTAAGTTGCCTATTCGACATGGTCAGGGATGGACATGGTTGGGGCCATGGTCCTTGACAAGGTTGCTTACGGTGGCTAGTTTCGATTGACATGGTTGGATGGTTAACTTGGTTATGTCAGGTGCTTCATTGACATATGGTGTTGTTAAGACATAGGATAAGTCATGGTTAAGGGAAAACCATGCTTGACACAAAGTGTTGACCCATGGGTAACATGTAGTTTTAACGTCAAATACTTGCAGTGTTGACATGTTGACCAAACAGGGCAATTGCTTGGCAGTTTTTCCTTGTAAGGCTGGCAAATAGGCTTGGCTGTTGATAAATTCATGGGTTGACATCTAGGCATGTTTTTAGCCACTTATCTATAAGCATAACTTTTTTTAGCCTTGTTGGAAAATTCTAGTTGCATCCACCACAATCTAGGTCGTTGGGGTTGTCAACTGCAGACCCTAGGCAGTCGAGGGTGCCAGCTATGTATTGATTTAACATGTGGGTGGCAATGGGACATAGAGGAATTCATGCACAGTGTTCCTACACATGTTAGAGTATGTATTCCTTGTTTTGAATAATAGAAAAGGTTGGGAGGTGTTGCTCCAATAAATATTGTTGCCTTGTGAATATTGTTTGAATTACTATACACTTGCAGGACTTAACCAACAAATTTGAGCGTGTGACATTGGCTTAACCAAATGTCACTTGGTGCCATCGTAGTGTCAAGTTGTGCGCTGTGAACTTTACACCTATAACAATTGGTATTAGAGCCTAGTTCGATAATGGCGAACCCAAGTTGGTGGGATCAATTGGAGAACTTCCTTGGTTTCCTAGAGACCAATGACGCAATTCCATTGGTGGTGCAATGTGAGCCTCTAACCGAGGAGTTGGTTGAATTGCAACAATGGCATGTTGATTTCGTGGTTGCAACAGAAGCCAAAATATCAACGTTGTTGAGTGATATAACTACCCTTACAATGAATAGCAAAATTGGCTCGGTAGATGGTGAAATTACTCTTGTGAAGAAGGCCACCTCCTTAAAATAGTGGGGGGGAGACCTCACACAAAATTCAAGCTCCTGAACCGAAATCCTTTGAAGGAAGTCGTAGTGCAAAGAACCTTGAGAATTTCCTAAAGATATGGAGCAATATTTCAAGGTTGCCTATGTTCCAGGGAATGAAAAGGTTGTCATAACATTGATGTACCTATCGAGTGTTATGGTCGCGTAAATGGACAGAGGATGATGCAAATGTCGGAAGACCTAAAATTAAGACACAAGAAACCTTGAAGGAGGAGCTAAAAAATCAATTCCTTCCTTGCAACATGGCATAGGTTGCAAGGGATACCCTAAAAAGATTGAAGTAGACCAAAACCGTTCAAGATTATGTCAAGGAATTTAGTTCCTTGATATTGGACACAAAGAACATGTTGGAAAAAGACAAGTTGTTCAACTTTCTTTTTTGCTTACAACCGTGGGCACAAATGTAACTACGTAGGCAAGGATTGAAAGATCTCCCTACAGCCATTGCAACAACATATGGCTTGGTTGATTTCAAAATCAACACTAAGATCGAGAGTCCCAAGGCCAAGGCAAAGAAAGACAAGGATAAGGGTAGGGCAAAGGAAGAGAAGGAGAAGAAGGATAAATAGGCGAAGGCCGAAGGTGAAGCCCACAACCAAAACAAAGGGAGGATGCTTCTAAAGGTTCCTAGAAGTCTAGTTGTTTCATCTACAACGGTCCACACTGTGACCATGATTGTTCTAAGCAAGAGAAGTTGAATACATTAGTAGCCTCAAATTCGAAAGATTGTGATTCGGATGAAGAGGTGCCTTCGCATGTCAACCATGGTTTTAAATAACGGCCGTTACGTAGCGTAACGGCCAATACGTAACGGAAATCGGAGGCTCCGAAACCGATACGGGCCGATAATGCGGTTCGGAAAAAATTCACGGCCATTACGGAGACGTAACGGCACGTAACGGCCAATACCCCAACGTGACACGTCGTAACGGTCCATTACGGACCGTTACATGGCCGATAGGTCGCAGATTCGCTGAAGGCTTTCTGCTGCAGGCAACAGCGCTACTTTCCCCCTCTCCCCGATCCCCACACCCATCTGCCATTCAAAAGGTAAAATGGAAAGTTAAAAACTGACCTTGAAAATTTATTGGCCGAAGCAATAAGAAGGCTTCGAAGCCTGAGAGTGAGCACACCGAGCAGATCTACTCATCTTCACACTTCGCAGCCTTCCAGGACTCAGGAATTGCAAACTTGGAGTTGCAGCAGCTTGGCGAGTCACCGGCGACAGGTCTACAGCAGCTCCGCCGCCTTTGCAAGTCGCCGATAGCCCGTCGGCACCTTCCTCCCCAGTCGTCGCAGTCGCCACCAGCCAGCCTCTCGATTTCAGCTTCGGATCTTGGAGTCATCGCTGCTTTGTGCTTCGCAGCCTTCACTCCTTCAAGGCTCCTCCGAGTTCCCTCGAATCCCTCCCCTCTCTCGGTCTAACTCGACTCCCAGCGTATGAGACACTCAACACTCAACACACAACACCCACAGCACTTATCATTATGTTTTTTTTTTTTAAATTATATTTTGTTGTAAAATAGGTTTGTTAAATTGAATTAAAAAAAAAAAGTAATTTAATAGAGTAAAAAATTAGAAATCATTAATAATTATGTAAAATAAATTTTCTTAATTTATAAATATTTTAATTGTATTATATTTTTTGAAAGATAATTATGAAAATTAATTCCATGACATAGCAAGCAATTATTAATAGTATATAATTAATATTTTTTAAGGTTAGTAAATAATTAATATTTACCAATAATAATTGAAGCCTTTTTTATAATAATATTTGAATATCCACTACTGCACTCACCATCGTAAACAAAGCTTTAAAATAATGTATGTACACAAGACATCCATGTGATGGCATTTTATATTATCTAGGCTTAATTGAGCTCTATTTTTCACCATTCTTAAAGAATTCCAAGGAATACTCTGCACAATTATTATAATATTTAGTCTTAGGATTTGCCAAAGTTGTAGAAATAAAATTAATTCATGGCACCAATTGGCTAACATACTATTTATGTCAGCAGGCCAAAGTGGTCATTTTGATAAAGAAGATATCATATTCACTCCCATCTATTGAAAAAATATTAAATAATATTCATATTATAAAAGAAAAAAAAAATTAAATAACATCTGTCACCCATTTTATGTTACATGTGTATCTACTTGCCACTTCTTGAGTAGGGTGACCCTGTTTATTAATATTTTCTAAGTTTTAAAACATCATTTTGACCTTAAATTTAAAATTAGGTAAAATAAATGTTTACATCTATTTTTTGTTTTTAGTTATCAAATAAAGTAAAAATTGATAACTTAATAAAAAAAAAAATTAACCTAATACTTAATACATTAATAAATCTGATTTTTACTAATTACTACTAGAATTTGTAGAAAAATTTAATTTTAATCCATATACTGAGAAAATGCTTAAAAAATTAAATAGTCAATTTGTAATGTATGGATCTCTATTTGTGATGCTGTGATGTATATGAAAGTAGAGCAAAAGTCTTTTTTACCTTTAAAATTACAATGTTAATTTCTTATAGTTATAAATGAAAATAAAATCAAGCTATAAAAAATAATGAAAATATCTTTTTAAAGATAAAGGAATATATTTTTTTTGTAATAAAATATCTAATATTTTATAATTTTGTTTATTTAAATATAAAAATAATAAACATTACTTATTATTTTTAATCAAATATTATACTTTATTTTTACGTAATAAGTATTTAAAATTAGGACTATTTAGTACTTATTATTTAATATTTACTAAATTACTAATTATATTATTCCTGTCATTGTAGAAAGGTTGTAACTTTGTATTTTCTATATGTTTTGTGTAGAGATCATCAAATTAAGTCTATCAATATGTCACGTGATACAGGAAATGAAAACTTACCTAGTGAGGATATTGGATGGCATTTTGGTACTGCGGTGGACGGTAATAGACATGTTATTATGTGTAAGTTATGTGGGAAAATAATCAAAGGGGGCATTACACGCTTGAAACAACACTTGGCACATAAAAAGGGTCAAGTAGCTGGATGCTCAAATGTGACCACACAAATAAGAGAACAAATGATGAAACATCTACAACAGTATGCTGAGAAGAAAAGAGATAAACAAAAAAGGCAAGAAGAAGCAGAAGCCCAAATTAGAGGAGATTTTGAGAATTTGAGCAATGAAGAAGACTTGGAAGAAGAAAGTATGAGATTTGCTCGACAAGTAAGCATATGATCACAACAACAATGGGAAGAGAGACAAAGATTTCGAGCAAGAACAACTGGAAGGGATAATATTTATGAAGAGGGAGGTGGCTCTGGCAGTGGTGCTACCAGTGGTTTCAATGGAGCAGGAGCTCGATCTTATAGTGGTCGAGAAGCTGGAGGTAGTGGACGACAATGGATCAATCCTGATGCCCCTGAAGCTAGACTAAAGGCAATGGATCCTATTTTAGAAAGAAGCAAGAGTGCGAAACAACCAAAAATCAACACAAAGTTACTGAAAGGTTTAAGAAGTAAATTAGGAAAAGCAGTTAGAAAATTCCTAATTTATAATCGGATTCCAGCGAATGTAGCTGACTCTCCATTTATGCAGCCTATGTTTGATATTGCTGCAGAGGTTGGAAAGGGGGTGAAGGGTCCATCATCCTATGAGATATCTGAAATTTATTTGGAGAAAGAATATCAAGAAATGAAAAATTATATAACTTCTTTTGCTGGAATTTGGAAGGAGAGAGGTGTAACACTTATGTGTGATGGTTGGTCAAGACCAACTAGAAAACACATTATAAACTTTTTAGTTTATTGCGATAGAGGCACCGTGTTTCATAAATCAGTTGATGCCTCTGAGGTGCTAAACAGAATAACTGAATATTATTTCAGGTAATTTTCTAATTTTAATTGTATATGCAAATAGTATTATGGACTTGCATGTTTTTAATTAAATAGTAGTAATTATTGAATCTATAATTTCATTTCAGATTAATGGACGAGGTGGTTGAAGAAATTGGAGAGAATAATGTTGTCCAAGTAGTGACAGATAATGAAGCTGCAATGAAGGTAGGAGGAAAATTATTAATGCAGAAGAGGCCCAATCTCTATTGGACAGCATGTGCAGCTCATTGCATAGACCTTATTCTTGAAGATATTGGTAAGAAAAGTAACTTGAAGAAGGTCTTAGAAGATGCAAGAACAATAACCTCATTTATTTACAACCACACATGGACAGTGAATTTCATGAAGAAATTCACAAATAATAGAGAGTTACTTCGCCTTGCCATCACTCGATTTGCCACAAATTTCATTGCTTTGGAGACTATTGTCAGGCATAAACAAGAACTAAGGGAAATGTTTACATCTGATGCTTGGAAAAACTCAAGGTTTGGAATGGCAAAATCAGGCCCAGCATATGATTCAAAGAAAATTATCTTAGGTAAAGAGTTTTGGCAAAAGACCTCTGATATAATTAAAGTGTAAGAACCCTTGGTAAAAGTTCTTAAATTGGTTGATGGTGATGAAAAACCAACCATGCGCTTCATATACGAGGCAATTGATAAGGCGAAGTTGGCCATTCAAAAAGATTGCTGGTTTTACAAAGACTATTGGAAAATTATTGACAACCGGTATAGTTTTCAGTTGCACCAAGATTTGCACGCTGCTGGTAAGTGTAAATCAAATACAATTTCTTATTATTTTAACTTTTAAATTATGCATAGTTGCATTAGAAAACTATTGATTAATATGTTTCTAAATTTAATTGTCGGGTATTTTTTGAACCCATAATTTCTTTATGGTGCCCCACCCTCTCCTGAAGTTGCTAGAGAAGTCATGGATGGAGTTAAAAAAGTGATAACCAAGTTGGTACCTGATATATATACTCAAATTCGAGCTATTAATCAAGTAAGTATTGATTCCATTAAATTGAATAATGAATAGTTCTAGTATTCTATAATACTTTCAAGAATAATTATTAATACATCTAATTAATTAATTATATTTCACAATCATCCTTTTTTAGTTGTTGCTATATCGAGATAGGCAGGAGACTTTTGGAACCCCGTTAGCTCAAAGGGCAGTGAAACAAACAAATCCTGGTAAATATGGCTATATAGCTAAATAATGGAGAATGACTCTATTTTCTCTCTTTATGTTCAAATTTGACTTTTGAAATATACGTTATACTAACATAAAACTCTTTTTAATTATTCATGCATCTGAATGGTGGATTCATTATGACTTGTGTGCTCCTGAGCTCCAAAGAATAGCAATTAGAGTTCTTAGCCAGACCACATCAGCTTCGAACTGTGAGCGTAATTGGAGCACCTTTAGCCTCATCCATACGAAAACAAGAAATAGATTAAAGTACATGAGACTACAAAAACTTGTTTTTGTACATTATAACACGAGGTTAAAGTTAAGACGTACAATGAGAAGAAGCCAACGAGAAATTGAAGAGGGTTTCAATCCTATCAATTTGGACTACATTTTCGAAGAAGATGATCCTTTAAGTCAATGGTTAGAGGAGAGAGAGACACAACTACTCGATGGTCAGAACAATTCAAATTGGTTAAATGAAGAAGTTGGTGGTACTACAGAAGGAGGTGATCAACCGCCAAAAAACGCGCATGATGATTCAAGTTCAAGCCCTGAACGTACACAAAGTGATGACAATCTTGGTTTGAGCCCACCAAGTGATGATGATGGTAATAGTGGTGCTAGAGCTGGGGTTGGGGGGGTGGCAGTGGTGGTGGTGGAGGCGGCGGTGTAGAATATAATTACGGATATGACATAGGGACATCATTTGCAAGGGATATATATCCTTCTGATCCTTATGGACTACATGACATACCTGAAAATTATGACTTGGGTATTCCTCAAGGGAACCAATCTTCACAACCCAGGAGAAGGATTGCTCGTGGTGACCCTAGTGATTCTACTGAAGATTCATATGGTGTGGTTCGTAGTTTTGGCGACTTTGGTTTAGATGGTTCATCATCACAATCATATGGATCTCATTCAGCATATCCACATTATGCAACTCATGACTCACATTTTTATCCCAATGGATCAGGAATCTCAGGATCTAGTGAGTCTTCTTCTATACACTACCCAGAGTCAGCCCCTGCCCCAACTTATAGACATTATTCAGGAGAATTTTCATCACCAATACATTTTCAAGAGCAACAACGAAATGACGCAAACTTGGGTTCATTCAACTATGTATTTCCACAAGGATGGGGAGATAATTTCCCATCCCAATCTCAAGATACAGATGCAAATTATGAAGACCCTCCACGTCATTCTTTTTGGTGGTGACATGTGTTATGTTATAAATTTGTAATATTGTATTCATGTATTTTCAACTATTTATTGATATTTGATATTAATCACTTTTTAAATTCATGTATGTGTAATGTGTATATTGAGTATTGACTCTATTGAGTCTATTGAGTATTGATTCATTTTTAGTAACTTTATGACTTTAATTAATTGATTCTTACATTTCTACATCTTTTTACTCATTAAAGTAATGTAAACTATAAAAAAATATGCTTTTTTTTGTAAACAGCGCGCTAAAATTAATATAAAAATCATAATACCTATTAAAAAGCATTTGTAGGTTGAATGAAAGCCTTCAAAATTCATTAAAAATCATGTATTAATGGATTTCATGCTTATTTTTCAATTTTGGCATGGTTGTGCATGCTTGAAAAAAATTCACGACCGTTACGCCCACTTCCCGTTACGTAACACCTGCGTCTCCCACGACCCGCGACACCCGCGACGTTACCCGCGACCGCAATTTCGAACCATGATGTCAACCCACAGCAATTATTGAATGCTTCACTGCTACAGAGCCCTTCTCTTAGAAAGGCCTAATGTATGTTTGTGTGAAGATCAATGGTGTTGAATAGTTGAAATAAGGCCTATTCAAGGAATGGCCACTACTATCCAAACAGTGGAAACATGGGAAGGAAAATGTAGTCTAATGACAGTGCCCTTAGATGATTTTAATGTCATACTTGGCATGGAATTCTTTGTAAATGCTACAATGATGTTGATGCCTCACATTGTTAAAATCCTAATTACGGATGAGAAGGCATCTTTGATAGGCACCATGGTGGACCGAGTCTTAAAGATCCCTTGCAAGTTCTAGATGGGCCAATCACAAGGTCAAGAGCCAAGAAGATCAAGGAAGCAATGCAAGGATTGGTGCAATCCACTTGGGCCGAGTTTGCAAATTTATCAAGCAAGACGCCAACATTCAAGATGGGCTTGAAAAAAGAAGAACTAGCTTTAATCCATGTGATACAAGCTATAGAGGGGGGCGCATAGCCTAGTGGTTTAGTGTAGACTCTTTGTTTCATTAAGTATAGGTGTGTGGGCCTATTTTATGTTTCTATGGTTGTAGGCGTTTGGGCCTTTTTAATTTATTAGGTGGGCTTCTTTTATTAGTTATAGGTGTGTAGTTTAGGGTGTTTTGGGCTTGAGATGTATATCCTATTTAATTGTTGGCCCTAGGTTTTCATGGACGGGTTTAAAAGCAGACTTGTAGCCACATTCTACACAAGTTGAACGTGAATGAAGTATTCTTCATAGAGAATTTTCAGTTTTCTCTAGTTGTTCTTGAATGAACTAAGAACTTATCAAAGGCCAAACCTTTGTGGCGTTCTCACCGAATTTAGGTTCTTGAAACAAAATTTCAACGGGTCTAGATCATCTTAACTTGATTCTTGGCGTTCTTGGGTATGTTTTAATTTGTTTGTGGGTTCAAGGGATTCCGATCTCATAGGTTCACATCATATGATATCAGAGCTTAGGCTCCAAATCAGGTCTAATTTATCCTTTCTAATTCTTGCATTTGGGCTTTTTTTTTCTTAGGCGTGTTCTAGGGTTTTCTATTTTGATCCACAGTTCCTTTTTCATTCTTTATAATTTCGTGTGTTTGAATTCAGATCTATGATTTTTCACAATTGATTACTCATGTTCTTGATTCAAGATTTCATATCTACGAATTCTTTAATTGATTACACGAATCTTTGCTTTAATTTCCGGATCTAAATTTTTCAAATCTGTAATCTTTGCTTTGATTCTTCTATTTCCGTTTCTTCTTGTTGAAATCAGATCAATCTTTTTCATAAATTGCAATTATTGTTGCTGAAATTGCAATCTTTTCCATAAATTTTCAAAATCTGTATATAAAGAAAGAAAAAAAAAAAAAAGGGAGAGAAATTTCAGAAATGGCTGTTTGATATTCTTTGCAATCCGAAAATTGAAGTGATTTGGTGTTGATTGACCTTTATCTTCAAAGGGGTCGAATATACCATCTTTATTATCTTGTTTCCTAATTGTTCTTTTTTCCTCATACAAATTAAATCTGCTATCCGATAGCCTAGATCTTCTTATTACATTATTTGAATTTTAATTTGAATTTGTAACCGTACAAATTCCTTGAGACCCATGTCATTTTATTCCGTTCTTTTTTCTTGAATCTATTGCTAGTTGGAATAATACAAGGTTGTGTCCTGATTTAGTTCAACTAGTTCTTAAAGAACTTGGAAGGGAAAACATGTGAGGTAAAAGGCAAGAGATAATGAGAATAGTATTGGAAGGCCAAAAGAGTGAAACACAAATGGAGTGATAATATTTGAGCGTAAACACGTAAGGGAGTGTGTGGGGTTTTACCACTAACATTCTTGTTTTGCAACGCATTAAAAATGTCTCATAAGAGTGACTCAACACCTAAGGAGGAGGCGGATAACTCATTCTTTGTGTTGTAGAGCATGCAACAACAGTTTGAACGGTTGAATTTGGTGTTGGGGGAGGTGAGGGATAGGATGAATCAGCAAGAGGTAGTGATTAGAAATCTGCAAGGTGGGCGAGATAGGAGGAGACATGACCCTAGTGTTGAAAATGAGTATGAGAACCAAGAAGAGGATGAGGCGGACATAGCATATAAAGTTGGAATGGGTGGAATGGGCAGACCTAGAGGAGGTAGGCCTGGAAGAGGGCCTAGGAGAAATCCAAGGGATCGAGATTAGGTAGATAGGAACCTTGGGAGCATCAAAATGAAAATACCATCTTTCCAAGGTAGGACTGACCTTGAAGTCTATTTAGAGTGGAAGAAGAAAATAGAGTTGATTTTTTCTGGTCACCATTATTCAGAGGAGAAGAAGGTGAAGTTGGCGGTAATTGAGTTCACTGATTATGCAATTATTTGGTGGGAACAATTAGTGACCAATAGGAGGAGGAATCATGAGACCTGTGGAAACATGGGGTGAGTTGAAAGCTCTCATAAGGCGGAGATTTGTACCTAATCACTACTATAGAGACCTCTACCAAAAATTACAAAACATTCCACAAGGGTCTAGGAGTGTAGAGGATTACCATAAGGAGATGGAGGTGGCTATGATTCAGCCTAATGTAGAAGAGGATCGGGAGGCCACAATGGCCAGATTTTTAAGTGGTTTGAATAAGGACATAACCAATGTAGTTAAGTTGCAGCATTATGTGGAGGTAGAAGACATGGTGCACATGATGGCTATGAAGGTGGAGAGGCAGTTAAAGAGAGGGGGTGGCAAGGTATACTTTAGTTTCTAGCACTCCTCGGAAACCAAAGTGGGATAGAAATGATCGAGCTATAGTAAAAGGGAAGGCCGAACCACCTAAGGGAAAAGATGAGAGAACTAGCAAGAATAAACCCAAGGTAGATTTCTAACCTTCAAGGAATCGAGATATTAAATGTTTTAAATGTTTGGGTTCAAGACACATCACGTCTCAATGTCCAAACAAGTGGGTGATGGTTATGCGTGACAATGGGGAGGTGATGACTAAGAGTGAGGATGATAGTGATGAGATGCCCAAGTTGGTTGATGCTAGTGATGATGATGGAGTGGAATATCCCGTAGAAGGTGAATTTCTTGTTGCCAGGCGTGTTCTCAATACGCAAATTAAGGTAGATGAAATGGAGCAACAAAAAGAGAACATATTTCATACTAGATGCTATGTAAACAAGAAGGTGTGTAGTATTATTATAGACAGGGGAAGTTGCACCAATGTAGCTAGTACCATCCTAGTTGAGAAGTTGAGCTTACCTTTACTGAAGCATCCTAGACCTTATAAGTTGCAGTGGTTGAATGAATGCAAGTCAAGGTCAATAAGCAGGTTTTGGTAGCTTTTACCATTGGGAGGTATAGTGATGAGGTGCTTTGTGATGTAGTTCCTACGCATGCTGGACATATTTTGTTGAGGAGGCCGTGGCAGTATGATAGGAGGGTGATTCATGATGGGTTTAGGTACATGTACAGATTTTTAAAGGATGGAAAAACAATCCATCTTGCTCCTTTAACCCCAAAACAGGTCTATAAGGACCAACTGAAGCTGAAAGTGAGATTGAGCAAAAAAGAAAGGGTGAGGCTGAAATAAAAGAAAGAAAAATGAGGGTGAGTCCGAAACCTCAAGAAAAAGAGAGAGTGAAAAAGTAAATAGAGAGGTGGCTGAGAATAAAGAAAAGAGAGTGGAGCCACGAAAGAGAAAAAAAGAGAGTGAAAAAGAAAATAGAGAGGTGGCTGAGAATAAAGAAAAGGGAGTGGAGCCACGAGAGAAAAAAAAAAAAAAAACCTACAGAGAGAAAAGAAAAGACAAAGATGCGTTTTTATGCAAAGGAGATTGAGGTTAAGAGGGCCTTCTTAGCAGACCAGCCTATGATTTTTCTTGATTACAAAGAATCTTATCTTAATCTTCATGAAACTAACCAATCTCTTCTTAGTTTGGCTGTTTCTTTATTGCAGGAGTTCGATGATGTATTTCTAGAGGAGATGCCGAGTGGGTTGCCGCCCATTAGAGGCATTGAGCATCAAATTGATTTTGTACCTGGAGCCATTCTTCCAAACCGACCAGCCTATAGGAGCAATCCAGAGGAGACAAAGGAGCTTCAAAGGAAGGTTCAAGATTTGATGAGCAAGGGGTACGTGAGAGAAAGCATGAGGCCATGTGCAGTACTAGTGCTACTAGTACCAAAGAAGGATGGGACTTACAAGATATGTGTTGATTGCAGAGCGGTCAACAATATTACGGTAAAGTATCATCATCCCATTCCTAGGTTAGGTGATATGCTTGATGAATTGCATGGCTCATGTATTTTCAGTAAAATAGATCTTAAAAGTGAATTCCATCAAATTAAAATGAAAGAGGGAGATGAATGGAAAACTGCTTTTAAGACTAAATATGGACTTTATGTATGGTTGGTTATGCCATTTGGACTTACAAATGCACCAAGTACTTTCATGAGATTAATGAACCATGTATTATGTGTGTTCATAGGTAAATTTGTAGTCGTGTACTTTGATGATATCCTAGTGTACAGCAAAAACTTATATGAACATATTGAGCATTTGAGATGTCTGTTTGATGTGTTGAGATGTGAAAAGTTGTATGCTAATTTTAAGAATGTACCTTTTGTATGAAAAAAGTTGTTTTTCTTGGTTATGTTGTTAGTACAAAAGGTATTGAGGTGGATGAAGAGAAAGTCAAGGCCATCAAGGAGTGGCCAAAGCCCAAAGGCATCACTAAGGTAAGAAGCTTTCATGGTTTAGCTAGCTTTTATAGGCGTTTTGTTAAGGATTTTAGCACCATTGATGCACCACTTACTAAAATAATTAAAAAGAATATTGGATTTCATTGGGGGATTGATCAAGAAAATGCATTTGCTACTATTAAAGAACTTGCACCTGTGTTAAGCATTACCTGACTTTAACAAAACTTTTGAGATTGAATGTGATGCCTCAGGAATAAGAATTGGAGCCATTTTGATGCAGGATAGGCAGCCCATAGCTTCCTTCAGTGAGAAGCTAAGTGGGGTGGTCTTGAATTATCCCACGAATGAAAAAGAACTTTATGCTCTTGTGCACTCTCTAGAGACGTGGCAGCACTACCTTTGGCCTAAGGAGTTTGTGATCCACGCTCATCATGAATCATTGCAGCATCTCAAGGGTCAAGGTACATTAAATAAGAGTCATGCTAGATGGATGGAATACATCAAGACCTTTCCTTATGTCATCCGCTACAAGCAAGGTAAGGAGAACATTGTTATTGATGCTTTATCACGGAGGTATATATTTCTTACTTCTATGAGTGCTAAAATGCTTGGGTTTGAATATGTGAAAGACGTGTACGCCAATAACACTGATTTTTCTTATACAGGCATGTGATAAAGCGGCATTTGGTAAGTTTTACAAACATGACGGTTATTTGTTTAAAAAAAGCAAATTGCATGTGCCAAATTGTTCAATGCGTGAATTATTGGCGCATGAGGCACATGGTAGGGGATTAATGGGACACTTTGGTGTCAGGAAAACCATAGAAATTTTACATGAACATTTCTTTTGGCCTAGGATGAGAAGAGACGTCACTCGAATATGTGGTAGGTGCATTACATGTAGAAAGGCCAAATCTAAGGTTTTACCACATGGGTTGTATATACCCTTACCCGTTCCTAGTAAGCCATGGGTAGACATATCTATGGACTTTGTTTTGGGGCTGCCTAGGACAAAAAACGGTAGAGATTCTATTTTTGTGGTAGTGGACAGATTTAGTAAAACTGCACTTTTCATTCCATGCCATAAAACAAATGATGCCACAAACATAGCTAATTTGTTTTTCAAGGAATAGTGCGACTCCATGGTGTACCTAAGAGTTTTGTTTCTGATAGTGATGTTAAATTCCTTAGCTACTTTTGGAAGGTTTTGTGGGGAAAATTAGGTACCAAACTTTTATTTTCCACTACTTGTCATCCATAGACTGATGGACAGATTGAAGTAGTCAACAAGACTTTGAATCAACTCTTATGCACTGTCATTCAAAAGAATTTAAAAACTTGGGAGGACTGTTTGCCATTTATAGAGTTTGCATATAATAGGACTATGCATACTACTACTTCTTATTATCCCTTTGAAATTGTTTATGGTTTTAATTCACTTACTCCTTTATATTTGATGCCTTTACCTATTGATGAGAGGAGTAGTTCACAGGAAGGTCGAATTGATGAAGTCAATTCATGAGAGGGTACAACTTCAAATTGCGTAGAAGAATGAAAAGTTTGCTTCCCAAGCCAATAAAGGGCGAAGGCGTGTCATCTTCAAACCAGGAGATTGGGTTTGGATTCATATGCGCAAAGAAAGATTCCCAACCTATAGAAGGACTAAATTGCATCCTCAAGGAGATGGACCTTTCCAAATCCTTGAGAAAATTAATGATAATGCTTATAAGGTGGATCTTCCAGGTGAGTATAATGTCTCTGCTACTTTCAATGCTTCTGATCTTTCTCCCTTTTATGTAGGTGACGATTCGAGGTCGAATCCTTTTGAGGAGAGGGGGACTGATGGGGGGACTGATGGGCACCATGGTGGACTGAGTCTTAAAGATCCCTTGCAAGTTTCAGATGGGCCAATCACAAGGTCAAGAGCTAAGAAGATCAACGAAGCAACGCAAGGATTGGTGCAATCCACTTGCGCCAAGTTTGCAATTTATCAAGCAAGACCCCAACATTCAAGATGGGCTTGAAAGAAGAAGAACCAGCTTTAATCCATGTGATACAGCTTCTAGGGTTATTGGGCTTCCATATTTCTATTTTCTTGGTTCCCAAGCTTATTAGGTCATTACATATTGGAATGTGTAATTGATGGATAAACTTGAACAGACCAAATTACTAAAGAATTTTATCCTTTGGTCCTTGTCTTCTTTTCCCCTTTTCATTCTATGTCACCCATTGGAAGAAGTTTGTTTAAGAGTTTATAATTTTGAACTAAATATTGATGAAATTACGATGTAATTTTGCAATCTTTTAGGCACTGTTATGTGAAAATACTGCCTTGTATGCATTTGTGTTAGTTTATGTGCTAGTGTTAGACATAATTATTTGAAAAAATTATGTCTTTATTTTACAGTTTTATATTTTTTTTCAAATAATATATGTAATTTACATAAATACTTTCAAGTAATGGTATGTGAGAGCCTCTTCATTGTGGTTGCTTTGTGTTGATAAACTTAACAGTCAAGCACCTGTGCGGCTATTGAAAGAAAACCGGAAAAGCTACGAAAAATTGCTGATTGCTGTTGCTTTGTGTAGATACACAAAAGTCTGCCCACTTATGTGGCCATCAAAAGAGAATTGGTACAGTTACAATGAATCCAATGTATCCTTCTAATCTTTCTTCATTGTTTTTGTAATCGAATGTGGTCAACTCTTGGTTTGTGCATGCTTGTATGTTTATTTCTGGGGGGTGTTAAAAAGACAAACACTATAATTTTTCATAACACCAGTTTTTCCTTTTATATATCAACATTATCATTCATCATTTCTGTAAAAATATACTGCAAACAGCTCCAGAACTTCACTCAGTGACAAATCAGCATCTCTATGTCCAAAACTAAAGAAACAAACCACACAAAAACAAAACAAGTACAAAAAAAAACAAAAAAGTCAACAATTGAACAATCAATATAAAGTGGACAACAACAGGGAAACTGATAGTGTGTTAGTGTCTTCGAGGTTATTAACAAATATTTGTTTGACTTGCAAAGTATAACAATAACATCAAGTTCATAATTTGAATGAAAAGGAGACTAATGATCCTATCTTTTGTCAAGCGCCCTTGATTCTTTCTATTTTTCAGTGGGGAGGGAACCAGGATCTTGGATTTTGAACTCTTCTATCAACTTTTCTTGAAAATCATTTTTTTCTCAGCTGATTCGTGTCCATAGTATTGCTCCTTTTTCTACACATTCTTTGCTTGGAAATATAAAATTCCCTCCAAAATTAATGCTTTTATGTGGACTTCAGCCCTTGGATAAATAAATATAAATTATCTTTAAAAGATGAGGCCGAATAAAGCTTTGCCACCTGATGTGTGTTTGCTTTACTATAAAAATTGTGAAATAATTTCTCATTTGTTCTTGCATTGCTGTCATCCATGGGAGAGAGATTTGGAAAAGGTTGTACAGTAGTTTTGGGAACAGTGGATTTGTCCTACTTTGGGGACCATGCTCTCTCTTTCTTTTAGCAATTTTGGCAAAGGGAAGGAGAGAAACGCAACGTGGAGAAGAGCTCTGTTTGCAATGGTCTAGTGTATTGGATTGGAGTGCAACAAAAATATTTGTAGGGCTACTTCTCTTTCTGTTGATCATATGTGCATTAGGTTGGTATGTTTAGTTTCTTTTTGGACTAATGAACGGTTTTTCTTTTCTGAGGAATTTATTTGACCAACATGAAAAAGGGATTGGTGAGCTGCAGTTACTAGTTATACTGTTTTTCCTAGTCAGTTCTTTTCTCTTTGTTGTTTACTCTGATTTGGGATGATGCCTCATTCTCACTTTTCTCTAATTGCTTTTCTCCCTTAATTAGTTCTTTGTATATCAAAAGAAAAACAACATTAGTTATAAATAACCATTAGTTATAAATAATGTTCAAGAGTGAGAAATACTGACAATTATCCAGTTAAAATAAGAAGTGTGATTCTATTAACTACAGAAAAATAAAATGCATGTGCCATTACAATGAACACTAGTAGACGCCATCTTACCTACTGCTTTCTTGGGAAGAACTGAAACCACGAGAAATGTAACAACTGTGTGGCCATGCAACCACAAAGGAAATCTCATTGTTTTGTGAACGATCCCAATCTGCATTGATTGATGATAAGTGTTAGTAACACTCCACAGTGTAAATATTTGAATCCATGCTCAAACAAGATGGAGCAGGACTCTATGTTCATAATATTAGGGCAAAAAATATGATAACTTATTCAAAATGGAAACCAAATAATAACAACACAACACAACAACAAAACCAAGCCTTAAGTCCCACAAGGTGGGGTCAGTTACATAAATCCTTTTCCGCCAATTATGCGATCATGGGCAATTTCTTTTAACAAATTCAAGGCAACTAAATCCTTACTCCCTATCTCATTCCAAGTTATTTTATGTCTACCCCTACCCTTTCTATTGCCCCTCACAGTAATTAACTCACTCTTTAACAAACTCACTCTTCCTCACTAGTTCACCATATGGCCTACATTGCAAGTGCCCAAACCATCTAAGTCATCCCTCCCTTATCTTATCTTCTACAGGAGTTACCCCTAACTTACCATGAATATGTTCATCTCTTAATTGATCTTTCAATGTTATACCGCTCATCCATCAAAGCACTCTCATCTCGGCAAATTTTACTTTTTGGATATGTTGTTTCTTAGTCACCCAACATTCTAATCCATATAGCATAGCTATAGTCATCCTATAACTTCCCTTTTAATTTTAAAGGTATTCTACAATCACAAAGCACGCTTGAAGAACTTCTCCATTTCACCCAACCTACTTCTAACTCTATGCATTACATCCTCTTCAATTTCTCCTTCAACTTGCATAATAGATCCAAGGTATCGAAATCTACAACTGCTATTTATTTCTACATCATCAAGATAAATTTTGTCTCCAATATTCCTCCTACTATTACTGAAATTAAATTTCGTACATTTTGTCTTATTTCTATTTATCCTAAAGCCTCTAGATTCTAAAACTTCTCTCCATAATTCTAACTTAGCCTCTACTCCACCTATAGTTTCATCAATCAATACAATATCATCAACAAAAACCATACACCATGGAACCTCATTTTGGATAATCCTAGTCAGTTGATCCATCACTAAAGCAAAAAGATAAAGGCTCAAAGCAGATCCCTGATGTACACCTATTGTGATTGGAAATTCTCTAGTCTCTTCACCTATAGTCCTTACACTAGTCATTACTCCATTGTACATATCCTTAATAACCTCCTATATACACCCTTTTTTTTAAAACCCACCATAGAACTTCCCTAAGTAGCCTATCATACGCTTTCTCTAAGTTAATATATACCATATACAAGTCCCTCTTCTTTTTCAAAAACTTTTCCATTAATCTTCTTAAAAGATAAATAGCTTCTATAGTGGATCTCTCAGGCATAAAACCAAATTGATTTTCTAAGACCTTCGTTTATAGCCTTAATCTTTGTTCAACTACCCTTTCCCACAGTTTCATCATATGACTCATAAGTTTAATTCCACGATAGTTATTACAATTTTGAATATCTCCTTTATTTTTGTATACAGGAATTAAAGTGTTTTTCCTCCATTCATCTGGCATTTTTTTAGTTTTTATAATTGTGTTAAATAAATTAGTTAATCATATAATTTTGTTTTCACCTAAGCATTTCCAAACTTCAATTGGGATGTTATCCGTTCCTATAGATTTTCCATCTTTCATCTTTTTTAGTGCAAAATTAACTTTGTTAATTCTAATCTTGCGAATAAATCTCATAATTTTAGTCTTTTCCTCATTTGTCAATTCTAAGTTTAAGTCTTCTATTTGGTTTTCATTAAATAGCTTGCCAAAGTAAATTGCCATCTTTCTTTTATGTCTTCTTCCTTAACCAAGAGCAATATCATCATCATTTTTTATGCATTTTACATTACCTTAGTTCTTACTCTTTCTTTCTGTAGCTCTAGCAAGTTTAACTATATCTCTTTCCCCTTTTTTTGTATATAATCTATCATACAAATTATTAAATGATCTATGTTTAGCTTCAATAATAGCCTTTTTTGCATCTTTCTCACCTCTTTAAATTTTATTATATTTTCTCCCTTTACGTTCCACCACCTAGTTCTCTTAATACTAGTTTATTTGATCATTTCTCTTCAATTTTTTAATACATATATCTAACACTAAAACTCTATGTTGTGTGGTTAAGCTTTCACTTGGGATAACTTTATAGTTCTACACGATAAATGATCTACCCTCTTAGTTAAAAAAAAAAATCTATTTGACTTTTATTTTGTCTACTTTTGAAGGTTTTTAAGAGTTCTTCTCTCTTCTTAAAGCAAATATCCATTGTAATAAAATCATATGACATAGAGACGTTTAAGATCAGCTCCCCAGGCTCATTTTTGTCTCTATATCCATATCCTTCATGTATCCTCTCATAACCTTTATAATCCCTTCCAACATGTCCATTCATATCTGCTCCAATGAATATGGTCTCAGCCCCTAATATGCCTTGTATAATACTATCTATATCTTCCCAAAGTTGTCTCTTAAGGTTTTCGGTTTAGCTTACTTGAGGAGCATAAGCACTAATGACATTTATTATCGCTTGGCCTAAGACAATCTTGATTTTTATAATTCTATCCCCTGCTCTTTCGACATCTACCACACTATCTTTTAATTTCTTGTCTATGATAATTCCCATCTCATTTTTATGTTTTTCTTTTCCAATGTACCAAAGTTTAAATCCCGATCTTCCAATTTATCTAGCTTTCTCCCCCACTCACTTAGTTCCTTTAAGGGAAATTAGATTAATTTTCCTTCTAATCATTGTGTCCACAATTTCCATGCTTTTACTCGTATGTGTCCCTATAATCCAAGTTGCTAATGTAATCCTAGTCTCCTAAACTAGCTTCTTTACCTGCACATGTCCAAAATGATGCGGGAACCCTCACATATTTGACACTTTACTAGGGCTCCAGCATGGCACGTCGCTTCGAGGCGACGACCTAGCCCACCCTTGCCCACTTTAAACTACACACAAGTGTTATAAGTGCAACACGTCACTCGTAGGGGACGCCCCAAATAATACTCGGTAAGGTTTCATATTATAGTAATCTAACAAATTTTATGTAGCTTCCTAATGCAACCCTCCTCTTTTATCCGAGCTTGGGTGTGTGAAAATATTTGGACATTAAGTGCATTACAGGTGGATTTAAAATGGAAACCAATAATCATTTACTTAAATTATAGCCATATAATTGTGAAAAATCCAACCAAAATATTTCATACTAATTAGATATCATTATTTCTCTTCAATATTATCTTGTCCTCATTGGTATCACTAGCTCTTCAATGGGATTTTTTTAGGACAAGATTCAATACTTGGCTTCTCTTTGGCTTATAGTTGTTCTAAGGAGTTTTGTTTTCAAGATATCATCCAGAGAGCTTTATTAAGATGATGTAGTTTTTTTTAACAAGTTCATGGATAAGATTTTTGTGAGACAGGGTTTGGCAAAAGATGGCAACGTTGGATTAGAGGCTGTTTGCATAATGTGAACTACTCAGTTTTACTGAATGGCAAGTTTAATTCTTGGTTTAAGGCTACGAGAGGAATTAGGCAAGGTGACCCTCTTTCCTTGTTTTTGTTTGTTTTAGTGGCTGATACTTTGAGTAGGATGGTGGATAGGGCGGTCGTTAGAGGTTTAGTGAAAGGTTTGGAGGTGGGAGAGAGGGGACAGGGTCTTGCATCTTCAGTTTTATTTTTATTTTTTATTTTTCTAGAGGACCATAAACCATCCTTTAAGAATATTTTGGGTCTCCTTCACATTTTTGAGAATGTTGCTGGGCTTAAGATTAATATGAGAAAAAGTGGTATCATGGCTACCAATATGTCTATTGAGAGTGTTAGGGAGCTATCTAAGGAAGTGAGCCGTAGTGCTCTAGATTGGCTGCTATACTATCTTGGGGTTCCTTTGGGGGGTAACTCCAGATCTACTAGCTTTTGGGATAAAGGGTTTCTAAGAAATTGGACGGGTGGAAAGGTGCTATTTTTCTCTTGGTGGTACAACTATGCTTATGAGGCCCATCTTTCTAGTATCCTCTTATATTTTCTTTCAATTTTCCAGATTCTAGTGGGGGTTTCTAATAAGACAGAGAAGATAATGAGGGATTTCTTATGGTTGGGTGTAGGGAGGTTTTAGGGATCATTTGGTAAGTTAGGAAGTGGTGGGTAGGTCTAAACAGAAGGGTGGTTTGAGTATTGGATGTCTAAAAACACAGCTCTTTTGCCTAAATGGCTTTGCCAACTTCACTTGAGAATTATTCCTTGTGGCATTTTGTTGTTAAAAGTATGGATTAGACGAGAATGAGTGGAATACTAATTTGAGATTTAGATGTTCTCCAAAGAGTCCATGGAAAGCTATCTCTCAGAGTTATCCCCTCTTCATTCCCCATATTAAATTGTTGGGGAATGTAGTTTTGTCCACCTATTTTCCATGCCTTTCCACTTTCACAGATCATTAAACAACAGGGAGATGGTAGAGCTATTCTCTTTGCTAGTCTTGTTGAATAAATGTTGTTTTTCTTTAGAGGATGATAGGTGGTCTTCGTTTCTACATCCTTTGGGGGTTTACTCACGCAAATCTTTTTTTGATATTTTGAATAGGTCTAATTTATCCTTTCCTCTCTACAGTTCCATTTGGAAGGCCAAATTCTCCTTTAAAATTAAGGCTTTTATCTTGTTGGTTGAGCTTGATAAAATTAATACCCATAACCTGTTCCAAGTTAGGAGACCTTTGAAGGCAATATCTCTAGACATATGTGTTCTCAGCTTTAATTGTTCAGAATCATCATCACATTTGTTCATTCATTCTGACTATGCTTGGAGGGTCTGGAGTAAGTTATTCGGTATTTTAGGAGAATGTTGGGTGAGTTCCAAGAGTGGAGGATTTTTGGGCTGTGTCTGTTGCTGGCTTTGGAAGAAAGAGGAAAGGGCAGTGCTTTGGAAATGTGCTTTTTCTTTTGGCAGTTTTTTGGGGGTTGTGGATGGAGCATAATGCACACATTTTTCTGGGGAAAAAGCCGTCTCAGTTGCTGGTTTGGGAAAAGGTACATTATTTGACTTCTCTTTGGTGTGTGAGACAAGGGAATTTTAAGGGGGTTCGCTTTTATGAAATTCAGCGCTATTGGCAACATGTGTTGGAGTGTTACTTTGTGCTGGTTTTCCTCTCTTTTGTTTTTTAGTCTTTAGGATGTTCCTTTGTGCTTTTTATCTGGATCTTCCAGACTTCGTCGATATGTCTTATTCTCCTAGCTGTATATTCTTATTCTGTTAATGAAATTCTTCTTTTATTATCAAAAAAATGTACTTTTTTTTCTATTTTCTTTTGATTGAAGACTATTTTTTCTCCTTTTTCCATATCTTTTTCTTCTGCTGCTTTTTAGTAAAGTTTCTTCTTCAATCAAAAAATATAATTTTAACAATCATTAAGAACTGTACAGAAACTACAAAATAAGATTTCAACCCTCGATTTTCCCCCTTAAACACTTTATTTTTTATTTCTTTTTCTTCCTTTTTCTGTGAGCTTCTTTTTTTTTTTTTGTAAGTGTGTATTTTTCTTTTTCCTTTTTTTTTTTGGCGGGGAGGAGGAGAGAGGGAGGGAGGGAGGGGTTGGACCCTTCTATTTTATAATAATTCAGCGGATGAACATCATACACATTCCAGAGAGATTTGAAAATCAGGATGCACATGCACTTATTTCATTTTGAACGTCATGCCTCCTACTTAGCTACAACATATGAATGAATATGCTCAGGATTATTCTGCTCAGATTGAATTGATCTTTTTTTTAAAATGTTGGTCTATGCAAATATAACTAATTAGACAACATATTGCAGTTAAGAATCTAAGTTCTCTTTGGGCTTTCGCCACAGAATGTTTTAAGGGAATTGCCTAATTGGATCTTCAGCAGGATTGGCAGGCTTTATTAACTTGATTTCATATTTTACTTTTTTGGCTTCTATTTCATCTTAGAATGATTTCTAAGCCTTCACTTTGTACATTCTTTTCTCATCTAATATTCATTTATTTTCAAAAAGAATTTATTTTTCATTTTTTTTATACCTAACAAAATTAATTAGATAGAAAAAGGATGTACAATCAGGAGGAGAAACACCGCCAGAACAAAGTCTGGGAAACCACAAGGAAATGGCTTCCATGGTTGATCTGCCAAGCATAAGACCAACTTTAATTTCTGATACCCTTGTTTTGTGTTTTAATCTTCGTTCAATTACTCCCCCCAAGTTTCATAACACAACTAATAAGTTTGATTTTGCAATATATTAATACAACTTTGAATATCATTTTTCGTTTCTATGCGTAGGTACTATGATACTTGTACTCCCATCATTAGGCATTTCTTATGTTGCAAAATTTTGGAAAATAGTTTAGCATCACCCTATCAAATATCTCCTAAATCATTCCAAATCACAATAGGGATGTTATGCAGTCTTTGATATTTCCAGCTAATATCTTTGTTGTTTTTTCGACTCCAAAAGCACCTATTTGTTGATAATATACAGCAGCAGCAGCAGCAGCAACAAGCCTTACGCCCCACTGGGTGGAGTCAGCTACATGAATCCTCTTCCTCCCATTCACCCAATTGAGAGCATTTTCCTCCGAGCTTAAGAGCTATTAAATCCTTCCTCACAGCCTCATTCCATGTTATTTTAGGGCCTACCCCTATCCTTTTTAATATCATAAACAACAAATCACTCACTCCTCACACAAGCGTTACTAGTCTGTGTTTCAAATGCCAAATCATCTAAGCCTTATCATGACTTCAACCAGTGCTATGCCTAATTTATTGTGTATATCTTTGTTCATTAATTTATCATTTAACATTATACCACTCACATACAAAGTCAGGGAAACCGCAAGGAAAACACAAAAAGGAAGCCAAAAGATGTGAAAAACAACCCAAGAAATCAACACATCCTAAGAAGTCAACAGAGCAAGCCAATCCCGCTTAATATCTCAGAAGCATATCCCCTTGAAACTACACCATTACCCACGCACGACAGAGAAACCAGAAAATGAATGTTCTCCCACCAACAAAAATGCTAATTTATTCCCTGAAAGTATACACTAGTTACGTTCCTTCCATAACCCCCAAAATACGGCAAACAAAACACCAATCCATAAGCATTTTTCCTTCTTCCTCCCAAACCCAACAAAAGATATTGTCAGAAACTCCTCCAATATCCCTGGACAAGCCCAACGTTCTCCAAAAATAACTGAATAACTTGTTCCAAACTTTCCATGCAAAATTGCAATGCAAGAAAATATGTGGAGCAGATTCTGAGCAGTTAAAACAAAGCACACAAATATCTGGAGAGAAAGCCTTTAAGGCCTCCTAATCTGCAGCAAGTTATTAGCATTTATACTATTAAGCACAACCAACCAGATAAAAGCTTTGATTTTGGGGTAGATTTTGGCCTTCCAAATAGTTTTATAGAGAGAGAAGGAAAAGTTAGTGCTGACCAAGAATTCACAAAAAGATTTGCAAGAATAGAAACCCAAGGGGTATAAGAGCCAAGATTGGCTATCAGCTTCCAAAGATACCCGACAATTATTCAACAAAACCAAATGAAGATAACTCACTTGTTTCCCTATCATTCAAAGATCTCCTAAAATGAAAATTTCAAGAAGGTAAAGTTCTATTCGGATCAACAAGGAAAGAAGAAATTGGTGAGGAAAAGAGGTGGACAAGACAATATTCCCCAACCATAGGTCTTTCCAAAAGTGAAGAGTACACCCCTTATCCAACACAAATTTAGTATGGGGAATAGAGAGAGGGTACATCTGAGAAATAGCTTTCCAAGGACTTCCCAAAGAGCATCTAGAACCCGAATTGGTATCCCACCTCCCTATCAAGTCCAAACTTGCTTTTAATAACATTATGCCACAAAGTAGAATCCTCTAAAGGGAACCTCCAAAGCCATTTCGCCAAGAGAGCCGTGTTTTTAGACACTAAATTTCCAAGACCCAAACCTCCCTCTTGTTTAGACCACCTCCCAACTCACCAAATGATCCCTGAACCCCCTACCCCTTGAACAAAGAAATCTCTCATAATCCTCTTGATCTTACTAGCAACACCCACTGGAATTTTAAATATAGAAAGAAAATACAATAGGATACTAGAAAGACAACCCTAAATTAGAGTAACCCTACCTCCCAAATGAATGGAAAAAATCCCCGGTTTCCTTTACTTTTTGTCGGGCCTCACGTCCACTCTCTTTATATTTACCTAATCCTACCTCCCAAGGAAAAAGAAAAAAAAAAGCTCCCTTACACTCATTTAGACACTTAGACACTCTCTCAACTACCAAGTCCCAAAAGCTAAGTAGCCTAGGATTAACCCCCAAAGGAACCCTTAGATAAGCCAACGACCAATCCAACTCAACGCACCATATCTCCAAAGATATAGCACGCTCTGCAGGCACATTAATTTTCGAGATACCACTCTTCCCCATATTAGTCTTAAGCCCTCAAATCCTTTCAAAAATGTGTAGAAGCACCAAAACATGCAAAAAGAAGGCATGTGATCCTCCAAGAAAAAGATGGTATCGTCAGTAAACTGAAGGTGTGAGACATTAATCTCCTCCCTCCCCACTTCCAAACCTTTCACTAAACCTTTATCCACCGCCCTACCAACCAACCTACTCAAAACATATATTACTAAAATAAATAAAAATAGGGAAAGATGATCACCTTGTCTAATCCCCCTTGTGGCCCTAAACCAAGATTTAGGTTCACCATTTAATATCACCAAGTAAAACAAGTTAGACATACAACCATTCATCCATCTTTGCCATCTCTCTCCGAACCCCTTCCTCATAAAAATATTTTCCAAAAAGCTCCAACTCATTCTGTCATAAGCCTTCTCGAGATCCAACTTGAAGATGAAGCCCTTCTTTTTCCTCCTTCTAATGTCCTCAACAACTTCATTTGCAATCAAAGTGGCATCCACAATTTGTCTCCCTCCCACAAAAGCACTTTGGGCCTTAGAAATTGTCTTATCAAGCACCCCTCAATCTATTATTAGCTAGAACTTTGGTGATTATTTTTCTAGAATGAGATAGCTTCTTCTGGAAATAATTCTCATTAATCATAACATAGGTATAGGTCTGTACAAATAGATGTACGGCAGAAGAATAGAAGGAAAGAACCAAAGATGCTACTTCTAAGGAAACTAAATATTCTCGGATATTCACACATTTACAGCCGAGATTCTCTTGGAAAAATAGGAAAGTAGACTAAACAGATTTGAAACTTTCCAACACTCCCCCTCAAGTTGGCTTGAAAATATCTTCCATGGCCAGCTTGCTAATGAAGTTTTCAAACTGTTTCTTCGGCAATCCCTTTGTCAATATGTCTACTACTTGCTCAGTTGTCGAGATATGGCAGACATATTACTCCCTCGTCAATTTTCTCCATGATAAAATGCTTGTCTACCTCCACATGTTTTGTTCTATCATGAAGAACTGGATTGTGAGCAATAGCTATTGCAACTTTATTGTCACAATACAGCTTCATTGGTAGTAAATTAGTAATCTTTAATTCTTCCAGCAGCCTTTTGATCCATAATGCTTCACAAATTCCATGAGCAACAGCCCTAAATTCTGCCTCTGCACTACTCCTTGCCACCACATTTTCTTTCTTGTTGCGCCATGTTACTAGGTTTCCTCCAACAAAGGTGCAATAGCCAAAAGTTGATCTTCTATCAATGATACTTCCAGCCCAATCTACATCAATGTATACTTCAACCTGTAAATTCCCATGTCCTCCAAATAATAAACCTTTACCTGGAGTCCCTATTAGGTACCTTTGAATCTTGTACACAGCATCAAAATGCTTGGGTCCTGGTGAGTGCATAAATTGACTTATACCACACTTGTTGCAAAGGCTATGTTAGGACGTGTATGAGAGAGATAAACGAGTTTCCCTACCAATCTTTGGTATTGCTCTCTGTTGATCACTTCTTCAGCCTTAGTTGGTTGGAGTTTTATGTTCGACTTTATAGGTGTTTCTACTACTTTGCACCCTAGCAGACATATTTCTCCAAGTAAATCAAGCACATACTTGCATTGGGAAACAAAAATTCCTTTCTTTGACCTTGCAAATTCCATACCAATAAAATACTTCAAGTTGCCTAAGTCTTTGATCTCAAATTCCTGAGCAAAGATCTTCTTTAACCTCTCAAGCTCATTGCTATCATCACCTGTCACAATTATATCATCTACAAAGACAATAAGGATAGCCATTTTACTTTCACTCATGTGTCCATAGAACATAGTATGATCAGCTTGACCTTGGCTGTAGCCATGACTCTTTACTACCTTCCCAAAAGCATTCAAACCAAGCTCTAGGAGATTGTTTGAGTCCATACAATGATTTCCTCAATCTGCACACCTTGCCTTTGCAACCTTTCCCTTCAAATCTTGGCGGTAGATGCATAAAGACTTCCTCCTCTAAGTCTCCAATTAAGAAGGCATTTTTCACATCTAGTTGATATAAGGGCCAGTTAGAGTGAGCTACTAGAGAGAGCAACACACGGATTGAATCTTGGCTATAGGAGCAAATGTTTCCTGGTATTCAATTCCATATGTTTGAGTGAACCCCTTCGCCACAAGTCTTTCTTTGTACCTTTCTATACTCCCACCAACCTTGAATTTTATTGTAAATACCCATTTACAGCCAACAGTCTTCTTCCCCTCCGGTAGGTCACCAATTTCCCAAGTGCCGTTAGCAATCAGTGCATCCATCTCTTCTTGAACAGCCAATCTCCATTTCGGGTGATCTAGTGCTTCCTGAATGGTTCTTGGAATAAATAGATGAGAAACATTTGAAGTAAAGGCCTTAGGAGAATCGGAGAGTCTATAATAAGATAGATGGTTGGAAATAGGACGCGTGGTACACGTTCTAACTCCTTTCCTAACGGCAATGGGCAGGTCAAGATCAGAATAATTATCAAAACAAGGATCTGGAGAAGAAAAAGTACCTGGAGTATGCAAAGGAGGACAAACTTGTGTAGGAGATGATGATTGGCCTTGCTCTGGATTTGAAGAAAGAGCTCTATTATTCTGATGATTTCTTCTTTTGGTATAAACATGAAGCTCAAATGAGGGAATATTTGATAGTACTTCTCCCCCTATTTGTGAATCAGGTATGCCTTGTATAGATAGACTAGGATTTCCATTATTTTTTCCAATTAAATTATCGGTTTCCTGACCCTTTAAAGAGTGGATGTCAATGTCAAGGAAAACATTTGGACAAGGCGAGGTTTGCCAGAACTCATCTTCAGTTTCCTTTTTCTCCCTCTGAAGATAGTTATGGCCAAAAAAAGGCTGGTTTTTAATAAAAACAACATCCATACTGATATGAATTTTTCTGGTTAGAGGGTTAAAACATTTGTATCCTTTTTTATTAGGAGCATATCCAAGGAAAGCACATTTTTCTGCCCTAGGATCAAGCTTGGATCGAAGATTGGTAGGTATATGAACAAAAACAGTGCATCCAAACCCTTTTAGTGGCAGGTCTGATCTTATCCGACATGTAGGAAACAGCTTTTTTAGGCAATCTAAGGGAGTGATGTATTTTAGCACTTGAGTAGGCATCCTATTAATGAGATAACATGCAGTTAAAATAGCATCACCCCATAGATATTTAGGAACTTGCATTGAAAACATTAGGGCCCGTGCAACCTCTAACAAATGGCGATTTTTTCTCTCAGCAATGCCATTTTGTTGTGGGGTGTCACAAGAAGTAGATTGAAGTTGAATACCCTTTGTTGAAAGAAACATTCCTAAAAATTTGTTAAAATATTTAGTACCATTATCAGTTCTAAGGATACTGATTTTTGTTTGGAATTGGGTTTCAACCATTTTATAAAAATCCTGAAAAAAAATTTCAACCTCAGATTTTTCACTCAATAAGTACACCCAACACAAACGTGTATGATCATCAATAAACGTAACAAACCATTTCTTACCAGAAGTAGTAGTGATTTTTTTGGGACCCCAAACATGACTATGAATTAAATAAAAAGGTTTGGAAGAATGATAAGCTTTTGAATGATAGGTGCTTCAGTGACTTTTGGATATGTGGCAAACATCACAATGAAGAGAATTGCAATCCAGTTTTTTAAATAAGCTAGGAAACAATGTCTTAAATAGAGAAAACTAGGATGTCCTAGTCTAAGATGCCAAAGCATTATTTGTTCACGTACAAAAACAGAACTAGTACTACTACTCAAACCCTGAGCTTGTTTATTGTTGAATAAAGTCTCATCGAAGTATTAGAGTCCATCAATCATCCTAGCACTGCCAATCATCCTCCCCGAGAGTTGGTCCTGAAATTCACAATGGGAATCAAAGAAAATGACACAACAATTAGAATCCCGTGAGAGTTTACTAACAGACAGCAGGTTACAAGCAAGTTTAGGGACATGAAGGACAGATTTGAGTTCTATTTTTTCAGAGATTTGGACAGAACCTATTCCAGCAATGGATGAAAAACTACCATATGCAATTCTAATTTTTTATTACCAAAACAAAGAGAATAAGATTGAAACAATTGTGAGGTACTGGTCATGTGATCAGATGCACCAGAATCAATAATCCACAAGGGTAGGCACTAGAGTTCACCTGTTTGGGCCAATGAACCAGTAGAAAGACCAGAGGCAGAAGTAGATTTCAGCAGTTGAAGAAGATGATCCACCTGCTCAGCACTTAGGAAATTAGCTTCATTGGCTTTAGGGACTGCATGATTGCTGCCAGAGGGTCCAAATTTGCTGCTCTTCCAGTTTGCTAGCTTTCCATGGAGTTTTCAGCAATTTTCTTGAGTTTGGCGTGGCTTATTGCAATAGTCACACCGTACTCGAGGCTTATCTTCCAACCTCCTTTGGTTAGAGTAAGGCCGTTGTGCAGAAATATTGGTAGTAGCCAAATCTATGTTACCAGCAGCATGAGGAGCAAGATTATTGGCAGCAAGTAGAGCAAAATTTTCCAATCTCATCCTCCTTTTTCTTCTTCATCACACTCCTTCGACAATCTTCTCTTCATACTTCAAAAAATACTTCCCCGAGTGGGGGTATAGGCTGTCTCCCTAGGATTCTTCCCCTTATTTCATCAAACTCATCATTAAGTCCAGCCAAGAATTTAAAAAATTCTTGCATTCTCCCCCATCTTCTTATTGTGATTGCAATCAGCAAGATTTTTCCATTCATAATCATTGAATAAATCCAAATCTTGCCATAGGCCCTTAAGAACATTGAAATACCTTGTTACACTGCCATCTCCTTCATAAGTATGGTAGATCTTCTGCTGCAGTTCATAAATCTAAGAGTAATTCCCAAGGTCGGAGTACTTCTGACTCACAGTGTCCCAGAGTTCCTTTGCAGTTGAATAGCACATGTAATTAGCACTAATCTCTTCATCCATAGCATTCACGAGCCATGCCATCACCATGGAATTTTCAGCATCCCATATAGCATAAGATGGGTCTGTCTTCTCGGGCTTCTTAGCTTCACCAATCAAGTACCCTATCATCCCTCTTCCACGAATATACATCCTAACAGATTGTGACCACCGTAGGAAGTCAGCCTCATTCAATCGTATATTGGTAATTTGGACAGAGTAAGGTTTAGAATGGGTAGGTCTGGTTTCAAGTTTGGTTTCGGGTTTAGCTTTGTTTGAAGTTTTAGCCATGGCTACAGCAACAAAAGAGATTAGGGTATAGTTGAACAAGGAAGAAAACCCTATAGAGATTAGGGTCAGATTGCAGCCGCCAAGGGAAACTAGGGTTTACACAGGGCCAAGAGCCGGACCTATCTCTGATACAACCTAGAATGAGATAGCTTCTTGTGGAAATAATTCTCATTAATCGTAACATAGGTACAGGTCTATATAAATAGATGTACAACAAAAGAATAGAAGGAAAGAACCAAGAGGAAAGAACCAAAGATGCTAACTTCTAAGGAAACTAAATATTCTAGGATATTCACACATTTACAGCCAAGATTCTCTTAGAAAAATAGGAAAGTTGACTAAATAGATTTGAAACTTTCCAACAATTTTATAAACACTAGATAATAAACTAATAGGCCTATAATCAAAAATCTTAATCGGCCTACATTTCTTCGGCACCAAAGTAATGAAGGTAGAATTAATACTCTTACTTAAAAAACCTCATTCCCATAAAATTCATTGAAAACTTTCATTAAGTCATTCTTCACTTCCGGCCAACAATCTTGATAAAAAGCTAAATTAAAACCATCCGGCACAGGAGCTTTATGCCTCTCCATACCTAAAATTGTAAATCTAGCTTCCTCTTCCTCAAAAGGTCTCTCAAACCAAGCTATCTTGTCAATAGATAAAGGATCCCACTTCAAAACTTCCACCATTGGCCTACTCTTATCCTCCTCAGGAAACAAGTTGTGATAGAAATCAATGATCTTGAAAGCATTCCTGTATTCGATATAATCAACCCCCCTATCTGCCTCCAACTCCCTAATTAAACTTTTTCTCATTTTCCCACTCACTATCCTATGAAAAAATCTGTAATTACTATCAACCTCTCTAACCCACTTAAACTTCGTATTCTGCCTCCAATTTCTCATTTCCTTAAAAATTATATCTTCCAACTCATTCCTCAAAAATACCCTTCTAACCTCCTCCTCCGTTGAAAAAGTAACGCTTTCTTCATTTCTATCTATCTCATCCAATTCATCTAAAATACCAGTTTTTTTAAACCTAATATCTCCAAACACCTCCTTATTCCATTCTTTCAGATTTTCTTTCAACCTCTTCAACTTCTTCATAAATCTAAATCCCTCCCAACCCCTTTCCACAACCTCAGACTAAGAATTCCTTACCAAAGTATAGAAGGATCCATGATCCAACCACAAATTCTTGAACCTCAAAAAAGTGGGTCTCGAAGACACCTTCCTAGATTGCAATAAAATAGGAAAATAATCAAAGGTGGATTTAGAAAGCACAATTTGGGAAACATTAGGGAACGCTTGCTCCCACTTGTTTGTACACAAGAACCTGTCAATTCTACTAGCCACCTCCTTAGCTCCCCCCAGTAACTACGTATAATTAGCATTGCCCAATGGAAGGTCCCTCTGACCACAATCCCTAATAACCAAATCAAATTTCTACATAGTACTAGTAACCTTTCCACCCCCATTCTTCTCCCTCCAGAACCTCACCACATTAAAATTACCACTTATAATTCACGTAGGCACACAAAAGACGGAGACAAAATAAAGCTCATCCCAAAAAGAATCCCTACAAGTTGGTGTAGAAGGACTATACACAGAGGAAACCCACTATTGACCCTTATCTCTAACTTCTATAGGGCAAAAAAAATCCAAACTACCTACACTGATAATAGAACCGAGTATCCCACAACACGAGTATACCTCCTGTATACCCTTGGGAGGGTACATAAACCCAATCCTTACTGTGACCTTCCTAAATCCCTCTAATAACCTCCCCATCAACTAAGTCAATCTTAGTCTCCTAGATTAACTGAACACAAGGAGAGTTCCTAAGCAAAACCTCCCTAACCAAACTTCTCTTCCTAACATCCCCTAGACCCCTTGCATTCCAACTTAAAACCTTCATAACCTAACACTTTTGCCCCCTTTCCCAATACCCGAACCGCCCTCATAATTGATGGAAGAAATCAAACTCTTTAAATTTTTTTGCGCCTTCTTTTTTTGTCGCTTATACGTTAAAGGATTCATCCCCGAATTAACCTCTATTCCAACAGGAATCACTAATTTCAAATCCAAGTCATTCAGAAGTTCGTTTGGGTCTTTATAGTCTCTCTCACTATTTCCACGACCAAAATCAAAGCCACTACCCCCAGCAAAACCCTCTTTATGACATAAAGCATCAAAGGAGAAAAGGACTGAATAGGAAGGGGAAGAATACCTTTTCCAACTTCAAAAGAATTCAAATCATCTTAAGGAATTGTTGTCTCTTCATCATTACCCTGCCCAATATCAGAAGGAACAACAACGACGTCCACCTTAATAGGAATAGGCTCAGGAATAAGGGACAAAGACCCCCTTCAAACAAAGATTTAATTTTATCTAAGTTGTGCTTAGATCAAATGAGGGGAAACATCAATTCAGGAAAGAACAATGGGAAATCCCGTGATTTTAGGAAAGGCTTTTTTAACTTCCCTATCCAATCCAAATTGTAACATTGCTTCGAAATTTAATAGTGGGTCCTGGAGAGGGAAATTTGATCCTGCAACAAGTGGGCCTCTTACAGCCACTAAATGGGTAATTAAAGGAAAATGGGTCCTAGAGGACAAGATGATAAATGTTTATACCCAGTCCCAAGAAAATAATAAAGAGAAAAGCGAGGAAGGCAATGAGGGCAAAAACGAGTATGATGATGATGAAAGGTGTTCAAAATTAAATGATGATCCTAGCAGTTTTTGTGATTCTAATTCTGGCTTATTAGTTGATCAGCTGAGAAGTGAGATAGATATGGGAAGAGAAGATAATTGGGAGGAACTTGAAGCAGATTTGTGCTTTAATGAAAGAATGGAAGAGATATTACAGAGTAAGAAACAATCACTTACACATCAGCTTACAGGAACAAAGGCCTTTATTGTCCTCTAATATCGAGCAAGGGTTAGCAGGTTCTGTTAAGCACAGGTCTGATCAAAGTAAAACTTTGTTTGATGAGGGGCTTTTGCACCTGGCTCCTGAGCCTATTCTTGAAAAGGTGGCCATTGGTTTTAGTCCTCCAGGTGCGAGAAGAGGTAAGGATGAGGGGATAGTGGATCCAGTGAGCGATCTAAATTCGTCGGAACCTGGAAAAGGTATTCTTCCTATTCCTATTCAGTCCTTTTTCATGTTGAGTATTTGTGCCACAATAAGGGAACTAATGGGGGGTAGTGACTTTGGTGTTCGCCGAGGGGCTAGTGCAAGGGACTATAGAGACCCAAACGAGCTCTTATGTGGTATGGGGTTAAAGCTAGTGAATCCTGTAGATGTCGTGATCAAGTTAGGGTTGAGTACAAAAACTTATGAGAGGAAAAAAAAAAAAGGTGGAAAAAGAATTAAAAAATTTGGTTTCTTACATTAATTATAGGGGAAGGAAAGGGACAGGGAAAGGGGCTAAGCGTGTTAGATTATGGAGATTATTAGAATGTTAGGGGTTTAGGGGATGTTAGGAAAAGGTCTTTGGTTAGCAAGGTTTTACTTAGGAACTCTCTCAATATTGTTTAAATTCAAGAAACTAAGCTTGAGTTAGTAGATGGGAAGGTTGTTAAAGAGGGATTTGGGAAGGACAGTATAAGGATTGGGTTTTTGAACCCTTTTGGGGTGCAGTAGGCAGCATTCTAATGTTATGGGATACTCGGTCTATTACTAGAGTGGATAGTTTAGTGGATTTTTTCTCTCTTTCTGTCCTCCTTGAAATTAAAGATAGGGGTCAATGGTGGATTTCCTCTATGTAGCGGTCTTTCTAGGCCTGCTCTTAGGGATTCTTTTTGGGATGATCTTTATTTTCTAGTTTTTGCTGGCCTAAGAGGATTGTGGGTGGGGATTTTAATGCAGTTAGGTTCCCTCAAGAAAAGAAGACGGGTGGTAGGGTTAATGCATCTATGCAGAAGTTCGATTTTGTTATTAGGGAGTGTGGGTTGAGGGATCTTCTTTTGAGTAATGCCAACCTTACGTGGTCAACTGGTGGGGATAGGGCGGTGGCTAGTAGAATTGATAGGTTGTTGTTTTCCAATGATTGGGAGGAGTTTCCTAATCTTTCTAAAGTAGTCATATCTAGACCCACTTCTGATTATTTTCCTATACTATTAGAATCTAGGAATGTTCCTGGGGGCCCCAACCCATTTAGGTTCGAGAATATATGGTTAGACCATGGCTCCTTTCAATCCTTGGTTAGGGATTCGTGGAATAAGGACATGGAAAGGGGTTGGGAGGGGTTTAGACTTGTGAAGAAGTTGAAGAGATTGAAAGATAAACTGAAAGTATGGAATAGGGAGGTGTTTGGAGATATTAGGGTTAAAAAGTCTACTATTATAGAAAATTTGGACGAGTTCGACAAAAAGGGAGGAGTGATCCTTTCGAGGGAAGAAAAGGCTAAGGCTTTCTCTAAAAAAATGAATCGCAAGAGTTGATCTTTAAGGAAATGAGAAGTTGGAGGCAAAAGACAAAGTTTAAGTGGGTTAGAGATGGAGATTGTAATTCTAAATTTTTTCATAGGATGGCTAATGGGAAAATGAGAAAGAATTTGATTTGGGAGATTGAGGTGGAAGGGAGGGTTATAATCTCAAACTCTAATAGAACTGCTTCAAAGATCACAGATTTTTATTATAATCTATATTCTAAGGAGGATGAGAGTATACCGATGGTGGAAGGATTAGAGTGGAATCCTTTGCCTGATGATAAGATAGCTTCGTTAAAGAGATCTTTTGAGGAAGAGGAAGTTATGGCCACAATTTTTGGGATGGAGAGGGATAAAACTCCTAGGCCGGACGGTGTTAATTTAGCATTTTATCAAGATTGTTGGACAGTGGTGAAGAATCACCTTATGAAGGTTTAATGAATTTTTTTTACTGGAATGGGGTTCTTAGCAAGAATATTAATTCTACTTTTATCACTTTAGTGCCTAAGAAAAATAGGTCCATTAAGATTTCCAATTATAGACCGATTAGCTTAGTTTCCAGTGTTTATAAAATAATCACTATAGTGCTAGCTAATAGGTTATGTGTGGTGCTTAATAGGACTATTTCTAAGGCCCAGAGTGCATTTGTAGGGGGAAGATAGATTGTGGATGAAATTTTAATTGCAAGTGTAACTATTGAGGATGTTAGAGAAGGAAGAAGAAGGGGCTTGTTTTTACGTTGGATTTTGAAAAAGTCTATTATAGAGTTGTAATTTTTTGGATAAGATCTTTTTAGTGAGAAAGGGGTTTGGAGAAGAAAGATGGCGTAAATGGATGAAAGGGTGTACGTCTAATGTGAATTTTGCGGTTATAGTGAATGGTGAGGCATAAATCTTGGTTTAGGGCCATGAGGGGGATTAGACAAAGGGATCCTCTTTCTCTGTTTTTGTTTGTGTTAGTGGTAGATGTTTTGAATAGGTTGGTTGATAAGGCGTCAAATAGAGGTTTAGTGAAAGGTCATAAAGTGGGTAGGAAGTAGATTATGGTTTCTCACCTTCAGTTTGCAGATGACACTGAAGCAGGGTTGTGTTATTGTAGACAAAGTTTAAATCATGATTTAAACTTTGGTACACTAGAAAAGAGAAACATAAAAACAGGGTAGGAATTATTGTAGACAAAGACCTAAAAGATAATGTAGTAGACATTAAAAGAATAGGGGATACAATTATTAAAATCAGGATTGCTATAGGCCTAGAGTTTGTGAATGTCATTAGTGCGTATGCTCCCCAAATAGGCTCAGCTGAAAATTTTAAAAGACAATTTTGGGAAGATTTGGATAGTATTTTACAAGGGATATCAACGTTTGAAAAGACATTCATAGGAGCTTATTTAAAAAAATACATTGGAAAGGATAACATAGGCTATAAGAGGATACATGGAGGCCATGGATATGAAGATAAAAATGAGGTTGGTGATACAATTTCCGATTTTGCCATGTCTTACGATTTGGTTATATTGAATACTTGCTTTATAAAAAGCGAAGAACACTTAATAACTTTCAAGAGTGGGCATAATAAAAACCAAATAGATTTCTTCTTAACTAGGAATCGGGATTGTTTATCTTGTAAGGACTATAAAGTTATCCCAGATGAAATTTTGGCTACACAACAAAGTTCTATTATTAGATATACATATTAAAAAATGGAAGACAAAGAGTAACATAGATCAAGACGAGGACTAGACGGTGGAGCTTGAAGGGAGATAATGTAGTAAAATTCAAAGATAAAATCATCAAAGAGTGTGATTGGACAGTAGGGGATAAGGTAGATGCAAATATTGTTCAGAATAAAGTGACTAACTCTATCGTAAGGATAGCAAAAGAAATTTTAGGTGAGTCCAAAAGAACATAGTTGGGTACTAAAGAAATTTGGTGGTGGGTTCAAGAAGTTCAAAAAGCCGTTAAGACAAAAAGAAATTGGTATAAAATATGGCAAAAGTGTGGAAATATAAAAAATCTTAAAAACTATAAAGAGGCACGAAAAAATGCAAAAAATACTATTAGTAAAGCTAAAAGTAGAGCTTATGACTAGATGCGAAAGAAGGAGAAAGAAACATTTATAAACTTGCTAGAGTTAGAGAAAGGAAATGCAAAGATTTAGGTGATGTAAAATATATAAAGGACAAGAATGATAATATCTTAACTAGAAGAAGAAATAAAAGAGAGGTGGCGTAGATACTTTGATAAGTTGTTTAATGAAAACCAAATGAAAGATTGAACTTGGAAGTGATAAATGAGGAGAATACTACAAATAGGAGATTTATTCACAAAATTAGAGTCCTTGAAGTTATGGCGTTAAAAAAGATGAAAAGTGGGACCCTATAGGACTAGACATCATATCAATTGAAGTTTGGAAATGTTTAGTGGATAAAGGAAATATTTTGTTAACTAATCTTTTCAACATTATTATAAAAACCAAGAACATGTCAAAAGAATGGAGGAAAAGCATGTTAATACCCTTATACAAAAACAAAGGCGATATTCAAGAATGTAATAATTATCGTGGAATTAAGATTATAAGTCATATGATGAAATTATGAGAAAGGATAATTGAACAAAAAATAAGACCAAAAACAAGGATTTCAGAGAATCAATTTGGTTTTATTCCTGGTAGATCAACAACAACAGCTATTCATCTTTTAAGAAGATTAATAGAAAAGTTTGAGGAAAAGAAGAGGGACTTGCATATAGTTTTTACTAACTTAAAGAAAGCATATGATAGAGTACCTAGAGAAGTTCTCTAGCGGGTCTTAGAAAAGAAGGGGTTTTACAGTAGATATATAGAGGTCATTAAGGCTATGTATGATAGAGTAGTCACTAGTGTTAGAGCTGTGGGAGGGGAATCTAGAGACTTTCCAATCACAATAGTGTACATCAAGGTTCTACATTGAGTCCTTATCTTTTCTCTTTAATGATTGATGAACTTACTACGAATATCCAAAATGAGATCCCTTCATGTATGTTGTTTGCAAATGACATTGAGGTGATTGATGAGAGTAGGAACGGAGTGGAATCCGAATCTAAGTTATAACTTAAGAGAACCGTATTAGAGTCCAAAGGTTTTAGGATAAAACAACAACAACAACAAGCCTTAAGTCCCACTAGGTAGGGTCAGCTATATAAATCATTTTCAGTCAATTCACCCGATCAAGAGTGTTTTCCTCTATTAGATTAAAAGTTATTAAACAGAATATATCAAATGTAATTTCAATAAGATAAGAAGTAGTCGAGAGAAGATTAAACTTGATAATCAAGAAATTGTTAGCACCAATAGATTTTGTTATTTTGGATCTATTATGAAAGCAGAAGAGGAAATTAAAGAAGAATACATAGAATTAAAGCAGGTTGGAAAAAATGGAGGAGTGCATCAGGAGTGTTGTGTGATCATAGAATACCCTTAAAATTAAAAGATATGTTTTATAAGGCCAGCTATGCTTTATGGTTTAGAATGTTGAGCAACTAAAAAACATGTATAAAAAAAAAGTAAAAGTTGTTGAAATGCAAATGTTAAGGTGGATGAGTGGTATAACATTAAGTGATAAACTAAGAAATGAGCATATACGCAATCATTTAGGCATAGCACCAACCGAAGACAAGATAAGGAAAAGGCGACTTAGATGGTTTGGGCATTTGAAATGAAGGTCTAGTACAACACTTGTGAGGAGTGAGTTAGTTATTGTTGTGGCATGAAAAAGAGTAGACCTAAAATAACTTGGAATGAGGTAGTGATGAAGGATTCAATAGCCCTTTAATATAGTAGAGGAAAATGCTCTCGATGGGGTGAATTGAGAAAAAAAAAATCCATGTAGTGGACCCTACCTAGTGGGACATAAGGCTTGTTGTTGTTGTTTCTGTTGTTGTTTGCGAATGATACTATGTTTTCCTGGAGGACATAAGTCCTTTGTTTTTAAATATAAAGGGGCTTCTTCGACTTTTTGAAAGGGTATCAAGGTTGAACATTAATATAGGAAAGAGAGAAATTGCGGCTATTAACATGCCTATAAAGAGTGTTAGAAAATTAGCCTTGGAAGCTGGGTGTGCAGAGTTGAGGTGCCCGATGTCCTATTTAGGGGTTCATTTGGGGAGAAATCTTAAAGTAGCTAGTTTTGGGATCCTGTGGTGGAGAGTGTCCAAGTGGTTAGACGGGTGAAAGGGAGCCTTTTTTTCTTTGGGGGGGAGGATTACTCTAATTTAGTCTTGTCTTTCTAGTATTCCGTTGCATTTTTTGTCTATTTTTAAAATCCCAATGAGAGCTGCTAGTAAGATTGAGAGAACTATGAAAGATTTTTTTGTGGTCAGGGATAGGGCATTTTAAGGATCACTTGGTGAATTGGGAAGTGGTGTGTAGGACTAAGAGAGAGGGTGGTTTGGGTCTTGGAAATATGGTGTCCAAGAACACAGCTCTTTTGGATGGCTTTAGAAGTTCCCATTTGACGTTTCCACTTTGTTGCATTAAGTTGTCACAAGTAAATTTGGACTTGATGGGAATGGGTGGGATACTAATTTAGGCTCTAGATGTTCTTCGGAAAGCCTGTGGAAAGCTACATCCCAGATTTATCCTCTCTTTATTCCCCACACGATATTTGTGATGGGTAAGGGTTGCAACTTGCAACATTCGTTTTTGAAAAGATATATGGCTAGGGAATGCTGTTTTGGCCACCTCTTTTCATCGCTTATTTTGTTTGAGCTCTAGGCAAAATAATCCCATTTCTTCTTTTATTGTAGATTTGGGTGGTCCTCTACCTTCTTGGGATTTTTGTTTTAGGAGAGCCTTGAATGATGGGGAAACCATTGAATTATCTTCTTTGTTGGTTATGTTGACCAATTGTAGGATGTCTTCCGAGGATGATAGTCGATCTTGGTTGTTGGATTCCTCAAGTGTTTTTTCGTGTAAATTTTTATTTCTTGGTTGGTACCAATCATTCCTTCCCACTCTATAAAGTAATCTAGAAGGTCAAAATCCCCCATTAAATCAAGCATTTCTTTGGTTGGTTGTGCTAAATAGAATAAATAATAATGACTTGATGCAGATGAGGAGACCTTTAAAGACTCTATCCCCTGATATATAAATATGCTTTATTTTGATTGTTCAAAATTTGTTTCTCATTTTTCTTGCAATGCGATTTTGCAAGGAAGGTTTTGGAGTAAATTATATATAATTATTTTGGAGAAAGCGCTGGGTATGTCCAACAACATTGGAGGAGTTCTTGGCAATATCTTTTGTGGGGTTTGGAAGGAGGGAGGAATGTAATGCTTTATGGAATTGTGCTTCATTTGCAGTGCTATGGGGCTTGAGGAAGGAACGTAATCTACATATCTTTTCGAGGAATAAGATTCCATATTGGTTGGTGTGGGAGAAAGTGCTTTTTATGGCTTCTTTGTGGTGTGTGGGCAACAGAAATTTTAAGGAGATGTGTTTGACAGATGTTCAACGGGATTGGAAGTCCCTTCTAAGGGTGTGCTGAATTATGTTTGCTATATTTTTTGAGTTTTCCTTTTGTGTTTTGTTTTTTTGGGGATTCTCATATTTCATCAAGGAGATGTCTTCTCTCCTGATTGTACATTCTTAATCTAATGAATTTCTTTTTCTAAAAAAATAATGACACAACTTTTATGGTCTAGAGTTGGGGGTTTCCAAAATCACTTACTTAGGTAGGAGGTCTGCAGGTCTAAAACGGAGGAAGGGCTGCGTCTAGGAAATTTGGTGTCTAAAAACATCACTCTCGTAGCTAAATGGTTATGGCGTTTTCCCTTAGAAGATCATTCCCTTTGGCATAAAGTGATTAGAAGCAAGCATGGGTGGGGCTGAATGGGAAGGATACCAATGTTAGTTTGCAATGTTATTCGAAGAGTCCATGGAGATCTATTTCTTAGATTTATCCCTTATTCACTCCTTACATTAATTTTGTGGTGGGAAAGGATTCTTAGATTTGTTTTTGGAAAGATTCGTGGTTGGGGAATAATGTTCTACCCACATCTTATCCTTGTCTCTTTCGATTGCGCTCAGGGCAGGGTAGTATGATTTCTTTCTTTGTGGTCAATTTGATTAGCCCTCTAGTTTCTTGGAACTTTCATTTCAGAAGATCTCTAAATGATAGAGTTGCAGGAACTCTCATCATCATTGTCGTCATTGAACAATTTTCACCTTTCTTCAGCTGGGAATACTCAAGTCTTGGGCTTTGGATTGTTCAGGGATATATTCTTGTTAATCTCTTTTTGAGTTTTTGAACCGTTATACTCTTGTTTTCCTCTATTCTCAAGTATTTGGAAGGCCAAAGCTCCCTCAAAATTAACACTTTCATATGGCTGACTGTGCTTAATAGAATCAATATTAATAATCTGTTGCAAATCAGGAGACCTTTGAAGGCCTTATCTCCAGATGTTTGTGTGCCTTGTTATTTGAATTCTGAATTGGCATCTCATTTGTTCTTACACTCTGATTTTGCTAGGAGAATCTTGAAGAAATAATTTGGCATGTTGGAGAAGCTTGGATTTGTCCAGCATCGGTGGAAGCAATGTTGGCTATTACTTTTGAGGGCTTTGGAAGAAGGAAGGATAGGGCTGCTCCTTCAAAATGTGGTATATTTGCAGTACTGGGGGTTTATGGTTGGAGCACAATGCACGAATTTTTCAAAGGCAAAAATTGAATAGGCAGCTGGTTTGGGAAAAGATTCATTACTTGGCCTGTCTATGGTGTATTGTCTTTGGATGCTTTAAGGGAGTGTGCTTTTTTGGAAATGCACCAAGATTGGAGGGCTTTTTTGCTTTGATATTTCATAGTATTTTATTCGTGTTTTTAGTTCCTTTTTGCTGGATTTTTCCAAAATTTTGATGGGAGATGTAGTATTCTCCTCTTTGTAAATTCTTCTCTTATTAATGAAATCTCTTCTCTTGCTATCAAGAAAAGAAAGAAAATTTTGGACAATTTCATGGAAATTCAAAACCTTCTTTGCAACAGATCTGACTTCAGTGCTGAAGAATGAAGAGTGCTCAAGGTTTTAAAACAAAAGGCACCAATCATTTATAAAGATTAAATCTGACGAGACACAAATCATACATGATGAAGTAAAAATCAATATCATTTAAGAACAAACAGGAATGGACTGAAAATGAAGGAATCATTAAACATTTATTAAAGTTTAATGGAGCACCTGCTTCAATATAGCAGCCTCTGCATACTCAGAGTTGAGCTCCAAAACTTCCCAATCATCCTCAGTGTCAGGTTCTATAGTAACCATGGTAGCTTTTGGCAAATTAGCAACAGCTCGCACGTTAACAATTGTATGATCCAGTAGATCAAGGCATGCTGCAAATTGTTGAGCAACCTACATCAATAGTAACTTATAAGAAAAATGTCACAAAGAAAAGAACCTACAAAACAAGCTACGCTTCTTTTTTTTGAGTGATAAGTCTCCCAATGCACATTACTATAAAAATAGAAAATAAAATAAAAAATAAACTGCACATGCAAAACAATGAACTACAAATTGTCAATGCAAGAAAAATGTGGCAAGAATCTTCCATACCCCAGGTTTATTCAATAGTCTTTGATGTTTGGGATCAGAAAAAATTCCGGTCCCGCACAAAATTGTCAAGGCTTGATACACATTGTTGCCCTTGCCCACAACCTAACAGCTTAAGCTTTTAGGTCAAGTGTTGTTGGCATCAGAGCTGCTTACTAAAAGGTCCTGGGTTCTAGTCTCGTTGCCTGTGTTTATTGTATGATGTTTAAAAAATTATTGTATTCCCTGTAATGGGTGTGATATATCAAGCATTTATGTGCACGTGTGGGGGAGTGTTAAGGCGGGATATGCATTGTTTGCCCACAACCTAACAGCCTAAGCTTTTAGATAAAGTGGAAATATAACAAAAACCATTCATTCTCAAGCATGAATGCAGAGCATTCACATGTACAACATGCATATATTTAATTGAGAGCCTATTCACACACATTTGGCAATTTATATGAAAAAGAACTACAGCATTTAATAAGTTGATTGTATTACAAAATTTTGTCAAGCAAAATTAATTAAGTATAATGTTTCACTTTTTCCAAGATGAACATTGTAGATGTAAAGGACCCCAAAAACGCCTCAGGCAGTAAATTTGCCTTCTAAGCCTCAAGTCCCACCTATAAATACATCAAAGACCACCAAACTTTCACTGTTCTTCCTCTTTGCATTTCTTTTCCCTCTTACCTCTCATTTCCCCACACTTCCTTACCACCAGAACACTAGTCTATCACCACCAAGAAGTCATCTAATTCCCCTCAGCAAGGGCTAGCTCTTTATTGACTTTTAAGCCACCAAAAGGAAGTGTTACAGGGAAACAAAACAAGCCTTGAGCCATAGTTGCACAACACCCAAGCTTTCTTGGACCTTCTCATACAAACTTCCTTGGCAGCCCTGTCTAACATCTTGAGCCTCAAAAGAAGCCTAAGGTAAGGTAGGAAGCTTTATAGGGCAAATTATAGCTTTGAGAAAGTTTCAATTTTAAATTTAGTGCATTATTTTTGTTATTAGCAAGAGAATTATATTATGAAAAGAAAGAGAGAAGATACAATGTTAAGACATCCTCCACTTAAATAGTGATAGAAAACTAAACAGGACAAAAAAATAAAAGAAGACAGACAACTTGTGAACTAAAAGTCTCTAATCTTTCTTCATGCCAGTCAAGGAAACCAAAGCTAAATTAGGAAAACCACCCCAAACTATAAAAGACTAGGTGTCATGCAAAATCCAATAATTATAATTCAGCATGGGCTCCAACTAAGTGCACTCTATCGCCACAAAAAATAATATGTTTCCAAAAAGTATTTGCCTTATTTGCATTACCAAAGTACATAAAATGACAAAGATAAACTCTCAAAAAAAAAGGGGCAAACCCAATACCCCAAAATTCCAAACAATTTGGTCCATATAGCCCAAGAAAAAGTACAATGCAATAACAAATAGGAAATAGTTTCTTCACTTTGATAGCAAACCGATATAGGACCGATTACCACAAAAGAGCGATGCAGGAAAATATAGAAAACAATAGGAAAACAAACAGGAAATTAAAATAGAAAATAAAAGTGAAAGCAAAACTCTATGGCATTGAATGCATATATCCCGATCTGTCTGTCATGGTTACACATCAAGCCTTTACAAAGGCTTTCCCCCAATACTAAATAAGTAAACAATCTCTAGGAATTAATATCAAATCCTAATTTATGAAACATAATATCAAATCCCAAAAAATTAAAACAGCCCATAAATGTAAATTTTTAAATAATAAAAATGCTTGTTGTTTTTAGAGAAGAAAATAATTCTCTTATTTTTTAATGATAGTACAGCCTGTATATAATGGAAGGAAGAAAAGTTCCTTTCACTATATTGGGTAACAAGATACTAATTACCACAAAATCAAGAAACTAGCCAAATATAGGAAACTACAAAATAGGAAACAAACTAATAGAGATATCAAGAATTTTCTAGAATCTCTTTATTCCTAAATTAACGTAGTCAACTAATAATAAAATCAGAATTACTGCAGCAGTATCCCTGAAAATCAGGGATCAAGTATTTCCACACTCCCCCTCAAGCTAGGCATAGATGTTAATCAAGCCAAGCTTGGTACTCAAATCTTCAAAATTCTTCCTTGGTAGAGCTTTAATGAAAAATATCTGCTATTTGCTGACTTGTTGGCGTGTATAGTAGACTAGCCATCCCATTTTCTATCTTCTCCTTTATGAAGTGGCGACCTATCTCCACATGTTTTATCCTGTCGTGATGCTCCAAATTCTTTGCAATGTTAATACCTGACTAATTGTCACAAAATACCTTCATTGGCTCAGAAGTGATGATTCCTAGTTCTCTCATTAGTCTTTCCAGCCATATTCCCTCACAAATTGCGAGTGCCATAGCTCTTAACTCCACTTCTGCACTGCTCCGAGAAACTACTAATTGTTTCTTATTTCACCATGTTATTAGGTTTCCTCACACATACGTACAATAACCAAATGTTGACCTTCGGTCAGTTATTGATCCGGCCCAGTCAGCATCAGCTAACACATCAATATCTTTCCTTGTGTTTTTCCTAAAGTACAAGCCTTTACCTAGTGTCATTTTAAGGTACCTCAGTATCCGATTGACAACTTCATATGTTCTTCAGTTGGATCATACATGAATTGACTGACTACATTAACCGAGAACCCAATATCAGGTTTGATGTGCGAGAG